>NC_087447.1:72179973-72861929 GCF_036321535.1 Camelus dromedarius
CACCACCACACTCTACTCCTTCCCGGGGTTATTAATGAAAAAGCCTTTACTTTTTTGATTTCTTGTTTTTTTTCTCATTGGGGATCTCATCTCCTCATTTTCCTTGTAGAACGCAGTGTAGGTTTATTTTAGGCCTCATGTAGGCAGAAGCACTGCTGTCAGTTAACTTCTTTATTACTCACCCTCCAGTGATGGTTGTTGCTAATTGACCTAATCAAGTCATGCTTAACTCTTCCCTGCTCATGACACTAAAAACAGAGTCATGACTTACAGAATGCTCAAAGAAGAAATTGATTGATTTTATTTTGCTAACCAATCAAATAAAAACCCCGGTGTTGACACAGATATAAGCCCTCCAGAATAGAGTCACTGTCTTCCTTGTGTTTCATTTGTTTGGTCGCAGTGTCTGGATAGTGCCTTGCTGTCCAGCAGTTTAGTTAGAATACGGTGCTCGTGAGTCATTGTAAGGACAGAATTTTGGCAACAGACTCTGTTGTTCATTTCACAAGGGGAAAGATAATATAGAAATCCTGCTCAGATCTATTTTAAAATTAAGCTTGGAATTTTGAGGAGAGTTCAAGAAACCATACAAAGATATTTTCACTAATTTTAGGTCTATCTTAGACACATTATGGTTACATAGCAGACTAACTTACCAACTATATTTGACAAGAGAAGTGCATTATTGATTATTTGTTTTCGTTAAAATATTCTACCTGGGATAAAGCAATCAGGGCCTATAAATGAACAGTTCGCTTGTATTTCTTTGCAACATGGGAGCAGACTTCATGTATTTATATATTATATATGTGTGGGTGATTTGATCTGTTTGAGTGTTTTTATAGTTTTTCAGCAGTGTTCTAACTTTAGAATTCTTTTAAAAAATCACCCCCATGTCTAGTGCAGTTTGCACTGTGTATCCTGCCTTATGCATGGGATCCCACTGTCCCCTCAGTGAGGAATCTCCTCTCTTACTGAGTTAATAGCAGAGCTACAGGGATTGGGGTTTCTAGGCCTTTGCTCTCCATGTGTTTGAAGTTGACTGTCAATCACGATTTTCCCTTTCTTGGGTTTTCATTGTTCAATTAGAATTTTTGAAAATAACTATTAATATGTTGCACCAGTCTCCCTAGAAACTTGATGTGTTTGTGCTTTTCAGTTTTCATTGTATGGAAAATGTAAATGCATTCATGTTTTTAAGTAGTCCTTTTTCACTAGGCATTTGTTTACCTCTTTATAGTTAAAAAAATTTCTTCCAATGAATGCATCAGTGTGCATGTTTTAAAAGATACCTTACCTTTTATTTTTCTTATTGTAAAAGTTACATTCATTGTGGAGAATTTAGGAAATAAGGATAAACACAATAAATAAGTTAAAAATGACCTGTAATCTCCTCACCTAGAGATAAAGTTGTAAGTTTTGAAATTGAGAATTCCAAGTCCTCTCACGTTGTTCTATTTTTTCAAGTACGTTTTGGTTGCTGAGACCCTCGAATTCCCATATGAATTGTAGCAGCAGCTAGTCAGATTCTGCAGAGGAGCCCGCTGGGATTGTGATCGAGACCACGTTGAATATACGGATTACTCTGGGGAGCACTGACATCTCAAGAGCATTGTCTTCTGATCCAGGAACGTGCGTGGTGTGTCTGTCCAGGTATTTAGGTCTTTAATTGTTTTCAACAATGCTTTGAGTTTACAGAGTATTATTTTACACTTTGTTTTTGCCTTTATACTGAGGACAAGTGTGCAAGGTACTGGGGTCAGAAGTTACTTGTATTTGAGCGCCGCCCCTTGCTGCCACCATGGTCGCTGCACTCTTGCTTTGCCCTCTGTACAATCTTTCACAAAATAGGACCTCAGTAACTCTCTCAAATGAATGGTTATATGATTGTTGGATGATGCTTGAGAGCCCTTGCAATGATGTCTTTTTTCCAGCCTTTCCCCACTTCTTCTTAACTATGCCCTTTCTCTTTCTTTTCTCCAGCCTGGGTTTCAGCCTGCCTGTGGTGTTGATTTTTCTTGTCTGTAGACTCTTCCTTTCACTGGTTCATGATAATGTTACATGTGGGCTGTGGAAACTTGCTAGATGTCAAGAAAGAACAAATCCATTGCATGCTAGCATTTTTAGAGTGTGTTATTCTTTTATCGATTGAAATTAGATCAGGCTGACCCCGAGCTCTCCTGTGAGCTCTTTTCGCCTTCCTACAGGTGATACTGCTCTGGTTGCTGCATGTGCCCTTCCCCCAGCCTTGGTTTTGGAGTTGAGTAAGTCACCATCAGTGGAGCCCTCTCTTTAAAAGATGGAGAGAACATTTGCTCCTTCTCCGTGGTTGAGGACGTGGATGAGATGAGGTATCAGATAAAGAATGGAGCCCCACCTCATTCTGACCCGTTCCTTTCCCCAAGGGAAAAGAGTACAGTTCCAACAGTATAAACACTAATTGTGAGCTGATGAGATAAAGACAACTGATCATTTATTAAATATCCTTTCACAAATGTATTAATACACATGAAAAAGCACACAAAGCACAGTAGTACTGTGGTTACAAACCTGGGTCTGAGTTCAAGTCTCCATCTGGAGTGACCAGTCCTGTGAGCTGGAGAACTAGCAGGTCTACTTAGCCTCTCCTGGACTTGTTTTCTGTCCTGCAGAGACGGGCTCGCTAGGCGTCCCTCCCGCATAGAGGTGCTGTGGGGTGTAAATGACGCGCGTGGGCAGCCCGAGCACAGCTCCTTGTTCCTTGTAAGTGCAGGATAGCATAGCTTTTGCGGTGATGGCTTTATGACCACCCCGTGTAGACTCTCAGTGCTCCAAAGGGGTGCCTTGTGGTTTGGAGATGGGATTGTGTTGTTGGGCCTTGCTGATTTGAATCTACTCTTTACAAAGTATATAATGTATATTTTTTTTCAAGCATGCATGCTTTTTTTCTTTTATTATTTATAGTTCTGCCCTCTCATCTCTTGGTGTGACTTTTCATAGAATCCAGGAAACAGCCCTAAGCCACCTGCCTCTTCAAACGTCTCCGTGGTGGTTTTCTTCCCTGATTAGAGGAGGGTTTTGCATAGGAAATTTTCTTTGTTCCCCTTTTCTTGGAGTCACCATCTCTCTGCCCATCTCTCACCTGTCCATCTGTCCATTTATCTACCCACCCATTCTTGTGACTTGTTTCAAAAAGCATTCCAGGCAGCTTACAGAATAACAGGTATCAAATAAGCAGGTGAGAAAATGGGGCCAAGTTCAGATGGTGAGGCTAGGAGGCGAGCCTGTGTGAGGGTTGCAGGTGTGAGACACATGCCTCTGCCCTGTGACTTGCAAGATCGACAGCAAGAATGTGCCTGAGGCTCCCAGCAGACACAGGGAAACAGGGTTTGTGGGAGATGCTCACTGGCTGTGAAATAAATAAGTGGCTTAGGAGAAGCCCAGCCTTTCCAGCTACTAAGGCTTAGGAGAATATTTTGAGTGTCTTCCAAAATCAGTATTTCATCTTTTCTTTTGTCAGAGTTCTACGTATAGTTGGTTACATTCTATACCTGGAAATTTCTCCAAAACTCCTTCCCACGAGAGTCCCATGGCTCGGGAATGGGGTGGTTCTGCTCATTGACGGGGGCTGACAAGAAACAGAAATGACAGCCTCAAAGGAGCCTGGGATTTGTCAGTCATGTTTTGTCAGTGCTGTAGATTTCAGAAAATGCTTTCACAGTTCCTCTCCATCTGAGGCGGCAGCGTGCTCTCTTACCAGCACCAGGAGCTCAGGGCCACGGGATGGTGGGGGTGACTGCACTGCCGTCAAGACAGCTGAGCTGGTCACTGCAGGCCTGGTGCTTTCACGTAGTGCATTTCATGTTCTTTAATAGAAGGTTTCAACAGGGAGTTAATTAACTGAGTTGATTAACATTTAATAAATATGATGCTTTGTTGAAAAGACAGTTATAGGCAGAAAATAAGCTGTGGAGACTTTAAACGGTTTCATTACTGAAATTTCAGTAGGGAAGATACAGAGTTTATCTTATTTGTGCCTCTCTTTTAAAGTAACACAGAAAAAGAAAAGGCAGAGGATGATTTCTGTTCTTCCTGTCTGTTTGCAGGCGCCCTCACCTCCAGTGTCATCAATCCAGACACCAGCACTGACACTGGCCGTGCTCAGAACTGCCTCAGCCCTGAAGACACAACTGACAAATAGAAGGGGGCCACGCCCTGTGACAGCGGGTGCCCTCACTTTGTGGGTCCTTACATAGCTGCGCGGTGTTAATCAGGATCGCCCATTCTACATTGTGTGACGCCGCTACAGTGTCTCCTAGTGACTTGTTTCTGTAAGTACTCATGTATTATCCTCCAATGCGTGGTACTACACACCTAAAAATGCTTTTTTCAGATGAAAAATAATGTGCATTTAATTTAATAAGTCTGAAAAAAGGGGCAAAAGAGGCTATCCTGGCCCCGCTACTCAGAGATAATAATTAACATTTTAACATTTATCTTTGGTTCTTTTCCTCAGTGTGTATCACCTCTGTTATATAAACCAGCGAGGACTCTGTGCCTGTTTACTGTGTGGAGACCTCCAATTCCATTTGGCTTGTTACGTGTTTTTCTACGATATTTAGTCTCCCCTGGCATGATTTTTAATGACCAGTATAGCATTCTGTCTTGTGGAGGCATCATTCTTTTTACTTAAGAGTTAAATAAATTTTTAAATTCCAAGTATACTTAGCTGAAATACTGCAAAGAGAACTGCGGTGGTACAGAAGAGTGGTATCAAGGGAAAAATGAAAGGCCCCTACCTCCCCTCCCCTTATTTCCTGAGACTAAAAGCTGTTGACAATGTGGTGTATATATTCCATGACCTTTATGCCCATGACAAATGCATATATACACATATATATGAGAAATCTATGTATACGTGTGTATATATATGCTTTATTGAAAGATGAGACCATACTGTATGTTTTTCTGCAGCTCGCTTTCTTCACTCAGTGATATATCATAGATGTCCTCCCACTCCAGACCTGCCTGGTCCTTTCAGATAGAGTGGAAGGGTCTCCTGATGTGCGGGTGTGGCCTCTTGTGCACGGACACCTTTGGTGGGAGAGTGCTGTGGACAAGGCCCTGGAACATGCCGAAACACCGGCTCTCTCAGAGCCCGCAGCTTGCCGTGATTTACTGCATCATTGTCTTAATGGTGGGCACTTAGGTTTTCTCCATTTTCCACTGTCAGAAAGGATATTTGACGGACATCCTTCTGTATAGACATTCCTGTGATCTTGTATGAGTATTTCTTTAGTTAAGCCTTCTGGAAATTTAGTCCCTGGATGTGACATTTACACTCATCACAGGTTCCTTTCAAGTGACTCTAGAAATTTCTTCTCCAGTGGGGAATGAAAAGATGTAGATTTACTTATGTAACCAATTCTTTTATCGCTGGATATAATTTCACTTCAGCTTTTCTTCCTGCCATTTTAAACAGTGCTGTGTAAATGCCCTGATGGGTACATCTTTTTGGACTGTTTTTTTTTTTTTAAGGAAACAGTTCCTAGAAGTGGAGTTGAGTCAGTGTGTATGTACGTTTTTCAGAGTTTACATAGCCAATTCACATGTCATCCAAAAAGGTCACTCACAGCTTGTTCTCCCACAGATGGACACTAGATAGTAGATCCATTTAAAATATTTGCCAGTATGATGAGCAAAAGTACGTTTTCATTGTTTTAGTTTGCATTTGATGACCAGCGAGGTATTGAGCATTTTTCTCTTGTTAGCCATTTGCCTTTTTTAAAATGAATGGTCCTTTTTGTCCTTCGCACACATTTAGATGAGGGAGCATCTTGTTGCTTGTGACAGCTCTTTGTATGTTACGAACATTAGCTTCTTGTCTGTCATCGACATGTATCACAGAGCTTTTTCTTTTTTCTTTTTTTTACTGATTTATAATCATTTTACAATGTGTCAAATTCCAGTGTAGAGCACAATTTTTAAATTATACATGAACATATATACATTCATTGTCACATTCCTTTCTCTGTGAGCTACCATAAGATCTTGTATATATTTCCCTGTGCTATACAATACAATCTTGTTTATCTGTTCTACAATTTTGAAATCCCAGTGTATCTCTTCCCACTCCCCACCCCCTTGGCAACCACAAGTCTGTATTCTATGTCTATGAGTCTATTTCTGTTCTGTATTTATGCTTTTTTTGTCTTTTTTTTTTTTTTTTTTTTTTTTTTAGATTCCACATATGAGCAATCTCATATGGTATTTTTCTTTCTCTTTCTGGCTTGCTTCACTTAGAATGACATTCTCCAGGAGCATCCATGTTGCTGCAAATGGTGTTATGTTGTCAGTTCTTATGGCTGAGTAGTATTCCATTGTATAAATATACCACATCTTTATCTAGTCACCTGTTGATGGACATTTAGGCTGTTTCCATGTCTTGGCTGTTGTAAATAATGCTGCTATGAACAATGGGGTGTAGGTGTCATCCTGAAGTAGGGTTCTTTCTGGATATAAGCCCAGCAGTGGGATTCCTGGGTTGTATGGTAAATTTATTCCTAGTCTTTTGAGGAATCTCCACACTGTTTTCCACAGTGGCTGCACCAAACTACATTCCCACCAGCAGTGTAGGAGGGTTCCCTTTTCTCCACAGCCTCTCCAGCATTTGTTATTTGTGAACTTTTGAATGATGGCCATTCTGACTGGTGTGAGGTGATACCTCATTGTAGTTTTGATTTGCATTTCTCTGATAATTAGTGATATTGAGCATTTTTTCATGTGTCTATCGGTCATTTGTATTTCTTCCTTGGAGAATTGCTTGTTTAGGTCTTCTGCCCACTTTTGGATTGGGTTATTTATTTTCTTCTTATTGAGTTGTATGAGCTGCTTATATATTCTGGAGATCAAGCCTTTGTCAGTTTCATTTGTAAAAATTTTCTCCCATTCTGTAGGTTGTCTTTTTGTTTTACTTATGGTTTCCTTTGCTGTGTAGAAGCTTATAAGTTTCATTAGGTCCCATTTGTTTGTTCTTGATTTTATTTCTTCTAGGATAAAATTTTTGAGATGTATGTCAGATAATGTTTTGCCTATATTTTCCTCTAGGAGGTTTATTGTATCTTGTTTTATGTTTAAGTCTTTGATCCATTTTGAGTTGATTTTTATGTATGGTGTAAGGGAGTGTTACAGCTTCATTGTTTTACATGCACCACAGAGCTTTTTCTTGACATTGCTTGCCTTTCATTTTGTCATGAGGTTTTTCATTTTGGTTGTGGCTAAAAATATTCTTAATATAGTAAATCTTTTCCATATGGGTTTTATCCTTGGCTTTATTCTTAGAAATACCTTCTTAAATGGAATAAAATTCTTTTCTGTAGGCTTTTGTATTCTCTAAAGTGGAGATGATAATAGTACTTGTGATAGGTTAAGTTGAGTTAATATGAGCAAAGAGTTGTATTTGCTGCTACTAGTATTTTTTAATTCTTACATCATTATCTAATTTATCTTGTGGTCATTATGGTAGGAATAGAATTTATTTTTTCCAGGTGATTCTCTGAGTGTCCCAGCACAATTTATTAAATTCATACTTTCTCTCTGAATTGAAATCCCACCTGTACTAAGTACTTACATGTACTAGAGCCTCTTTCTGAGCTCATGGTTCCTGTCAATCTATCCTTTCTTACTCCAGCACTGTATCTTATGTATTATAAACATTTACTTAATATGTAACAGTGTGATTCTTTTTTCCTCTTTTTTTTTCTTCCATCCCAAATTTTCTTGGCTAGTATTATGACTTTATTATTCCTGAATAATTCTAAAATATTTTAAGTTAAAAAAAAATCAGATTGGAGTTGTCATGGGAATTTTTAGTAAGTTTTGAATTACTTTTAGGAGAACTTACATCTCTACAGAACTGCTCTCCTCCAAGCAGTGTGTTGCTGTCGCTACATTGACACCTCTGATTTTACCCCTTAGTGCAGTCCTGTAGTTTTCTCCATTTAGAACATGGGCATTGTTTTTGAATTTATTCCAGGTTATTGTTTTTGTTAATTTTGTAAGTGAGAATTTTTTGCTGTTATACTTTTTAACTGCTTAAAACTGACACATAGAAAGGCAGATTGGTTTTGTAAATACTCATTTTGTAACTGGTCATTTAAAAATTGTAAGTATTAATTACTTTTCCCAGAGCCCTTTTCTGTTTTTAAAAATTTGGTTCCAAGATGGTCAAACTGATCATAGCTAAGCAGCACAGACGGAGACAGCTGGAGAGAGGGGGTGCGGCTTCTGTACATACTGAGCAGGTTTGTGGCTGCCTTTGGATAGGAAAAGCCCTGAAAGAGGTTGTTAGACCAGGGCTGGCTTTAAATGCACTTGAAGGCCAGCTCTCCTGCCTTTAAGGTGAAGCCCAGTGGGCGTGGCAGGCAGATGCCACTTCACTGGTCCAGCCTGATCAAGGTCACTGGCTGCACAGAGCACCCTGTCGGTGAGAACTGGAGACCATCGCCGTGGGAAGTGCTCGATGGCAGGAGCACAGCGGGGGAGTGGGCAGCCTGTGTGTTAAGGGCTTTCCAGGCCTGGGAGTGGGAAGAGCAGACTCTGCAGCTGGAGCTGAGTTTGAATCCATCCTCTCCTGTTCACTGATCCTCTGACTTTTGTCAGGTTATATGGCCTCTTTGAACTCCTGTTTTCTTGTCTCTCAAAATAGGGGAATTACGGCCTGCTGCTAGTGTTTTAATCAGGTAAATGATTTGTGTCTATAAAATGCCACGTACAGAGACAGGCTCATTTGTACTGCTCAGTAAGAAATGAGCTCTTGTTTCTTCTTCTGCAATTCAGTGCTCGACAGGACACTGGGGGAAAGTCAGTTCCTAATTTGTATGTGATGCAAATAGGAACAAAATTAATGTCTTGCCTTTCCCTAGCAGTAGTCTTATTTCTTTGCTTCATTTACCTCTTTCCTCCTTTCCTTTCCCCTTCTACCTCCTCCACCAAAAGAGCCCGAGACTTTCTCAGAACACTTGATTCAAATTGGTTTTAAGGTTGGCTCATCCCCATGAAATGACAGTGACATAAACAATATCTGTACACATCCCAGACTTGATTGTATTTGATTTACACACACACACACACACAAACCAGGCTACCTCCCACTTGCTGAGGGAGAAGGACCACCTTTTCTGAGTTTTCATTCACTGAGCGTGAGAGCAAAGCCTCTTAAGCAGACTTTTGCCTGGCTTCATGCGTGGTTTTTTATTGGATTTCTGCTGTGGCCAAAGAAATCTCCTAGTAGAAGAGAGGAAGTGGAGACATAGATATTCTGAGATATTGGTGTCATCATATTTGAGTTGGAAGGAACTTAAGACAGCATAGGGCCATAACTTTTTATGGGTGAGAATCCATGATGGTGTAACTTGGACTAGAACCTGGGTCTTCTGTCATCGTGTCCACGCGGATGAAGAGGCAACTGGGTAGGGGATTGCAGGGGCCCTTCTTGCTTGAGTTCCAGGGTCTTGCTAGTTTTCATTGCTCAACTGCCTTTAGTTTATATCCATGTGGCCTCTCATGGGAAGGTCACTCTATCCTGATAGATTGAGTTTCTAATCAGCAAAAAGCTCTGGACCCGCTCATATTTCCCAGAGTTTTTCTGCTAACCTGCTGACACTTTATAAATGAGACCTAAGAAACTACTGGATATAAAATTCCTATTATCATTTGCCCTCAAGTTCCATAGGTATGAGGTGCTGTCTCAGGCTGTCTAAGGCTAGATCTGAACAAAGATAGGGTCATAGGCTGTGCTGCTGGACCCTCCCCAGTGGAATGGGATTCCCACCTTAGTGTTTAGAATCAGGCAGACGTGAGTTTTAGAATTCAATGAGCCAATCCTCTCATTTGTTCCTAAAATGCTGATCGCATGGTTCTGTGCTGGTGCCTGGGTAGTTGATTACTGAGGGACTCGGCAGTGAGAATGGGGGTGGGGCCCCCTGGATCATAAAGCTTATATCACAGGATATGCTGTAAAAGACTGGGTGTGCAGTGGGTTTTTAGTAAATGTCCATTCCTTTCCTAATCCCCATTGATTATGTATCTTTATAGTAATATATGAACAATTTTCTTATTGCAGTTTAAATCTCTGTAATATTTAAAATATGTAGCTATAACCAAAGTACGTGAAATAAAATTATTTGACTTTTATTTTCCTTTCAGTAAGCAAAACAAAACAATAGAAAAGAAAAAAAGTTTTGAAGGAGTAGAAATAATTTTATTTCCATGGAATCAAGTCCCTGTGTTAGGTTTTTTGGTTTTGTTGTTAAACAGTATATAAAATTGATAAGATTTTTGACTTCAGTGTTGATAGTTAAGTAAGAATAGTTTCTTTTTGTGGTTGTCTTTGATGAATTATTTGCACCAGATCATAGATGATGTGCATGTTACATATTGGAAACGAGGAAACAGTGAAGACATACTACCTCCAATGCAGTCATTTTGTTACCGAGTCTAAGCATGGTTAGCTTGCCACATGACAGGCCAGTAAATCAGGAGATGAGGTGCTGGGGCAAGGAATAGTGACTTTATTTGGAAAGCCGGCAGACCCAGAAGATGGCAGACTGATGTCCTGGAGAATCATTTTCTCCAAGTCAGAATTCGGGGTCCTTTTATATTAAAAAGGGGAGGGGGTGTGGTTGGTTGGTACAAACTTGCTGTAGGAATTGTTTGTTCATGCAGCTGTCCCTGTGGGTCAGGTCATGGTGCCCCCGTAAAACCTCCAACAAAAGAAATGTTATTTGCTATTCTGCAAGTTGTTACATTTATCTAAGTGCACAAGTGTCAATATCCTTAAAGGTCAGAGCCTTGAGAATAGGCTCTCCTGTCTATTTCAGGCTAAAGGCAACATTGTTTTACAAAAGGTGCAGAACCAGCAAGGCTAAGCCTAGAAAACAGCACAGGGTTAAAGCCAAAGGAACAGACCTGACAGGAGTCAGATTTGTTCTTTCCTATTACAATTTCTTTTTCTACCTCATAAATAATTTCAGTAAGAAACAAGAGCAGTTTTGTATTTTTGCGTCTTAATAACCGGTAAGTGGGCTGACTGCGTTTTTATGAGCAGGGATGCTGTGCAGGCCTTGGGGTCTCAGCAAACTCTTGTTGGGGGTGGTCAACCCTGCAACATGCCTGATGCCCCGTTAGTGTTGGTGAGGGTCCCCCTAGCCAGGGGCTCTCTTCAGGCACCAGCATATGGGCATTGACCTCTGGAGACCACTTTCTCAGCTGCAGGAAATTTTTTCAGGTACTGTGATTGAAAAATCACTCCAGCTGGGGATAATTTTAGGGGAAAAAGGAGAAGGGTTTTTGGAGTAGAAGAGAAGGGCAGAAAAACAGGGAGCCTGAGGGCTTTGCGGTGGGGCCTTGGGGGCGAGGACAGCAGGGGTGGGGAGGGCCTGGCTCCGGATCCAGCTCCTGCACCTGTTCCCGCACCCAAGCCACACAGCTTTTAGTTAGCCGGGGCTCTCTCCTGGCTGGATGTCACCTTGGTCACATCCTTGAGAACTGAAGGCAAGGGGTGGTCAGCACTCACCCAGGGGGTCACTGAGGACTTCAGTCAAGTCCATGGTGCCTTTTCTAGTCATGTGCCTTCACTTGTTCTTTATCTCAGGATCTGAGGAGCAGGACCAAGGAACTCAGGGAGAGATCCAGGAAGACATCCAACTGTGTTAAGAGAGGACAGACACAGTGACACGGGGAGTGAGGACTTTCACAGCAAAGTAAAATGACTTCACAACTACTGCATCAGAGCTGCCCGTGTGAGAGAACCCAAGCCTGTCTCAGAGTGCAGGGGACAAGTGGAAAGGAAAGGTAAAATTTCCACTGACAATTGAAGTTGTGTAAAATAGCCTGCTACTGTTGGTTGTATCACTTGAATGAACACAGGTGTATTTCTGTGGGCATTTATAGGTTCACTCAACCCCACCAGCCCCTCTTGCCCCATCGGGGATGGGCTTTCTCAAGCACAGTGCCCCTCCTGCTTGGGGGGGGGCACACTGCGGGTCCTCGCCTGGGGCCGGGCTGCTGCAGGGCACTGAGTCCCCGAGGCACAGCCTGTGAGACACGACAGGAACATCTCTGCTCTTGACTGAGGGCCTCTTTTTTCTCTTGCAGTGTAGGAATGCCGGTGAATGAGTTAGAAGCATGCATCCAAGCCGTCTGTGTCCTCGCCATCCAGAAGCAGAGCCTGCAAGCTTCCGAATTTCTCCAGAATGCGGTTGCCATTCACCTTCAACAGGTGAGTGTGTGTCCTCTTGCAAGTGGAGGAATTACTGCAGTTTTCCTGGAACTTACTCACCACTAGTCCATCTGATTATTCTGTGCTAGGATTCAGTATGGCCTGCTAAAAACTCTGGAGTCAGATCTTGAAACCCTGATGAAGAGGGTTATTTACTTTATTTCCTTATATGATAGTCTTTTACTTTCAAATTTCAGAATTTTCGGTTCTTTCAGGATTTTTTGGGGGGGTTGGAGAAACAACTTTGCTCTCACCAGCTTTGCAACCTGTTGCTTTGTGCCTCTCACCTGTCTTCTGTCACTTGCGAGGTGGTTCCATTTGTGACCCTGTGCGGGTCGTTCGTGTTATAAAGCATGAAGTCTGTGAAAGTATAGTTCCTTTTACTCTGAAGGCATTCCACAAATACTGCTTAAATCTGGGTGTGGTTTTAAGAAGACAGAATCATTAGAACACGTACTTGCAGGTTGCTAGTGCAAAATCCCCAAATCGATAGTCTAGCTCAACATCTAAAATCTTTCTAACCTACCTTGGATTTGTATAGATAAGTGAGGCAGTTTGCTAAGAACACAAGACCAGGGTTAGAATACAGGCCGGTGTAGCTCAGCAGGTCCTCCCGAGCTGGCGCTGTGCCAGAGGGTCATACCGAGGGGAGAGGGCGGGTCCTGCCCTCCCTGAGCTGACAGTTTCATGGCAAAGACCTTCACCAGGTGAAGAACTTGAAGTTTCTTCTAAGAACAGTGGATTTGAAAAGAAAGGTCTTAAAAGCACGGGAGGGACACAATCCTATTTGTCTCAAGTAGGGGACAGTGGTGGGGGACCACTTGGGAGACTCGTGAGTCCAGGTGGGCAGTGTTGGTGGCTTCCACCTGAGTGGTGGGATGGTCAGTGGGAAAAAGCGAACAGATTGAAGGCATATTTAGATGGTAAAATGAAAGAATGAATGATGTCTGTGAGGGTAGGATGGAGTAAGGCCTAGGTTTCTGGGTGGATTAATGAGGTAAATACTGTGCTCTTAGGAGGGAAAGCTGCAGAGGGAGTTCTGGGGGAAAAGTGATGAGTTCAGCTGTGGGTAAAATGAAAGACTGTTAGATGTGTGGTCTGGGAGCTCAGGTGAGAGCCAGTGGTGAGTAGGGGGAGGGAAGAGAGACTTTCAAATCATTTTGTCTTGTGAACATACAAAAAAGTATGAGTAATATGACACTCACGCCTCTGCCTTCTGGATTTAACCCATTAACATTTTGCTATATTGACTGCAGAGGTTCTTAATTTTTTAAATAGAAATAAAATAAATAGAAGCAACATAGTGGAG
Organism: Camelus dromedarius; assembly: GCF_036321535.1. Lineage (NCBI taxonomy): Eukaryota > Metazoa > Chordata > Mammalia > Artiodactyla > Camelidae > Camelus > Camelus dromedarius. Next base: position 72,193,542 of record NC_087447.1, read on the forward strand.
ATAATGAACACCTTAGAGTTGATGTGTGTCCTTGTATGTCATTTTGATACCTCATCTGTTTGTAACCGTAATCTATAAAAAGGTAACTAGTTTAGCATAAGAGTTAAACAGAGAGACATGACACACACTGTTGGGGCTTGAAGCCAATCTTCTCAGGCAAATTATGCAGCCTCTCTGTGCCTTAGTTCCATCTTCTGTGACTGCCCCCGGGCCCCTCATCACAGCTGATTTCCTAGACTAGATGTTGGGAGGGAGGCTGCTGTAGGGAGTGAGAAGTGGCAACTGCCAGGGACCCTGAAGAGAGAGACGAAAACAGAGTAAAGCCGATAAACTGAGTACAAACAAAAACCCTCAAAAGAGAAAGAATCCCACGGTGTTTTGAGCCACTTAGCGTAAGGGAAACAAAACCATGTGGACGCAAAGCTCTTGAGCGTGTGAGTATTGTGGGTGGGAAGGTGTCATCAGGAGAGGGCTGAGAAAAGGCCTTTTGGTTTCCCTTGACATTTCCAGTAAGGATAGACAGCAGAAGAAAACCCCCCGCTGCACAGTGGAAGCTGCTGTTTTCTGCGAAACTGAGCAAAGGGTGGAAAGCAGCCGTCAGCGGTGCTGGCATGTGAACAGACTTCTGGATTGGGTGGGGCACTTACTGTGACTTCCAGGAGACCTACTGGCTGGGGGCTGTGAGGCGGGCAGTAGGTTTGCAGGGTGACCCGGGCATAATCCCTGGCTCTGAGGCTGCTGGTCTGATTAGCAGACCTGGGCACACGCAATCCTAATGGGGCAGCTCGGGATGTGGCCTGGGACACCTGCCATGCTGAGGGTGAGAGGAGGGCTCCCCTGAGGGGGTGTCCCTGCGGAGAGTGGAAACATCCACCTGCAGGGGCGGAATATCCTCTGAGCAGGGGGCCGGATGCGCAGGCAAGACCAGCCTTGAGCACGGAGGGTTCAGGGAGCCGGAAGTCATACAGTGGCCCGAGCAACATTGTTCCTGAGAAACTGGAGGGAAAAGATGGTGAAAAGGCAGGCTAGGGACAGACCCTGTGGTGGGTCATGAGTGACAGGAAAGGACTGGTCAGGCGGACATGAGAGAACCCTGTGGGCATCCCAGCTGGGGCGTCACGCCGGAGGGGAGGAGCAGAGTTACGGACTTTGCCACTTACTAGCTGCATGACCTTGAGCAAGATCACCCCACCTCTGTCTATATATATCTTCACCTGTAAAGTAACAATGATAAGCTCATGTCATCAGAAGGCTTAGTTTAGCTCTGATCCTCGGTGTCCAGTCCTGTCAGTGCTGCCCTGCAAGGTTCTACAGCGGCTGCTCTTGTCCTGAGATGGGAGGGCTGCTCTTCCCCTGAGATGGGAGGGCGTAGAGGGACATCTGTAGCGCCTGAGGGCAGGCAGGGGCTGCTTTAAAAACAGACATGTAGTCGCCTGCAGCTGCAGACCTGCAGGCAGTTTGGCTGATGGTTGTGGAGAGGACTTTGGAGGACTTGGCATTGTCTTAAGACGTGCTTTCCCTTGGGGACCGGAATTGCCTTTGCAGATGAATGTTTAAGATTTGGGCTCCTGGCAGACCTGTTTTCAGAGATGGGTATATATGTAACATATCGTATAAAATAAAATGCTTTTATTTAATGTGTGGGACTTTGCAGCTGCTGAGAACAGCTCTGTTGGCCTGGTCTCCACGGAGGACACTTGGGGTCCTCAGAGCGTGTGGGAGGGCAGGCAGCCCACAGTGCTGCTGTGGGGTGTTCTCCCCAGCATGGCACTCTGCTGAATTAACTCTTCTCCGAGTTTGGTTGCCAGATGAGCAGACAGCAAAGTAATGAGTTCTGGTGGGATGTTATAAATGACAGGAACAAAGAGGGACCCATAGTTTTTCTGGACTATGACATGCTTTTGGTTCTTGATTCATTGTGTTCCATTGTGGAATTGATGAGTTGTGTCTGTTCTGGGTCTGATTTGGGCTAATCTGGAAACTTGGAAAGAAACTGAGATGGAATTATTGCAGGTATCTTGTGCTTTAATAAGCCTTGTGCAAACATAAACACGGATGAAGCATACATTTGGATTTGGTGGTGTAGGGAAGAGTTTCTGCACATCACAGGGAAGGCAAGGCAGAATTCCTCTTCTTTGTGGGCAGGGATGTGGGTCCACTTGTCTTTTCTGTAGCAGTTTCAGAGAGCAGTTGATGGTAATTAACCAGCATTGACAAACGGTGGCACACATTGCATTTAAGAGCTGGCCGGCTGCAAACTTGTGTATTGGACAGGTGGGTTTCACAGGCAAGTGGTCAGGGGAATGGGAGAGAGATGGAGCCCAGGCCTGGGCACCCCAGCTTCAGGTTTAAATCGCCATTTTCTCACCTTAGGACCTTGGACTAGAATGTAACCTCCCTCAGCCTGTTGGTGAATCTGTAAAATGGGTGTGATAATACTCGCTTCTTCCTGGGTTTGTTGTAAGTTGTAAACAGTATTATAACACACGTGAAGCACTTGACACGTTTGGCACTTAGCAGTGTTCACTGTGTGCGTCCGCCCTGCTTGGCGTGTGTCAGAGCCGTAAAGGCAGCATGTGTCTGTTGAGGACGCAGTGGTAGCCCCTTGGCTAGGTTGTGAATTCGGTGATTTCCTTTAATCCTTGTAACTCTGTGTGCCATGGGCAGTTATTTTCATGGACAGATGAGGAACCTCAGGGTAAAGAAGACTCTGTAATTTGCCCAAAGTCAGACCATAATTTCGGGTGCAGGGGCCTCGGTTCAGCATGGGCCCCTGGGCTTTCTGCCCTCTCTGTTCAGCACCAGAGCCAGATGCAGAGTCGGCTGTCTCCCAGGCCAGAATATCCAGCAGGCAGCAAGACACACTGGCCCTGTGCTGCTTGAGCAAAAACTCCGGAGGGGAGGCAGGTACTAAAGAGATAAACAAAAACAGATGACTGCAAACTGTGATCAGCTCTGAGCAGGAAAGGAACAGGCCTCGCCGTGCAGAGCTGGGAGCTTTCCTGTTGGGGCTGCTCTGGGGGCATTCATTTCAGCTAAACAAGCTCTGCTCCTGCACCAAGGCAGGAAGGCAGGGCGCGTGTGACCAGGTAGACTGGGCATCGTTGATCATACTCTTTCCCCATTAAGCGGCAGCTGTCACGGGCACTTACCTGGTAAACATGTTGGCCATAAGCATCATGCACTTTGCTTGGTAGTTTTATTGGCCCCACCTTTGAGATGAGGTAACTAAAGCTGGGGAGTTTGCTGCATGCCTGTGATTACCTTGGAAACACCCCCACTGGTCTTTAAACCTAGACTGGTGTGGCTCTTATGTCCCAGCTCTGTGAATGGCATCATGTAGCTTCCCCCAAGTGGCTCAAATGACTGACATTGATTTTCTTAATTCGCAGGAAATGGTATGTGACAATAAGGGAAAACTGTAGTAAGGAATTGTTTGGAAAACTAGAAAAAAGCCCAATGCTTCCCCAGCTGGGGGAGCGTACCCTGGGACCGGTGTCATCACCGCACTCACTGCCTGGCACCTCCTCCCTGCTGACCCTGTGTTCAGAAGCCACTCTGAGCCGTTGAAGACATTTTGCCTCATGACATTGTTGACGAGGACCTGCGACCTCTCTGTCCCCGGTTAACTCTCTCTTCAAAGCCATTTAAGTTTTTTGCAGGCTCCTCCGCTCAGATGTAAGAATAGCCTCTTTAAACTTCTTGATGCAGCTCCTTAATGAAGATCTTGTGAAGGAAACCTAGTCAAAACCTGGGGGGTATATGCACATAGTGACTGTAACCTCAGCACTTTGTCAAGTTCAGAATCAGAGGGGTGGGAGACTCAGGAAAGGCTATTTTAAGGTAGAAAGGGGAAATTGAAAGGACGCAGGCTGTGTGAGACTGAAACATCTCAGTCCCAGCCAGCAAGGCACCTGCGTTCAGGATGCTGTGTGGGGAGTGCAGAGTTCTCACAAAGAAAGAAGAGGTGGGATGGGAAGGCAGGAAAGTCAGGTTCTTAACTGGGGAAGGAAAAAGAGGGGGCTGAAAACTTCTTGGTTGAACAAGAGGACTGTGATATGACGTATTAGGAGAGAAGGGTTTTGTGAGGACAGGCCTCGGGAGAACGCTCTCTGGGTGGGAAGTCACCACAACAGAGAACCGGGCAGACCCGAGGGCCCCTGCTGGGGGAGGGGCTGCCCGCCAAGCCCAACCCTGGGGGCTGCCTCTGTCCCTTAGCTGGGGCCTCAGAGCTACCTTTGCAGCCCAGTCCTGTGATGACAGGGAGAGCAAAGGCCTGGCTGAAGCTCGAGCCACATACACCTGCTCCTTGCATTTAACGGGGAGGGTGGGGTGGGCCTGAGGATGGCACTGGGTGGTGAGAAAGATGTTTCAGATTTTCCCATGTGGGACCTGTGCGCCTGCCAGTAGCTGCTGCAGATTTATCTCCCAGGCATTACAGCTCCTGTCACTCATCTTCTGTTTCTTCTGTTTCTTTTTTTTTAAGTATTTAAATTTAACTTCTCTTTCTTGTTTGGAGGGGTAGGTAATTAGGATTATTTATTTGTTAGTGGAGGCCCTGGGGCTTGAACCCAGGAGCCCGTGCACGCTAAGCACGCACTCTGCCACTGGGCTGTACCACCCACCCAATCATCTTTTTCTTTTTGCTTCAGCTGCCAAGAATCTTAGAGCTGGATCTCTAGTTGGCCTTTAACACTTACCCCGACTTCGTGGCATGTATTTTTATGGCTTTATCTCCCCCTGGTTTCATTTAAGTATTGAATCCCCATTTTCTCTTCACTCTCACTTTTGTCTTTTTGTTGTCTATGGTGGTTAAATTTTGTTTAAAAAATTGTTTAATTTCTCTTTTAGCAGGACGCTGAAAATAAATGTGTAAACAGACTGTATCACACTTAACTGCTTTTATACATCCTAAGCTGCTAGTTATTTAAAAACAGTTGAATATTAAAGTGATGACATTTTAAAATTATTTTTTAATTTTCTGTAAAGGTATAGTTGATTTACAGTATTATATAAATTTCAGATGTACAATAGATTCACAATTTTTAATGTGCTCCATTTGCAGTTATTGTAAAATATTGGCTGTATTCCCTGTGTTGTACAGTACATCTTTGTAGCATGTTTATATTACATGCAGCCATTTGTATGAGAAAGTTGGGTAAGGCAGGCCGTCTGGAGCGGGGGCTGTGTCTGACCCAGGTTCACGGTCACTGTGCCGAGCATGGTGCCTGCTAGAGCCTAGGCCCCCCTGCTTGTCGGGGAGAGAGTGGAGGCAGCTCTCCCCAGCCCTGGCTCCACCCTCTGAGTGGCAGTGAAAGCGCTGACTGACTGTGGACGTGCAGAGTGTTGTTCCAAGAGCTTTACAGGCATGTCTGGGTTTAATCCTTAAAGCCCTCCTATGAGGAATCATTTTATGTTTTTTTAATGTATAATAATACACTGTATTTTGAAAGACTTCAAACCTCTGGAAAATTTACAGGAGTTGCACAATGAACGCTTAGATACCCTTCACCTAAAAGGGCAGCATTTGTCCTTTTGTGTCTGGCTTATTCACTTAGTGTAATGTTTTCAAGGTTCATCCATTTTGTAGCCTGTATCAGTACTTTCTTTTGGCTTGATAATATTCTTTTTATTTTTTAATTTTTTGTTTTTGTTTGTCTTTTGGTTTTTAAAAAAATTTTTATTGAAGTATAGTCAGTTTACAGTGTTGTGTCAATTTCTCATGTACAGCACAACACTCAGTTATATAGGAACATATACTCATTTTCATACTTTTTAAACATAAGTTACTATAGCATATTGAATATATTTCCCTGTGCTATACAGTATAAACTTTGTCTATTCTATGCATAGTAGTCGGTATCTGGAAATGTTGAACACCCAATTTATCCCTTCCCCCTCTTCCCCCCACTGGTAACCATAAGTTTGTTTTCTATGTCTGTGAGTCTGTTTCTATTCTGTACATAAGTTTGTCTTTTTTCTTTCTTTTTTTTTTTAGATTCCACATATATATGGTATTTTTCTTTCTCTTCCTGATTTACTTCACTTAGAATGACATTCATCAGGTCCATCTTATTGCTGCAAATGGCATTATTTTACTATTTTTTATGGCTGAGTAGTATCCCATTTGTAAATATACTGCAACTTCTTTATCCAATCATCTGTCAGTGGACATTTAGGTTGTTTCCATGTCTTGGCTATTGTAAATAATGCTGCTATGAACATTGGGGTGCATGTATCTTTTTAAATTAAGGGTCCCTCTGGAAATATGCCCAGGAATGGAATTGCTGGGTCATATGATAGGTCTATTTTTAGTCTTTTGAGGAATCTCCATACTGTTTTCCACAGTGGCTGCACCAAACTGCATTCCCACCAGCAGTGTAGGAGGGTTCTCTCTTCACACCCTCTTGTGGACTTTTGAATGATGGCCATTCTGACTGGTGTGAAATGAAACCTGATTGTAGTTTTGATTTGCAATTCCCTGATAATTAGTGATATTGAACATTTTTTCATGTGCCTAATGGCCATTTGTATGTCTTCATTGGAGAATTACTTGTTTAGTTCTGCCCATTTTTGGATTAGGTGGTTTGTTTTTTGTTATTAAGTTGTATGAGCCATTTATATATTCTGGGAATTAAGCCCTTGTCAGTCTCATCTTTTGCAAATATTTTCTCCCATTTTTGTAGTTTGTGTGTTTTGCTTATGGTTTCCTTTGCTGTGTAAATGCTTATGAGTTCAATTAGGTCCCATTTGTTTATTTTTGCTTTTTTTCTATTGCTTGGGTAGACTGTCCTAGGAGAACATTGCTGAGATGTATGTCAGAAAAGTTTTGCCTATTCTTTCTTCTAAGAGGTTTATAGTGTCTTGTCTTATATTTAAATCTTTAAGCCATTTGAATTTATTTTTGTGTATGGGTGTGAGGGAGTGTTCTAACTTCATTGATTTACATGCAGCTGTCCAGTTTTCCCCACGTTATTTGCTGAGGAGACTGTCTTTACTCCATTGTATGTTCTTGCCTCCTTCATCAAAGTTTAATTGACCAAAAGTTTGTGGGTTTATTTCTAGGCTCTCTATTCTGTTCCATTGATCCATATGTCTGTTTTGTACCAATACCATTGCTCTGTAGTATTGCCTGAAGACTGGGAGGGTTATTCCTCCAGCTTCATTCTTTTTCTTCAGTAATGCTTTGGTAATTCTCGGTCTTTTGTGGTTCCATATAAATTTTAGGGTTACTTGTAGTTTTGTGAAAAATGTCCTGTGTGATTTGATATAGGGATCGCATTAAATCTATAAATTGCTTTGGGCAGTATGGCCATTTTAACAATATTAATTCTTTCAGAACAAGAACATGGGATATCCTTCCATTCCTTTAAGTCCTCTTTCGTTTCCTTAGTCAGTGTTTTGTAATTCTTTGCATATAATTATTTCATGTCCTTGGTCAGATTTATTCCTAAATGTTTTATATTTTGAATGCAATTTTAAAAGGGACTATTACTTTCGTGTAAAGAAATGCCACTGATTTCTGTATGTTGATGTGTCCTGCTGCCTTGACGAGTAGTAGCTTTAATAGTTTTTGTGTGGAGCCTTTAGGGTTTTCTATATATAGTGTCATGTCATCCACATATAATGAGTTTTACCTCTTCCAATTTGGATCCGTTTTCTTTCTTTTTCTCCTTTAATTGCGGTGGCTGGGAACTCCAATACTGTATTGGATAGAAGTGGTGAGAGTGGGCATCCTTGTCTTTTTCCAGATTATAGTGGAAAGGCTTTCAGCCCTCTTGTTAGAGTATTATGAAGACTGTAGGTTTGCCATGAATAGCTTTTAATACTGTTGAGATATGTTCCCTGTATACCCACTTTAGTAAGACCATGGGTGCAGTGCGGTCAGTGGATTGGGAAGATGGCAGAGGCGGTAGCCTTGGAGGTGGCAGTGAGGGGAGGGGGACTACCCCTTGGGAGCCAGTCACTTGCTCCCCTCTCCCCCGCCGCCTGGCCTGGGGGCTGCCTCTGCTGCCCCAGGTCCGTCTTTAGGTCAGCCTGCTCCCTAGGGGCCTGTGCGGTCCAGTTACGGAGCCACGGGGAGGATGAAAGCTGCGGCAGCTGTGGAGGTGGGATAAGGGGTGCTGCCATGTGTGAGCAGGAGGATTTGCGCCCAACTCCCTGTGGTCTGGCCTAGGGGCAGCCTCTGTTGCCCCATGTTCGCTGGAGGCACATCCCCAGGTCAGCCAGCTCCCGGGAACCTTGTGCGGTGAGGTCAGCGGGCAGCGGCAGCCACGGTGAGAGGGGGGCTGCCCTATGTGAGCCCCTGAATTTGTTCTCGTCTCCCAAGGCCTGGCTTGGGGGCGGCATCTGCTTCCCCCGCTTTGTGGGACGCATGTCTTGCAATATCTTTCTCTTAGGAGGCCTGCGCGGTGTGATCGAGGGTCGGGGGGCAGCAGTGTGGGTAGGGGGCCTGTCCCGGACGCTCCGCTTTGGTCATTTTGCTCCCACCTCCCCTGCGGCCTGGCCTGGTGCTGGCCTCTACTTCCCTAGGATCGCCGGACACAGGTTACAGGTCAGCCTGTTCTGGGAGGCAGGCGTGAAGTCTGTGCTGGGGCGGCTGCAGCAGGAAATAGGAGCAAATCCCCAGGTTAGCACGGGGCAGCCCCAATCCCGCCACCGCCGCTGCCACCCCCTGAGCACAGCGCGCCCGCCTCCCAGAAGCAGGCTGACTGGGAGGAGTGCACTCTGCAAAGCTGGGGTGGCCCGCCGCCAGGGAGAGGGGAGCAAGTCGACTGGCTCTCCCAGGGCAGCCCCCTCCCCGCCGCCTCTACCTCCACCGTAGCCCCCTGACCTCACAGCCCTGGCCTCACTTGAGCAGACTGACATGTAAGCCGAGTCCCGTGAACCTGGGGCAGCAGAAGCCGCCCCCAGGCCAGGCCGCTGGGGAGAGGAGAGCAAATGGACAGGGTCACAGGAGCATTCCTCCTGCACTCCCTGCCGCCATCCCCTGAGCGCACCACGCCCTCCCCCGGGCAGCAGGCCGACAGGGAGACGTGCCCTCCTGGAAGCTGGGGCAGCAGAGGCCGCCCCCAGGCCAGGCTGCAGGGAAGATGGGAGCAAGTCGACTGTCTCTCGGGCTGCCTTCCTCCCTGCCGTTGTCGTCATCGTCGATGCTGCAGCCCTCGCATCCTCACTGCACTGCGCCTGCATCCCAGGAGCAGGTGGTTCCCAAGACGTGCATCCCGCGAATCTGGGGCAGAAGAGGCCGCCCCGAGACAGGCCGCGGGGGAGACTGAAGTAAATCTACAGGCTTGCACAGGGCAGCCCCCCTAACCCACTGCCACCACCCCGTGACCTCACTGCGGCCGCCTCCTGAGAGCGGGCTGGCCTGGAGAGGTGCCTCCAGTGAAGCTGGAGCAGCAGAGGCTGCTCCAAGGCCATGCCCCAGGGGAGATGGGGGCAAATAGACCAGCTTGTCGGGGGCAGCGCCCCTCTTCCCACTGTTGCCCCAGGTTCACAGGACACATTTCCAGGTAAGTTGGCTCCCAGGAGGTGGGCATGGTGCTGTTGGGGCAGCAGCAGCAGGAAGGCAGCGGCAGTGTAGGCAGGGGGTCTGCCCTGGGGGAGCAGGTGGACCCGCTCTCATCTCCCCTGTGGCATGTCCTGTGAATCTGTTTTGTAGAAGAGTTCAGTGCCCCATCCCCCCTTTTTTTTTTAAGATTCCACATGTGAGTGATATATGGTACATTCCTTTCTTTTTCTGACTCGATTTAGAATGATGATCTCTAGGTCCTTCCATGTTGCTGCAAATGACATTATTTTATTCTTTTTCATGACAGAGTAGTATTCCATTGTGTAAATACACCACATCTTCTCTATCCAGTCATCTGTTGCTACATTTATGTTGCTTCCATGTCTTGGCTGTTCTATATAGTGACAATGTACTATGAACATTGGGGTGCAGGTATCTTTTCACATTAGCGTTCCCTCCGGACATATATCCAGGAGTGGGATTGCTGGGTCATATGATAAGTCTATTTTTAGTTTTTAAGTTTCCATACTGTTTTCCATAATGGCTGCACCAAACTACATTCTCACTAGCACTGTAGGAGGGTTTCCTTTTCTCCACACCCTCTCCAGCATTTATCATTCATAAACTTTCGAGTGATGGCCATTTTGCCTGGTGTCAGGTGATACCTCATTATAGTTTTGATTTGCATTTGACTTGATAATTGAGCATTTTTTCATCTGCCTATTGACCATTTGTTTGTCTTCATTGGAGAATGGCTTGTTTAAATGCTTTGCTCATTTTTGGATTGGGTTTTTTTTAAGTTGTATGAGCTGTTTATGTATTCTGGAAATTAAGCCAGTCACATCATTTGCAAATATTTTCTCCCATTCTGTAAGTTGTTTCATTTTGCTGTGCAATACTTACGAGTTTAACTACATCCCATTTGTTTATTTTTGCTCTTACTTCCATTGCCTGGGTAGACTGCCCTAGGAGAATGTTGCTAACATTTATGTCATCTTTTGCCCTTATTTTCTTCTAGGAGATTTATCATGTCTTGTCTTAAATATATTTAAGTCTTTAAGCCATTTTGAGTTTATTTTTGTGTATGGGGTGAGGGAGTATTCTAAGTTCATTGATTTACATGCTGCTGTCCATTTTACCCAACACCATTTGCTGAAGAGAGTGTCTTTTCTCTACTGTATATTGTCTTCTTTGTCAAAGGTTAATTGACCATAGGTCTGTGGATTTATTTCTGGGCTCTCTATTCTGTTCCATAGATCCGTCTGTCTGTTTTTATGCCAATACCATGCTGTTTTCTCTTTTTTGCTGTCTCAGCAGAAAACTGTGAATATGTTGATTTAGGCACTTGTCACATTGTGTCATAAAAATCTGTTTAAAAATCTGTGTCTGTAAGAAATCCTTTGGCTGCAAGTGACAATCAGATTCCAACTGGCTTTTTGGATGAGGAAATTGCTTATGTCAAGGGATGAAAAGCTAGAAGGAAGTAGCCTCCAACTCAGAGTTTAAGAGGTGCAACCAAGGGAGAGGGGATGGAGTAGTTTTAAAATATGAAGGGAAACTCTTTTGCATACCTCTCTTCTAAAGGTAGAGTCTAAATCCCTGTCCTTGAGTGCACGTTCTTCTGGATCCTCATGGTCTTCATCTGTCTAATGGGGTAATAATCACACTCACCTCCTAGAGTTACTGTCAGTACAGTGAGATCAGGCAGGTGATGTGCCTCAGGGAAGACAGTGTTTCCAGGAATGTTGATGGTCATTCTGCACCAGCAAAGATTCAGCTGTTGGCCAAGTAAGTTTGGGAAGCTCTGAGTTAAGCTGGTTGGCTGTAGGATTTCTCAGAGCCTTGAATAAGCTGATCTTCATTGCACCTATCTAAGAAAGACGTATTACCAAGCGGTGTTTCTTTAGTATATTTGACCCTAGGGTCCTACTTTGGAGGGCATTTTATGGGTCTCTGTCCACTGCCTTAGCTCTGTGTTAGGGAAGCCACCTGTGGCCACCTGGTGTCCTGTGGTGGGTCCGTGGTTGGTACCTCTCCTATTTGAGATGCAGGGCAGACCCTCCGCCGTGAGTGGAGCCCTGCCTTTCCTGCTGCCTTGTGTGAATTCTGGGCTGAGTAGACTTAGCAGTGGCCTCACCTGTACCTCACTTGTCTCCCATAGTGCACAGGGGCTCATAGTCTCAAGGCTGCCCTGGGCATCTGGTGCCACGATGGCTGTGGAAAGGCACCCGGCAGGTGGTCCTGGGGGGCCCGGGCATGCACCATGCTCTTCTTACCACCTGGGCCTTGCAGCTCCATTTGTTACCAAAAGCCCCTGGAAAGTGAGCTCAAGGACGACATGAGCACCTTTAAGTAAAAGGAACCTTTAAAATCCACACGCCAAGTGAGGTGCTTCCTGAGTGGACCCCGTCACGGAGAACCCATCCTTAGCTTCCTTAGCTCCCAAGGTAGCTGATGGGAGTCAGGGTGGAAGAGGGCACTGACACAGATAGGATGGCACACAGCCACTCCCCGCCGTTCCTCCCAAGTTTCTGTTTTCCTACCCTAGAGAAAACAGCCATTTCTCCTGGCTTTGAGAATGTGATGCAGTGCCCTTTCTGTGATGGGTTCTGGCCTCCTTTGTCCCTGGCTGTCCCAGTGAGGCTGCTTTTTTTAAAAAATTTAATTTAATTTTGAAATATAGTCAGTTTTTTAATGTGTTAATTTCTGGTTTACAGCCTAGTGATTCAGTTATGCATATATACATATTCCTTTTCATATTGTTTTTCATTATGGGTTACTACAAGATACTGAATATAAATTTCCTGGGCTAACAACAAGTTTAGCTATTTTGTTTAATTTGTGTTTTGTTTTGTTTGTTTGTTTGTTTTGGTAGATAGAGGCAATCAGGTTTGCTTGTTTGTTTATATATATATTTAGTTGCAGTACTGGAGATGGAACCCAGGACCTCGTGCATGCCAGGCACATACTCTAGCACTGAGTGATATCCTCCCCCATCCTCCCCCATATTTTCCTTTTTTAAAAGTATAGTCAGTTTACAATGTTGTGTCAGTTTGCAGTGTAATGTTTTAGTCATACATGTATGTACATATATTGATCTTAATGTTTTTTCATTATAGGTTACTACAACATATTGAATATAGTTCCCTGTGCTGTACAGTAGAAATTTGTCTATTTTGTATATAGTAGTTAGTATCTGCAAGTCTCAAACTCCCAATTTGTCCCTTCCTGCCCCTTTCCCCCTCTGGTAACCATAAATTAGTTTTCTGTCAGTGAGTCTGTTTCTGTTTTGGGAGGCTCCTTCTTAAGGCAGAAAAGGCTGTGGGTGAGGGAAGGGAAGCCTGTTGGGCCGAGGGTTCAGACTCAGGGTTTATCTGTCCCAGCCAACAGCTTTGATACGAATAGTGTGGAGTTAGTTTGGGATTCCCAGGGCTGTTGGGCCATTTTGGGATGAGCAGAGCCTCTGAGTGACAGTTCTTGGTCTATTCTGGGGACCATATGGAATCATTGATTCCTCTCCCCAGAGAAACACACCCAGACTGACACAGACAGGGTAAAACCCCTTGGATTAGGGCACTGTGAGTCTGCTCTCTTCTCATTTCCCTTTTGCGGTCCCTGTTTGGTGTTGCCTTCCTCCCCTTTATGGCTGCATTTGTGCCTGTGCCCAAGACAGTGACGATGAGACACAGGGATGACCAGTTCCTCCATTGTGATCCCCCATCCTGGTGGTGACAACATGGGTGACAGGGACCAGAGCATGAGCTTCCCTCATCCAGAGCCTGGATTGGGACAAATCAGGGCTGGAGGATGGGGGATGGGGAGGAGAGGAAATAGATGGGGAGGGAAGAGGGTAGGAGAGGATGGAGGGGGGGTGAGGAAAGAGACCCAAGAGGAGGGGGAGGGGAGGGGCAGGTGGGAGGGGAGGGATAGGTGGGAGGCAAGGGCCAGAGGGAACAAAGGTTCCTGACTGGGGCATTCAGGACAGGGTGACATGGGAATGATGCCTGGTGACTTAAGAGAGACGTTGGCGGCCTGAAAGGGAGGGAGACAGAAAGCCGGGCTTTTCAATATGAGCATTCATGTCACTGTGACAGCGGTCATTTATCACACCCTGAATGGGAGCTCAGGGCCCAGTGCTGCCGCCAAAGGCCTCTGGGTAAAGTTTTACCTGAGTGTGAAAGGGTCTGGGGCCTGGCCGAGCAGCAGCTCCTGGCGCTTCCAGGGCTGCGGGGGTGGCCCCCTGGGGGCTGTATGTTTGGAGCAGAAGGACTTTAGCACCAGGAGAGGGGATACAGGACAGGATGTCTGCAGGTGGGGGGCCCCTCCAGGCATCCCTGGCCATTGGGGGAAGGGGCTGCTTCATACAGGGGACTGGAAAGACCTCCAGGCACTGAATCAGGACCCTTCCCCCATTCAGTCTTGTGAGCCTGCCAAGTGGGGGACATATCTGGGCAAGTGATGTCACTGGTACCAGTTCAAGTTTTTAGAAAAAGATATTATTTCATACTTACCACGTGTAGGTCACGTATAGATTTTTAATGAGGGTGACCCTCCGTTTGCTGTCCGGGAACTCGGGTTTCCTGGGATGCCGGACGTAGCTCTTGGAAAGATGGACTGCATTTATCTCCACTTACAAGTAAGGAAACGGGCAGGGAGGACAAAGTTCCAGAGGCCGGAGGCCACAGAGCCAGGGAGCGGGAGGGCCTGGGTCTGGAGGTAACTAGTCTGGTGCCTAAGTGTGCGCTCCCAACCACTCCCCTGTGCTGCCTGGAACCTGGAGGCGACACCAGTGTGATGAACATGTTTTCTGAACAGTGAACCAGGATGATGGGGGCCAAGGGGGTCACTGGTCTGTAGGTCCCAGTGCTTGAGACAGTGTGTGAAGAACTAAAAGATGGCTTGTAAGATTAGAGCCCCATGAGTGGCATGGGGCAGAGGCTCAGTTCTCCTGGAGCTGCCCCTGCCACCCTCCACCCCTGAGCCTCCCACTCCAGCCTTAATTGTCTCAGAGGAGCTGAGCAGGGAGTCTGTGAGGGGCTCGTGTTTCTGCCTTGCACAAAGGACATTAAGTGAACAGGGTCCCTCTCTGTTTTTCATGTCATTAATTGGTGACCTTCAGACTCTGAAATAGCATTTTTCCTCTCCCATCCCTGATTTCAGCATGCTTGGATATGTTAGGAATTTCTTAAATGAGATGGGGATATATGGGTAGTTAAAAACAGCCTTCTATTCTGCCCCAATTATGTATCGAATTATGTTACAATTATTCCCAAATAAACTTGCTGAGAATCTCAAAAGGGGAGGTCCTGGGAGATTCAGGAGAAAAGTGAAATAGGGCACCGTTTGGGGTGGTGGCCCTACGGCCTGCATGGGCTCTGAAACCCAGGCAGTGTGTGTGTGTGAGTCTGGGTGTCTGTGTCTGTGTTATCAATCCATTTGCCTTGCTTTGTCTGTTGGGCTTCATTGGCTCGGGCCTTGGCAGCTGTAGGAGGGCAACAAGAGGTCTTGTGCAGCCTCTGTGCCAAGGGGTCTGCTAAGACGCCACCATTCCCCAGCCATGTGATTGAGGAGAAAGTCTTGGAGCCTCTTGGAGCCTCAGTTTCCTCCTCTGTAAAGAGGAGGTGATGCCGGTGGCTCTAGTCTCTAGTACCTGGCACCTGGGGGCTCTTGGGAAATGGGATGAGTCACCATTTTTACTGCTGTTAGCTCACCAGTTGGGTCCATCATGGTTATCGGCTTCTGTCAGGGGTGGGAACCTGCCCTTCCCTCTGGCTCTGACTCCCTCTGCCAAGCTGATCAGGCTCGGGGCTCATGCCTCCGTAAGGCTGCAGCCTTCCCTATAAGACTGACAACACTGCAGAGCACCTCCCCTGCCTGGCCCTGTGCAAATGCTCATTCAGTCTTGGGAGGGAGGCATGGACTCATTCAAGGTGTTTCTGCTAAAAAGTGGTTGAGTGGGATTCAGACCTTGGTGTGCCTCTGAGGCCACAGGCCCCAGGAGGTGACAGGGCGCCACTTGGTCCCCGGGCTAGCGGGGAAGTTTCCTCTGAGTGGTTTTCAGCCATTCATTTTATGCAAGGAGCCAGCCTCCCCTGTGGCTCTTAGGAAAGGTCTGGATTAATCTTTATTAGTAACTTATTCATAATTATTAATCATCAGGAGGCTACTGTTGCGGGGCTCCGAGCTAGGCTGCCTCCATTCCTCTTCTCCCACGACTGCCACCCACAGCTGCTCCTGTTCCAGGCCTGGGGTGGGGGACGGGAGGTGTTCCCATCAAAGGACCCTTTCCCTCTCTATTAGGTGGGTAAGGTTGCCCACGGCTGTCAAGGCATTTTCAGCCAGACCTCAGAGCCTGCTGAGACCTTGCTGTGGGGTGAACTGTATCCCCCCCACAAAAGATGTTGGAATCCTAATCCCCAGGACCTGTTTCCAAATAGCGTCTTTGCAGGTAATCAAGTTGAAATGAGATCATTGTGTTGGGTGCTATCCGGTATGATTGTGTCCTTATAAATGGGGGAATGTGGTTTGCAGAGTCCCAGCTCCAGCATCAAAATCAGAGTATAGAAGAGGTTTGAAACTTACAAACAGTAGCTTAATAACTGACACACTATGTCAACAAAAATTTAATGTATATACAGGCTGCATTATTAGAAGTATAAAGCCTAGTTTGAGGGAGGTGATAATCACCTTTTATCTTGAACTGGTCAGATCCATTGTGTTCAGGTGTGTGTACAACAATTCTAACAGGATCTAGGCCCCCCTGGAGTCCACGTTGTTAAGTGTCTTAACCTGGGGAGGAGATTCAGAACCAAAGCAACATGAGGAACACATGATCAGAGGAACTAAGGCCTCAGAGGAATAAGCACTGTCCTCATGTCCCTCAGGCTGCAGGTGAGAGACAGAGGCAGCTCAGTCTGGATGGTTCTGGGTGAGCAACAGTGGGCCCCAGAAAGGCAGGTTCCAGCTTTGAGATAAAGGAGATTGTTTTCCTTAAAAAAGGAAAAAAAAATAAAACATTTCTTCCCCTTGATGGTAGAAGCAATGCCTGCTTGTTACAGAGCACTTGGAACATACGGGTTACTGGGCTGTCAGCTGGGATGCAGGATAGAGACATTATCTTTTAGAGTTCTGGGTGCAAAGGGCTAGACCCCTCTATTCTGTGAGCCGAGGGCCCTCAAAGCACTTGCAGGAGATCTGCGCATTCCCCGCTGGCTTCTGTTCTCCGAGCCTCCCCAGATTAGACCCCTGCCCACGTGGCCCTGAGATTCAGCTTGCCTGGCATCAGTTCCCCCTGGGCCAGGCCCTCAAGGGTTCAGCTTCTAGTCCAGGTGCTTATCAAAGCATTTCTCCAAAGCCAGATTCTTTCCTCAGAGGAATTCTGGCTCCAGCTCTCAAGATAATTAAATTTTTTCCCCCTTGTTGCCTACGGGAAAGTTTAAAGAAGCAAATAAAAACCATTTGTAATTATACCTCCCAAAGATGACCACTGTTAACATTTTGTCCTTTTCCCCCCTGCACCAGTATATTCATTTTTAAGATCATTGGGATCATGGTGAATATGTAATTTTATATCTTGCTTCTCCTTACCCTCCTCACTTAGCACATGAGACTAACCTCATTTAAATTATCTTCATCAGTAGGAATTGGGGAGCCTTAAGGCTATAAGAGCATCACGGCTCTATTTTTACCGCTTTGAGCCTGCAAATGTGTAACATGCCATATATCTGAACATACGCATGCATAGGTGGCCTCCATTGTGCAAATACTTAACACACAGATCTGCATTTCTTTGAGAGTTTATGTAAATATTCTAAAGAAATAAACATGGGCTTTTGATTTCTTAAATTTTTTTCCAGGCTGAAACATACAGGCATTTTTATTTTGGAAAATACATCATGGGATGTTTTCAGTTTGGTGTATTTTTGTTGCTTATATTTAAGCCTTGGGAAATAACCTGTTGCATTTGTAAGCCTTTTACTTTTTTCCCGTTTTGTTATTGTTGTTTATTGCCAAAACCGCATTAAAAGTGCTTCAAACCTCTTGTTAAGTGTAGGGAAGGAGGACTACAACACTTCCCACCTCCCCAGCAAAGCTGTTTACAAGGCTGATATTGTCCTAAAAAACGACTTTCTAGGTTTTCATGAATCTGTATACATTTTTACACGTGTATTTTGTTCAGGCAAAGGACTGAACAGGGACTTATGATCATAGGTGGAACGAGCAATCTGGATGTCTGTTTGTAGCTAACCCTTCAAGTAACATCCTAAGGCTTGGGCTGTTTCTGGGTAAATTCTTTTTTTTTTTTTTTTTCGTTCTAGGAGCTAGAATTCTGGAGGAAATAAGCGGGCAGGCTCTGCTAGCTGTACTTTTCTGTATTTCCAAGTTGAATTTTTAAATTTCTATGCTGACCTTTAATTTTTTGTCTTATTTTTCTTTTCTCCAATAACTTTCTGGTTTTTTTTTTTTAATTTTTATTGAAGTACAGCCAGTTACAATGTGTCAGTTTCTGGTGTGCAGCATAGTGTCCCAGTCGTGTATGTACATACATACATTCCTTTTCATATTCTTTTTCATTAAAGGTTGTTGCGGGATACGAAGTATAGTTCCTTGTGCTATACAGAAGATACTTTGTTTTTTAAAAAAATCTATTTATATATATAGTGGCTAGCATTCATAAATCTCAACTCCCAAATTTATACCTTCCCACCCTCTTTCTCCCGGTAACCATAAGATTATTTATTATGTCTGCAAGTCTGTTTCTGTTTTGTAGATGAGTTCATTAGTGGCCTCCTTTTCTTTTTTTTAGATTCCACATATGAGTGATATGTGGGTTTTTTTCTTTCTCTTTCTGGCTAACTTCACTTAGAATGACGATCTCTAGGTCCACCCATGTTGCTGCACATGGCATCATTTGTTTATGGCTGAGTAATATTCCACTGTATAAATACACTGCAATGTCTTTATCCAGTCATCTGTGAGTGGACATTTAGGTTGTTTCCATGTCTTGGCTATTGTAAATAGTGCTGCTTTGAACATTGGGGTGCATGTATCTTTTTGAATTAGAGTTCCCTCCAGATATATGCCCAGGAGTGGGATTGCTGGATCATATGGTAAGTCTGCTTTTAGTTTTGTGAGGAATCTCCATACTATTTTCTATAATGACTGCACTGAACTGCTTTCCCACCAGCAGTGTAGGGGGGTGTCCCTTTTCTCCACAGCCTCTCCAGCATTTGTCATTTGTGGACTTTTTAACAATGGCCATTCTGACTGGTGTGAAGGGATACCTCATTGTAGTTTTGATTTGCATTTCTCTCATAATTAGTGATATTGACCATTTTTTCATGTGCCTATTGGTCATTTATATGTTTTCATTGGAGAATTGTTTGTTTAGGTCCTCTGCCCATTTTTGGATTGGCTTGTTTGTTGTTTTATTATCAAGTTATATGAGCTATTTATATATTCTGGAAATTAAACCTTTGTCAGTCGCATCATTTGCTAATATTTTCTCCCATTCCGTAGGTTGTCGTTTTGTTTTGCTTATGGTTTCCTTTGCTGTGCAAAAGCTTCTAAGTTTGATTAGGTCCCATGTGTTAATTTTTACTTTTTTTCTATTGCTTGGGTAGACTGCCCTAGGAGAAGATTGCTGAGTTTTATGTCAGAGAATGTTTTGCCTCCATTTTCTTCTGAGAGGTTTATAGTGTCTTGTCTTAGGTTTAAGTCTTTAAGCCATTTTGAGTTTATTTTTGTGTATGGTGTTCTAAATTCATTGGTATACATGCTGCTATCCAATTGGGTTTTTTCAAAATTGGCATATAGTCAGTTTACAGCAAGATTCAAGATCTCACAGTATACCCATGATAATATGTTAAGTATGCTCCTTTGTGCTGCGGGGTCTTTCTTTAAGCTGGCATGAAGCCTGGCATCATCTTCACCCTCTACCTCTCAACCTTGTGTCCCTGAAAAACTGTTCTCAGTCCAATTCCAGTGCTCCTCATAAATGAAGCTTTCCATGGTCCCTGCAGGCTGACGTGGGCAGTTCCTCCTCTAAGAACCCTAGTAAAGCACATGTCACATTGTGCTGTACCTGTCCCCATGTCTGTCTCTCCTGTCAATGTCTCTTTGAGGGCTAGGATCTGTCTTTGCCTTTATGGATCCAGGGCCAACTCCCGGCCTGGCTTTTATGGCTCAGTTTGTTGAATGAATGAAAGAATGAATTAGTTTGCTGGCAGAAAGAATAAAGTCAGAAGAGGATAATTTAAACAAATAAGATTAACATTACTGTGCAGGCATGACCAGGGCCCAAATCATGTTTTAATTGCTTTCTCTACTGGGACATGATCTAAGGAATGTTACAACAAGGAGTCCAAACAGCATGGAAACTTTACAGTGTGGCTTTCTTGTGGAGTCCATTCCCACAGGGCAAGTTGCACTCATGATGATCAAACAATTACTGAGTCTCCTCCTCATGCCAAGGAGGGTCTGAGGTGAGGCTCAACCCAAGAAACTTGGCCGTGGCACCAAACCAGAAGCACCATCTGATGGAGTCAGCAGGATTCATGGTAGAAAAGAAGTGGGCAGGAGCCCGAGGTCACAGAGAATTAGTAGCCGAGGTGGACGTAAACCCCAAACCTTCGAAGGCCTGTTTGCTGCTCTTCCCGTTGGTCCTTGTTGCTTTGCTTCATCTGTGTTGAATGAAATAGTGGTTTTTATGGGAAGATCAGTAAGGATTGGTGGCTGGCGCCCCTCCCCTCTTGCATCTACAGGTTGGCCTGCTTGGTTGGGTAACTAGTGACTAGTCAGTCCATGTTTCCTTCAGGAATCATGTTTCTTGTGCGTATCATCAGCTCATAGCTGCTTTCCCACGTTCATACTTTTATATCTCATGCTGTGGCCCATCATTGGCCTGCTTGTCCTCAGAATCCCTCACTGTTCTCCTGTTCTGTATCACAGGGCAGGCATTCATACAGGATGCACTTCTCAGGCTCCCCATGTCACGTGGTTTTGAGTAGGCCGGCCCCTGGGAGTCACAGACAGGGGTTGGTGTTTGAGGGGGTAAGCGGGAATCTAGGGTATCTTCCCCCTCTCTCGGGCAGTATCCCCAACAGTGACCATCTTCCGTGCCTCCAGATATCCCCCTTCTGTCTGTAGTTCCTGCCTCTTCCAGTTAGCCTTCACCAGGGTGTTCTGGCCCCAGTGATACCTCCAGCTTTTGAGGCCTGGTCACACCCGCTCCTCTTGGTGTACCTCTAGCCCCTGGTGTGCTGATGTTAATCTCTGCATTTTTGTCACCACCTTTTGCTTAGCTTTTCAGCTCACCCATCACTTTTATAACTAATTCCATGTCTTAAATTCCCTTTCTTGAACACACCTAGAATGCATTCTGGGTTCCCTCCTGGCCCCTGACAACCCTCTTGAAGTGATAAAACATTTCAATTGCCTTTACTGCTCAAAGTAGCTCAGATGCTCCCAAGCCCTTGGAGCATGCTGAAAATATTGGTTCCCTAGACCTACCACGTAGGAGCAGTGATTCGTTGCTTTGGTGCATGGCCCGAAAACCTGAGTTTTCAAAAAGCTCCTCGCTGTTTCTGATGCTTAGCACTGGGATAGAGAACAGCAGAGCCCGGCTGAGATGGAGGGACTGCAGGTCACTCTCTAAGGGCTTCTCTTCTACAAACCAGCCTCCCAGCAAAAACCTCGGCAAAATTAAAAATGACTGCACCCCGTGGATATTACAGGAAGCTCAATTACATGTGTCAAAATAGCAGAAGCTAAATGGGAGAATGCTAAGGGATTCATTGCAGGAGTCAATGAAATCATGTATGTGATAGCACCTCACACAGTAGAGTTGTTGCTCTGTAAGTGATAATGTCTTTTCTCCACTCAAATTGAATGAAAGCATAGACATGTAGAAGGCTATGAAATAATGTAAATTATTTATTTTTTAAATGAACAGAATCCAGATACCAAATAACCAGAAAGGACAGATAAGAAATTAAAAGTCAAAAAAATTTTCATTGCTTGGCATGTATTATTGTTAATGGAGCTGGTGTCTCAACAATCTAGCCATAGGACACCATAAATTGTCTCTGTTTAATGACAGAAATAATTTAAGAAAATAAGTTCCAACTGGGAGTCTCGTGTCAGGTTACATCTTAAATTTCCTAGGGAGACTTGAGTCTTATGATCATGCCCTTACTTGGCCATTAGAAATTTTGCATTCCAGGCTCTTGCCAGAAACTAAAACTTTGAGTGCTGCCTAGTCCAATTCTTATCAAAAGTTTGTTATGAGAAGTAGTATTCATAGAACACCACCTGAGGGATACGCAGTTTGTTCATTCCTCAGCTTGACAGCCTAAATATTATTCATGGTTTAAGTCATCACCCTTCTGTGTAATAGCTTCTTGTCAGTTTCCCTTTACTGAGCAGGATGGATAAAAAAGGACATATCTTTCCTTATGGACTTTTTGAACTATGTGTTAAGAGAGAAAACTCTCATAGGTTTCAAAAAAGAAAACCACAAAGTTACCAAGACAGGAGCATCTGACTAGCATGAAACTACTCATCTGTAATCCAGGAAGCAAGGAGATGGCAATGGCACATCAACAGAGATGAAAGAAGGACTGTGAGCCAGGAATCCAAAAAATCTAGTTATATATGAGGACAAGAGAGAGACATTTCTGGACATGGAATGACACAGAACGGACCATCCATGTGCCACTCGTGAGAAAACTACTTGAGAAGTTCTCCAGCCAAATGAAAATTGAATCAAAACAAAAGTGTTCGGGTAGCGGGAGATGAAGAACCAAAGAAATGCTGAGCAACAAAGCTCGTAAAACTTAACGGTCAAGTTGAAATAAATGATACTAATGTGGCCATGAACTATAAATTGTTCATTAAGAAGAGCTGTGAGAGTAAAAATATTCCATGTATCTCCTCTTGGGGATGAGGAAGAGAAGAGATGTCATGGGTTGGGCTCTCTGGAAGCAAGCACTGGACCAGAGTTTTGGGTGCAAGATGTTTTTAGCATCAGTACCTGTGGCATGAGTTGAATTGTGTCCCGCAAAATACGTTGAAGTCCTAACCCCCAGTTCCCATTAACGTGACTTGTTTGGAAATAGGGTCTTTGCAGATATAGTCAAGTTAAAAGGTGGTCATTGGGGTGGGCGCTGATCCAACATGATGTGTCATGTAAGAAGAAGAAAGTGCCACGTGAGGACAGAGACACAGGGAGACGACAGAAGCAGAGGTTGGAGTGATGCAGCTGCATGCAGAGGAGCACTAAGGATCCATGGCCACCCCTAGAAGCTAAGCTGGAAGGGGAAAGGAAGGATTCTGTCCAGAGCCTCAGGGGGAGTAGGGTCCTGCTGACAACACCTTGATTTGGGGCTTTTAGCTTCCACAACTGTGAGAGGATAAATTTGTGCCATTTAAATCCACGCAGTTTGGAGACTAATACAACCTGCGAAAGGAGGAGGCAGCCGAGGAGGCACGCTGGGCAAGCAGAGGAAGAAGTCAAGTCCTCCATGGAGGACCCACAGAGCCAGGGCCAACTCGGGATGGGGGTGCTCCCTTGTCATCCAGTCACAGGCTCTATGCAGCCCCAGGGAGGCCGTGGCCTACGGGGCAGTGGCAGACCCTGAGAGGGCTGACAGCCAGATGTGTCTGCGGACCGTGCTCATAAATGACCAGCAACCTTCCCTCCTGGGGGGCACAGCTCTGTGTCCCCCACAGTAGACCAAAGGGAAATGGCTGGATGGTGGGATGGAATCATTTTATTTTTTTAATAGAAATACATGGACTCAATGTTTTAGAAATGGAAAGATAATTATCAGGAAAATGTGGAATAAAAAATTATTAGGAAAACAGATATAATGGAAGTAAATCAAATACAGTCTTACCACAATAGAAGTGAATTTATTGAGATCCCTTTTCAAATGACAGACTTAGATTGGTTAAAAAACCAAAAATCCAATGTTAAGCTATTTGTTGGGAACACAGCTAAAACCAAATGAAAACAACTAAAAACATTGAAGGTGAAGAAATGGACAAGGATATGCCAAGTGTGAACAAATAAAAGGAAAGCAGAAGTGGGGATATTAACATTAGCTAAGATGGAACTGGAGACCAAAATTATTAAATAAGAAAAAAAAGATACTTTTATAGATAAAAGAGTACAACTCACAAGGACACTATTACACACATATCCTTTGTACACTGGCCACCATAGCTATGGAAATTTTAAGGCAAAAAATAAAAAGAACTACAGGAGAATATGATTAATCTATAACCATATTAGGGGATTTTAATTTTTTTTTCATAATTTGACAAAGTAAATGATATACAGTGGTAATAATATAGTCCTTTTTCTAGTCTAAACAGAAAATGCACATTTTTCTCTTGTGTCTACAGAACATTTATTAAAAAGTTATTTCTGTAGCCATAAGCAAAAACTTGATACATTCGGGAGTGGAGGAAAGATATTTCACTCATCCCTTATTTTGATCCTAGTGTGATAAAGTAAGAATGTGCAATGAATAAAACATTAATAATTAAAATATACTTAGATGATTTTTAGATGATTTTAGATGACCTCTTTTAGATGATTCCTTGGTCAAATTGAAAATCAAATCCAAAATGACAAATTATTTGGAAATTAACAGAATACTTCACATCTAAATTTATGGGGAAATAATATATTCAGAAATACTTTATAGCCTGTTACTTCAATATTATATTTTAAAATAATGAAAATAAACTATTGCATCTAAGAAAAAAATAGTTTCTGTCAGCAGGCATTAAGGAGATCAACACACAACTGCACGTCTGTCTTTCATATTCTAATCTTATGGTTACCAGGGAAAGGAGGTGGGAAGGGATTAATTTGGGATTTGCAAATACTAACCACTATGTGAAAACAGGTTGAAAAATTTCTTCTGTATAACACAGGCAGCTACATTCAATCTTACAATAACCTTTAATGAAAATGAATACAAAAACGCATATATGTATGTATATGTATGACTGGGACATTGTGCTGTACACCAGAAGTTAACACGTTGTAATTACTTAAATAAGAGAGTCTGAGAAGAATAGCTTCTTTAAAACACTACGTCTCAGAAATAATTTATTCAAATAGTTTTAAATACAAAAAGACAAGCATCTTTATGTAATCATACTGTTAAGTTGTCACTTTTTTCTTATCTACAGAAAAAATAAACACGTGGCAGCAAGTGTGTTAGGTCAGGGGGCTGATTGTCTTTACGTGTAAAACCAAACCAAACAGACAAACCAACCTTCTGCTTCTACCGGAGGTGAGTGGACACCTAATGGACTCTGGTTCCTGCTGCAGGTGCAGCGGGGAGAGCAGACTAACCCAGGCGGGCGCTAGCTGTGGCGCACACGCGCGCACGCGGGGCTGGGGGCGGGGCGGCGGCGTTTGGGGACTTAAGCAGGGCGGGCGGCGGCCGCGGAGGCGCGGCATGTGAGGTCCCAGACGCGTTTGCGGCTCCTGCGGCTCTTCCGGGCTCGTGCCCGGAGCTGAGAAGGGAACGACGGCCGCCTTGAGACCGCCGAGCACACCCCCAGCTACTTTCCACACCAACCGCCCTCCCTTTCCAACTGCGGGTGCGGGGCGGCCCCGAGCGGAGGCGGCCCGTCGGTGGAGCGGAGCCCCGCGCTCCAGCCTCGCTCCGCCGCAGGCCGCGGGGGCCCACAGAGCCCCGCGCCCGCCCTTGCTCTGGCCTCTGCGTCCGCCGGTCGGAGCGGCGTCGGTCCGGGAGGTCTCTGGGCGGCGGCGGCGGCCGCTTGTCCGGCTCCACCGTGTCCGCGGGCGGAGGCTCCGGGGCTCCGCTGAGGACGTCCGAGTTGGAGCTCGTGTGGGAGCAGAGCGGTGAGTGCGCGGCGCCCCCCTCCTGCCCCCCGGCCGCCCCGCCCGTGCGGCCCCGCCGTCCGCGGAGCCTCCCTGCTGGCCTCGCGCCCGCGCTCCGTCCCAGCCTCGGTCCTTGCCCGTGCTCGCCGCCCCGTCTCAGCCCCCGGGTCCTCCGGGCGCCCACGGTGCGTCGGGCTGCTGTGACCCTTCCGTCCCCGACGCCGCCCGCTCCCGTGGACCTGCCCTCCCGGTCCTCACCCCGCCCGGCCCAGCCTCCCGTCCATCCCTTTCCTCCCCGTCTCCGGCGTCTCCCCGACCCCCGCGCCCTTCTTGGAGCCGCACCCTTGTTCCCGCTCCGCTTCTGGTGCGTCAGCTCTGCGAGGCCACCGGGAAGCCCCACTCGGGGGACCGGCCTCCTTCAACCTGGCGCGGGGAGGGTGGGATTCAGGCGTCGCTTTCCCCTGAGGCTGGGCCCGGACAAGTGCTGGCCTTACGGAAGGCGGGAAGTGGGGTCCTGGGACATTCTCGGATGGTTTTCCCCTGGGTAGGGGCTTGCTCTGGGTTCCAGGGGATATATTTTCGGAGGTGACTGGAGGACGGAGCGGTCGGGGAGTGAGGGAGTGGCGGCGGCAGTGGCGATTTGTGGCCCTTGGGTTAGGCTGCGGCTTGTTGGAAAACCTAGTTTTCTTGTCTTGGCTTTCATCCCTGACAGTTCGTTTGGCAGTGTTAAAGGTTTTCTAGTCTCTACCAGATGCTGTGTCATGATGCTCTGACTTGGAATTTTTCACGTCACCTCATTTTTCTCTTTTCAACATGAAGCAGTGTCTGATTCTCCTCGCGGAGCAGACAGCAGGGATTACTGGGGAAATGGGAATTACTCCGTTTCTTGACTATTTTCCAGTGATACAGTTAGGATTCCTGAGAGAAAAGGCAGAACGAACATCTTTGTTTTGTAGGATTTCCTTTGGAGTTAGGGAGTATTAGAGACGGAACGGATTTATCATTTGTTTATCTAAATTAGATTTAAATGTTATGCCATTTTGGCTAAATGTTTTTGGTTAATATTTCATAGTATCTGATGAGTGAAGTTTTTATGCCATTTACATCTCAGGCTTCTGCTGTCGCTGTATTCTATATGAGGTATAGCATTCTAATTTCGTGATGGCTGTCTCTAAATATTTCTTGTGATAGTTGTGCTTTTATGCTGTATTAAGCAAATTTCACACTGTATAACTTAGAGATGATCATCCTCCGTTGTTTTTCTCACACTTCTGACTGTCTTTAAAGTTGAGACATTGAGGTATTAGTTCTTCCAGAGTCATCAGACATTGAGTTACCTGCTAGGTGTTTTAGGTTAGGTTGTAAGACATTTATTTCTTTTGACTGGAAAGAAGGTAGCTGATAGAAATCCAGAGCTTTTACCACCACCTTGAACTAATTTCTATGGCATTAAAAGTAGTTTAATAGTAGTTGCAAAATTGCTTCCAGTTAGACCTTAGAAATCATTTTTCTCCATTCATATATAATTTTTCCTCCCTGCCCTTTAACCAAGTCTCCTCTTTGCCTGTTTTTTCCATAAGTAAATATGAACTTGTTTTTCTAGTAACTTAGTAAGACTTGTAAAGTGGACCCTTGTTCAGGTATTTTATGACAATTGCAAGACACTGCCATACATAAGATACAGCCTTTTGGTCATTATTGTTAAGTATGGTTTGAAATGCTTGTTGTGTGCTCTAGGGATGTTACTGCCTGCCTTATGTTGTGATGCAGAGCTGTTTAGTGTGCATGAAAAATCCATTAATCTCTGTCCTAGGAAGGTTTTAGTATGAATAGACGATTACTTAAGTATTTGCATGTTTCCTTTGAATGTCTTCAGTATTTATGTTCTAATTCACATTGCAGAGTTTTATGGCTTTTCATTTCTTTAAGTCTTTACTAACTTCCCCCCATTCCACTGTAATTCCTGAAGCCATCTTAGTGTTTTTTTTTTTTTTAAGATTTGATTTTTTTAGAATGGTCTTAGATTTACAGAAAAATTAAGATCATGCAGAGGGTTCCCATGTATCTTCACCGTGTTCCCTTGTTATTACCATCTTAGGTTAAGTATGGTACTTTGATTATAGTTAATAAACTGATACTGATACATTATTAACTATAATTAATATGGCCTATAGTTTATTCAGATTTCCTTAGTTTTTATCTTTTCTTACTTCACCATTCAGTTCAGTATAAATACTACATTACATTTAGTTGTTGTATCTACTTAGATGCCTCTTAGGTTTTTTGTTTTTTGTTTTTTTTGTATTGGGTTTACATGCTTTTGAGATTAAGCTGTGAGATTAATTATCTTCTGAGGCCACTGTATTGCTAAGTGATGCCATCCAGTAGCTTTGACAATGAAAGATTGATCTGTTTTCACAGACAATGTCTGTAGTTTTCTTGTGCATGAGCAAAGGTCTGTTGTAGAATCCATGTCATCTTGATGTAACTCTTCATGAATTTTTTTACTTTCAGGTTTTAGAATCTCGTAATTCAACTTTCAGAGACTAACCTGTGGCAAAGCCTTTCTGTCTCCTTCATAGCATTTACCACATTTATATCTTATTTTTCTGTGTGTTTTTGTCTGTTTCCCATTGCAGAATGCAAGTCCCTGGAAGATTAAAAACCACTATTTATTTGTTCATTGTATCCCCAGTGCCTAGAATAGTGCCAGGCTTTTAGTAGCTACCCAGGAAAGTTGGTAAATGAATGATGGTTGAATCTAATAGTAACCAAAGCTAGTAGTCCTGTTGGTTATGATGAAGTCAACATTTTTTCCTTATGTAATTAACGGTTTAACAATAACATTTAGAGGGAGGATGTAACTAAGTTTGTTTTTTAACAGAGGTACTGGGGATTGGACCCAAGACCTTGTGCATGCTAGGCAGGCGCTCGCTCTACCCCTGAGCTATATCTTCCCCCCAACAATAACACTTTGTATTATTTGATTGTAACAGGGATATTCCAGATGCTCAGGGGACAGGGAATCCAATAATTTTTTACCCTGTCACTAAAAAGTAGAATACGACTGACCAGAATCTTACACTTGTTTTTTGAGTTGAACAAAATTAGTTTTGTTTTGTTAAAGCTATTGTTAAATTATTGCTGTTAGCATAGCACCTAAAGTATGTCAAATGATTGTTTAAGCTGTGTTCATGGAACAGATTTAAAGTTAGACCATTTTACTTAGCTTTTCAAAAATTTAAGGTTCTGTGGTCTATAATGAGGATGAATTGTTTCAGTATATGAAGCCTCATATTAAATTAATGATGTCAATCTTGGTAATCTTCCTGTAAACACTTACGGTTTTTTTATATTTCAGTGGTATACATGGCTTAATAGAGGAATG
Organism: Camelus dromedarius; assembly: GCF_036321535.1. Classification (NCBI taxonomy): domain Eukaryota; kingdom Metazoa; phylum Chordata; class Mammalia; order Artiodactyla; family Camelidae; genus Camelus; species Camelus dromedarius. Next base: position 72,222,312 of record NC_087447.1, read on the forward strand.
TTGAAATGCCAAAAGAAAATCAATCAATAAATCAATCAATCCTTGGGGAACTGAATTCTATCCAAGGCAAAGTATGCTATTACACTCATTCACTAATCACTAGTAAAAATTGCAGAAGATTTCAAAATATTGAATCTGATCATTTTATTATTTTTCTGTTATCTCTGACTTTTTAAAATTGAAATATAGCAGTTACAATGTGTCAGTTTCTGGTGTACAGCACAATGTTTTAGTTATGCATATACATACATATATTTGTTTTCATATTCTTCTTTGTTAAAGGCTATTACAAGGTATTGAATATAGTTCCCTGTGCTATACAGAATATTTACATCTATTTTTATATATAGTGGCTAACATTTGCAAATCTCAAGACTCCCAAATATCCCTTCCCACCCCTTTTCCCCCAGTAACCATAGGTCTTTTTTCACTTGGCCTCTTTCTGTTTTGTAGATGAGTTCATTAGCGTCCTCTCTGTTTCTTTTTTCAGATTCCACGTATGAGTGATATTCATAAGGCATTTTTCTTTCTCTTTCTGGCTTACTTTGACAGTCTCCAGGTACATCCATGTTGCAGCAAATGGCATTTTATTTTTATGGCTGAGTAGTATTCCATTGTGTAAATGTACCACAATTTCTTCATCTAGTGATCTGTTGATGGATATTAGGTTGTTTCTATGTCTTGGCTATTGTAAATACTGCTGCTGTGAACATTGGAGTGCACATATTTTTTGGACTTAGAGTTCCCTCTGGATATATGTCTAGGAGTGGGATTGCTGGAGCATAAGCCAAGTCTATTTTTAATTTTTTGAGGACTCTCCATACTGTTTTCCATAATGGCTGCATCAAAATACATTCTCACCAGCAGCTTAGCACGGTTCCCTTTTATCCTCTCCGGGATTTATTGCTCATGGACTTTTTGATGATGGCCATCCTGACTGGTGTGAGGTAGGTATAATTTTGATTTGCATTTCTCTGATAATTAGCGATACTGAGCATTTTTTCATGTGCCTATTGGCCAGTTACATGTCTTCAGTGGAGAATTGCTTGTTTAGGTTTTCTGCCCATTTTTGGATTGGGTTTTTTTTTTTATTATTATTATTAAGTTGTATGAGCTGTTTGTATATTCTAGAAATTAAACGTTTACAAATCTGACCAGTATCAATCAGGTGATATTTTCCTCACAGTCATTTGTTTATCTTCTCTGTTATTATATTTTCCTGGTGGGAATTACTGGTCATTTTCCTGTTTTCATTTTATCTTTTGAATGGAATTTTCTTGTATCTTTGTATAAATCTTGTTTTGGTACAAAAAATACTTCATTATGGAAAATTTCAAACATATGCAGAAGCAGAGAGAAGAGGTCAGTGAATTCCCACATACCCATCATCCAGCCTCAACAACCATCAACTTACATCCATGAAATTCCATCTCGGCCCCACCTGCTTGTCCACTGCTGCAGTGTAATTATTTATAGTACAATATTCATAACGTAAAATATGTCATTTTAATCATTTTTAAGTGTGCATTTCTGTGACAGTAAATGCTTTCACATTGTTGTGTAACCATTGCTACCATCCATCTCTAGAACCCTTTAGTCTTCCCAAACTTAAAACTCGCTACCCATTTAAACAACTGTCCATTCCCCACTCTCCTCAGCCTCTGGCAACCACCAGGAGAATGTACTTTCTATCTCTATGAATTTGGTTACGCTGGGTACCTCATATAAATGGAATCATACAATATTTGCCCTGTTGTGACTTGCTTATTTCACTTACCATGATGCCGTCATGGTTCAAACATGTTAGAACTTGTCACGTGTCAGAACTTCTTTTCTGAACAATCTCCCTTGGTGTAAATATGCCACATTTTGTTTATCCATTAATTCATCAAGGAACACTTAGGTGGCTTTCACATTTTGGCCCTTGGAAATAACACTTCTATGAGCACAGGTGTAAAAATAACTGCTTGAGTGCCTGCATTTAATTCTTTAGGGTATATACCCAGAAGTGGAATTAATTCCTGGACTGTATAGTGGTAATTCCATGTTTAATTTTTTTGAGGAACTGCCTTGCAGTTTTCCACAGTAGCTGCACCATTTAACATTCTTACCAGCAATGCAGAGGGGCTTCAGTTTCTCCACACCCTTTCTAACATGTTACTTTCTGTGGTTTATTTATTTTTGATAGTAGCCATCCTAATGAGTCTGAATTGGTTCCTATATTGTTTCTGAAGCAAATCTCAGATATCGTAAATTTTACCTACAAATATTTCAGTATATGTTTCTGAAAGATGAAGACCTTTTTAAAAAATACACCTCCAGTGTAAACAATTGGTACAATCTTTAAAATACCAAATATCTAGTCAGTATGTACAATTTCAACTATTTTTGAAAAGGAATAATTATTTTTTTCAGTTTTCTGTTTGGATCTGGAGCTAGAAAATATTCACACATTGCCATTAGTTGTCTGAGTCTCTTTAGATTTATAGTTTCTTTCAATTCTCTTTATTTTTCCTTGCAGTTTATTTGTTGAAGAAATTCGATTGTTTGATGTAGTATCCCACAGTCTAAATTTTGCTAACACATCCCTATGGTATTTTAACATATTCCCCTATATTTCCTTGCAAATTGGAATCAAATTCAGGTTCAGTCTTTAGACAAGACCACTTCAGTGGTTCTGTTTCTTCTATAGGAAGACTTAAGGTATCTGGATGTTTCCTTTTGTAATACTAGCAGCCATATATGATCATTGTTTAGGTATGCATGATACTATATGGTGGTCACATGTTGCTACTTAAGTTTAAATTAATTCAAATGAAATAAAATACAAAAATCAGTGTCTTGGGTGTTCTAGCCACATGTCCAATGTGCAGCAGCCTCATGTTGCTCATGGCTACTGTATTAGGGCAGACATGGAACGTTTTCACCATCACAGAAAGTTCTAATGGATAGAACTGGTCTAGACCTATTAATTCATCGAGGGTTGTGATACAGTGGATTTCTAATTCTAATATTTAGTTCACATTTACTAGCTGGAAAACTTCTATGAAGAGAAATTTCCCCATTTCTACTATTTTGCTACCAGTTCACGTAGGAAAGGCAAGTGCGCTCCCTTTAATGAGGTTGATTCTCTAAGCTGTAAGTAAACCATGCTTATGTCAACATTATATAATTCTTGTGTACTACAGAGCCAACTAATGGGTTATGTTACACTTCCTATTTTATCCAGTTTTTTCTTTCCCTTGAGTTTCTAAATTTCCTTCCCTTCATTGCACAATTTTACATTATCATAGTCTCGATTTTCTCCCCCCATTTTCCATCACACTAATCTACTCTATGAAGATCCTTTTTTTCCCCCTTGAGACCTTGCTCTTGGTGTTCTTCCTTTTGGAAGTCTCTCTTCACTACTCTCTGGGATTATAAGTTTTTCCTGAATCTTACATCTTCCTATTTTGTGGCTTAATTTATTGGTTTGTTAAATATGTTCTCTTAAGATAATTTCCTGAAAAGAGTTTGTTGAAGGCAACATTTCTGAGTCACTCCATTTCTGAAAATGTTTTTTTCTGTCTCCATTCTTACTTGATAATTTGGTTGGACACAGAATTCTAATTTTAAATTCTGAACTTTAATGTAGAAAGTTAAGTACAAATCTTATTCCTTGTTAATTCCAGTATCATTCTTTGTCTTCCAGTGGACAGGGATTTCCTCCTCTGCCCTTGGTAAAAAGAATTTTGGTGTTCTGGCAGAATTCTGTCTAAATAGTTCTCAAATAGAAGATGAATGTAAGTAGACATTCATTTCATACTTAATATTTCTGAACTTTTATACAATTCGAATGTGTAAAAATCAAACAAGAGACTTGAGGACCTAGACTATGCTCTAAATCAGTAAGTAATGTTTCTCCCAAAGCCAGCCTCACTGGTCTGAGAATAGAGGATGGAAATAAATGAAAGGGGCTTCTCTATTAACCCCTAGTGACCCACCTCTGAAACTTTTGTCTCATTCCCGCAACAGCGGGCTGTGCTGGTTTAAAGTTCTCAATTCTCATGAGAGAAATACTTTCACTAGGGGGCACTGCAGTGGTTCAGTTAAACTGGCAGTTGAACCTGGCCACTTGGGGCTCCTCATACCAGTGAATCAACAGTCACTGAAGTGGTTACTCTACTGGCTGGAGTAATGGAATGATCTTGATTGTCGAGGAATTGCCACTACACAATGGAAGTACAGAGTATATTTCTGGGATGCAGAAGATACACTGGGGCATCTCTTAGTCCTCCCAGTTCCTGTGAATACAATCAATAGAAAACAATATAACATGAGGGCTGCTAATGGCTCACACCTTTCAGGAGTGAAGATTTGAGTCACCCCACCATGCAAAGAGCCATGAGCAGCCTACCTGCTTACTGAGGGCAGAGGAATAAGTAGTAGAAGGTAGTTATAAGTACAACCATGTGACCAGGAGCAGAAATAAGGACTGTAATAGTTGTTTGCATTTTCTTCTGATTTTGATATACTTATGTGTGTGTGTGTGTGTATGTGTGTATATATAAATATAAATATTTTTTTCTTCCCCATCTCATTCTCCTACCATCTAACATGTGTTAATAGCAGTTAATCTTACACGTTTGGATTAAATCTACAGGATGTCAAAGGCAGAATGTGATTTCAGCTAGAAGAGAGACAAATAACTTCCAAAGTTGAAGGAACTTTGTAAACTCTTCGGAGAGACAGGTTGGTTTTCATTGTATGAGGGATAATTGCATCATGTTGGGGGCAAGCATGGTTTTTCTACTCTTTTTTTGAAGTTAAGTATGGTTACAAGGTGTATACACAGAGGCCAAGTGGATTTTGGTAGCTTTGTACTGTGCCAGCTTACTGAAGATGAAGCTAAACCTCAGAATTTCCCTCCTTGTCTGGTTGTGAGTAGGTGTTGGCCACAAGAGACACTTCATGGGATTTTGGAAGCCAGCAGTGAAGCAGAAGTCATATCTTTCACCCTCTGAAGCTCAGTGCAGGATGCTAGGCAGGTGGGCCACTCGCCTAGACTGTCACCGATGTGCTAGCTGACTTGGTGGGCGTGGGGCAGCAATGGGGCCCATAGCTCCTCCAGGCCTCAGAGGATCTCCTCTTGGAGCTCTTCTGAATCCCGGGCCCAGTGCATGTGCAGTCAGCTTCCCCTGCGTGATGTCCCATGATGTCAGCATTGGAAGTGGTAACAGAAGCATGGGTTCCGCTTCACCTTCACATCTCCGTGTTCTGGTGCACAGGCAGCTTTCTCCTCTGGCTGTCTAGAGTGACTTAGGCTTCTCACTGACACAGAGGCCGTGGCTACTCCAGCTCCCACAGTTGCACAGGATCTGTCTCCTCGTGGTTCTGCTTTTCTCATTGAATTACACCTTAAAGTCATGTCAGAAGGGACGTGGGAACAGTATGGGGTTCTTATGCCAAAGGCCATTCAGTTTTCTTGGCAGGAACACATACATACTTTTTGTATCAAAATTCATGAAATTTATTTCAAAGAGTTTCTAAGATGCTCCCTTAAAGACTACTCATTAAAACTATCATTTTTGTTTGTTTTCTTCTTAAAATATGTATATTAATTGTGGAAAACTTGGCAGGTCCAGGTAATTATCCGGATACCAATGACATTTTGGTAAGCACCCTTCAAGCCTTTCTTCAATGTATGTATCAATAATGTATACATACATATAAGCACACTTTATTTTTTATTAATATGGAATCACATTTAATTTCTGTTCTGTAAAAGACTCCCCCAAAGAGCAAGCACATCAAGAATATTTGTCTCTAGATAATTAAATAGCCCTAATTCAAGAACATACTTTTTAATTACTTCACAGTATCCTTTTGCTTAGGTTTACCATAACTTATTTAACCCCATTTCTTATTGTTGCTCTCACACAAATTTCAGTTTTTCTTAATTAATTAAAAAAAAAAACCAACTGAGGAGAACATTTTTTAATTAATCCTTTCAACCAATTTTGTTGAGTAGCTTCTCTGTTCCTGGCAGGTCATAGTGTTGTCTCTGTGCAAATTCTAAATTCTAAACATAGCTGAACTTCTGCATGTTTAAGTTTTCCATGTGTGTTGTGAGAAGGAAAGCATAAACAGGGAGGTTGCATCAATTTAAAATCTACCTAGATTGAATTGTATAAAATAGTAGGATTTTGTAAACCTTTCTAGAAGTCTCTTTGGAATGCAGCATTATCATCCATCTTTGGGAGTCCCTCTTACATTTGCCTGCGTCTAGAATATGCATGGATTTGCTGATCCATCTTATGAAGTAAAACTTTAAGTCCAACTTCTTTTCTCATCAGAGTGCCCCCCAAATTGCCTCTAGACCCTCTGCGGCCCACTGTACATGGAAACAAAGCAGAACTTCAGTCCCTCCTCCAGACATGCTGGATCCATGTCTGCATTTCACTGATTCTCATGCACACAGGTAGAGCTTGAGAAGCGCTGATTTAGCCCCTGACACAGCCCACACTGGACCTTGAACAACAGCGGTGAGGAGGCCAGGCCAGCAGTAACAGCTGTGTCAGGGACAGGGTCTGTACCAAGGTCCTGTGCCCACTCCTGCCCTTTCACTTTACCAGAGCCCTGCCTGCACAGGAAGGCGGCCACTAAAATAGGCACTTGCAGGAGACAGGATGATACAGGGACCCCTGCAGGCTGCTCAGCAGGGTGAGGAAGGGTGGCACAGGAAAGGAAGGAAGGCAGTTCCTGGACACCAAAACCACAGCGTGTCTAGATGCTGCTTCCCCCCATTTAGCCCATAGCTCTGCCCCCGAGATGACTCTTCGCTGACCTCTTTCCCTTTCTGCATTTTGCCTTGTATCAAAATGTCACCATCTAAAACTTTTCTCCATGAAAATTAGAAATGTTACATTGTCAGGGACTGAATGTGCCTGATTTCTGACAGTTGTTGGCAGTTCCCAGTTTTTATGGTGTAGTCATGGTGGAACCTGAGTCATCTAAAGATGGTGACAGTGCCAAGGAGCTGAAAAGGAGCTGCACACAAGCCAGGCTGCAGGAGCTGGGGCCCAGCCACTGCCGGGCATCCTGGGCCACTGGCCCTCCTGGGGACAGGAGAGCCACGCTGGCCCTAACAGGGTTGATACGAATTGCTCCAAGCCTTGCGGTGCTGATGAATTCTTGTAGCAGATGTGCTTAGAGACAGCCCAGAGTATGGAGTTTCTTCCCACATAGTTGTTTCTCAGAGATCCAAGGGGCGACACCTGACTTCCACGTGTGTCAGAATTCTTTTCTCCCTTTTCTTTTTAAAGCTGAGAAACCACATTTTCTTGGATATAGACCTTACTTTTTGTTTCAAGGAAAAAAGGTTTCTTTTGTGCCTATTCATATACATTAAACAACTACCTGTGTGTGTGAGCGAGCGTGCATGCGCGCACACTTTTTCTCTAAAATTCTTACTCATAGTCTGGAGGACAATGACTTTTTCCCACCTCACATAACTGCTATGAATTTCTCCACGCAAGGATGGGCCTGTTTGTACACACTGGGCACCGTTGGTGGAATGTTAATGCAAACAGCCCCAGAAGCTCAGTGGGCCAGGGCACCCTATGTTCTCCTCAGGGAGCAGGGATGCCGGGGCCAGAGCCAGGTTGGGCTGACCACACTTGGCCTGCCCCGGGTTTGAGATGTTTGCCAGGGCAGCAGGGAGCACCATTGTGATGGGCTGGGAGGGATGAAGCTACCAAATTCCAGCTCAGTTTAGATCCTTCCCTCTACTGGGCTCCGGGGCGTGCCCAGTGCTAAACTCCAGAGTTGGTTGGGAGAAATCTCAGAGGAGGTTGGAGGCCACATCCCCTAGTGCCTGTGAATTTCCTTGGGAGCCCACAGTCCCTGGGCACAGGCTGCCAAGATGCCGGGCCCCCGGATGGTGACCCCTGCCCCACCTCTTACGCTTATGGAGCTCAGAGCTGGCCGCTGTCCCCGGGTAGGAGCGCGTGGGGTTGGGGGGCATCGGAGGCGATCCCCAGCCAGACCCTGGCCAGGAGGTTTGATCGTCTGTCACTTGATCTCAGTGTTCCGTGGGACAGTTGCTTTCTCCACCCCGGAGGTTGCTGAAAGGTCTCTGCCCATAACTGCTTTCTAAAGACGGTTGTTATACTTTTAGTTCATGTTGCCTCTGCATTTTTCTCAACTTTTTCCTCCCAAATAATGTGCCTTTTTCTTTCGAAGACTTCCCCCCCCAAATGAGATATCCTGACTTTGACATTGGCAAGGTGTGGCCGAGGTGACTGAAGCATGGGTTCAGGTACAGACTTTGTAGGAAGATAACTCTTGAGACACCCAAGTAATAGCCCCTGTCAATCCCCCTAGCCCCCCACTTCTGCAAAGGTTTTTGCCCTTGAGCCCTAACCCCTAGCTCTGGCAGAGAAAGTGCTGTTTTAGCGATTTTTATGCTCTGCACCTGATAAAGTCACCAAGGATCATTGAATTTCAGATGGCATACTTTAATCAGTGGTGTTGGTTAAATGATGTTTTCTTGAGTAGATGCCAAAGCATGAAGATTTGAATAAGAAACAGGCAAAATGTGTGTGTGTGTTTAAGCCAAGAAAACAAAAGCCACCCTGGGATGAGATCTTCTGTAAAGGAGTTTAGAGGCTTATACTTTGCCAGTAACTTCTGCGTGTCCCAGGGTAAGCTGTCCTGTGCTGTTTGTAGTTTATAAAATGGAAATTGTAACACAGGCCATCCTCTAGTGGTGCATGAATTAACTGCATTAAAATTGATTTATGAGAATGTACAGCATGATAAATACAACTAACACTGCTGTATGTCATATAAAAGTTAAGAGTAAATCCTTAGAGTTTTGATCATAAGGAAAAACTACATTTTTTCTATTTCTTTAATTTGTAGCTAAATGAGATTATGGATATTCGTTAAACTTACGATAATCATGATGTTATGTAAGTCAGATCCTTCTCTGTACACTTTAAACTTACATGGTGCTGTATGTCAATTTTATCAATAAAGCTGGATAAAAATTGATTATGGGTGTTACTGTTATAATAGCATGTCAGTGCTGTTGCTAAATGGAGCAGTGGGGCAACAGTAATTGAAACAGTTGTAGTTAGCACAATACAGGGAGACTGTCTCACTATGAAAGTTGAGAATCTTGAAAGAACAGAGATGTGCGGCTAAGAAACTTTGTTTTCCCCTCCTTTAGGCCCAAGTTTCTGGTGACAGCCCCGGGGATCATCAGGCCTTGAAGAAACGTGACTATTGGGGTGGAGCTTCTTGAACACAGCCCCTCACAGGTCACTGTGAAGGTGGAGCTGGTCAAGATGTCAGCCAACCTCATTGTCTCTGTGCTGGAAGCAGGAGTCATCTTTGAAAAAGGTAAGATAAACAGCAGTCTGGCCCTTCTGCAGTAGTAACTGTAGTATGTTGATAAAGCTGTGTGCTAGGTGAGTTAATGGAGAAGCCCTACATTTTCAGTAGCTTACATGATACACTTTTTTTTTTTCATATGAGAAAGGCTTTATTTATCTATCTCACAATTCTTAAAAGAGAAAGTTGGTAAACAGTAACATCTTGATTAATTGTGCTCTTCATTTTTTCTAGTTTATTTTTCTTTTCCTGCATTTTTAAGAGATGGAACCTTAGAACCAAAAAACTTACTTCTTTAACTTAAAAATTCTTCACACTGTAAACATCAACCACTTAAGAAGTTACTTTGAAAGAACTTTGGACAAGCAAACAGAGCCCACTTACTTCCCACTTCATAATACACTTCTAATCCTTATGCATGTGAGTCCAAAATGGTGTTCCTGAGATGCTCTTCCAGGTAGAGATTCTGAGACCCAGGTTCCTTCCATTTTGTGGCTCCATCATCATTAATATGTGGTTTCCAAGTGTACAGTGGAAGAGCATGGAATTTCTCCTCTGGGAGTTTTTAATAGGGCAGGCCTGGATGTGGTCATATCACTCCTTTTCTGTTGGCCACATTTAGCTGCACAGGAGGCTGGGAACGTGGACCAGTGTGTGCCCAGAAGAGGAGATGGGTGTCTTAACAGTCTGACACAAAACCATATTTATGTATGGTTTACACAAACTATGTATAACCATATTTCTTTATTGAGTGCAGAGGATTTTACTAGGTAGTCCTGTGGGAAGGAAAAGATGAGCTGTAGTTAAAAATCTAGTTTTATGGAATTTTTTTTAGTTTTTTAAGTAGCAGGAAAAAAGATAATGTAAAAGTGGGAACCATTTGTAAAAGAACCCACATCTCCTGTTTTGTTTTTTTCTAACCAGGCCCAGGATTAAGTTGGGTCAAGGAATGTCTTCTTTTTCAATACTAAGGGGAAAATAATTTGAGGAGGGGACGATAAACAGTTAAAATATGTAAACATTTTCTTTTGATTAAAATGTACTTTTTTTTTTAATTGAAAGAATAGTCTATACTCAGTGCTCACAACCTGATAAACAGTAGGAAGTAAAGGAAATGAACCAATAAACAGTAGGAAGTAAAGGAAATAAACCAAAATCACCTGCAATCCTACCACCCAACTATAAACAGTGTTAACCAGAGAGGCACATTTAGATGTTTAGTCAGAGGCCAAAAATTGAGGCATGAGTTCCTATTATGTTAAGAATTATCTTTTAAAAACATTATTTAAGGGCATGAAATGAAAGGTGGATGGGATTCCACAGTACATTATTATAAATGTTTGTTTATCCTTTACCAGCACAGAGAAATTAACCCCATCATGAAATGAGATAAAATCAAGGTTTATCTACATCCAAGGTTCTTTCTGCACTGCGAAGCTGAATGGGTTAGTTTGGGATAGGAGTCAGGAAAAGGTGATAAGTGCAGGTGCCAGACCACTTTGTCTTTCATAGGTATGATGTCAGGAAAGTGGGAGGCCTTGTTTCCCTGGAGAGGAAACGTAGTTAGTGCTTAAGATCTGAGACTGAGTCTTAGTATTAGCTGTGTGATCTTGGGCAGGTTACTTTACTTCTCTGAGCCTCAATTTCCTCATCTATAAAATGGGGATGAGGTACTTCCCAGGGTTGTTATAAAGTTACGTTCAGTACTAGTACCTATTGGGCATGCAGTAAACAATAGCTGTTAATATTGTAAGTAGTGGTAATGTTGAAGAAGATGCCAGAAGTGTCATTTCCATCTTATGTGGGGGTGGATCTGTACTTTTATTATTGAACTGTTTATTCTGAAAATGAATGAATTTTGCTTTTATGATAATGGCTAAGAAAATGTTGAAATACTAAGTCATAGCAGACAACACTTAAGGTAGTTCCACATTCATTGTTCATTAAGAATGATCACTTTGGCTCTAGTAGTGTGGCAGTTTTCCTCCAGGGCAGAGGTCCAGAATAACAAGGATGATTTTGATAGGTATTTGGGCTTTGCTTGGGCATTTGCATACTCTTATTCTAGAATTTCTCCTACATTGTCTCTTCTGCAGTCTCCTTTATCAGTCTCCTTTCTTTTTTTCTATAAACAAATAGAATGAACACTGGGGTGCATGTTACTGTGACTTGGTTTTTAAACTTAGATTTTCCCTTTGGGAGGAAAGTTGGTCATACGCCTTTGGGAAGGCTACAGTTCTCAAGATTGGGTCGGACAACCCTATCCTGGGAGCAGGATAGATCTTTGAAAAAGAGAAAGAAAATGCTACTTTCAGGGGCTGTTTTGGACTCAGTTGATGTACAGTTTTATTGAAAATACTATTGCCTGGAGCGTTCTCCCTCTTTCAAAGGAGAATGTTAACTTTGTTATCGGGGCTGTGAGTCATTGTTATCAGAGCAGTTGCTTACTGTAAGGTTAGGGCCGAAGGATCAAGACATTTCTCCCTCCTTGTCTTCACATCATTTGCTTTATCTGATTTCTCCAGTTGTAACAACATGTAGATAAAGGAGGACTTTCTAAATCAATGGGGTCTGGATCTTCCTAGGATTCATTTTTTTCCCTGCCACATAAACACAAATAAATATATGTTAGGTCTCATTATTTCATCATTATCTTATGAGGGCCTCCAAAAACTTCCTGCCAAGAAAAGATTGGTTTTAACACAGATTCATCTTCTAGCAGAACTGGGTAAGGAGGGGACTGTTTCTGAGGGCTATTTCTAGCAGTTCTAGTCTTAGAAATTTGTGGGGCAGGGCAGTGTTTCACCATAACCATATTGCATTTCTAGCTTAATTTGTGTCAGAAATAGCAACAGCTAAAGGATTTGAATTGCAGGACGACACCAAGTTGAAAAAAGTCAAGTACTTGAAGTCGATCTTTTAATAAGGATGCGTGGGGCAAGGAAGGGGGCCTTAAGTTGGATCTCTCTGCACATCCTCCAAGTCATTCCCTGAATCCAGCAAGAATTAGGCATTAGTGGGGCCTCTCTGCTGCTACATTCCAGTTTTGAGGTGTGGCTTCTGTTTCTGGCTGTGTGTCTCCTGGGTCTGTGATGGACACAGTCACGTGTCAGAGCAGTAGGACTCAGGCTGCAGTTCAGTCCCCTTCAGTTTCTCTCAAGTGAGAAAACCCCTCAAAGCTTTGACTCTATGAAGAGCTACATTAAAAAATATTTCTATAAATGGGATTTCTTGCACTTCAGATCTGAGTAGCTGTTTTAAATTGCTGAAATGCTTGCCCTTCAATTTGTTATCAGTCTACTAGATTTATTTGGATTGGAGACTCAAAGCTGTTTTTTCACTTTCTTCCTTGCTTGGTGTCACTTAGATAAAACTAAATCCACCCCCTGCACAGACACACATATACTTGGTCTTTAGACTGTGAGTGTTGGGAGGTAAGATGGTGTGTCAGGCCATGATAAAAGGAAGCACAGTGTTTCCTCCAGTTGCTGGGCTGACACAGTAGTCAACCCTGATGACTTACCCTGAAGTAATGAAAATCAGGGACTCTCAATAATCAAGGGTCCTGGTTGGTTGGGGCCGATCCCCTGCAGTTCATTCCACAGTGGGACGTTGTGGGGATGCTGTGCTGTGCTGTCCAGGTACTGCCCATCAGGGATGAAGACTTGTTCCCTGAAGCTGCTGGGAGTACTGCCCTTCGAGCCAGCCCCTTCGGGGACTGCACCAGCTAGAGTCACCCTGTCCCGGGGGCACCCCTCCCTGGGGTACCCCTCCCCCTCAACTCAGGACAACTCTCAGGAGTCAGTGCTGCTTCTGAGTGCCCCATGGACCTGTCCTGAGCCTGCATTGTGGCCCCCTTCTCCCTCTCCCTCGTCCTGCCTCCTAGTCCGTTCGCTTCTCCAGATGCTGGTCCCAGGCACAGTCCCTGCAAAACCTCTTGCACTTTTTTTTTAGGACATCTGATACTATATTTTTTCAGACTAATGAATCAAAGGGGAAATTATTTGATAATGAGAGGTTTCCAAAAAACATAGTATCTTGACTTTTTAGAAATTCAGTAAAATTAATAGCATACACATACATAAAACCAGTAACTTGTATCCTGCTTATCGGTGTAACAAGCATTCTGATTAAAGTCTCACACAGTATAAACATGCTAAATAAAATAGCTAAAAAGTAAAAGGCATTAATACTCTAAATGAGAAAGCACATTGCCTATTATCTGTGGATATTGTCATTGCATTCCTCAAAAAAAACAAAATCAAGTGAAAAGCAATTGGAAATAATAAACAAATTCAATAAAGTGATCATCTATAAAAATGCAGAAAATCTGTATAAAACCTCTTGTAGTTTAATCAACTATCTCAGAGTGGGCTTCCTGGGGAACCCAGCCCTAGATAGACAGTTGGTTGTGAGGCAACTTTCCTTTGATCTTGATCTTGAAATTAACTTTATACTGTGTAGTGTGAAGAACTGATAGAAGAGTTGGGAAATTTTCTAGTTTTTATTTCCTTTTTGGAAGTTCTTGTGTACCACAAAGTATTTTAAAATTAGTTCCACTGCTGCAGTGCTTGTGTGTAACTAAGGGATGGGAGAAACATTAAGGAAGAAGAATCCATAGGTTGTGGTGTTGACTAACATAGAGCTGAGGAGAGAAAGGAGACCAAGAGGACTGAGATTCTGAACCTCTGTGATTGAGGGAATAGGACTGTAAGATGTTACCAAGTCCAAACTCGTTCTGCTTGCCGCACAACAGGCCAGAAAATCAGGAGACAAGTTGTTGGGGCAACTTTGGAAAGCTGGTAGACCTAGAGGATGGCAGACTAATGTCCACTTCCCCAAGTCAGACTTCAGGCTGCTTTTACGCTAAACAGGGAAGGTGGTGTGGCTGGTTGGTACAAATTTCTTGGTTTAGGAATCTTTTCTTGCAGCTGTCCACATGGGTCAGGTCATGGTGTCCCTGTAAACCTCCAACAAAACAAAAGTTAGTTTCTATTCTGCAACTTGTTATCTTTATATAGTACAAAAGTATCAATATCCTTGAAAGTCAGAGCCTTGAGAATAGGCTCTCCTGTGTATTTCAGGCTAAAGGCAACATTCTTTTATGGAAGGTGCAGAACCAGCAAGACTTAAGCCTAGAAAACAGGGCACAGGGTTAAAGCCAAAAGAAAGATCTCATGGAGTCAGATTTGTTCTTTTCTATTACGAAGATACACAAAGTGGCTACCCAGGCTCCCAATGCCAGTCCCCCCCCCCATATTGACTGTTTAAGTGTTTCAGCCCAAATATTTTGCAAGATCTGCCTGCAGAGTACCTTGCCTCTTTTTAACAAATATTTTTACAAGACAGAACTTGTCAATAGTCTATATTTATGGTTCTTTTGGGGTTCCACCCAGTTTAGTTGCTGCAACATCTCTAGGGCTTCTCAATTTCACTTTAGTTCACCATAGAATACACCTCTCCCATTAAAAACAAGAACTTAATGCACAGAAGTTTCTTCCCACAAAAGGAGATATTCCCGAAGCGTGATTACACGCTTTCAGAATTAAATCTTGCGCAAATTATACCCACTTCATATTAATACTTTGCTAAATCAAAAAAGATCCATGACAAATGCTAGACACAATGCTGGGGTAACATTGTGACCCGTACCCTCCTGGCGAGGCTCACCTGTCTAAAGGGCCTTTTGTGGTCTGGTCTAGCCTTGTCTCCACAGCCTCTCCCTCTGGTCTTGTCTCATCCAGCTCTTTGCTTCAGTAGACTCATGCTGACCCCCCCTCCTTGCACTTGCTGTATCTGCTTAGCTGTCCCTCCCTCAGCTTTCCAAGACACTCTGTCCAGTGGCCTATGATTTCAGAGTCCTGCTCTTTGCTTCCTGTGGTGACAGTTATTAGAAAAACTGATCTGCACTGAGTGGTTAGTGATTTTGATGCATTGCTTATCTCCTCCTAAAAACATATTTGTGTTTCACTGAGGTCCATTGGGGCAGTGGTCACAGAGGGGGTGCCCACATCTGAGAGTGCACAAGACCATTTATAAGAGTGTAGGTGGAAAAAGTACTTTTATTTCTATTATTTTATTGACAAAATTAAAAAAAATATTTAATACTTTGAGAAAGTGCATGTATATTTTTATAAAATATATCTTACATTTATATATAAACACTTTATATATTGTATAATACAGAAATATATAACATTTAAATAAATACAATATATAATATGTAAATTATGTATTTATAATATCACATAATATATAAAACTATATATTTATGTATTTGATACTTATATATGTTTTATAAATCTAACTTGACAAGGGTAATGGGTACTAAGTATTTTATTGATAGAGCACTCTGTCATCGGACACTGCTGTAGAGGCACACTGATGTGCCAGTAGGTGACTCTACAAACTTTCTGGCACTGTGATGACTTACATTTATCAAGTATTTTTTATGTGCCAGACACTGTTCTGTACCCTTTACAGGCATGGGTGTACTTATTCCTTACAACCACCTGGTGAGATGGTTGCAGTTATTACTAGCACCCTCATTTTATGGATGACAAAAGAACCTGGAGGGTCAGGTAACGTCAAGGACAGGACTCATATGTGGCTGGCTCAGGAGAGCACTGATGTGGTCTGATTGCAGAGGCTACTGGCTTAACCCTGCTCCATGCTGTTTCTGTCTGTTCCCTCAGGGAAGACACATGTGACCTCCAGGAGAGAGGGACCACATGTGTCTCGTTCACTGTGGTGAAATAAATGTTTTTCAAATGAATGAAGGAATTCAGGGCCTGTCACCATCTCTGAATTCATATCACTTAAATAAGAACTTTGGATGAGTACTCTTATTTTGAACTTGAAACAATTTTCTCCTTGTAATAGATTTGATGAGGAATTGGCATGTGTTAAATTAGCAGTCTTTGTTTAGGAACTTACATGAAAAAAAAGTCTGCATCATTCTAGTACTAACGGGTCAGGTATGAGTCCCAGCTCTCCCCGACGTGACTAGTGCCTCCCTCTCTTCCCTGTGTCCTGACTGTGTGAGAGCATAGGAAATGGACCTCAGCTTGCTTGTGTGCACTGTAGGAAGTGTCCCTCAGACAATGCACAAGCTTAAACAGCAGCAGGAGCAGCAGCAGCACTGACAGCAAAAGTAAAAATGGAAAGCAGAAGCAGAACTTAACTAATTTTGGGGGGGTTCACCCACTGATAGCCTTTCAAATCTTAGTTCTTGGCACTAGAATCTGTAACAACTCTCAGGTATTTTGGGCTTTAGTAAAATTGTTCTGGTTTGACCAAATAAGTTTGTGGTTTTGTAAGTTTATGACTCCCTTTGCATCTGAAAGAGGATTGAGTCTTAGGAGTGTTGTATTATATCATCATATTCAAATCATGACTATTTTCTTTCTTTTGGGCTCTTTCAAGACACTTACTCTTCCTTTAGTAAGTATTTATTTTAAAAATTTGATTTCAAAGATATATTAATATTTTATTGGCTTTTATATCAATTTGCATTCCTTGTGAGTTTGACTTGAGTTCAGTTCCCCCTTCAGATTATTTAAGAATAATACTACTTCTGAGAGATTGGCTATTAGCCTCCTCAAACTCATAGCAGAGATTTTCTTCTCATAAAATAGAGAACCTCACTCAGGGGAACTGGCTTGGGCTCTTGGCACAGGGACCTGGGCTGGTTTGGCCCTGCTTCTGACGTAAGGAGCCTTATAGTCTTGGGTGTGTTATTGATGCTCTGTCTGAGTTTCTCTGTTCTGGAAAAGGACACTGCCTTGCTGAGCTGTATTGGAGTCTGAGGCAAAAAGGAAACTTAAGTGAGTAATACTGATCCTGCCTTTGTTTAATGTTTTGACTTTTTGGTTTATAATTTAATTTTTGCATCACTTTTGCCATTTAAAAATTTAAAATATTTTAAGTATTAAAAATTTGTTTTATCTTTATTACTGAGATTTTTTGATGCCCCCTTGAATTTGGCACTTGGGGCAAGTGCCTTGCTCACCTGAGCTTTGTCCTGGCCCTGGAGGAGGGTGAAGGTGTCACCTGTCTGGCACAGGGGCTGCCTTGGAGGTGAAGGGAGATGGTCACGTGCTGCAACACTTGCTACAGAAAGTTTTGATTTTGAGAGAGTCGTAAAACCTGATGACTAAAGGTTGTGTGTGAGCCAGTCCTACTTCCCGTAGCTTTGATTTGGAAGTTTATGCTTTTATTACTGTTTTGTTTTGGAGCATCCCACGTTTGCTGTACAGTTGAGTCGACTACAGCATCCACAATGAGGTGCAATTCGATGGACTTTTCTGGAAATAGATGACTGATAATTTTGACCCTGACACCACATTACGTACTTAAGTAGGGTCAGCGCTACCCGATGAGCCAGGTTCCCCCATTACCTCTTCTTTAGGGGGAGGGAGGGTAAGTGATCAGGTTTATTTACTTAATTGAACCCAGGACCTCCTGCATGCTAAAAGCACATGCTCTACCACTGAGCTACACCCTCCCTGCCCCTATTCAGAAACATTCAGAAGCCCCATTCCTTTGAGGGATTCTTAGAGAATATAGTGCTCCCAAACCGTCCTTTGTAAAAATTACTTATATTCCATTGATACTACACTTCTTATCTATGTTTTTATATACTAACCTTACTAAGAAATACACTGCTGTAACAATGGAAACTGGGGGGAAAAGGCATAAGCAGACAGATGTGGGGGAAAATCCCCAATCATAGTGACAGTAAGACAGTAGATCGCATTAATGTAAACCTCAGAGGTTAGGTGCTGGCCTCCAGCGCCCCGTGCCAGTAACTCCGTGGAAAGAGAATTCCAATGAGAAGATTCAGATGAATCCTTTGTCATACAATTGCCTGATAGCAGAAGGGGGCGATGTTTAAGTTTGGGAATCACAGGCTGTAGTGAAGAGAGGCTGAAAAGAACAAGCATGTAGATGGTCCAAGGGCACTCAGGCTGATTCCAGTAATGCTTTCGTGAACTGTGTTCCTCCCAGCTCTCATTAACAAGAAATTGGCTACTATTATTCTTTAAGGTCTGAACAATAAGAAATGCTAACCCTAACATCCTACATTTATCTCTAATATTATGCCACTTCTGTTGTATATATCTTAACAATTATTTATTGAAAGCTTTACTAGAGGTTATATTTAGGACTAGATCCGCTTTTAGTGAAACAGAATTTTAAAGACTTAGTCATGAATTGGGAAAATTTGATAAGGCTTAGCAAAAAACAGACAGTTCTGCATTTTTATGAATTTTCAATTAAAACAGACCCATCTTTTAAAGTTCACTTGCACCCTGCTGCTTCTGAGTGTAATATTTTAAATTAATTTTAAGGTCCTCATGAATTTTTGCTAATGATATGACTGTCTTGACTACACTGAACAAATTAAATATATGATTAGCTCATTTTTTCTAGTTTTTATACAGTAAAAGCAGCCTTTAATAAGAAGTAAATGTAATTTCTACTTGCTATAAAGAAAAATTGTGCTGAACACTGGAATTTGACACAACATTGTAAAATGATTATAAATCAATAAAATATAAATCAATTAAAAAAGATTTTCCCAAAGGGCCTCCACATTGCGCAGGCGCAGCCTGCGTGGGTCTCGCCCCACGTGCACCACTGACAGCGAGGGCGCGGGCAGGATGGGCGGCTCGGGAAGCCCGCTGGGCCCGTGCTGGAGTGGGGAACGTCGGGAGCGTCGCAGTGGCACCGGGGCTGGCTTGGTGGTGGTGATGGTCAGGTCGTGGGTGTAGTCACGTTCCAACCAGACTGGTGTTCTGACCCATAGCCCACGAGGAGCGCGGCCAGGCAGCCGGCAGCCCAGAGCAAGGAGCGGGAGAGTCCCGACATCCAGCCGTCTGCGCTGGCGTTTCAGCTAAAACTGGGGTGCCCAGGGCTGCATTTGTCGCTTGGTTCCCCACAGCGCGGCCTGGGAGGCTCCGCTGCGCCCGCGGGAGCGCGCCGGGTCCAGAAGGGACCCCAGGCCGCAGGATGCGGAGGCGGGGTGCCGGCGGTACCAGCTGGGCTTCTACGGGAGGGAGAACAGGGGCGTGGAGAGGAAACCAAGGGAAGCTGTTCTTCTCAGCCACTGTAACCATAGCGGAGAAACTGGCAGACCAGGGAAGCTCTTGTATTTGCCCTCAGGATGCCACACTCGGCGCGGATGAGCTTTTCTCGTGCCTGAGATAGAGAAGGCTCCCACCAAAGCTTGGTTGGAGCAACCTACGTGACAGGCGATGACCTCCCCCCGCCCCCCTGGCCCTGCTGGGCTGTAATTCCGCAGCCCCACATGACCCAATCCAGGGCTGCGCCGCCCCGACCAGGGTGCCGCTGAGCAGAAGTGGTTTCCAGGCGGTGCAAGAGTTAAGTTTGTGCTGTCCTGCCGCATTCCCAAGGTTCTTGCATACTTACCCTTCAGAGGACCGTGCTTTTTTCCTTTGAAAATCAATTTTGTTGAAGTAATCCTGTGTTAGGACACCCCAGGAAAATGAAGACATCACGTGGCGGAGGGGTTTCTGCTCGCTACACAAGTCTGTGAGCAGCTGAAACACGGAAAGTGGTCTTCTGCCCTCATTCCTGAGCGGCACACCGTCTGTCTCTGTCGCACTTTCCCACCCTGACTTTTCCAGATTTCTTGAGGTTTCAGCCAGCCATAACAGCAGCCAGTCAGCGCCACTGCTGTAATCAGAGATGATACGAGTTGGGAATCCCTTTGGTCCATTCCCACCTTCACTTTACAAGTGGAGAATCCGAGACTCAGAAGTGACTTGACAGAAAGGCACAACTGTTTGGCATCAGGGCTGGATTTTGAAATGCCTGTTAGTGTTCTGTCACTGCTCAGGCTTTAGTAAGGGTGAATGCCATCTGATGCCCAATCACAAAAATATCCACAAGTGCATCCATGTTTACAGCAAATGGTAGAAACTAGGTTGTAAAAGCAGTATTTAATGCTGTTTTCAGCTATTTGTACTTACTTAATTATGCACGTTTACCCTTAAAAAAAAAAAACCCTGAGCTTGCTTTGAGGTCTGCTTTGTTTTAAAGCGCCCCCAGAAGATGACTACAGAAATGCTGTATCTTTTTTTTTCTGGCCCAATCATGAAAGCTTTCCTAAATTCCTAAAATCTAAGCAGTGGGGTCATTCTGTACCTCTATGACTATGAACATTTTTTCCATCGACTACACTAGTTGAAGATTTCCTTGGATGTAAACAAGAAACTGATGGTTTTCATTGATCCAGCCTATGGCCAGAAGCACGAGAGTGCAGCCAAATAAGTGAGGTCCCATCATCAGCCTTCAAACAATGAAAGGTGGCTCTTCTCTCAGGATATCTCAGAACAGTATTTATTTATTAGTGCATGACCATCTGACACCCAGGCCAGATGAAGGCACTAGTCAACTTTTATATTTTTAGGTTGAAAATACAGTAGAAGTTGTGTTTTCTTCCCAGATCCTAGTAGGTTATCTTGTTTAAGTGCTCAGATGCACACACCCCACTGTGGAAGCCATTGTTTTAGTTTGCCAATCTGGACGTTCAACTTTAGTCCTCAGATTTTTATTAAATAGTCTTTGTAAGGGGACATTTCACTATTTTAAAACTAGAGACACATTGGCTTATTTTATTTTACTTTGTTTTATGTGGCATCTGTTGAGCTAGATCAAGGAAGACTTCCAAATTGATTTTCACCATTTCAGAGCAAGGACTGGCATCTATAATACAGTTTTAACATGTATTAAACCTAGTATAATATTTAAACGACTTTCGATAAAATTAGAAGATGATTGTAATAAATCAAAGATTATTAGTGATAAAAGATTTTTTGTACAAAATATGCTAGAAAAAATTATTTTATTCTCTGTGAAGAAATCAACTTAAAATGAGGGAGTGGCTTTTAAAATCAGAATGCCTTTAAAGTTTAAATTTAATTATCAGTATATATTTAAATGAAAACTGCCGTCTTAAGTTTCTCAATTTTTTTGAAAGTTATTAAAAATCTCCATTACTTTTGATAACGAGTTACTAATGAAGTAAAGTTGGAGAAATAATATTTTGTTGCCTCAGTTGCCTTAAGACAGCTGGTCTTTCAGAGAAGGGGAAATGGTTTTAAATGGCCCAGATTAGAGTAAGGAATCCATTTATTGTCCCTCAAGACCCTTTTTGATAATGCCTCCCTCATGTACTCTGGGTGGAGAACTGTCATCTACTCCAAGAGACACAAGAGACTTAGCATAACTAAGAATCAACCATGCTCAACTCAGGAGATATCTTGTTGATTAAAGCCCTTGGTACTGTGCACCCCTAGACTCTT
The DNA here is from genome assembly GCF_036321535.1 of Camelus dromedarius. Lineage (NCBI taxonomy): Eukaryota > Metazoa > Chordata > Mammalia > Artiodactyla > Camelidae > Camelus > Camelus dromedarius. The sequence continues at coordinate 72,244,022 of NC_087447.1, forward strand.
GTCCTGCTGCCAGACAGGGTCTGCGGAAGCTACATCTTTCCCCAGCCCTGTGGCCTCGGTAATTGTGGCCCCAAGGAGGCAGAAGGCAAGTGACCAGCAGAGATCAGGAGCTTTTACTGTCTTCTGGGATCCCCTCCACTGTGGGACACAGGTTACAACCCATCCAGGTCTGGCACAGACAGAATCTTTCAGAAGGATTGCTTAACATCCACAGTATTTTCCGTAGTCTCCTTCTCCTTATGTCCCTCTACTGTTGACAATGGAGGGCCAAGATCTGTACTGACACCCAGGGTCCATGATGACGCCCCCAGCTGTACAGTGGTGCCCCATGGTTCACAGGGACACCCCAGGTCTACTGTTGTGGCAAATCCATATTGTCATCTCTGACTTTCCGCCTCTAGGATTAGCACTGAGGCTTCGAGGATCCCAAATCACCTAAATTTTACATGTGGGGAGGTAAGGTTTCTAACTGGAGGGTTGAAAAAGAGAGTTAGGGTAACTGAAAGGAGCAGAAAGATAGTACCATCTCTCCTGTGTCAACTCCTTAAGGAGGATGGAGTCGGGGACAAAGTGAAATGTTTTGGACACCTTTGTGTTAATTGTGATTCTGTAATTCTTTGGCTGCCTCATGGTTAATAGACCTCTTTAGTTTCAGGCCTCTGTGGTGTTAATTTTGACATATCTACTGTCTGTTCTGGGGCCTCTGTGGCACTAAAAATCATCAAATTATATGCAAATCATAGACATTCCATCAAATATTTTTTAAGCATGAACTATTTATCAAATTTGTTCCATATGTAAGCATGTGGTATGCTGGTCCCTGGCATATATATTTTTCTACTTACAGTATTCAGGAATCTGTTTAAAGCAGTCTGAGGACTGAAGCATCATTTGAGGGAATAGAATATAAGAATGCAAGTTCCAGGCCAGTTTCTCATCCCTCTAGGGCACACATCTTGGTTCATGTTGAATCCCAAGTGCCTAGAACAACCTGGAGCCAGAAGGTACTAAAACCAGTACCAGAGGTCATTTGAAGCTGATGTTACTGGTGGTTTCACCCAAAATTTTATTATGAAAATTTCCAATATCCAAAAAAAATGTGAAAGGGTTTCATACTGAGCACTCCTACAGCACATGCTTAGAATTTGACCATACCTGCTCCGTCTCATGCCTGTTCACCTACTCATCTCTTTGTCCATTAATTCACCTTATGTTTAAAGTGCACTTCCAAGTAAACTGCAGACATCAGTACTTTCTCCCTAAGTGTTTCCTGCTGACGATTTTACGGTTATGTTTCCTTCATTTCCTTTTCCATATTGCTGTCCTCTTGGTGGCTGCTATTGCTCGAAAATCTCCTCGGAGCTCTCTGTGGACAAATACTATTTGCAAAAAGGAGGCAGAATGTAGTTTCAGAATCTCAGATTTATGAATGTGAAAATGAACTAAAAATCAGGTGTACTAGTTATCTCTTGTTGTGTAACCTGTTATCCCGAAACGGGTGTGAACCAGCTATAAGCTTGTTTCACTTCTCACAGGTGCTGTAGGTCGGGAACTGGGGAGCCACGTGGTTGGGTGGTTCTGCTTTGGGGTCTCATGAGGCTGTTCTCACGGTGTCAGAGCCACAGTCACGTGAAGGCTCCCCCACGTGGGCCCTGCCCAGGCTTCATGAGTGTCCCCATCACGTGGTGGCTGACTTCCCCTAGAGCCAGGAATCCAAGGAAGAGAGAAGCAGGCAGAAGCTGTCCTTTTAATGACGGAGCGTCATTCTGCTCTTGAGAAGCAAGTCCCTGGGGCATTAGGCGCTACCTTTTCGAGGGAGGAGGGTCAGAGAGGCTTTGGACGTCCTCGAGAACCACCATGTGAAGGCTCTTTAGAGTAGCTCATCCTGGAGGTGACTCCACCTGCGACCTGGAGCACCTTCCTTTAACTTCCAAGCCCCAGTCTCCCGGTGCATGAACTGATGTGTGTTAGAGCTCCCACCTGAAGGACTGCTGTGAGGTGAGATGACACTGTGTGTGAGCTGCTGAGTCTGGCTTCTGGTCTGTTGATGCTGTTAGGAAGTGGCATTTCCATTAAGGATAGAGACAGCAAAAACCGTGGCACCAGCATCCTTACGCAGACTCTGACATGATGCTCAAGATACAGGAAGAGACTGCATCGTAGAGCAGGTAGGAGATGCTGGAAGAGGTATGGCAAGAAAACAAATCATGTGCAGCTGTCCTTTCACCCATGGGCTGCCTCAGGCAGGGCGAGGCGTGGAACAGAGCGCTGAGGGTTGTTAGGTACTCTGACCCACAAGGGCGTCAGTGAGGAAGAGTGCACTTGGCGTAGGAAATGACAGGGTGACTGCTGGAGAGCCGTGGGCTGTGCTTTAACTTGAGAGCCGATTCCAGGTTGCTGAAAGAAGAAAACAAATTGTTTAACTTTGGCTCCTAGGAGGGACACGTTTTTCAACATTGCAATTACTTTTGATAATAGCATGTATTTAAAATTTCAATCCTAACTTACAATTAACTTACAGTTTTTGAGATAAAATAAGGAGACCTTGATATGTCTGACCCCATTTTTCCCCCACAGCTACCTCTGAGCAGTGCCAATGAGATTTATGAGCCTCAATGTGTCCAGGGTGAGATTTTATTCTCAAATAGTATATGCTTATCACTTGAAACCATGGGAATGACTGTCTTCATTCAAACAGACAAGCCCCCATATAAGCCAAAGCAAGAAGTGAAATTTCGGATTGTTACACTCTTCTCAGATGTTAAGCCTTACAGAACATCTTTAAATATTCTAATAAGATAAGTACCAGACAGAAAGGAAGCGAGGAGCTGAAGCTGCCTCCCTGAAACTCTCTTGGAATTTCTGCTCATGTTACTGGTACTGGGATGTCTTAGAATTCACATGGCTGAGCTTCCCTCCCAACATGGGGGTGTCTCTCCAGGAAGGGGAATGGTAGGGCACTGGGTTGAGAGCTCAGGCTCTGGGGTCCAGTCCTGGCTTCTTCTTTGATTAACTCATTCATCAAACATTTATTAAACTAATGTGTCCTAGGTCCAGAAGGGACAGGGCAGTGAACAGAACACATTGAGTCTCTGCTAACATCGAGCTGTTTATTCCAGTGGGTAGTAGACAGACAATAAGTAAGTACATATATATACATATAAAAAGGAATAGGTACGTACGTGTGTGTTTGTGTGTGTATGAGAGAGAATGTGTGTGTTTACTGTTTTCTGTAGGGTTGTTAGAGAAGCTCTATTTGAACAGAGACCTCAAGGAACTAAAAGAATGAGCCTACACAAACGGAATAGCACGTGCAAAGACCCTGAGGTGGGAGCTTGTTAGGTGCATTGGGGGAACCAGCTGGCAGTACACTGGAGCCCAGGAAGTGAGGGGACAGGTATTAGGAGATGAGATCAGATAATGGGTAGGTTGGTTGGAGGAGTGGTTATGCAAGATCTTCTTGACCATGATACGGAGTTTGGAGCTTACTTTGAGTGAAATGAGAATTCACTGGAGAGTCCTGAGGAGAGGGGCATAAAGTGATTTGACTTAACATCTTAAAAGGATCACTGCTCTAAGAATGGATTGAGGCTCTGGAATCTGGAGAAGATTAATTCTTTTGGAGCCTCAGTTTCCTTTTTTGTAAAATGTATTATTATAATAATAATGAAAATGCCTCCCAAAGGTTTTTGTGGGGTTTATGTGAGATGATTCATGTAAAGGATTTTGAATGGTGCCTGGCACATAGTACGCGCTCACTGAACATAAGCTGTGGTTAGAATAGGACCCCCCTCTGGCAGGGAGTCACTGGCCTTTGCTGCTTGAACACTGAGCTCCGGAGACAGCATGGTTAGCAGACTGAGTTTTCCTGTGAGAACCAAGCTGAAGACAGCTGAGATCCAGCTGGATCTGGCTTTCTGTGCTTAAGCCGAGGAGAATACTAGACATTTGATGATTACATGGGAATAGGGTGACCAGTGCATCCCATTTTGCTGAGACTCTCTGAGAACTGAAGTGTACCCCTCAGTCCAACACATTGGTTACCCTAAATGTTCTGATGAATAACACACAATGGAAGATAAAGTCAGGCTTTTCAGTTCAGTATATTCCCTTCCTTAGTTTCTTTGTTGTTAGAAGCTAAACAAACAAAAATCTGGCAAAAAACCATGTATATGTGTAACTCCAAGCCAAGAAATCTGTAGCAGACAAGGCATTGGTTGGCATGCTCAGTGCGTACTTCTTGAATGGAACTGATGTTACTTCAGAGTTTGCAGCTGTGTGAATTTCTGCCCGTACTCCACTCTCCGCTGCTCTGTGTTGGAATGAAGTGGGTTGACACAGTGAGTAGCATTTCTCAATTCATGTAACTCTCAGAGCAGTGTTTAGGGATGCCTTCATCCCACCCTCCATCATTTATCCACAAATACTGAGAACTGAGTCTATACCAGAAATTTTATGGAAAATGCAGGACTTAGAATTAAATGTCTGCCTGTGTCTGGCTGTTTTCCTATTCAATCTGCCTCATCTGTCTTAGGTAAATAAAAGTCAGCACTGGATAAATTGCCTATTCTAGGCATTAACCTGAAACTAACCCTGCTGATTCTGGACAGCTGGTCTGTGTATTTTTATATTCTTCCTCCTTCTGCTCTAGCATCTGCCTTTGAAACTTCAGATTTGTAGATTCCTTGGGCTTCTCTCTATGATTTTGCGCTTTGCCTGTCACATTCGGCTTTCCCAGAGGTGCTCAGAGAGCCCTTCCTCTTGCTGCTTCTGGTCCTGGGATCCTGCTGGCCTGGCTGACGTGTGGCTTGCTTGGGCAGGGAAGGGAGTTTAGACTGAAATTGCAGCTGGAACGCAGTGTTTGGGACCAGTGAATGAGCATGAGTGTGGGTGCCTGAACTCCGCTCTCTGTATCTTGGTAGTGAGGCGGGGATGTGAACTCAGGTCCAGCCAACTCCTTGCTTGTAATTTGCAGGGGCCAGGTCAGACCACTGATGTGAATGCCTGCACACTGCCTGCACTCCTCCACCTGAAAACAGTCTTTTGGGCCAGGGTTCGCCAGACTGTGATGTTTTCTACATTTTTCAGTGTGGGATAGCTGGTTTCTTGGAAAAATTTCCCAGAGAAAAGTGAGCCTTTAGTGTAATGAAAGCTCCTGACTTGGACAGTCGCACTTGCCAGCACAGTGCCACCTGCAGGCTAGTGTGAAGCGCACCTTAGAGCTGCGGGAGCCAAATCTGGGGGAGCCGTGTTGCCCAGCCAAGAACACCTGGAGGATGTAGCTAAGATATTGACCATCAAAGCATGTATCAGGCATATTATTGGAGGATCATTGGATGTTACTCATTTCGCATGCCCTGATAACTGACCTCAGGAAGCAAAGGGTCTTCAAAGGCCTTTCTATGGTGGAGTAGACCTCTGCCCTAGTTCAGCTTCCTCTGGCCTGTCTATCCTTACGCTGTGTAAACAAGTGCCTTCAACACCCTGATGGCACTTGGCCTGCTGGCTTCTACCCTCACCTCCCTTCCCGAAGAAGGTTATTGCTGTTGGTACAGGTGAATGACCTTGTGGGAGCTGGTGCTGTTGGCTTGAGGTCTGCCCTGTGACTGTGCTCTGACCCTTTGGCCTGGAGCAGTGGTGGCAAACCCAGAACCTCATCCCTGGCCAGGTGAGAGGCCATCTCTGTTAAAGTGATTTGACATCTCTAATTTGATGTGCTAGACACACACTTTGTGCATCATCCAGGACTCCTGGCAGTGGCAGAAATACTTACATCCTCCAGCCAGGGAGTTCATTGCTTGAGACATTTGGCACAGGCAGCGGGAGCTGTGCTGTGCAGAGGGGATTGTTGGAGAGCCAAAGCCATCCAGATATGACTCAGAGAGCATAGGAGACCACTTTTCCAGTGTCTCCAGCCACATGGTTGTTCCAGCTGTGACGGGCATGCTTCACATCGTACTTGGCTGGCCTGTGTGCATCCCAGCAGGGGGTGGCCACACGCAGTTGCAGGGCTCTGCTGCGATGCCACCGTGCATTGCCTGTTCAAATCCCAATGTGCTCTAAAGACATTCTCTGTGTGCTCCTTGTTGGTGATGTGCCCAGGTCCAGGACAGGCTTGGGACGTAAGATGGATCGTCTCATTCCCTCCCATCCCTCCAGATCCTCCAGGCCATCACCCTTTGGTTCTGATTTCCTTTGCTTGTAGGACTGTGGGAGAAATGTGCACCTTCACGAAAATAATACATCCGTGAACTAGGAACATTTGTTTCCCTACATTTTAAACAATACTGGGAATTAATATTTTTATTTTTGTCAGTGTGACAGGAGAAAAACGGGCTTCATTGTTTTATTTGCATTCCCTTAGGTACTAGACAGCATGTTTTTAGTAGCTCTTTGTCTTCATCTGTGTTTGATCCTTTGACTCCTTTAACCCTCCCACGTATCACGCTGTGGCAGGCACAGGAGAGCCAGGCCTGGTGACAGTGTCTGCCTGCCCCCGGGCTTGGCGAGGACAGTGACCTGCTTACTCCTGACCTGCTTGTGGTCTTTGGTTTTAACAATTCGTTCCTGGCTCCCTAGACCACTTTCTGCTCAGTTCTCAGCATTGTATTTATGCTGATTAACATTCTCCCTTGCTCAGGGAGAGAGATTTCTTATGGCTTCTAATAACCAGGCCAACCCACTACCTCTAGTCAGAGGATAAGAACAAGGGAAAATATTTGATCCCGGCTGCCAGTTCATAGTCTAGGGAACAAAGAAATACCAAAACCAAAAAAATAACAATGATATAAACACCAAAACAAAACAAAACAAAACAAAAAAAACCCCAGAAAACAAATGAGTGCCTTAAACAATAATAGATGTCAAGAGGGGTAAACTCTAGGTGAACTTAGGGGCTCTCCTGCCGGGTGCAGGCACGTCCAGAAGGCGAGAAGCTGGACAAGGATGAGCTGGCATTCCCTACAGCAGTTGCCAAGGCCAAGAGGGCCCTGGGGACAAATTGCAAACAAATCTGTGTTTGGAGGAAGATGTGCCTAAAAATGTAGGTGGGGTCAGCTTCCTACGCCTTTTAAACTATGCCAAGAAGTGTGGATCTCATCCTGTAGACAAAAGTCATCGTTACCTACTGGTCTAATGATCGTAGCCAGTGTTTCCTCACTGCTTGTTACATACCAGGAACTGTGCCAAGCATTTCAATCACTTAGCCTTAGTCACAGGTCCGTGTTTCGGATAGATGACACTGTCGGGGGAATATGGATTAAGGGGCAAGACTGGAGGAAGGAGATTAGTTGCAATAGTTAGAACAGAGGCTATGGTGGCTGATTGTGAGGGTGGAAAGAAAGAGACAAATTTGAGAGAAATTAAAGGGGCAGAGTTGACAGGTCTGGGCAGGTGAGGGGGGTCTGGGATGACTGCCGGATTGGCTTGGATGAATATTGCATGAAGCTTTTGTGGTCTGGGAGAGCATAAGAAGACTGAACTGTTTTGCATGCACCCACTTGGTAAACACCCCTGTGGCACACTTTTGTTGAGTGAAAAGACATGTGGGTTTGAATCCTGTATTCCACCATTTACTGGGGCTGTGGTATTGGACCATTGCTCTCATTTACAGCTGAGGGCTTACGTAACCTTTCTAGGCATCAGTTTTCTCAACCACAGCGTGAGGATAATCCTAGCTTGAAGGAGGATTGGAATGACTGAATCACGTGTGAGTGGTAATGATAAGGCAGAGTGCCGGACACATCGTGGGCCTTCATCACATGGGGCCTGTTATCTCCACAGTGGAATTTTCTCTCAACACCACCACCACCACCAACACGTTTGGTGATGTACATGCTGTAGTGTTTCATGTAGAAGGAAATACGTTGCCAAGAATTAAAAAGTAGAGCCGAGTAAAGGTGTTCCTGGGAAAATCTGAGAAAAGAAGAAATTTTGATTTGTCGTCTCTAGTCACATTGAGCTGACATTTTCCAAAAGCATCTGTGTCCCACATTTTGGATGTGCCTTGCCTGGGTGTACTGCACGGCCTCATGCATAACCATTTAGGATCCACATGTACACGGGCCAGCTTTATCTAGTTAAATGTGTGGTTTTCATTGTAGGACCCCGAGTCAAATTTGATCCAACAGTCAGAAGAAAGTGATCTTGGAGTCGTTCCCAAAACTTCCCAGTTATCTTCCCATCCAGTACTTGGTGACTGGTCCATTCAAGCTCAAGTAAATGTGAGTATAAATATATTTTCTGGGGGGAATGTTACTATGATTTAAATAGGTCGGGTGGGGGAAATACCTCCAAAGTCATTTATTCAGTGAACAGAAAAACATTAGTCTGAGCACCTAGACAATTCAAGTGGTTTATTTTTAATTTACTATTGCTATCAGTGGGTTAGCCTTTGTTATATGTGAGGTTTAATCATCTTTTTATGTAATATAACATTTCAAGATTAAAACACTTTGCATTTTAGTATGAAACTGGTTAAATGATGTTTATTGTACTTATTGCATACATTGAGTATTTTAAAACAGTATTTAAAACAGTAATAAATACGTAGCTGTTATATGGTAAATTTTATGTCCCAGAATGATGACTTTTGATGAACGCTTGGGCTAACCTACTTTATCTTTAAAAACTCCAGTGACCTTAAACGGCCACATCAATCTCTGTTCCCCAGTCTTTCCTTCTCCTCAGCTCCTTCACCATTTCCTTTGTTTGCTGCCAACTCCCCTAGCTCTGAGATCTAGCAGGGCAGGGGCACAAAAACGCCCCATCCATCCATCCATCCATTCACCCACCCATCCATTCACCCACCCACCCATCCATCCACCCATCCATTCACCCACCCGTCCGTCCACCCTCCATCCATCAAGTATGTGCTGAGGACTTACAGTGCCATGACAGATACAAGGAGGCTAAACATGTGATCTCTGTCTTCAGAGGTGTGGGAAGATGACTAATGTGACAAGGATTAAGTTAAACAAGGGTAACAGAAAAACATGAGGTCGTGCAATAGCAGAGGAATTGTGAGGCGCTGAGTCCGTGAGGCCCATGAGGTGCATCCAAGACTCAGGCCAGCTCGGGATAAAGAGGGTCTGCTGTAAGCATGAGGGCCTGTGCTTTGGGGGCCAGAGGCTGTCCTTGTGGCCAGCTCCATTGCCCTATCTCTTGTCCAACCTCTAAGGTGTTCTCTAGTCGCAGTCTAGACTGAGCACATTGGTTCAGCTGAATAACCTCCAACCTCAGAGTGCTGCAAGGACCTCTGCACGGGTGGCTGGCCCCCTACAGATGGGTCACTGGGTCAGGTGTCCATGGTTGGTCCATTCAGAGGCCACCTCTGCTCCATGACCAGGCAGGACAGTCTCTGAGGCCCTAAGGGTGGCAGCCTTAGAGGGATTAATTTGTTCAGTGAGTGGTACACAGAATATGTACCAGAGGAGAGAGGACAATAGTGGAGAAAGGCTGGAAGATGTGAGATTGTAGGTTGAAAGATTTGTAGGATTTCTCATGTAGTGAGTTTTGGATTCAACGCGTCATATTGCTTTAGTAGGAAAAAAAAAAAGATAAATGCTCTTAGTTAAATTTGGGTGCTTGCAAAATGAAAAATCATTCACAAAAGCTGGTCCTTGCTCACCTCTTAGGTCTTGTCAAATGCCATCCTTATCCTCAATCTCTGTGCTTTAGGCACAAATTACTTCATAAGTTTCTTTTTTTTTTTCCTCCACAAGTTTCTTAAACCCACCCATCTGTCTGATCCCAGAACCTTCCCCTGTGCTGTTCCCTCTGCCTGGAATGCTGTTTGTCTGCTTGCTGTCCTCCTTTGGGCATTGCCTGAGGTGGCCCAGCCCCACTGGCATCTCCACTGCCCTCTGTGCTTCTTCTCTTGGTCCATGCCTGTCACTGTTAGTAGACAGGGCCTGATGGAGAGTCTGTGTGGGGCCTGTTCTCCCTGTGTCTTTGGGACCTAGTAGCACAGGACTCTGCACACAGGTACACGTCAGTACGTAGTAAATGAGTGCGTGAAAGCTATATAATCGTCATTTGTCTTGAACTAAACATGATGTCCCCTTTTCCACATTCTGTAAATGTCTTTATCCTTTGTGAAGACAGGCATATCGATCAGGAACTTACTAGTGGTGATGTCGTGTTTCTTCCTTCTAGATTTACTGAGGTATAATTGACAAAGTTGTAGGATATTTAAAGTGTGCAATGTGAGGATTTAATACACACGTGCATTGTGAGAGGATTCCTTCCAGGGGATATAATGTTAAGGCACACAACGAAAATAAGCTGCTTTGTTTAAAAAAAAAAAAAAAGGAATCCTTCCATTGCCATCAGGAGTCAGTATAGTCAAAGAAATGAGAGGCCTGGGCCCAGCCCTGAGCTCTGGCTTTTGTCTTTCCTTGATTCCTGCACAGCATTCAAGGATGATACACACACACACATACATATAAATAAATAATATATAATATATATATATAATTACATTTCTCTTTTAGCAATTAATAATGACTATGGAGGAAGTATATTAATTATTTAAATAGTCACCATTATAGCCCATATTTTAATTTCCCCAAGGCAGTGACCATTCTCGGTATAAACCTTAGGAAGGGGAAATACTTAATTTTTAGGAGAGTGTTTTGAAATCCCAGTTTGTCTCTAGAAAAAATATGGAATGATCCTAGTATTACTACTGAAGGACAGTGCATTAAAAAAAATATACAACATACCAGAGCTTTGTTTAGTGGTTACAGTGCAGATAAGCAGACTGGCATTTTTTCATTCCCCATCCACTAGATCAGGAGAAGACTCCTTTAGGTAAAACACACTTGATTGTCCCCTTGGTATTTCTATAACTGTAACTGTTTATAGGATAAGAGTGAATGAATTCTTTTAATATACTGTTAACCTTTCTGGGTTACTTATATTGCTTTTGAATTTCAAGTGTTGTTTTTCACCTTTAGGCTTTTTAATGACAATTATTTTGATCGAGTAAGATTTGTAGGTTTTTATTCTTCTTTCAATCCCCTTTATTGTGCAATGTATGGTGGTGGAACAGATAAGACCTTCCCTGAGGGATGCAAGACACAGAACCTCCTAGCCCAGGGCAAGCCCCACCACCAGCTGGGAGTCCTGGTACTGGGCCCACTACAGCCACCCATCCCCTGGGGTAAGTCACCAGGCTGAAGTGGGGAGGCAGGAGGCCCTTCAGAGATTCTACCCAAGGTGGGAGGCCTCAGCAATGGAAGAAGGCAGGGAAGCAAGCCACACAGAACCTGGCCTCATCCCCAAGTCCTGAAGGAGCATCCTCTGGAGATGCTGCTGGCCCCTGCCAGCCTGGACCAGTATGTTCTGCTCTGGGAAAGGTAGGGGGAGGCAACCATGATCTTCCAATATGAAGTGTCCTCCGGGAGGTCAGAGGCTATGATTATTTGGTGGGTTCCCAACACCGCCAGGAGGCCATCACTGCCTCTGAGTCAGTGAGGAGGTGTAAGCTCCCTCTTACTGCACATGGTACCCAATTCCCACTGCACTTAGCACTTCCAGGTAAACCTGGGCCCCGTCCCATATCCCCAAGGCCTCTTGCATACAACCGCAGCTTTTCCCCCAGGAGCATGATGTAGTTTTAAAAAAAAGCACTAGACCAGAAATTTGGGGACCTGAACTATTTTCCTATGCAGCAACAACCTCTGTGACTCTGAGTGGGCCACTTACCTCCACGTCCTCATCTATCATGACATCTGTAGTTGTGAATATCAAACAAGAAATGAAAGCAACCCCCAAACTAGGCAGCATTCCAGAAATGTCTGAGACAGTTAAGGATACCATCAATAGCCACTTTAAATCGTAGGAGATAAGGGGCAATGGACAGAGCACCCCAAACCTGAGAAAACCTAAGCCACTGCTGTGAAATAGGTTACGCAGGAAGGACCTGCTGGGGACACAAAAACCTCAGCCAGGGCAGAAATCATGTCCAGGGTTTCAAACTTCCTGTCTGGAGTTTCCGTTTATGAGGCAGGCTGCTGTCGGCACCCGGGCAAGCCAGCTTGCGTGTTCCATGCTGGATGTCACCGCCAGAGCACAGGAACAGGGCGGTTCCACGCAGATCAGAGGTCTCCACTGCCCACAAAGTGATGACCCCTTTGGCAGAGATTGGCCACATGCCTCTCCTCCCAGTTTCATCTCCAAGTATGTTTTTACAGCAGAGGGGAGGGAGCTTCCGGACGGTAGATTGATATATTTAAGTGACAGCCATTGTGCAGAATTTTTAGAAATCACGCATGTGGCCATTTTATCCACCTAAACTTGGCCTCAGAATATTCCTGTGAGAGGCAGAAGGGAAGGGAGGTGTGGGGTGGAAAGAGCTTTATGGCCCAGCAGGAACACAGGGTACCTGGAAGCAGAGGGCACCTGGCTGAAGACTGAAGGATCTCTGATGATCAGTCACAGTGGAGCTGAGAGCTGAGCTCACAGTCAGGAAGCCCCAGCTGGGCTGTACCGCCAGGCCAGCAGGGCACCCTCATCTTTCTAGGAGAAAGGAAGGAGAGGGTGAGAGGGTGAAGAAGAGGCCTGGTTTTTCCCAGTGTTACGATCTCCATCCTGAATCCCAAAAAAGGAATCATGAAGGTGTTTTATGAGCGTTCTCCCCGCAGCCCAGAGAAGCCCCATGTCCTGCTCACTTCCTCTTCGCCCAGAGGCCCATCCTGCAAGGTCGGGTGAGAACACACTCTCACCAGCTCCTGCAGTGGTAGGAACCAACTTTATACAGAGCAGGACCACATTTCTGCCAGGGACACAGAAAACTGGGCTGACTCAGTGCATCAGAATGTAAGTGGGTGGGAGGAGGGGGCTAGATGAATACAGCTTCTGAGGACAGTCAGTCCCAACCACCCCCTGCCATTCCTGCACTCTTCTTTCCATGGTAACAGGACGGTTCTGCTAGAAGGTGGTGCCGACCCAAACCTCACAGACATCACTGGCAACACTGCTCTCCATTACGCTGCCTTGTTTGCAAATACTTCAGTTGCGGCAAAGCTGCTTTCCTCCAATGCCAATATTGAAACAAGAAACAAGGTATAATAGCTCCACTAGCTTTATTTACAAAATAATTTGAAATACAGGGTCTTTTTTAGCTACAGGTGTTACATTTATAGTATGTATACTGAATACAATATCTCAGGCCCTGTTAACCATAGAAACAACGCCAAAGCCAAGGCCGGGGCTAGTGAAAGGTGGTGCCCACAGAAAGGGCAGAGCTCTGTCTCCCAGCCCCTCCTCTACCCTGGAAGGAACACTGCTCCATTAGGAAGTGCCTGGGAGTGGGTGGTAGGCTCAGAGCCCACAGAAGATGAAAGCCTGGGGGTAGTGACGTGATGGTGGGGGCTGACTGCCTGCGGAGGCAGAGGTGCTACTTGGGTGGGTGGAAGGAGGAAGGAGACCCAGTACCCAGCAGGGGAGCTGGGTGAGTGCACATGGGCAGGGGAGGCAGTAGGCCACAGGCCCTGAGCACCCCAGGACCCCCAGTTCTGCGATCAGGACAAGTGAGGTCAGGTCATGTTTGACAGCCAGCAGGGATGTTCACTGGTGCTGGTGGCCATGTGGCCGGCCGTGTACACCTTGGGGTCTTCCACGCTCAGCCTGGAGCAGCTTCGCAGCGGGGCTGTGGCTACGTATGGGGAGCAGGTGATGGTGAAGCTGGTCCTTCTGCTTTTGCTCCGGGACATCCGTTGCCTCCTGCTGCTGCAGCCCTGCCAGGAATGCCCTCCGCTGATATAGTAGGTGCAGGTTTACATATTGGAGGCTCAGGTACTCCCTGAGTGAAAATATTTGGAAAGAACTTAATTGTCTGAGATTTCACTTTAAATAATGAGATTTCTATCAAAGCATTAAAAGGTACAGCTTTCTTTTATTTATTTATGGCAGATATTTATGAAAACATTGCTTTTGTTGCAAATAAAAATTTTTTTCAAATATTTTTCCCCACTCAAAATTTCTTTCTGATTAGCATAAAAATAGAAGAAAGCAAAACTTGCCTTGGAAATAGACTTTGTCTTAATACTCAAACAAAAACACCTGACAATATAATCAGTCTTGCTGCTGCGGGTAAGTTCCTGTTTTATTTAAAAAATGATTTATATAAAAGTGATTTCTCTCTCATTGCCCAAGGCTTAAGAGGAAAAAAAGAAACAGACTGGAGAGAGCAGTTGAAATATACAGGCCAGTTTGGAAATTGGACAATTGGGAATTACCAAGAGGAGGTTTTTGTTTTTGTTCTCCTTCTCCTTCTGTTTATGTAGGTGGGCAAGCTACTCTTCAGTTGTCGGGGATAATCATTCTCATTTTGGGAAAGAGGGAGTGAATTGTAAACTTGGGAGAGATCAGTTTTATGAGGACTCTGAGGAAATCACACTGGCAGTGAACAGGTGATGATTAAGTGGGAAGTAGGAGAGAAGAACAGATAATTAACTGGCCTAGTGTCCTATTCTGGCAGAAACAGCCACTTAGAGAAGAGTCTAGACTTGGCTTTCAAATCTAGGATGTCTTGATGGGAAGTAAGGAATGCATAGATAATAAAATCAAGTTGCTTCTGAATTGACTAGCCCCTGTTCTACCGCTATTTACCCAGGACAATGAAATGCAGTTTTGTTAAGTAACTTATCTCTCACACTTTTCTTTGTGCAAATCCTCAAATGAGAGAAGGAACTGGCCACGTGGGTAAGAAATGAGACTGCAGTGGTCGGTTGTCTCCTGCATGAGTTCTCAGCTAGAATTGTGCTGATGAACCACAATCACCTGGGAGAATTTACAAGAAATTTACAAGCCTAGGCTCTACTCTCAAGATTGTGACTGAATAAATCTGGTAAGGCCTGGACCACGGATATTTAGAAATAGTTCCTTGAGATTCTGATAAAACCCTTGGTTAAGAACTGTTGAATGGATACGTGTAATACCTGTAAATTCACAGATCTCAAAAAAAGACCTCTCTAGAAGAGTGGGAGATTTGACAGATGCTACTTCTTCAGTGCTCTCCTTTCCAGCCACATAAGCCTGACTTTTATCCATCTCTGCTTCTGTGCTTGACAAGTTAAAAGGAATATTATTGGCAGTATCTGTGGGCTTGAAGAATAACTCCTTTTTCCTTCCAATCACTGATCATTCAGTGACACTCAGTCTTAGAAATTTGCTTATGGTGAATGATTTAATAAGTAGAGCCCTTTAAGGATTTTGCACCTTTTGTTACCATCCAAGTCATTAGGCCAACAGGGTTTTCCTGACTGTGATCATAGTTAAATCATGACCTTTCTTTTGGTTAAAGCTGTGTGGCAGATCTTGGAATGTATCTGTTAGATTCACTGAGCGCTGGCATAATCAAAATGCAGTTTTATTATTTTTATTGCAGTATAGTTGACTTACAGTGTTGTGTTTATTTCTGGGGTACAGCAGAGTGGTTCAGTTTTACATACGTGTGTGTATACACACACACACACACACATACTTTTTCATATTCTTTTCCATTTTGGTTTATTACAGGACATTGAGTATAGTTCTCTATACTATACAGTAGGATTTTGTTGTTCATCTATTTTATATAGAGTAATTGCTATCTGCGAATCCCAAACTGGTCATTTTCCCCCCTGCAACCCCCTTTCCTCTTTGGTAACCATCAGTTTGTTTTCAATGTCTATGAGTCTGTTTCTGTTTTGTAAATAAGTTCATTTGTATCATATTTTAGAGTCCACATATTAAGTGATATCACATGGGATTTATCTTTCTCTTTTTGACTTACCTCATTCAGTGTGATCATCTCTAGGTCCATTCATGTTGCTGCAAATGGCATTATTTCATTCTTTTTTTTCTATGACTGAATAGTATTCTATTATATGTAAGTATACCGTGCAAGATGGCAGTTTCAAACATCCAAACCCATGAAGTTAGTGACAGATGAGAATTGTTTTAATAATTTAGTTTCAGCCATCTTATGAACTAATTGTCCATTTGATTAAAAATAAGGGAAATTGTGATACAGACAGATTGTAGTTTTAGTAGGCATTGGAAAAATTCTCATAGTGGGTATTATGAGTCTTAATAGCAATTTTTATGACATGTTGGGGCCCAGTTTATTTTCTGTAAAACATGATACTAAAGAAAGGAAAGGTTTTATGTCCAAATATTTGCTTTATACCCAACTGTTTGGAAACACAGCAAACAGAAAACTTCAGGTGGGCTGTAGACTAAACATGGTGCCTGGGTATGTTCAGTTTGCCTCCACACATTGAATCAACATTTAAAATTTAGGAGACTCGTGCAGAAGTGTGCATTTCAGACTTCTAAAGAAACAAATCTGGTCCCCTTTGAGCCCAGGCTGCTGTGTGGTCTGCTGTGCAGAGGCGGCCCCTTCTTAGTGGGGCATGTGTTCTCCGGTTTGCTATCCTCACCTGGGACCTTCAGTTACATGAGTCACCTACTTTGCCTCTGTAAGCATTTGACTCTACAATTCCTGTTTTATAGTATATTTTGATAACTACTTCAAGATTTTAAAGACTATGATCTATTTCATATTTTATAATAATCTCTTAAGAATGGGACTGAATTTTTCAAATTAGATTTATAAGTTGCTTTTAAAGAAAAACTTTTTCTTTACATGTACATGCAAATAATCATACTCCCATTGGAATGTCTGTTAACCTGATGAGGTTGGTCATGATTGTAGCTGGATAGGTTATGCATATTGCAGACAGTCTATCTTTCCCCTCAGCCTGGTTCCTTAAAAATGCAGTTGACTCAGTAGCTAAATGGTTCTCTGTGGAGCCGTGTTGAGAGTTTTGAGAGTAATAGAGCCAAGAAATGAAGTACAGGAATGCCTGGTTGACACTGATAGAAGGGAAGCTTCTTGGAGCCAGTAAACTTCACAGTGAATCTTTTGAAGAGGTCAAGGAGGTACGTTTTAAAGAGTAGGAGCCCAGAGGGGTGGGGGGAGGGGCTACTCTTTACTTACTGCATGTGATATGCTTAAGTTCAGAGACTGTTACAAGTATTACACTCAGTTTTGAAATATGTAATTTTGTACATTATAAACTTTTTGCTGTTTACAGGATGACTTCACACCACTGTTACTTGCTGTAAGTGAAAACAAAGAGCCCCGTCGACCTGCCACCCTGTCGACCCGCCGCCCGGCCCCGCTTGGCCCGCCAGGCCCCACTCAGGCCACATCCCGAGCAGCAGGAGCCCCAGCCTGAGGGTCTGCGCTGCTGGGGGTGGGGGTGGGGGCTGCGCATGCGCGGACACGGGAGCGCGCCCAGAGCCTATGGAAGCTGGGCGGGAGCCCGGTGCTCCTGGACCAGCTTTGGAGGAAGAAGACGGCCTGGGGACTGGGCCGTCGCTTGCCATTGCCTCCCCTGCTGCCGCTGGCGCCGGAAAGGTAAGGGGACGCTGGTGGGGGTACGCTGGTCAGGAGCTGGCGGGTGAGGCCTGGGCTGCGCAGTTGGGGAGGCGCACAGGTAGGGGTGTGTGGGTGAGGCCCAGGCCGCGCGGCCCGTTAGGACCCCGAGGTAGGTTCGTGGTGCCCCACCTCCCACGTCTGTAGTCCCTGAACCCCATTTCTTCATTTGTTCGCTGCCACTTGTAGCTGGGTTTGGGGAAGCAGGACACCCCCGGGAGATGGGAGGGCGTGGGACTCCCCGGAGCGCCTCCGACCGGCCCTCAGGTCATGGCCTGCTCTCAGGAGGCTGGTGGTGCGTTCATGGGGCCCAGGCTGCGGCCGCGGTGGGATGGGGGCTGCCCAGTGCGAGCACGTGGATTTGTTTTTTATTCTCCCGCGGCCTGGGCCGGGTTCTGCTTCCCCATGTTCTTGGGGTGCACGTCTGGCAGTCAGCCTGCTCCTGGGAGGTGATGAGGTGCTGTCAGGGTGCGGGGGGGTGGGGGGGCCGTACCACCTACGGAGGCGGCGCGGAGAGGGGTCCGCCTCTTGGATCCTGTTGATTGCTCCCATCTCGAAGGCGCTGGCTCTGCTTCCTTACATTCGTGGGGTGCTTGTCTGGCGGTCAGCCTGCTCCTGGGAGGCGACGCGGTACTGTTAGGGTGCGGGGGGCGGTGAGGGGCGGTATCCTCGGTGCAGGCGGCTCGGGGAGAAAGGTCTGCCTGTTGTATCCTGTTGATTTGCTCCCATCTGGAAGGTGTCCTGTCCTGGGGGCTGGCTCTGCTTCCTTATGTTCGCAGGATGCTCATCTGGTGGTCAGCCAGCTCCCATGAGGCGGGCGTGGTGTAGTCAGGGAGCAGGGGGCAGCTGGGGAGGGGGCCTGCCTTGGAGAATCTGGCCTATTTGCTCCAGTCTCCCTTGCGGCCTGGCTTGGGGGTGGCCTCTGCTGCCCCAGGTGGGCAGGGGGTGGGGGCCACCTGACCGTACAAGCTGACCCCATCTCACCAACCTCCAGTAAGTAAATTGGGAAGTGTGTGTCCTGCCACTGGGGACAGCAAAGGGTGCCCACAAGCCAGGTGTTGGGGAGACAAGGAAGCCTTGGGCAAATCCAAAGTCTTCCGCAGGGCAACCCTCCTCCCCTTGCTATTAGCTCTGTATTCTTGCTAGATTTTAAAATTTTGTCAATCTAGTGTATGTGTAATATTTCATTATGTTTTAAATTTACATATTCTTAATTATTAATGAGATTGGTGGCCTTGTTATATTTGTTGGCCATTTAAATTTCCTTTCTGTGATGTGGTTGTTCAAGTCTTCTGCCCATTTTTCTGGTGGAATGTCTTTTGTCTTAATTGATCTGTAGGAGTTCTTTATGTAGCTGGATGTTAAGTCTTTTTGTCAGTGATACCTGTTATAAATATCCTCTGGCTTTTTTCTATGGTTCTTTTTAATAAAAACTTCTTTTCCTCAAGTAGTCAAAATAATTTTTTCTTTCCATATCAAAGGAGAAGTTCTCCTATATTATTATCTAGAAGTTTTCTTTTTTCCCCCATCTTTAAATCTTACATCCATCTGAAAGCAGTTTTGGTATATGGTTTGAGGTGGAGAGCCATCTAATTTTAAAAAATATGGATGCATAGCTCTCCCAGCAGCAGTTATTTTGAAAGGTTGCCTTTCCCCATGCTCAGCAGTGCGGCCTTAACATGAGTGTAGCAAGGGTCTACGTGCTTGGTCTGTTTTTCTGGGCCCTCTTCTGTTTGATTGATCTTCGTCTCTACATCAGTACCACACTGTCCTAAATATTGTTGCTTTATTATAAGTCTTGATATCTTTAAGAGAGTATTGACTGTTCCTAACCTTTGATGCATCCAAATACAGTTTAGAATCAACTTGTCAAATCCCACCCAAAAATGTTTTTAACCTTCTGATTCTAATAGGGGTTGCATTGAATCTGTCATTCAGTGTCAGTTTAAATTGACATCTTCAATTCTTTACATCGTGAGTCTTCTGTTTAGTGACCATTTGGCATAACCCTTTATTCAGGTATCTTTCTATAAAGTTTTAAAATTTTCTCTGTAGAGATTTTTCATCTCTAGATTGTTAGATTTACTGTTACAACTGTATATTAGCACAACAAAGCTATTGTTAATATTAAAAATTTTTTTATTTCTAACGTGTGCAGTAGTATTTACTATAAAATTTTTTATGGAAGTCTTTTATTTCTAGCATGCTAATGGTTTTTCTCAAGAGTAAATTTTATTACCTTTTCTCCCTTATATTTTTGTTATAAATTTTATTGATGTTAAACCACCCTTGAACTCTGGATAACTGTAACTTGATCCTAGTGTATGATCCTTTTTATACATTTTGTGTTTTGTTTTTATTTAGGATGTTTGTATCAGTGTTCACGATTAAGATTGATCTGTGATTTTCCTTTTCTTTGTTATCTTCTATTGGGTTTAGGTATCAAAATTTTGTTAGCCTTATACAGTGAGCTGAAGAAGTTTCCCTCTTTTCTGTTCTTTATGAGATGTAATGTTGGGAATACTTCTTCCTTAAATGATTTCTAGGACTTAGAGTGAAGCTGTTTGGGCCTAGAGTGTTCCACATGGGAAGATGTTTGACTATTTATTCAATTTCTTCAGTGGTTAAAAATCAATGCAGCTTTTCCATTTCTTACATCAGCTTAGTAAATTATATTTTTCCAGGAATTTACCCATTCAGATTCTCAACATTAATTCATAATAGTTTCTTCTTAACGTCTGAAGATCAGTAGTAACATTTTCTTTTCCATTTGTGATACTACCTTCTCTGTTTTGAAATGTATAAAGTGGTATAAAAACTATAGTTATTTCTATCAGCTAATTATTATTCATCTACAAATACTATCGTGAAATTACTAGATATATCATAAATTTTGCAGTCATAATAACTTACTTTTATTTGGGAATATAATATGTTTATCTGTAGCCAATCTTTGCATTTTAGCAATAGAACATGCAATTGAAAAGGTGTAACAGTGTCACAGAAACCAAGCATGAAGAGAGTTTCAAGAAGAAAAGAAGAGCCAGTGGTACTGAGGAAAGTTCAAGGAGAGGGCAGATTGGAGGTCTTAGATTGGACAGAAATAGGCCTTATGAAGAGTGGTCAACCTCTTAGAGTTACGATCTTAAGTTCCTTTCTTAAGACACTTCTGACTTCAAAACCCACCAGGCATCAGAAGTAAAATTTCAGAATTCTTAGCCAGAGAAATCACAGCTATATTCCTTTTTTTCATTTCTTTAAAGTTACGACTCTAAGATCAAGGGTGAAATGCACTGAGGGGAATTTGGGGAGGTGTTTTTTCCTTTTCATCCTGTAGGTGTCGTCGCCTATGTCCTGAATGTTTACTGCTTTCATTTTCTAAGAATTCTGAATTACCTTTTATATCAAAATCAGGTTTTTCACATGGTACTTTTAAAATTTTGCTTATTTGCAATATGCCTTTAATTAAAATTGAGGCCCTGTGTTGAGGTCTCCTGAAAGGTAGTGCAGAAGCTCATGAAAATTTTGAAGGAGGTGATCATGCTTCACATCTGTGGAAATTCTATTTAAATTTAATGTTAAAGATCATTTTATCTTTGCCTTTCATTCCAGGAACCTGTGTCCCTGAAGTGTGGTAAAGCTGCAGAGCTGGTTGCTACTCACTTTTCTAAACAGATTGAAACAGTCCTTAAAAAACTTCAGGTAAATTTTGCAGAATATATTGGGAAGAAATACATAGTGGAGAGACAGTTATTGAAAATGTACTTAAGAACTTTTGCTTGTAATCATTTCTTCAATTGATAGTTCCTTTTAATAGCAATTTTTGCACATTGTGTGTGTGTGTGGTGTGGGGAGGGGGAATTTGGGAGCAGTTGTGGGTCTCTTGAGTCTGGAAATGAGGATACTCATCTTTATGCTTTAGAAATACTAACATGACAGAAACATTTCTGGAGCTGTGACCTGCACTCACCCTAGACATTGTAACCATGGAGGCCCCCCCCCACCCCCCCATATCTTCTGCTGTAGTAGCTGCAACGGTATTCTCTTTGGGTTTCACGTAATTCAGACTTCTGTCATCCTCGCATTGTGTTAATGATGACTAGAATTTTTCTTGGAAAATCTTAATTGGAATATAGCTGTATTAATGTTGAATGCTGAGATGCTCAGTTGGAAGTACTGTATGTATCATGGAGCTAGTATTCCATTCACCACTACCACAGCACTGCTGGGAGAGTGCTTTGCTCACTACCATTATGGCCACAAGTGGTAGAGATAGGGAATAGGACAGTGACAGGGACATGTAGCACAACCCAGGGTCCCCACATGGCAGTAATAGTAGTAGGAGACACATGCACAAGATGAAAACCACAGCAGTGAGTGGGAGGCAGCTGGTGTAAGAGATAGAGATATGGAGTTCATTCATTGACACGCTTCATTTTCCCACTACTGTGCCCCCACCACCACAGTATGGTGGGCTCTGGGGGACACAGATAAGTGTACAATGTTTTCTTTAATTTTTTCATATGGAACAGAGGAGCACCTGTATAAGCACAGTACAGTGTTAAAAGCTCTACACCAGACATAGTAAAAAAGTGCTGCAGGAACAAGAGCAGAGATTGAGAGAGTCAGACAAGAGTTCCTAGATACGCACGAACTGGGCTTAAATAATTGGTATTAGTTGTCTAGGCAGAGAATTGGGCAGGAGTTCTAGATAAAGGGCCCTGGGTGTGCAGAGACTTAAAGGCACAAAGCGACATGCATTTTCAGAGGATGACGTGGGGGCGATAGCAGAAGATGAAGCTATAAATATGTCGGGGGGAGGAGTTAGAAGTATAGAGACTCGAAAATAGGGTTTGGGGGTTTACAGTGAACAATTTAATATGTAAAGCTAAGAAATAATATACTGAATCTTCTGTGTGCTGGAGAATTACTAAGTGTTTTACGCAAGGGAACTATAGCATTAGATTCAGCTTAGAGAAGATTAACCCTGTAGTGTGAGGAAGACTTAGAGGCGCTGCCACTGAATATTGTTACTGAAGATTGTTTTTCCACTTAAAGTGAGAAATACTGTGATTTAGAAGGTCTCTGATGTAACTTGCAGTTTTACCTGGCCAAAAAGCAGTCTTGGTAACATACTTTTTACCTGTAGCCTTAGTTATAGATGTGATTACATAATGCTTTTTGTTTCAGAGAAGATGTCCTTGTAAATCAGGAATTGCTGCAAACGTCTCCATGTGTCGCAGAGCCGTTCACTGAGCTGTTGTGTCCATTCAGCCCCAACCGGGTTATAGAGATGCTGCCAGGCCTGGAGTGCTGCCGCCTGGAAGAAAGCATTCAGGTGAGACCAGTGGTGTAGAGGAGGCAAGAGTCAACTTCCCTTAATCATTCACCATTGTATAAATGAGCAAAGGGAGACTCACATTAAATTAATCTGCTTAAGTTTATACCTGAGATTAAACCCAGTCTGACTCCATGGTGCATGGGCTCCATTGCTGTGATAAAGTTCTTCTGTGTTTATTCCAGTAAAATCAGAAACAGCACATGTCCATCATTGTTACTAGTCAAGGTTCACAGCCATTCTAGCCAACATGATAAATGTGGAAAAAGGAATACCATAAAAATACTAAGAGAACAAAACACGCTCTAACTTGCAGGCACTGATGTCACATGGTCCTGTTGTGCCAGGACCTACAGGTTGAGTGGCAGCCAGGAGCCTTAGCACAGGCGTTGCCTGGATCCTCTTTTCCTTGTGTTCTCCTGTTTCCAAATGAAAATGAATGTGTGTGCACACGCGCGCGTACCTGTGTGTATGCATATACACGTGAATTCTAGTCTACGAGAAGAGGCAGCACATTCCCTGCTTGAGATTTGTTTTTAAGCCTCCATCAGATCTTTCCTCTGCTGTCAGTACTCCTGAAACGGTAACCTCCGTTTTCCACATCCACCTCCTGAACTCCCCACACACTTACAAATTTTTAATTATGAAATATTTCAAATGTATAGAAGTATACATATATTATACCTACCAACCCAATTTTATATGTGTGAACACTGCTGTACTGGCTTCTATCTTTGTTGTTTTGTTGTTTGTCTTAGAAATAAAGCACCCATTACCTGTTATGTCCCCCTGAGCTTATCACCCACATGAAGCTAGGCAGTTTCTCCTTCCCATCCATGTTTTTTATTTTTCCTATATGTGCATTTACCTAAGGAACACAAGATACAGTTTTATATCTTTTAAAAATTTGTATTAATGATATAGTGTATGTATCCAAATGCAAATTTTTATTAATTTTTATCTATTTTTATATGTACAGATGTAGTTCATTCATTTTAATCTTTATACAGTAGTCTATTGACTGACCACAACATTGTACACTGACTATACTTCAATAAAAAAAGTAAATAAATAAATAAAAGCAGTCTACTGACTGACCCGCCGCAGTTCATATATTTCCCTATTCATGGATGTTCTGATTGTCTGCAGTCCTTGGCTGTTACAAACTGCTCCATGGGACACCTTTGTGCTTATCTCCTAGGTACTCAGGTGAGGTTTCTCTAGGTAATGTGCCTTAATATCCCAGGAAGTGGGATTCTTTAGACAACAGAGTAGCTTAATTCCACTGGTTTTTGCCAAGTTGATTTCTTAGTTGTTTCCATTCTCCTCATCCGTGTTTTTAGTTTGCTGTTTTCCACATCCTTGCGTGTTCCTAATATTCAGACATCTTAAGTCTTTTTTTATTTGATGGAGCATGACACGTAGCCTTGTTGTTTTAGTCTGTTGATTCCTGCCAGTTCTGATGGCTCTCACTGATCACTCGTGACACTGCGTCTCTTTCCATGTGTTCAATGACACTTTGGGTTTTCTTGTCCCTGAACTATCTGTTCACATCATTGACCCATTTTCCTAGTGAGGATTTGCCCTTTGTGCTGATTTCTCGAAGTTCTTGTTATTTCTGGGTTTCTAATGCTAAGTGCTCTTTTATGTTGGAGGTGCCTCCTTCCATGCTGTTATGGCGTATTTTTTAAATTTGTTTTCAGTGATTTCCAATTTAATTATCAGTATTTTCCTTTAAAGTTAAGTTTTTGTGTGTGTGACTTTTATTTCTATTCCTACTTTAATGGCATAAAGGATATCTTATATGAGTTTTATAGTTTGGCTTTTTACATTTTATCTGGAATTTATTTTTGTAAACAGACCAAGAGAGGGATTTATATATTTTTTCCATGTGGATGACTGATGGTCCACATGTCATTTTATTGTCCTTTCTTCCCTTATTTTTAATGCCATATACCAAAATCCCAAATATACATAGATGTTTCTGTGGATTCTGTTCTTTTTTGGTCATTTTTCTTTCCTTATACTAATACCACAGATTTTAATGAAAACAGCTTTAGAATAAGATTTATTAGTTGAAAGAAAATTCTTCCCTCGTCATTCTTTTTCTTTAAAACCCTTTGGCTGTTCTTGGCCTCTTACTATTTCATATCAGTTTAGGAATCACATTGTCACATACCTTTATAAATAATACATTTTCTAGGATTTTGATGAAGAAATGCATTGAATTTATAGATTCATTTCAGGAGAATTGACATTTTATGGTATTGTTTTCACATCCAGGACCATGGTTGCCTTTTTAAAATGCCCTTTGTGCTCTTTGGTGAGGTTTTATCACTTTATATAATATCCTACTTGTCTCTTGCATATTTTCTTAAATTTGTTTCCAGATACTTACACTTATTAACATTCTAAAGGAAATTTTTTAAAATGACATTTTTTACTGATTACTTTTGGTGCATGTTACTAAGTTTAGCATGTTGTTTTGTATCTAGCTACGAGGCTGAAGTATTTTTTCATTCAAATAGCGTCTAGATTTTTATTATGACTGTAATATTTTGTGAGAACCATGGTAGTTTTTTTCCTTTCCAATCTTGATGCTTTTTTCAGTCTCCTGTCAGAGGTCTAGGAGCTCTGGGGTTTTACTGAAAAGAGGCAATGACAGTGTGCACTGTCATTCCTGATTTAAAAGTGAGTGTGTCTACCATTTTATATTAAATATGACTTTTATTGTAGTATTTTGATAGCTTTTTTTTTTTTTTATTAAATTACAAAAGTTCCATTCCCAGTTTGGGTTAGAGTGTTTTATATTTTTATTTTTGTCAAGAATGGGTGCTGTGCTGCATTTTATCAAATGATTTTTTTCTCTATTTATTGAGATGATCACATATTTTCCTTGTTTTACCTGTTAATATGTTATTTGTGCTTCTCTTTTTCCTTGGTAAGAAAGTATTATTCTACTTTATTAGTCTTTCCAAAGACTAATTGGGGATTTTTAAAAACCTCTGTTGTTTCTCTGTTGATTGTGACATTCTTTTCTGTACTTATTTTCTTTGTTTTATCGTGGCTTAATTGCTATTTCTCATTTACTCCCTAGAAACTTAGTTTATGAATTTTTATTGAGATCCCACAAGCTAATGTGTAGTGGTTTCATTGTCATTTTGTTCTAAGTATTTTGTGTGTAGTTATACTTGTCAACTTCTGGTGTATATTATTATTGTTTATATATTCATTTTACCTTTTATGTCATGGATACACATAATTCAGGTTCACAAACAACTTTTAAAATAAAGTAGAAAAAAATGAATGACCTTGGTTCAGTTAGAGTCCCAAATGGGCCACTCCAAGACTAGAAAGTCAAATATTTGCATGTTATTCTGTAAAGTAGCATACTTCTGGGGTTTGAATTCATGTTTTATTATCCAGGGGTTTTTTTTTTTTTCTTCATTCTTAATAGAATCTTCTAACTCAGTGAACAAGATTTATGAAAGTTTGTCATTTCCTTTTTCCTAGATTACTCAAGTATCAGCTTCATGAGGTCACTGCCTAACTATTTGAGAAGAAAGGAGATATTCATGGTGCCTTTTTAATAATGCTAGAGGTAAGATTTTACTCTGTGCTTTGTCATGTTTCTATCTAGCCCTCTATTCATTTATCAGTCCCATGTTTTTTTATTTGATGTATAAAACTAAGTTTTCATCATTCCATCTTAATTTCCTATGTCTCAAAGTAAGTTGCAGACAGGGTACATTTTATCTGTAAGTATTTCTATCACATGTATCATTAACTAGATTTGCTTTCTTTGTGGCATTTTTTTGAGGTAAAATAACCGTACGCAATGCATAAGTTTTAGTTGTGGCATTTATTGAGTTTTAACAAATGCATACATCTGTGTAACCCTAGTCCCCAACAAAATAGAGAACATCACCTTCAACCCAGGAAGTCCCTTCACAGTCAGTCCCCACTTCCATCCCCCAGAGATAACCACACTTCCGATTTTTTTTCCATTGTGGATGAGTTTTGCCTGTTTTATTCATTCGTACTAGTGGAATCACTTAGTAGCTACTCTAGTAGAATTCTCCTTTCACTCAGCGTAATGGTTTTGAGGCTTATCTCTGTCACTGCACGTGTCAGTCCTTGTGCCTGTTACTGCTGCGCACTGTTGAACTGTAGGAAGACAGCACCGCTTCGCCGTTCTCCTGGTGACTGACACCCGGGCTAGTTCCAGCTTCTGACTATTCCGAGTACAGTTGCTGTGACCACGCTTGTACGGAAATGCTCTCCTTCCCCTGCAGTCACTGCCAAGGAGTGGGGCTGGGATATCGCAGGGTAGGCGTCAGTTCAGTTTTGTAAGCAATTAGCAGGCGTTTTCCCAGTGATTGTGGCATTTCACGTTCCACCAGTGATGTATGAGAGTTGTGGTTGTTCCGCATTCTTGCCAACAGTTTGTCCTATCAGTTTTTCAAAAATTTTTTTCTATTCAATTGTTGTAAAATAAGTTTTATTACCATTAAATACATTCACATTGTTCTGCAGCCATCACCACCTTCCATCTCCAGATCTTTTTGAACTTCCCAAACTCATTAGGTAATTACTCCCATTCTTCCCTGTCCCTGGCAACCACCATTCTACTTTAGACTCTATGCATTTGATTACTCGAGATACTTCATATAAGAGGAATCAGTGTTTGTATTTGTCTTTTTTTTTTTTTGGTGGTGATAGGTAATTAGGTTTGTTTATTTATTTTTAGAGAAGTTCCTCGGGATTAAACCCAGGACCTTGTGTATGCTAGGTGTGTGCTCTACCACTGGGCTATACCCTCCCCAGTATTTGTCCTCTTTGTTTCTAGCTTATTGCACTTAAACCATAAGATCTTCAAGATTTATCTGTGTTGTGGCACATAACAGAATTTCATTCATTTTTTAAAGCTAAGTAACACTCCATTTTATGTACACACCACATTTAGTTTTTCCATTCATCCATCCATGGACACTTGGGTTGCTCCCACCTTTTGACTCATGTGAATAACGCTGCTATGAACATGAGTGTGCAAATACTTTTTGAGTCCTTTCAATTCTTCGGGATATATACTGAGAAATGATATTGCTGGATTAAATGGTAATTCTATTTTTAATCGTCTCAGGGACCACCGTACCATTTTCCATAATGGCTGCATCACTTTACATTCTCACCGGCAGTGCACCAGGGTTTCAGCTTCTCCACATCCTCACCAACACATGTTGTTTCCTGTTTTCTTGATGGTAGCCATCGTCGTGGGTGTGAAGTGTTATGTATCAGTTTTTAAACACTGTCATCTAGCTAAGAATAGATTAGGGATGTTCTATTTTTAATTTAAAAAAATGGTTACTATTGGCTTCTTGTTTTTTCCTAGCCGTATGATTGTGAAACAGGCCAGGAACACTATTCCACAGAGCATTTGTGTAGGCTCTTACCCTCTTTTAGTCTCTGCATTACCCTGACATCTCTTTTTTCCCTTGTAATTTATGTGTAGGTGACATCATGAACCTAATTTTAAAGGGTAAGTAAAAGTACTCATGGCGTGGATAGGGAGTGGGGAAGTGGGAGGTCCTCCCAGGGAGTGAGATGGCCATTTGCAAAGGCACAGGGATGTGAAGAAATAACAAGCTTGTAGGAGAGGAACTGGCAGCCCTACGGGGGCACAACTGTCCATGTATAGGCAGGTCAGGCTAGAGACAGAAGTTAGGTCCGGATTTGGAAAGATTTTGTAAGACGTGCTATAAAGAATTGGGACTGGTAAACATTTCACACAAAATCAACTGAAGGTTTTTAAACAAGGAGCTGATGTGATACTATGTTTCATAAAGACTGCTCTGTGGACCCTAGGAGGATCTATGAGAGGAGGGTGGGGAAGGGGGAAGGGGGAGGGGACACCGGAAGCAGAGAGCACTTGGCGGGGTACTGCAGTAGTACAGGTGTGACTCAGTGAGGACGTGAGCTGGGCGTGGCAGTGGTCGTGGAGTGAGAGGAGGTGGATTTGAGAACTTACTGATCATTTGAATGTGGTATGGGGTGAAGGAGAGGGGATTAATGACTCTGAACTTCAGCTTAACATGAGCCTGTGAGGAACCTCAGGGAAAGGAGCAGATTTGGGTAGAAGGGGTAGATGAAGATCAGCTTCAGCTTGTATTAAGAAGCCTTTGAAACATCAGTTAAGGGGGTGTAAGAATCCAGAATTCAGCAGAGTAGGGGATCCTGCAGCTGCATGTTGAGGAGGGGCCACACCTGAGGCTGTGCACTACGCTGTCACCATAGACCTGTCATGTCCTTTTTATTCCCACCCATCCCTCTTTCTCATAACCCGGTATGAATTTTACTCCCTTACTGTAAGTTTGGGTTAATTGTAATCTTCATTGCTTTGCCTAAAGAACGTCACGATTGACTGTGGTGGCACAACGGAAGCGAAAGTGGGGCACACTTGGTGATATTTGGTATTTTGAATCTGTTCCAGTGCAACTAGTGATGCTTTCTGTATACAGAGCAAGTCTCATCTAAATGACAGAGATCACTCTTAATAACTTTCTTTCTTGGGTTTTATCTTTAAAATATGTTAATTCAGATATTGATGGATGAGAGATAATAAAGTGTTCCTTTCACCTCCTAGAGACTGCAAAGCAAGCTTCCAGAGAGAGCACATCAAGATGAACGTCAGTTCTTGAGTAAAATTGATTCGTTTTTCCGTGGACCCCACGTTTTAAAAAATGTTGAATGATAACTGTATCTGTTAAACAGTAATACATTGACCTGCATAATTACTGTTTATCCACTTTAATAGTGATCCCAATTTTCTCTTTGTTTTCAAGGGCTTCTAGTAGGAAGTGAAAGAAACCGTTGTGATTTTGTGCTGCTAATTGTCAGGAGAGGTCGTTGTACAGGAACTTAGGTGCTTTTCACTGATCCTGATGAATTTTTTGGCTATGTTTTTGTACTTGTGTTTTGGTTATTATAAATGAAGTACATACTAACACCCTAAAAATTACTATAATGTGCTGAACAACAGCAAAGTGAGCTTCTAATCAGTAAGTAGTAGCCAGTTTTTCTGTGTTGAATTTATATAATTTTAGCACAATGCAGCAAAGTTTGACAGTTTAGAATTTTAAGTCTTTGTCACAGATACATAGTTTCCATGACATTCCTTGATAATAAAAAATTACTGATCTTATAAAATTGTGGTACAATATACATAACATAAAATTCACTATTGTAGCCATTTTTAAGTATTCAGTTCAGTGGCGATAAGTACATTCACATTGTTGTGCAATCCACCGCCATCCATCTCCAGAACCATGTCAGCTTCCCAAACTGAAACTCTGTGCCCGTTAGACAGTTACTCCCCATCCCTCCTCCCGATACAGCCCCATTAAGCATTCTCTTTTCTGAATTTGATTATTCTGTGTATCTTGTATAAGTGGAATCAAGCCACATTTGTCCCTTTTTGTCTAGCTTATTTCATTTAGTATTACGTTTTCAAGATTGGTCCATGTTGTGGCACATGTCAGAATTTCATCCTTTTTGTTTTTTTAAATGGAAAGATAGCCAGTTTACAATGTTGTGTCAATTTCCAGTGCAGAGCACAATTTTTCACTTACACCTGAACATACATATATTTATTGTCACATTCTTTTTCATTCTGAGCTACCATAAGATCTTGTATGTATTTCCCTGTGCTATACTTTATAATCTTGTTTATCTATTCTGCATATGCCTGTCAGTATCTGCAAATTTTGAACTCCCAGTCTGTCCTTTCCCACCCCCCACCCCCTTGGCAACCACAAGTTTGTATTCTATGTCTATGAGTCTGTTACTGTTTCATATTTATTTAATTTTATTTTTTTAAGATTCCACATATGAGCGATCTCATACTGTATTTTTTTTTCTCTTTCTGGCTTACTTCCCCAGGAGAGAGAGGGCAAGACGAGGAGAGGGCAGGCCTGGGGAGGGCAGGCAAAGGACATGGCAGGCCCAGGAAAGGGCAGGCCCAGGTGAGGGGAAGCCCAGGAGATAGTGGGGAGGACCAGGTGAGGGCAGGCCCAGGAGAGGGCAGGTCGAAGGGCAGGACCAGGTGTGTTCAGGCACAGGAAAGGGCAGGTCCATGAGAGAGCAGGCCCTGGTGAGGGCAGGACCAGGTGAAGGCAGGCCCAGGAGAGGGCAGGCAAATTACATGTCATGCTCAGGTGAGGGTAAACCCAGGAAAGTGCAGCCCTAGGAGAGGGCAGGCCCAGGGGAGGGCCGGCCCAGGAGAAGTCCTATTAAACTTCCAAGAGATGACATTGAGAGGCAATGGGTATTTGAGTCTGGAATACAGGAGGGAGGTCTAGGTTGGAAATAGCAGTTTGGAAGTTGTCAACTTGTAGAGAATACATAAAGCCCTAAGGCTGATGGGGGCAGCAGCAGAAAGTAGTAGAGGCCAGAAGACTGAGCCTCAGGGGTGCTGTGTGCCAGCATTCAGGGGCTGGGACTGAGAAGTCCAGCCAGGGCCATGGGAGGAAATCAGAGCAGCCTGAGACCCAGGAATCCCTGTGAGGAAAGGGCTTGACGTGACAAGTCAGGGAGAGCAGCGGTGGGAAGTGTGGCTGCCGGGCTGTGCGAGGAGAGGACTGAGCTCCCCGTGGAGTCAGCACCTGGTGGGTGGTGGGTGATCCTGTCATGAGCAGTTGCAGTTCAGTGGACACGCTTGCTTGGATGGAAAATGAGAGGAATCAGAGGAAGCGAATGGGAAGAGCTCCTTTGCAGGGGCAGGAGTCGTGTGTGCCGGAGAGCAGAGAGATGGGGCCTCAGCTGGAGGGTGAATGCATTTTTTTTAAGATGAGGGCAATAACAGTGTATGCTAATAGAAAAGATAGATTAAAGGGGTAAATTAGTAAGACCACATCCACTTAGGTGAGGGGAGTTGCAGGTGACGGCAGGTGTGGGCCCAGAAATGCCCCTGAGAGAGTCAGCTTCAAAACACTTACC
This sequence comes from Camelus dromedarius, assembly GCF_036321535.1. NCBI lineage: Eukaryota > Metazoa > Chordata > Mammalia > Artiodactyla > Camelidae > Camelus > Camelus dromedarius. Next base: position 72,275,785 of record NC_087447.1, read on the forward strand.
AGGTTGAGTCCACTCAAGACCAGCTCCCAGGAGTGTCAGCCACTTAGGAACTCTACCGCCCCCTGCAGTTTTGATCCTGGCAGGGCCAGAAACCATAATTAGCCAGCTGAGGGAGGTAGGATGGAGTTTGGCAGGAAGAAGAGGCCTGCCCTGCCTTCCCCCCCTCCTGCAAGTGCTCAGCCAGCAGCGTGGCCTCACTGAGTAACTGACGTGGTGCTTTCATAGTTATGTGGTTAAAAAGTTCTCAAATGTTATACCATGCTCCCAAATAAATCTTTGATTGATTAAAGATTTACTTGGTGGAAATAAAAGCAAAAAGTAAAATAAAGTGAAGAAAGTGTGTAAACATAAGGCTGAGCCACAGAGCAAGGTCAGCAGACATGCATAAACACGTTTTCATTTCATCTGGAGAGCGTGTGTTGGTTTCTCAAGTTTGTACTTAATGATACATATTGCCACAATCTCTGAAACCATGAAAACAGCTTTTTGATGTTTGCATCTGCTAAATTCCATGGAGACTGGCTGGGGCCCAGAGGGATGTGGAAAGGAATGAACTGAGGGATGAGATTTAGAGATTTTTGTTGGGGAGCTCCCTGGGGGACTAGGCCTTCAGCATCCTGTGGTTCCACCCCACTCTAACCACAGTTGCGTACAAACATGGCTTTCTCAAGGGCAAGCCTCACTTGTGGAAATCTCCCAAAACACTCAGCCACCTAGCACCAACATTTGAAAGGAATCCAAAATGGCCCATAAGCAATTGCAGAGATTTGAAATGCCTTAGGCTCCCAAGTGCGCACCAGGCACACTGGGCCTCTGGGTCTCTGTGCACACTCACAGGGACACTGGCTCTGGAGGGACAGTTGAGGGACAGTTGAGGGTCAGTGCTGTTGCTAGGCTACGACTGTTCCGGACCAAACATTCCGAGCCGTTGAGCTTTTCAGCCAAGGTGTGGCAGCGAGACCTCTGTGGCTCTTCTGCAGCGCCAGCGCTGAGATTGGGAGGTGGCAAGAGACCAGGAGGGAAGTGAGCGGTGTCGGAAGGCGATAAGCCAGATGAAGAAGAGACTCACTGAGTTCGCGAGCTGTGTGGGCTTCAGCATCCATCAGAGAGAGCGCAGGAATTGTGAGAACCCCGTGCCTGGGTATCACGTCCGTAAGCGTGAACTAACTCCGTTCCACAAAGCCGCATATTTTGGTCATCTGGACACAGCGGAGGTGTTGCTGTTATATAACGAAAATGTTGTAGACAGCAGAGACAGGAAGAACAGGTAACAGCGGCGGGACGGGGCGGGGCAGGCCTGGGACGAGCTGCCAACTATGGTTTTAAGACATGAATTTTAAATTGCCTTCCCATGTCAGAGATGTTCAAGTGTGAGAAAATGAGCATGTTAGAATCATTGAAGTACAGTGTTCTCTCTCATCCTTGCAGCAGCAAAGTAGATACATTATCACTTTACTTAATTGAAATGTTGTTTTTGTAAAATAGTAACGGTAACAATTATAACATTATCTAACAATTATTGAGCTGTTATTTTGTGCAAGGAACTGCCAGACACTTTGCATAGCTTTTCATTTAAGCATCACAGCGGCCTCCTGTAAGATAACTACTACTTCATGCCCATTTTGTTGATGAGGAAATTGAGGCACAGTCAGGCTAAGTGAGAGCTAATAAGGGACAGTGTTAAAGTAGAAGTCAGACCCAAGGTGAGCTGAATCTCAACGGCATGCCCTTTCTATTCAAACAGGTGGTTCTTCCATTAATGTGGTGAGTAATAAGAGCTAATAAATACTGTTCTTTCCCCGTAGAAAGAACTAAGATAAGAAGACTAAATGTCAGTTTTAAAGGGGTAGGAATAGCATGCTGTTGAATGTTTACAATTACACGAGTAACTGTACCTTTGAACTAGTACGCTCTAATTTCCTAAAAAGTCCTCATGTTCGCAGGACTGCCCTACACTTGGCCTGCACCACCGGCCAGTCATCAGTGGTGAGTCTCCTCATACATTGGGATTGTAATCTGAATGCTCGTGACAAGGAAGGCAAGACAGCTCTCATCAAGGTGTGTAGCAGCCAACCATGTCCACGTGAGATGGATTCGATGTAATTACTTAGAATAAAAATGAATTTATCTGTTTTAAATATAACGAACTAATGGAACTTGAGGAATGTTAACTTGGAATGCCTAGCACTTACAGTCTGTTTCTTGGCGTGATACCAACAGGCTGTACAATGCCAGAAAGAAGTATGTGTCACTGTCCTGCTGGAATACAGAGCTGACCCAAATCTTGAGGACAACTGTCAAAACACTGCTCTGCATTACGCTGTCTTGGCTGGAGATATATCAATTGCAGCAAAGCTGCTCCGCTATAATGCAAATATCGAGGCGACAGACAAGGTATAGCTCAACTGACTTTATTTACAAGATATTTGAAATACAGGGTCTTTTCTAGCTACAGGTGTTTTATTTATAGTAATATGTATACTGAATACAGTACATCAAGCCCTGTTATCATGGAAACAACTCCAAAGCCAAGGCCAGGGGCTAGAGGTAGTGCCCACGGAAAGGGCAGAGCTCTGTCTCCCAGCCGCACTTGTACCCCAGAAGGAACAATGTCCCATTAGGAAGTGCCTGGGAGTGGGTTCTAGGCTCAGCGCCTAAAGAAGATGAAGGCTTGCGGGGAGTGAAGTGATGGCAAGGGCTGGGTGCCTGCCTGGGGGTGGGTGGGAGGAGGAAGGAGCCCAGTACCCAGCAGGGGGAGCTGGGTGACTGCACCTGGGCAGGGGAGGCGGCAAACTGCAGGCCCTGAGCACCCCAGGATCCCAGGTTCTAGAATCTGGGTAAGTGAGGTCAGGTCATGTTTGACAGCCAGCCAGCAGGGGCATTCGCTTGTGCTGGTGGCCACATGGCCCTCCACATACACCTTCACCTTGGGGTCTTCCATGCTCAGCCGGGTGCAGCTCCCCTGCAGGGCTGTGGCTGTAGGTGGGGAGCAAGTGATGGCGCAGCTGGTCCTCCTGCTTTTTCTCCTGGCTCTCCCCTGAAGATTTGGATTGAATAAGGTACTCAGGTCTAGACACAGTATTTAGAAATACTTCCCTGAGATTCTGATACAACCCTTGGTTAAAGACTATTGAATGGATACATGTAATACATGTAAATTCACAGATCTCAAAAATAAGACATCTCTGGAAGATCGGGAGTTTGATAGATGCTGCTGCTTTCAGTGCTCTCCTTTCCAGCCTTGTTAGCCTGACTTACCCATCTCTTCCTCTGTGATTGAGGAGTTTATTGGTAATATTACTGGCAGTATCTATTGCCTTGAAGAATAGCTCCTTTTCCCTTCTAACCACTGATCATTCAGTGGCACTCAGACAGTCTTAGAAACTTAGTTGTGGTGAGTGATTCAGTAAGTAGAGTCGGACCCTTTAAAGATTTTGCACCTTTTGTTCCCATCCAGGTCATTAGGTCAGTAGGTTTTTTTTTTTTTTTTAACATTTTTTATTGATTTATGATCATTTTACAATGTTGTGTCAAATTCCAGTGTTCAGCACAATTTTTCAGTCATTCATGGACATGTACACACTCACTGTCACATTTTTTTCTCTGTGAGTTATCATAACATTTTGTGTATATTTCCCTGTGCTATACAGTGTAATCTTGTTTATCTATTCTACAATTTTGAAATCCCAGTCTATCCTTTCCCACCCTCCACCCCCCTGGCAACCACAAGTCTGTATTCTCTGTCTATGAGTCTGTTTCTGTCCTGTATTTACACTTTGTTCTTGTTTGTTTGTTTTTGTTTTTGTTTTTTAGATTCCACATATGAGCGATCTCATACGATATTTTTCTTTCTCTTTCTGGCTTATTTCACTTAGAATGACATTCTCCAGGAGCATCCAAGTTGCTGTAAATGGCATTATGTTGTCGGTTTTTATGGCTGAGTAGTATTCCATTGTATAAATATACCACATCTTCTTTATCCAGTAACCTGTTGATGGACGTTTAGGCTGTTTCCATGTTTTGGTTATTGTAAATAGTGCTGCTATGAACATTGGGGTGCAGGTGTCATCCTGAAGTAGGGTTCTTTCTGGATACAAGCCCAGGAGTGGGATTCCTGGGTCATATGGTAAGTCTATTCCTAGTCTTTTGAGGAATCTCCACACTGTTTTCCATAGTGGCTGCACCAAACTGCATTCCCACCAGCAGTGTAGGAAGGTTCCCCTTTCTCCACAGCCTCTCCAGCATTTGTCATTTGTGGATTTTTGAATGACGGCCATTCTGACTGGTGTGAGGTGATACCTCATTGTAGTTTTGATTGGCATTTCTCTGATAATTAGTGATATTGAGCATTTTTTCATGTGCCTTTTGATCATTTGTATGTCTTCCTTGGAGAATTGCTTGTTTAGGTCTTCTGCCCATTTTTGGATTGGGTTGTTTATTTTTTTCTTACTGAGTTGTATGAGCTGCTTATATATTCTGGAAATCAAGCCTTTGTCGGTTTCATTGGCAAAAATTTTCTCCCATTCCGTAGGTTGTCTTCTTGTTTTGCTTCTGGTTTCCTTTGCTGTGCAGAAGCTTGTAGGTTTCATTAGGTCCCATTTGTTTATTCTTGCTTTTATTTCTTCTAGGAGAAAATTTTTGAAATGTATGTCAGATAATGTTTTGCCTATGTTTTCCTCTAGGAGGTTTATTGTATCTTGTCTTATGTTTAAGTCTTTGATCCATTTTGAGTTGATTTTTGTATATGGTGTAAGGGAGTGTTCTAGCTTCACTGTTTTACATGCTGCTGTCCAGTTTTCCCAACACCATTTGCCTAAGAGACTGTCTTTATTCCATTGTATATTCTTGCCTCCTTTGTCGAAGATTAGTTGACCAAAAGCTTGTGGGTTCATTTCTGGGCTCTCTATTCTGTTCCATTAGTCTATATGTCTGTTTTGGTACCAATACCATGCTGTCTTGATGACTGTAGCTCTATAGTATTGTCTGAAGTCTGGGAGAGTTATTCCTCCAGCCTCTTTCTTTCTCTTCAGTAATGCTTTGGCAATTCTAGGTCTTTGATGGTTCCATATAAATTTTGTTATGATTTGTTCTAGTTCTGTGAAATATGTCCTGGGTAATTGGATAGGGATTGCATTAAATCTGTAGATTGCCTTGGGCAGTGTGACCATTTTAACAATATTGATTCTTCCAATCCAAGAGCATGGAATATCTTTCCATTTTTTAAAGTCTTCTTTAATTTCCTTCATCAATGGTTTATAGTTTTCTGTGTATAATTCTTTCACCTCCTTGGTTAGATTTATTCCCAGATATTTTATTACTGTGGGTGCTATTTTAAAGGGGATTGTTTCTTTACTTTGTTTTTCTGTTGATTCATCATTAGTGTAAAGAAATGCAACTGATTTTTGAACGTTAATTTTGTAACCTACCTTGCTGAATTCTTCAATTAGCTCTAGTAGCTTTTGTGTGGACCTTTTAGGGTTTTCTATATATAGTAACATGTCGTCAGCATATAGTGACACTTTTACCTCTTCTTTTCCAATTTGGATCCCTTTTATTTCTTTCTCTTGCCTGATTGCTGTGGCTAGGACTTCCAGGACTGTGTTGAATAGGAGTGGTGATAGTGGGCATCCTTGTCTTGTCCCAGATTTTAGTGGGAAGCTTTTGAATTTTTTTACCATTGAGTACTATGCTGGCTGTAGGTTTGTCATATATAGCTTTTATTATGTTGATATATGTTCCCTCTATACACACTTTGGCAAGAATTTTTATCATAAATGTTGAATTTTATCAAATGCTTTTTCTGCATCGATTGAGATGATCATGTGGTTTTTGTCCTTTCTCTTGTTGATGTGATGTATTACATTGATTGACTTGCGTATGTTGAACCAGCCTTGTGTCCCTGGGATGAACCCCACTTGGTCATGATCTATAATCTTTTTTATGTGTTGTTGGATTCTATTTGCTAAAATTTTGGTGAGGATTTTGGCGTCTATGTTCATCAGTGATATTGGCCTATAATTCTCTTTTTTTGTAGTGTCTTTGCCTGATTTTGGTATCAGGGTGATGGTGGCTTCATAGAATGAGTTTGGGAGTATTCCCTCCTTTTCAATCGTCTGGAAGAGTTTGAGAAGGACTGGTATGAAGTTCTTCTTTGTATGTTTGGTAGAATTCCCCAGTGAAGCTGTCTGGTCCTGGACTTTCATTTGTAGGGAGGTTTTTAATTGCTATTTCTATTTCCTTTCTAGTGATCGGATTGTTCAAGTGTTCAGATTCTTCTTGATTCAGTCTTGGTGGACAGTATGTTTCCAGAAACTTGTCCATCTCCTCTAGGTTATCCAGTTTGGTTCCATATAGTTTTTCATAATATTCTCGTATGATATTCTGTATTTCTATTTTGTTTGTTGTAATTTCTCCATTTTCCTTTCTTATTTTGCTAATTTGTGCTCTCTCTTTTCTTCTTTGTGAGTTTGGCCAGAGGTTTGTCGATTTTATTTACTTTTTCAAAAAACCAGCTTTTGGTTTGGTTGATATTTTTCTATGGTCTTGTTAATCTCTATTGTATTTAATTCCTCTCTGATCTTTATTCCTTCTGCTGCTTTTTGGGGCTTTTTGTTCTTCTTTTTCTAATTCATTTAGGTGGTGGGTTAAATTGTTTATTTGAGATTGTTCTTTTTTGAGGAAGGCCTGTATCATTATACAGTAGGGTTTTTCTGATTGCAGTAATAGGAAGTCATGAGCCTTCTTTTGGTTAAAGCTGTGTGACAGACTCTTGCAATATATCTGTTAGATTCATTGAGCCCTAGCATAACCAAGATGACAGTTTTTTTTTAAATTAAAGTCTAATTGATTTACAGTGTTGTGATTGTTTCTGGTGTACAGCAAAGTGATTCAGTTATATATATATATATATTCTTATTTAGTTATATATGTTCTTATTCAGTTATATATATTTTTATTCAGTTATATGTATATACATATATATATATTCATATTCTTTTCCATTATGGTTTATTACAGGATATTGAGTATAGTTCCCTGTAGTATATACAGTAGGACCTTGTTGTTCATCTATTTTATATACAGTAATTTGTATCTGCTAGTCCAAAACTGCTAATTTATTCCTCTCCCACCCCCTTTCCCCTTTGGTAACGATCAGTTTGTTTTCTGTGTCTGTGAGTCTATTTCTGTTTTGTAAATAAGTTCATTTGTATCATATTTTAGAATCCACATATTAAGTGATATCCTATGGGATTTGTCTTTCACTGTCTGACTTACCTCACTCAGTATGATAATCTCTAGGTCCTTCCATGTTGCTGCAAACGGCATTATTTCATTCTTTTTTATGGCTAAGTCGTATTCCATTATATATAAATATACCATGCAAGATGGCAGTTTTAAACATCAAGACCCATGACATTAGTAACAAATTGGAATTGTTTTAATAATTTAGTTTCGGCCATCTTATGAACTAATAATCCATTTGATTAACAATTGGGGAGAATTAGATACAGGTAGATTGTAGTTTTAGTAGGCATTGGAAAAATTCTTGTGAGTCTTAATCACAATTTTTATTACATGTTGGGGCCCAGTGTTTTTGTGTGTAAGATGTATGATTCTAAAGAAAGGCAAGGTTTTACACACAAATACTTGATTTATACCCTACTGTTTGGAAACACCTCAAACATAAAAACACAAGTGGGCTATAGACTAAACATGGCCCTGGATATGTTCAGTTTGTCTCCACACATTGAGTCAACATTTAAAATATAGGAGACTTGTGCAGAAATCTGCACTTCAGAACTTCTCCTAAAGAATCAAATCTGGTCCCCCTTGAGCCCAGGCTCCTATGTGGTCTGCTCTGCAGAGGTGGCCCCTTCTCGGTGGGGCGTGTGTTCTCCAGTTTGCTGTCCTCACTTGTGATTTTCACTTGGGCCACCTATGTTGCCTCTGTAAGCAGTTGAATTTACAATTCCTGTTTGTATATTTTGATAAATATTTCAAGATTTTAAAGACAATCTATATTAATTTATAGTTTATTTCATATTTTGTAATAATCCCTTAAGAGTAGTTGATTTCATATTTTGTAATAATCCCTTAAGAGTGGGAAGGAATTTTTCAAATTAGAATGTATAAGTTGGTTTAAGAAAAACCTTTTCTTTACATGCAAGTAGTCATATTCCCATTGGAATGTCTCCAAGCTTTATGAGATTAGTCATAGTTGTAATTGGATAGGTTATACATGCTGCAGACAGTATGGTATCTTTCTCCTCAGCGTGGCTCCTTAAAAATGTAGTTGATTCAGCAGCTAAATGGTTCTCTCTGGAGCAGTGTTTAGAGTGTCAGGAGTAGTAGTTGAGCAGTAAGGTAACTAGAGAATGCCTGACACACGCTGCGATAGAAGCGAAGGTTCTTGGAACCAGCTAATGTCTGAAGTGAGTTTCAGAGAATGACTTCCCAGGGAAACTTTTGAGGAGGTCAAGGAGGAACCTTTTAAAGAGAAGGGGCATAGAGGGGCGAGGAAGAAGGGGCTGCTTGTTATTTACTTTATAGTGTATGTTTAAGTTCTTTAAGAGACTTAAGTTTTTAAATTCAGTTTTGAAATTTATATGTAATTTTACACATTATCAACTGTTTTTACTGTTTTACAGTATAATTTCACACCACTTTTACTCGCCATCAGGGAGAACAAAGAAGAAATGGTCAAATTTTTGATAGAGAACGGGGCAAATGTACATGCAGTCGACAAGCTGCAAAGGTACAATAGTTTGTTCTCTCTCTCTTTTTTTTTTTTTAAATCTTAATGTTGTTCTAGAGCAGTAACAGCCAATCAGAAAGATTAACTTAATAAGAAGAGGATTAACTTAAAATCAACACATCATCAGTCAGGTAGAAAAGCAATTATTCTGCCTGGTGTCACAAGAACGGTATGCAGCAGGACTCATCTTCCTTTATGGTAGTGACTGCTGTCGTTTGCAACCTGATTTTTTTGGTCATGTGATCTTACCATAGTTCAGGGATTTCATTTTAGTTTTATTAGTATGGACTCTAATTTTAATTTACCTTATGAGACAGTGTTGAATTTCTTCATTCTTTTATAACTTTTTAACCTCTTCTTGGTACTTTTTTTTCTTAAAAAATGCATATTAAACAAAGAGGAGTTTGTTTTGTCTTTTGGATGACTCTGCTTTAAATTACTTTCTTTGAAGGATACTGATGTTATTAGGTTATCACTGAGTATCACTAAGAGAGTAACTATGACCAGATACTGTGGGCTCATCAGTTTTTATCCTTTTTCATTTCTAGTACATTTTGTTTTTATTTTTAATTGATAATAGTAGAAGGAAGAAAAATAGCTTTAAATATTGAATAAACATTTCCTTTAAAGAAGACAGGTCATTGGTGGATGATAAAGAGGAAAGAGCTGGGCTTTAGAGTCAGACGAGGTTGAATTCCCAGCTCTCCTGCTGGTCCAGGTGTGTTACCTGGGGGACATGACTTACCACCAACCAGTATGTTTCCTGTCACGTAAAGGAGGGTCGTCATACATCCTTCAAGGGGGGTTGTGCCTAAGAAAGACCATACGTAGACTGTTCAGGTTAGTGCCGGCCACATGCTTCTCAGCGTGTTAACTGCAGCCGTGACTATTTTTGTTGCCGTTTTTATTCATATTACTGTTTTCAGCCTGCAAACAGCTTCTCCTTACCTGATCTCTAGCTGATTTTAAAGTATTATATTTCAGACTAGGGAAGAAATGGGGAATCCTTTAAATCTTTACCTACTTCAGATAAGTGACCTCAGCATCCTTTCTTGTCCATCAGAGGACTTTAAATTAGCCACTTCTACTGTGTGCTACCCAAGTAGGACAGGAGGCTTCTTTTTTGTCCCTCCGTTTTGGCCTTGGAGGGGATTTGCAAAGATGAGCACTTGAGCATGTAAGTGGTCAGTTCTCCAGGGGTGGGCAGGATATTAACTTGGTAAACTAGACCAAATTAACTGCTTGAGTTACGCTAACTAAGTTCCTAAGGGTGAAGTTGTCTCTTTTATTTTAGATCAGCGCTCACGCTTGCTGTGTTTCATGACTCACCGGACATAGTCAAGCTGCTGCTTCAGAAGCATGTTAATGCCAGTTCTCGAGATTTACAGGGATGGTGTCCTGAACAATATGCTCGTTTTAACGGTTTTAAACAGTAAGTGTTTCCATTAAAGTGCCAGTTATCTCTAAACTGAGGTTGGAAGTGACCTAACTGTTACTTGTTACGTGACAGGTGAGAGTTCCTAGTTGGGAGCAGGCACTTTGGGGATGGCAGTGAGACCCTCCCCATCACCAGCTGGAAACCAGCAAAAGGCCAGACTAGTGAGATGGAGCAGTGGGCACGGGGTTCTTTATCTCAGGGTTTGTAAGACCTTTATCCTTAGGGTCCTACTGGTCTCCATTTCATTCCAGTGTAACACCTATGCGTGGGGTACAAATAATGTCACATACCTGATTTTTCTAACTAGTTGTTTGGGTCTTGAAATGTTTAGTAGAGCAGAAAATCCTGTATTTTCCTTTGGGGACTTTCTTCTATAATCTTCTTCTTGAATTTTCCAGGAACCTAAGGGATTCCCTAAGGCCACAGTGACAGTCCTCTCCCACAAGGCATTGGGGCAGGGCGAGGGCACTCTAATCGTTCTCTTGTTTCCTTTGATTCTGTTGCTGCAGCGTTGGTACTAAAACTAGTTTTAACAGGATCTCCTTGGCAGCTGAGTCTGGAGTCTGGATGTTGCTCTCTAAAGACCTTTAATAAAACTTTAAAAGAAGAAAAGGAAAAAGAAACTGGTCCTGCAGTCAGGTCATTGACCTCTGCTCCCGGGATGCCTGTGCTGATCCAGTTTCCGTGGTCTTCATGGTGATCGACACGTAAACTTCAGCGTGACAGCTTGTTTAGTTCTCATACATATGCTTGTATGAGGTCATATATTTATAAATAAATGTAGCTACAAATTATGTAGTAGCTGAGGTGTCCTGAATTATAAACCACAAGGAACACCTAATCACCGTAATTTGTAACATTTTCTGAAAACTGCCACATTTAAATGTTACACCTGGGAAAGAAAACACACATTGGGTTTTATTTGGGATTCTCAAATAGTTCCAGCATTTAAGTTCAGGAAGAAATTATTCCATTCTTCCACTATTTCTCTGAGCATCTGGGGGATACATTATCTCATTAAATCTTCGTAATACTCTTATGAGTATTAATAACTAACTGCCTGACAGTAAGATCCCAGTTTTATAAAGGAAGACTTTGAGCTGATGAGAAGCAACTTTTCCAGGAACAAATAGTTGTTGGTTATTGAGCTGGGACTTCTGAGTTCGAGATACCTTCCATATGTCAGGCTCGCTTTAGTTAACTTGCTGAGCTGTACTGCCCTCAGCTCATGACAACTTCACCTTTTTTCTTTTTTAGTTGTACATGCTAAATTTAAAAGTTTGTAGATTGTACAAATTTGAAGTATATGGGACAATTTGAAGGTTTGCTATTACCTCTGATATTGTCTGAAATAATCTAAGAATTTAATATTTTTGGTAATTGTTTTTATATTAGTATTCAAGTAGTAATATTTATTTATCACTGTTTTTATACGTAGCATTTACCAACTGATTGTCGACTACAGAGACGAAAAGATACCAACTACTCCCCCTGAAAATAGCGACCTAGGACAGAGTTCGGGTAGTAAGTTACTCTTGTTGGGCCCATCATAGATACGGAAGTAAGAGTGAGGAACTTTTGATAATGAAAGAGCAGTGAAAAAAGCCAGTGTGTAAATTTCATGCATGTTTTTATTTTTTTCATTAATTTTTTCTTAATGGTCTAGTATTCAGAATTACTTAAGAAGTTAATTGTAGGTAATTTAAAATCTGAGACAATATTGTCTGAAAAGAAATTCATTTATTTAATCATGGCCCCTGAAATCCCATATATTTTTGTGTAAATAAGAAAAACAGGTTTTTAACTTTGTTGTACATTTCCCCTAACATTATAACAAGTTGGCCTTGTTACAGAACTGGATCTTTAGTTTTTACAGCAAATGGATTACATTGGGTAAATGAATGCTAGTTATTGCACAGTGATTAGCCTCACTAAAAAGTGATTGTCTTTAAAACTGGGAGCTCAGCAATACCTTCCTGGTGCTGTAAACAAATGGCCAAAAATTAGAACTGCACAGCTGGGCCAGTGTGTAGCATACTAATAAGAGATTGTTTTTTAAAGATACCTAGTGATAGTGCAGAAGTCAGGAAAGCAGTGCCTTATTGAGAAGCACTGGTTACTTTTCGCATCATTACACCAACAAAGTCTCAGTCTCACCGATTGCATTCCTCAGAAGTGCAAACAGAATGCGACATGTTGCCTTTGTGAGAGTCAGATGTTTTCTTCTCTTTTTTGGGATACTTGTCATGAAAGTATAATTTTGTTAGAACAAGATTTTCTGTTGCCATTAGTTAAAGGATTGTCATAATAATTACTCAAATAGCACAACTCAGGACTTAACAAATTGTAATAAAAGCACAGAAGTACTTCACATAAAAAAAAAAAAAAGACTGTGTTGCCTAGGTGTGACCCCTAGCGTGCTGTTCAGTCTGAACTATATGAGGGCACCTTTAACTTGGTAGGCCTGGATCAAGCAAAGAACTATTGTAGGAAATACAAAGATGGAATAGACAGAGTTTTGGTCTTCAAGGTGCTCATAACACAACAGAGTTGTCCCTGGTTAATGTCTGTATGTTTTTTAAACAGGACTTCCAAAGAAAACATTCTTATCTGTTAATTGATCCACTTAACAGATGACTATCGAGTGTCGTTTAGGTACTAAGCACCACTCTGACGTTACAGCATGCAAACAGGTCAAAAGCACAGTTCCTGGCCTCCTGGAGCTTGTTACTGTCATCCTCATTTTTATGATTTGCTTTACTTTATTCTGTGCTTACTGTGTCCCAGAGCCCACGAGGACTTTGTAACTGTATTTATATATATTTTTATGGGTATTTAATATGTGCCAAATACTTTAAGTCCATGGTGAGGAAAGAAGTTTTTGAAAAGTGGGTAGGATGTCAGGTAAGCCATGCAGAGCGAGTAGAAGTTTGCCAGGGAAGGATGCAGAAGGGCAGTGTTTGGTGGGCGGAACATCTTTGAAGATTACATTTGGCAGAAAGGACAGCGGTGCAAAGGCTAAGATGTGCCAGTGAACTTTGCAGGATCTATGAGTTTCGTTTTGTTGGTGCAGGAAGGATGCTGTAGGAATGGTTGGGAACGAGGTGACTACGTAGCTCAGGCATGCTTCTGAAAGCCTTTCTAGTAGTATAGAAAGGAGGAGGTCTGCTGTAGACCTTGGGAGATGTGTCAGAGTGCTTTTAGCCACAAATAATAATAGGAGGCCTAAGTAACAGTGGCTACAGCAGCAGGAGTCAGGATTGTTTAGAAGGTTTGGTGATGTCATCAGGATCCCAGACGCTGTCCCTCCTTCAGCTGTGAGGCTGCTGGTGTTTGATGTCGCCTTTCCTGGTCTGCTGATTAGCGGCAGCTCCAAGCATCATATTCTCGCATGGCAGTATCCGCAGGCAAGGAGGGCTGCTTCCCTCTGCATGTTTTCTGTTAACTAGGAAGAAAACAGAGAAGCTTCCGGTAGACTTCCCCTAGCATCTTACTGGCTGGGCTACATCGCATGCTCATGCCTCAACCAGCCTCTGGGGAAAGAGATGTAGTTACTGTGATGACTGTAGAATAATCATTTCTCTTTTTGCAGCTAAGGAGAGTTTACCTTCTTCGCATACTGGAGCAGAGAATATCCAAGAAAAGTTGCAATTGTCCGGCAAGGATGACGAAGAAGAAATGGTTGTCGAGTTGGGAACCAGCAATGGCAGCTGCACGGATTCACCAAAGAATGTTGAGCAGAAGAGTAAGAAGATTCAATTTGAGTCTTGGGGTTTCCTGTTATGACATAAGGCAGGGATGCACAAGCTTTTTCTATAAAGGGCCAGAGAGTCAATATTTTAGGCCATGTGGTGTCTGTCACATCTACTCATGTCGCCATTGCAGTGTGAAAGCAGCCCTAGACCGTATGTGAGCAAATAGGGATGAATGTGCCCAGATAACATGAGGCTGACAAAGCCAAATGGCGGGGTGGGTTAGTCCCATGGGTGTCGTCCAGAAACACCACGCTGTGTGAGCTTGATGTCAGTTTATGATGCTGATTCTACTAACGATTACCATTTTTTGTGAGTCTCATAAAGTTTGGTTGGGATTTTGGTCCTTGTAAACAGTTCACTTTAAGATATCAAATTTGGATAAACACCCTTTTTTTTGATAAATATAAAGGAGGGGAAGTGGTTTTTATGCATTAATTACCTACCAGGAGTATACTCAATATTCACAGAAGTGTGTAGTCTCCAGGTGTGGTCCCAAAGGAATGCTTTTTAACAAAACATTGGTCTTACACTTTTAATATTCTGTGTTTTTCTATTGCTGATATAGAATCTTTTTTACTTTTTTCTTTAATAGCGGATTTAGTGGTTGAGTTTTCACCGAGGTTTGAAGACATCTCTGTCATCAGGTAGGATTTTATGGATTTTTCAAAATATGTTGACTAAGGGAACACAGAGAAAAGAAACAAGGCTTGTTGAGTGTCCTACTCTGGGTTAGACACCGTGCTGTGTACTTGACATTTGTTACCTCGTACAGTCACCACAACAGCTTTGCAGAGAAGCTGTGCTGTTACAGCTTACTATTAGTTAGGCAGCTGTGGTTTAAGGAGGTTGACTAGTTGACCCATGATTCCATGGTTATCAAGTAGTTGACCTGTGACTTAACCATCAAGCAGCCTGGCTCCCAAATCTGCTTTCTTATCCCTCAGCATAGACTTTTGTCACTTTTGTTTGTTTAAAGAAATGAACTCACTCATTTTTGATGTGTATTTTTGCTCCAAAGCGTTTCACCCAAACGTGACATTGATGATTCAAGGCCTCCATCAGATGGTGACTTAGATCTTGCTCCCAAGGTAAAGTGTTTTCTTGTGAAATTAATTTTTCTGCTCTGAATTTAGTTTTGCATAGTATTTACTCTTAAAATTTAGCAGTGGTCTGCCTATCATTGTTTTATGTTTGTGTTAGAAAGTTGGTCAGAGTAAACCATTTTATAAAAATATGACAGGTTGAATTTTTTTCTTTTTTTTACTTTGGTAAATACTGAAGATGAGGCTGAAGCAGAATGGACTAGAAAATAGATTGTGACAGGAAAACTGTACTGTGAAAAGGTTTCCCACAACAGAGGAAGTGTGAAGCTTGGCCAAGGATAAAGATTCTTTGACTTTTAAACCACACTGACGGGACTTGTATAATACTTGTGCCTCAGGGACATCTTCAGTGCACAACAGCTACTTACTGTGATCATCATGGCATCTTCCTGGGGCCTTTCAGTTCCAAAACTACGTAGCATGTATCTTTTTTTTTTTCCCCTTGGACACTTTTTGTTTTGGTATCAGAGAGTTGTGAGGAAAGAGGGTTTTTTTTTTTTTCCCCTTTATTTCTATCTCTGGTTCTGCATTAAGACTAATAGTTGAAATTATAGAAATTTTGAAATTAAAATTCTGTTTCTCAAAATCCACGTTCTAAAGAGATTTCTCTGTGTTTTCTAAATTACCTCATTACGAGTATATTCAAAACTCTTCATCTAATTGAAGAGTACATGTTTTCCCTAAAATAACAGCCAGCTCTCAAAGTAGACTCCTAATAACCATATGATAAAACCTACTTCAGAATTCTTTTGTATTATAGTTTTAAAAAGTAGGTGCAGTCCTCGTGTCCCATTCTAAAACTTCAAGTTTCAGATATTTTGTGGTATAGTTATTTACATACTCATTTTATAGCCCCTGCATCAGCATACACCGCTAGAGATTAGGGAACGTAATTGTGCATTTCCTGGAGCACCGAGAATAAGGTCTTAAATGTAAGAAGCATTTTATTATTTTTGAATGTGAGTGCATGAAGAGACATGGAATTCTGCATAATGCTACAGGTACTATAACATGCACACACTGTCATAATGAAATCTATTTGATGGTACTATGCATACTATGTCATAGTGAAATCTATTCAAATTCTAAAAATATGACTTAAATTTCTATTCCCTTTGTTTAGGCTGTAAAAGTTCAGTTGTTATGAGAGGAAGTATGTCATAAATGCCAAGGAAATAGATAAGAAGTATATGAGAAATAGGAAAAGGTTACAGTCTGTTTTTCAGTGTCCACCAACTGTGAGCTTAGAATTTGAGATGAAAACTTTTTAACCTTCTTTTAGCCCTCTCTCATGTTCCATTCAATATATCTTTTCAAGCTATATAATATCCTTAGAATCCTGACCACCAGTTCTTTCTCTAGGTGGAAAGCTGATATGTTAGGAACTTTTAAAATCTGTTTTTCTCTCTCTCTAGTAATAATTTGCAGTGTTCCTAGTAATAATTTGCAGTGTTCAGGTAGGGAGAGATGACCATGTTCAACTGAGTGACTTGGAGTGACAAAATTTAACTCTCACTTATAGTAGTATTTACAAACAAACAGTTGTAGAGTAATACAGGTCAGCATTATTGGGGATACACTATGAACAAAGGCCTTTGTTTTATATATATGTTTCATATATCATGTATTTTGGTATTTTTATAATACTTGCTGAAGAATAATATATATACTTTCATATATAATTTATACATTTTTACATATATAATAAAAAGGTAAAACAGAGGCTTTCACTCATAGTATATATATCCCTAACAATACTGACACAGCCCTTATCTATTATCTATAGATGCTGAAATACATGTATTTCTCCACATGCCTTGTTATACTTACATTTTCCTTTTTTTCTTGCCTGAAGTTTGTACTTGACTAGTCATGTCTCACTTTTTCTTTTCTTCCTCCTCCCCACTTTTTTTTTTAATGGTTTGTCCCAAACCTAATATTTCTTTGCAGAAAACACTTCTTCAGTGTCTGTTCTTTCAGTCCATCTCACTCTGCCTCTGTGAACATGTTTAGTTACAGCTTTCTGTTCACTATGTGTGTGGCTTTCACTCATGAGTCATTGCCCTTCAGAATTACTTTTGTTTTTATTCCTCTTTCTTAGAAGTAGCTGAATTTGAACAATCATTTGTCTTTAGCTTTTTGGCGAATGGGATAGAAGTAGCTTATACTGTTTGCTGTTCTAACTCATCCAAATAAGATACTGCTAAAAAGTAAACTCTCGTATTTCCCCCATGAGAGAGAATTCACACATATATAAATCATGCAAGCACATTTCAAAATATAACAATTACTTTAAATTTCTTAATGTTAGTTTTTTCAATAGGACTCTAAACAATAGAACTCCAAACTATCAGGGATAAGTTTTTGTTCTAGATCATTTTGGTCAAGAAAGTCATCTAATGGATACCATAATGTTTGTATAATAATCAATGAAGGGTAAAGAAAGTAACATTTTAGGACCCCTGAGGTCATCTCTCATAATCCTCACCCCATGAGAAGATGTAGGTTGGTAAATGACAGACCCAGAACTTGAATCCATATCTGAATGACTCCAAAGCCAGCGCTCTTTGTGTTAGATCATCTAGGAATGGGGAATGTTGTAATTACTTTATTCAATTTCATATTTGTTGTTCTTAAAGCTGTTATTTTCTTCTCTAGAAAGTCCGGCATCCAAGATTTGCAAAGCCAGTTCAGGCCTGGCAAGAACCCATGATAAACAGTAAGTTATTTGAAGACTGTCATTTTGCGTTTTCACTGATGAGAAATTATAGATAATTTCATCTACCATACCTTGTTTTCACTACAGCAGAGGCAAAAGATGGTGTTTTGAAACCAGGAACTAGCACCTTCTTTGAGGACAATAATTCTAATAATGAAAATGAAGATGCGGTTACAACCTTTTCCCAACCATCAACCAAAGTTCCAGGCTTTTCTCATCCTGCCTTCCCAGCACCGGAACCTCTCATGTCTTCAGCAGTCCTTGGTGTTACAGAGGTAAGTCGTTTTGTTTTTAACTTTTCCTTCCTGTACTTTTTCACTTATCATCCCCCTGATTCTCATGGGGATGAAAAGGATCCTACACAGAAATGGAAGTCCTCAAGATCACAATAGAAAACAGTGTGATAACAAGAGAGGTACACGTGCAGGACTGAGATTTGTAAAGGTTGGTGGCAATAAACAGTTCTCAAATATGCCATTAAGAAAAGAAAGAATAAGGAAGCAACTGGAAAGAACAGCTGGATGAATATGAAGATGGGCAGGGGTACAAAGGGGAAGGATTCATCTAATAAGGACAAGATGAATATAAAGATAAACGAGTGTCAAAATGAGAGAGATTGTTATACAAACACAGCAGAAATAGTGGGGTTAAGTGAGAGCAGGAACTCCATAGTACACATTATGAGAGAAATCATCTCAAATTCAAATTAGAGAAGGAAAAGTCAGCTCATGGAAAAAAGTGCTCAGACTCTTCTGAAGGACATATAGCTGATTTTATGAACAACAGAAAGAAAATTTGATCCTCACCTTTTTTCTTTTTGGTTATAGAAGTTTTTTTTTTTTTAATTCAGATGTAATTGATGTACAGTATTATATGAGTTACAGGTGTGCAGTAAAGTGATTTGGTTACACATATATATGTACATATCTAATTCTTTTTCTTTGTTTTCCATTATAGTTTTTTATGAGATATTGAATATAGTTCCCTATGGAAGTTAGTTTTAACTTGAAGTTATTTCTTTTTTTAGCACATTTAAATTAATGAAGTGATGTCTTATATTTAATCTAGCAAATTTTGTCTCTCCATTCCGTCCCCAGTAACTGAGTTCTAGTTTTCCATGTGACTTCTCATGCTGTTTCACACCTCGACCTTTGGCTCCGGCTGCCCTTTTTAGAATCCCCTTCACATCTGCTCTTTGCACTGGGTCTGTCTTTTAAGACACAGTCTGGTCTTCCCAGCATTCCCTGAGCTATTGACACGCAGCAAGTCTCTTCTCTCCGTTGTGCCCTTACTGTATCTGTTCACTTCAGGTGTAGAGCTGTTGAATGATACTTGTCTGTGTTGATTCATTTTCATGTGTGTCTGTCTCCCCTAGAATATAGAGCAGAATCTGTCTTTTATATATATTGCCAGCTTCTCCCAGGATAATGCCTATGATCTGATGGATACAGTAAATATATGCTGTCTTCCTGACTGATTGAATGACCAAGTGTGGGAATATGATGTCTTCTGAAGTTGGGTTTTTGTTACATTTTGTTTTGTTTTTATAGGAGGAAGCAAGAAAGCCGAAAACTGGGGGAAAAGAGACCGGCACTCGGACTATTAACAGTGTTCTAAAGGAGCAAGCAGATCATAGCAAATTGATTTCTTCTGACGGAGCACACAAAATTGACAGAGGTGGTAAGTCAGTGAGCATCTATGGATTTTCTTCTCTGCTTAAAAGCTAGTATGGTTGGAGGGGGGAGGGTACAGCTCAGTGGGAGAGCGCATGCCTAGCATGCACGAGGTCCTGGGTTCAATTCCCGGTACCTCCGTTAAAAAAAAAAAGCTAGTATAAAAAACCTGAAGTGTGTAGATCCAAATATGATATCCATTTCTTCTTAAGTGTTTTTCTTTTGCCATCTTCCTTCATAAATATCCCAACTACGACCAAGTTTTCTTCCAGAAAATGCTTCAACCCTCTGAAATTCTTTTCTGCCACTTTAATTTATTGACATATTCATGAATCAAGATAGACTTATATATGTATTTAAACTTCCCAGTGGTATGTGTTCTCATTAATGTATCTGTGACTGCATTTTGTAGACTCAACATCAGCATTAAGATTCGAAGAAAAGGAAGATCTCAAATCACCCTGGGATTCTGAGGTGCTGCCTTCTACTATTATTTTCAAATATAAGAATTGTATGATGTTAAAACATAAATGGAGGGATGTTTTGACTTTGCTTTCTCACTTTTACATTTGCCCAGCAAAATTATTTCCTCATTTTAACCTACGCTTAGTAAAGTCATTCCGTGCTACATGTCATACCACTGCAGAGTGCACTTCTGTTAATTTTCCAGACTCACCTAATGGAACTGGTGTATGTAGTGCAAAAACCAAGGCTTAGAAGTCATAGGGAATCGGTTTGGGTTCTGAAGTTACATTTTCTAAAAACTAAAGAAAATAATTCTTGGTCAGCCTGTGACCAGATGTTTGTTTCTTTGTTATAAATGAATGTGTAAAACCCTTAGTGAGATTTAGAGAGAAACAGGTTGTACTAAAAAAAAAACACACACACACAAGAAAACTGTTTTTGTTTAACCACTTTGACCTTGAAAAGACAGTGCTTGTGACTTGAAAGTATTATTATATTTGGATTGTCAATTAGAGCTGCAACGAACATTTCAGGAGAAGCAGAATCATGGGGAATAGTAATAAGCATGTGGGGTTAAAATATCAGCAGTTTGGTTTAGTGATGTTTTACGGAGGACAGCCCATTTTGGGTAGGGAAAATAGCGTGCACTGAGTACCTTTATGGCGACCGGACTTGAAGCTAAGTACAGGGTAGTGGTGACCTATTCCAAGGTGATAGCCGTGGAAAGAGGTCAGAAGAGCCTGAACTCTTGGATCCCGGCAGCTCCTGCCTGGTGGCACAGCACTGTACTTGAAGTCAGGAGATGTGGTAGCATCCTGGTTCTGACCCACTGTGGGGTCTTGGAAACACTTGTCTGACTTGTTTGAATGTCAGTGACCTCGTTCAAAAACATGATACTGATACCTACCTCTCAGGTTATGTGTCGTGAACAAAAATGTGGTAACAAGTGTGAAAACACATTGTCAACTGTAAAGGGTGCTATAGAAACGTAAGACAGAATGATCACAGTGGCCACTAGTGGCCTACTGAAATGTTGAGGACACTTTTTTAATATCTGAAGGATAATAAAATGGGAAAGTTAGAGCGGGCATGGGGAGTTCTCATTTGGGGTATGTTAAGTGTCAGCAAACTATTACCGGACATCTCCGATAGGTATGTAGTGCTTTGGTACTTGACGCCTTCTGGGGACTTTAGATGATTTGACCTTAAATAAACTCCTGTTGCTGAACACCGACTAGCACCAGGCAGCTAGACACTGAATGTAGCAGTTGAGGGGTTAGGCTGTAGTGGCAGGAACAGAAGAACAAGTAAACAGGAACCCTTTATCAGGGACAGTAAGTCCTTCACTTAAGGAACGTGGAGAGCGTTAGGTTAGACAACAGTGGGGGAGTTTGTAGTTAGGCCGGGGGTGGAGTAAGGGTGGAAGTTAGGTAGTCAGAAAGGAGCTGAGTGTGACCAAAGCTGCCAGGTGACGGACAGGAAGGAGCCAGTCACACGAAGGTCCCGGGGAGGGATGTTCCGGACAGAGAGAACAGCGGGTCCCGTCTGCTCATCACGGTGCTCCAGCATCTTCCTTGGAGTGGCCAGGAAGCAGCAAGTGTGTAACCGTCGTTAGGATCACTTTTATTATTGTTGTGTGTAGAGAAGAGAATGTGCATCATAAGGGCCTGGCACAGGCGGGTGGTCACTAAACAGTGTTCTTATACTTCCCTAAGTAAAGTAAAGCTTATGGTACTTTTTTGAAGAACTGCATAACTACATTTAAAATTTTTCTGCTGTTCATTTAAACATAAATGTTTTTCTTTCTACTTTGGTACTTTATTCAACTATTTTTCCTATGAATAAAAGTTTTATCAAATAATCGTTAGATTCTGCTAAGCCTTTGTTTACTGAAATGTAGCAGTTTCCACAGTGTTCTTTTAATACTCAACATGACAGACTCCAAGGCTTCTTTTCATGCCAAGTATGTTATTTTAATATTAAAAGCAATATCTGTCCTAAGAAACAGTTTAAATTTATAGCATGTATACTTATTAAAGCATATATTTAAATATGTATATTTTTAATTTTTTTTTTTATTGAAGTGTAGTCAGTTTATAAAGTTAGTTTCAAGTGTAGTGCAAAGCAATTCAGTTACACATATAAAAATGTGTATTTTTTAAAATGTCCTCTTCTTTTGTCGAGGAATGCAGAATGGAATTAGGTATTTTGAAGTTAATTCTTTGTTGAAATCTGCACATATATCAGTATTTTGTCTATGAAAATATTTGCTCTGGCTTTCCATGCTCAGTTTACAGAGTCAGAAGCCAACTGAAGATAAAAGATAGACTTGATCTAGAGAGTCTATATGAAATTTTCTCTTTAAATGTTTGGGTTTCCAGGATATGCTTATTTTGTTTTTAAGTCTAATTGCTTTTAAAGTAGGAAATTTAAAAATAATAATAAGGTAGGAAACACAGGTATTTTCTTAGAAAGGGATAAGGGAATCTTTATGCAACTCATTATTAATATTAATTTTAACAGAGTACCTCCGAGATTCAACTACGGAGCCATGTTGGTCATTTATCTGGAGCTGCAGGTCTAAGAGAAAAAAATACATTAAATGGACAAATAGAAAGTAAGCACTGTATTTTATAAAGAAGTCATTTGACAGAATGTTGATTTAAAACAAGGATTTGGATCTGTTCTCTCAACCAAAGAAAATCACCTGTTGAACGTATAGTGAGAAAAAAGAGGAGGAAAGGAAGTAAATTGTATATCTTATCGGGTGTCAGCAAGAGATTAAACTAGAATGCTGTTTAAGGAGCTCAGTTGTTAGCTTTCTTTCAAGATGCTCTGTGACCTGAGGACAGTCAGGAAATCAGGAGGAGGGAAGGAGGGAGCGAAGAATGAGAGAGGTAGAGAGGAGGGGAGTAAATGAAGGAAAAGGAGGGGGGGGTCCCTGGCAGGAGGTGGTAATGAATGTAGAATAGTTCTTTAGAAGAAGAAAGAGGAGTGTTTGAAATGAGGTGGGTATGAAGTGAGCTGCTTCCAGCACCAAAGCTTGTCCGGGAAGCTCAACAGAATGTTCCACTCCCCCGTCCCCCGATCATTAGGAAGGCGGTGAGGACTGCGGTACCTGATCACGCAGAGCTGGGTGTGCCTGCCGTGGGTGAGCACAGGCGTGTGTGGTCAGCTGTCAGTGTCTGGACCTTCGTGTCATGCAGCGTGCTGCTGCCTTATAGGATGGTGTCTCATAGGCCAACAGAAGAGAGTGGGAAAGAGGAAGAGGGCAGGGTGCGTTCCGGGGAGGTCAGGGGCGCTGGAGCCTGGTAAAGAGTCCATTGGAAAGTCTGCAACTCCTGATGCAGCTTTCGGGGAAGTGTTACAGTGAGACGCGTGCGGCTGGATTTCAGAAGGATCAGTTAAGTCCGAGTGCTGCAGAAGCAGACTCGGTATAGACCAGAGTTGCTCACGTTTTACTCAGTCACCTGGGGACCCAGTGAAAAGTGCACATTCTGAGCAGTGGGTCTGCGTTTCTAACAAGCTCTCAGGTGATGCCCTTGTTGCTGGTCTTCAGATCACGCTCAAAGGGTAGACTTGTGTTTAAGGGAATCTAGAAGACGAGCCGCTGGGGAGTTAAAGACATAACAGCATCAAGGAAAAGCACGATTTTGTTTTTCTTTCTGAGCACGTTCATAGCCAGAGCGAGGCAAAGAGTTGAAGTAGAAATTAGAGATGTAAGCTACTGCTACTAAGCAGAGAGGGAAAAGAAGTGGTGGGCATCATCTGTCCAAAGAATAGAGAAGGGGGAGAATTAAGACCACAGATCTAGAGGTACCTTTGAAGAGGAAAGTGAAAGGAAGGAAGGAGGGAAAAAAGGCCGCAGGTAGGTGATTTTGGAATTGAGGGGAAACTTGCGAGAACTCCTTTTCGATGGCGTCAGTATATTTATACAGAAGCAAGGTTAGATCGTTGCCACTCCAGAGAATACTGGAATCAGGAGGCGGCCTAGAATTGGGGTAAACCACAGCTACTCCTCCTATCAGGCTTCAAAGATATATGTTGTATTGGTATTTGTTACTCAAGTGAGATTAATTTGAATATGAAGCATTGGCTGTGGTTTTTTTTTTGTTTTTTGTTTTTTTTTTTTTTTTTACTGATACCTGATTTTTTGATAAGATAGTTGTTTCACAGAAATGCTTTTAAACATTAGCCTGATTTACCAAACCAATTTTGAAAATAATAGAAATTAATAGAATTCATTCCATAAATGCGAAAGTTGTTATTTTCAGTGAATACTACACAGGTTTTGAAATATAAAAGACTTTTAATGTCTAATAATTCTGTGGCAGTGAATTTTTTTTGATCACCAGATTTCAATATTGAAAACTCAGTATACATTCTTTCTTGCATGAGTGGATCAAGAAACTTTGATGGCTAGAGGATCCAAGAAATGTAGGCATACCAACAGCCCATGTGGGTATGGAAAAAAATGGTTATGAACGATTATTCTACAAGTGTGTATCCAAGCTGATCAATTCATAACACTTTCTCTGACGAGAAGTGAATTGCACATTCAAATGAACTGCCATCACAACTGTGGACTTCCTAAATCACAGGACGAATTGAAGAGCGTGGTAAATACTTGTAGTCTAATGGTGTCAGTCGCATGGAAGATGTGCTGTTGCGTTTTACCGTCAGCTTTCACATTTGTCTTCTTGGAGCCGTGACTTGCTCCTCTGATTGGAGATTGCTTTTCTCCTCCTCAGGCAGCATGTTCACACTAGTACATGTGCACGTTTCTAGTTTATAAAGTCATTTGAAACATAATCGTACTTTTGAGATCTTACCTGCATGTTTTGTTAAACCTATATTCCTGCTCTTTATTCAGTGTCTATAATGGATTTCTATTTCTGCCTTGTTGCTGTCCTAACTGCCCCTGAAAAACAAAACACCGAAACCTAACGTGTTCATTTCCAAAGCAAGCATGAGGATTGCGCTCAGTACTAACTGCATGACTGGATAGTTGGCTTTCATATTTACTTATAATTGATTATGTGTCCCTTTTGGCTTTTAGATTCTACTGAAAAGTATCCTCACCTGAAGGTAAAAACTTTTATACTTTTATCTTGAATTTTTTTTTTTTTTAATGAGGGTACTGGGAATTTAGCCTAGGACCTCATGCACTGCTAAGCAGGCAGTCTGCCACTGAGCTAGACCCTCCCCCCTTGAATTATTACTACAGATTGTATCAAATGTACATTATTAATCGGTTTGTTTCAAAAACCATTCAGCCTGCAGTTGGAGTGAAAGATTCTGTTCCTAAAAAAACAGGAGCAATGAAGAATTTTCAAAGATTCAAATCAGGTAAATTTTGCAATACAAATTTAACTCTGAAATGAAGTACAGTGTTCTTCTTCCTAACTCCTTTTATTTTTTCAAATTTAATTGAAAGATGACATAAGTAAGGCAGATGTTACGATCGGTATCCATGTTTGAAAAATATATATAAGCATAAGAAATAGATTTTTAAAATGTCAGCTTTGACTCGGATGTTTCTATTGATGTTGGGAGACACTAAAGTGCTCAGTTTGGAGTCCGTATACTTCTCGGGGATTCTGAGAGATTGATTATTAGGTTCTAAGATTTTTCCAGAGTTTTAAAATGCTTAATTGAATTCTGGCTTTTACGTAGGGTAAAGCTTCACTTGCTAACATGTCAGTCATATTTCACTTTAATTATTTCATCTAGTGCTATCACATTGACGATATTTATTTTTATATTTACTTATTAATGGAGGTCCTAGGGATTGAAACCAGAACCTTGTACATGCTAAGCATGTGCTCTACCACTGAGCTATTTCCGTAGCCCAAAGATCTTAAGCCAACTGAATGTTTTGATTAGGAGTGTGTGTGTGTGTGTGTTGTCTTTGATTATTAAAAATGATGGAAGTTATTAGTCTTACCTTAGTATTTGGTAGACGTGATCTTTTAAAACAATAATCCTAAAAGTTCTGGGGTGTAGGACATTTCTTTATAGTATTAAAAGTTATTGAGAATTCTGAAGAACTTTTAAGTGGGTTGTATCTATTGATGTTTAGTATATTAGAAAATAAAACTGAAAGATTTAAAAAACAAGCACACAGAAACATTGCATTAGCCATTAGAGCTATGATGTTATCACATGTCATGTATCTGGAAACCTCCACTGCACACTTAACGGAGAATGAGAATGAAAATAGCGTTCAGTATTATTGTGAAATTAGTTTTGACCTCCTGGACTCCCTAGATGGAGGGAACTTGGGGCTTCAGGGCTTGTCAGATGACACTTGAGAACTGCTGTTTTAAACAGGGCTCATGGATGTGAAATGATAAAGGGGCCCTTGTGATGAAGTGGGCTTTAAAGTTTACGTCTACATTTCTTGCCTTTTTTTCTTTAACTTGTCTCTAAAAGTTTACATCTAACAACTTAATTCTTTTAAGAAAAGGAAAACATTTTTGTTATATATTCCCTGCCTCGTGGCACTCTGTACTCTTTGGATCTAGTTTGTACCTAGACTTATCCTATTCTTATATGGAAAAAATTAGTCACTCAAGGCTATCCTTTCTTATATAAATTTATGATGTTTATCCAAGGCTTAAGGTAAGAATTCTGAAGATATTGGTACATTGGGGAAAGACTGTCTCATTGTAATTTAAGTAGTACCATTCAGTAAATTTTTCTTAAAGCCCATGTGTCTAGGACACAATACTATCATGCATATTTAAAAGTCTAGTAAATGGCTGGTTAGACATACATTTTGTTAATGAAAAAATTCATATGTTGAAGAATCATAATTATTCATAAAGCTCTTATGGAATATAGACTGTTTTATAGAGAGTGATGAGTGAATCCAAATAAGTAATACTAGGAAATTAAAAGTAGAAAAAAGAGAGACAGTGGTTCCCTATGTGAACAGCAATGACATGTAAAGTACAACCAGCTGGGAAGGAGCAGTGTGTATGGGGGGAGAGGAGGATGTGGGGCTGCTGCTCTGGAAAGAGGATTTGTATAAGTTAGTCAAGTTTGTATTGTTATTCACATTCTAATATGTGGAAACTTTGTTTTCAGATCATTCAGACTGGGATTCTAGTTTGAGCCTCAATAATGAGGCTGGTCAAAGAGCTGAGCATTTGAAAGTTAATAAATGTCCGTTGGTATCACAATCAGTGACCACAAACCAGTCAGCACCCACAGAACTGAGGCAGACGGCCCTACTAGATAAAGACCGGATGAATATTGAAGCCGTGTCTCTGTCAGAAAATGCAGCGCTCCGTGGCCTGTGTGAATCACAGCTGCCAGAGAACAGAAGCAGCCAAGAAGGTAATAAAGCAGCATAGAGAACTAGCCATAGTCTACCTGTGCGTGGCTTCACCATACTCTGACTTTGCAGAAATCACTTTGTGGCAGGATCGCCTTTGTGTTTACTCTTTTTATGCAACCTACAACCAGACAGTACCTTTTGGCATGACATTTACATTCATCCTCTGACCAAAGCAACATATTAAATAGCAAAGAGAATTAGGAGAAAGTAAGTTCATTCAGACTAGTATTTAGCACACTCCTGAGAGCGGGTAGGAGGATGATGTCCAGAGCTTTGTGACTAGTTGGGAAACCTAGGTGGACATCCAAAGATTCCCTTCTGAAAATATGGTTTCTTAGCTTTTTTATCTAGCTCTGAATTTATAAGTGTTTGTTATAGCTATATTCAGTGTAACTGAAAAAGCTCCTCTGCAACTAAATATCAAAATATTTCTGGTATATTCTCTGCCTTTCTGTATTTTAGAAGTGGCTTTCCCAGCGGTAGTGGCAGTCATTGGGAATTTGCTACACAGGACCTCCTTCTTAACTGTGTCCACGTAGTATATCAGCTTGTTTTATTATTTTTAATGGATTGACAGGGCGAAAAGGATATTGGTTTTTAAGGAGTGCTTTATCACTTAAAAATAATCTATGGAATATCAATTCTAATTCTCCTAGGATAGCCAGCCAGTCTGTTGATTAACCACATCTAATATGTGTTCTACTTTATATACCAATTAATTTAGTGCCTTAATGAGTGATATAATCAGAGCTGTAGTAGAAAGTCATACAATATTTTTTCTGCTCCTATAGTTTTTTCTTTTCTTTCCTTACCTGTAGAATTAATGTCGTATTTACAAAAGATTCTCAGTTATCTCCTATAGTAGTGACTACAAGCTATAAACTCGAAGTTTTTCTTATAAATACTGT
Organism: Camelus dromedarius; assembly: GCF_036321535.1. NCBI lineage: Eukaryota > Metazoa > Chordata > Mammalia > Artiodactyla > Camelidae > Camelus > Camelus dromedarius. The sequence continues at coordinate 72,303,946 of NC_087447.1, forward strand.
TTATACAAAGATACTTTTAAGAGTTTGTCCTCGGCAGCAGAGGAGCAAAGAGGATAGACATGTAAAGAGATAGTTTACAGTTCAGCTGGTGAAGACACACTAGAAAAGTCTGTGAAGTACCAAGGTAGCTCCAAGGAAAGAGATCCCTGTGTCTCTGCAGAAAGACAGCTGCAATCAAGGAGGACTTCACAGAGCAGGCTGAGTCTTCAAAGAGGAAAAGGAACTTGTCAGAACAATAAAGGGAAACATTTCAGATTAAGGAAAGATAAAAGCATAAAAAGTAACAGTAATTTTGGAAAGCATGAATAACATTGCTCTTGAAGCTTGGTATGTTGTTAAAAAGGTACTGTTAGGAGGTAGAGAAGGTGACTTTGTATATTTCTACTGTATTTTTAAATTTTGTTTTATTTCTTTGTTTTGTTCATGTCTGGTGAATCAATTTGTGAGTGAAACTTTGAGATGTTTGTATGCCTTTAATCTGGTAACATCTAGTATTTCCCAAATAGTTTGTTGAAATTTTAAATAATTAGAAGTATTTCTTAAAGAAGTAAATATCCAGCTAAAGATTAAGCTTAATTTAAACTGTCAATTGATGAAATGTGTTTTACGTTTTTATAAAGATGATGCCTTTTATCTAGCTGTTCTAAGTAGTGAATTTTAACTAAGCGTATTCATTTCTCAGCAGACCTAGACTTAGAAAGGACTTCTGAGGAAGAGCAAGAAAGACGTGATGGAAGGGAAAATAGCCACTCACAGGTATGTGAAAGTGTAAATTTAAATTTCTTGTTTAATACTGTTTTCTGTGCTTTGATAACACAGTTCAAGAGAAATTGCCTTTCAAACTAGACTTTTAGAGTCAATAAATAATTATTTAATATCTAGTTTTTAATAGCATTTTATCTAGTCACAAAACTTAAAGTATTGTTAGGATCTATAATAATTTATAGTTAAACTTTATCCTTGGAATTGAGGCAAAAAACCTTCCTGAATATTGTTTACTTCTTCCATTTTTATAACTTCCTCACATGATAAATGTGAAGGTGATATCAAATATTAAATCATGTGATTAAGCAGTTGAAATTGTAAATAATATAGCAGTGATGGCCACCGAGTTAGTTTCATGTAAGGAACAGTCATTCCCAGTGGTCCAAAATTTGCAGTTTCAAATTGCAAGTCATTAATGCCAAGATGAAATTTCTTCTGTCTTGTGATCTCTATGTAATCAATTTCAGAATCTACAATCAGGGAGAGAATAGGGGTCATAGAGTCAACCCAACTGCCTAGTAAGAGAATCAAACCTTCCAGGATTGGATCTTTGCTGTTAGGGAACAGACAAAAAGTTTCTAACTTATTTCATTTCAGGGTAGGAAATCAGTAAGTATTATTAACAATTCTTTTATTCACTCTCACTAGTGGATGTTAGAGTATAATATAACTCGGTGGATGCAGAGAATACATATTGAGATAAGTCACTATCATAGTATATCGTTTGCATTAAAATTCAGGAATTTGTTCCTCTTTCTGATTGATGTTAATTGATTTTGGCTCCTAATAATTTGCAGTTTGCCTTTTCTCCAGTTATTAGTCCTTTAAAAAAAAATCTTTACATGCACTGGAGGGGCTCACTATTTAAGGTACGAGAGGTGAAATATTTTTTAGTGAGGAAATCTTTGTAATGTTAAAAATCTAATCTCCTCTAATTCTTGGTAGATTTAACATGTGTGAATTGTTTAGTTCAAACAGACAGTGACAAAGTTAGGTTTCTGAGTTCCTGGTTTTCTCCTATTTCAAGGCTAAGGCAAGTTATGTTTTACTTCTTAGTTTGTGAGTAGCCAAACATAGATTGGTTTGTTAAATCTTAATTATTTTCTAATTTTTCTTTATCCATACTTGACTACTTAAGGATAAGTGTGTTTTACAGGCATGTACTGTGAAAGAAAAGAAATCTGAAGACCAAATCAAGCAGATTAATCTTTCACTTGTGCATCTGCAAAAAATGCCTAGAGAACCAGAAATGAATATGGAACATGACAGAAAGGACGTACCTGTATCTTCAAAACATTCTTGTGTGGAGAAGCATGAGGACATGTGGGTCAAACAAGGCAAATTGGACTGGAAAAATACTTCCGAATTTATCACAAAGAAGGCAAATCAGAAAATCAGTAAAATCCTTGAAAAATGCAAAATTATTTTTCATCGTAAGGGAGGGTCACTACGTGACAACTCTGAACTACATGGTGATTTAAAGGAACTACCTTCCAATGTGACAGATAATATATTTGATAGTGAGGAAAAAGATGCACCTGGAGCCTCTGTCTCTGTAGGATCCCAGGCATTCTCTGAACACAAAGAGCCCAGTCTTGAAAAAGTTTCTCCATCTTATTCCAAGTCTGAGTCAACAGAGTATGGTTGCCAGCCATCTTCAAAACTTTATTTAAATGAAAAGAAGTTAGATGAAAATGATAAGCCAGACACTGAACGCATTAACAAAAATGAGAGTTTTTATAATGATAGAGAAAATGAAGTAAGGAACCGAGTTCCATTTAAAGTGAAAGAAGACCAAGAATTTGATACAAAAAGAAAACAAAAAAGGAACCAAAATACTCACTGGAAATCAGACATTGGCCGTGCACCTCAGGTAAGTGATCCTGAAAGCCTTTTTGGTTTGTGGCTTGCCTGCTCCAGTGAGATGAAACACACGATTCAAATAAAAAGTCATGATATGTCTGCTGTTTCAAATACTTACAAGAAAACCAAACCAATACAAGACCAGCTCCAGAAGCCATTGCTTGCAGATAACTGCAGTGCTAATAACTAAAATCATGGACCCTGAATTAGGAAATGTGAGTTCTTCTCCATCAAATGGTAACAGAACATCCAAAGTATATCTAAAAGATTTACACCAAGATATGCAAAGGTTTCAGAATGAGGTAGGCATGTTACAAGTAGAATTCCTGGCTTTGGAAAAAGAAAATTCAGCTTCAGAAAGAGGTAGAGGTTCCTTTACTGCTACTCTGTTTTTTCTCTTTATCAGTAATCTCTTCCATTCTGATCCACATTTGATCTGATTTTCCAATTATGAAAATAGCCTTTGTATAAAACGGGGTCATCTAAATATGTAATCGTGTAGAAACAGACTATTTCTGCCATCTAAATAACAGGAATTCAGGGAAGTATTTTCCTGGGTTTTGTTCTTTAATCAACCTAAGTCTCTGTGCCAGTCTTTCGTATGATGTGGGAAAGTAATCCAGCTGTGTGCCACGTGACCTGAGCCAGAATAAACGCGAGTGAAATGGCTTAGGAAATATAATAAGCTCAAGGGTTTTGTTGTTTTGTTTTTTTTGTTTTAATCTATTGGCTTAAATGTAAGTTGCACTTCCATAGAATGGGAAGGAAGCAGTGACTGAGAGAAGGGATACAAGCACACACTCCCACTAAAGTGATCTGTGTATTGTGCTTTAGTGAGTGCGGGCTTATCTGTCTTAGTGATCACTGAACACTCAGAATTCCATCATGGCCACTTTGAGATATTCTTAAGAACAAATACATGTGCTCCCACATATTCGTGAATCACCACTTTCGGGTGTTTCTGTTGAGTTAGACACTTACATTGTATTATGTAATAAAATGTAGTAAGTTTTGACATGTATGATTTTATCATATAGGTAGTATGAACCCTCAGCAAAAAAAATTCAGTGTTTATCTCCAAAGGAGAAAACTTGAGTTTTGAGATGCACTGAATGATTTTTTTTTACTTCTAGTAATAGATTTTTTAAATGTGTGTGTTCTTTTGTGTGAGGTGCAAAGAGTGTTAAAGATAGAAATCTGAAGGTGTTCTCCTTTAATAGAAAAGGGAGATGAGCAACTTTGCCAAAGTCACACTTTTAACTTATCTGATCAATTTGATGAATTTATTTGGTAGCTTATTAGATTCAGTGTTACAGAATTGTATCATCTCTTTTGACACCGTAAAATGCTGGGGAATACTGCTTTAGGGAGTTTGGACAAATCACTTAACCTTTCTTGGTTGTGTTCCCGTTTTCAGTAAACAGTGGGGCTAAAGTAGATCATTCATTACTCCTATGCCATCGAGCTATAAAATGGTCATGGTTATTGAATGTGAAATTGGGAAGCATTATTCCTTTTGCAGAATTCCACACTTACTGGCAATTCATCAGTTTCACTCCGCTCCTTTCAGTAAACTTGGGTTTATATATTTTATTAAACACCACTTTTTTGATACCCCAGGATCCAAATGAAACAAGAATTATAAAAAGTAGTGGGAAAAGGATAGCTTTAGCACAGAAAGAAGAATGTTTCCTTTCTGTTACTGAATCACCAAGCTGTGACATCTTCTAAATCTGGCTGTTTAATACAAAATCTAGGTGGTAAAGACAGGAGAGGACAAATTTTATGCCTTTGTCTTTTTATTTCTTTGTCTCTGCCATTCACATGGGGAAGAGTGGATGTAAGAGCACAACACTCAGAAAGTCCTTATTGAAATTTTAGAAATTCTGTTTCTTTTCCTCAAAGAGAAAGAAGCAGAATTTACAAACATTTCAATGACTTGAAATGATAAAATTAAAATAAGCACAAAAATATTTTTATCATTGAAATCAGGGCAAACTGAGTCAAGTGATAAAATGAATGAGAAAGAGTCTTTATAATGAATGAAGTGATAATTACCCTTTGTATCAAACTTTCACTAAAGGTTGAAGTAGAAGAGAACAGGAACAAAAGTAGTGAACTGAAAGGATCAGAAACCATGTGTGATGGCAGTTATTACAAAGGATTAACTCAGCAGAGGAAAAGGGGAAAAACTGATGACCAGCAGTTTCCTGCTCTGCAGAAAGGAAATTCTGATAGGTAAGCCTAAATCAGTATTCAACAGTAGGTAAGTATTATTTTCCTAGATACTGTTCACAATTTCTTCCCAGACTCATCTCTCTACTTGCTTCCATATTTTGTACTCTTCCTTCCAGGTTCCCAGGACACACCTAGATGCCATGTGCCTAATCTTTGTGCTCACATTCTAATCTCTTAAGTAGAATAATTTCCTCCTGTCTCTTTTGTTCATGACCTCCTGTTTATTTTCCCTCTTCTTAAAAGCCTTCCTTATGCTCACTTTAGCTGCTACATGTCAGCTCTTGCATATCACATTGTATCATAATTGTGTATCTGTCTTTGAAGCAAGAATTTGTGTTTCCTTGCATATGGTTGGCGCTTGATAACCATTTTGTGAATTAATAAATGATTGAAGATAGGTAAGAGTTGGAATTTTACAAAAATTGTTGTTTTTTGATTTATCAGTAGAATTAGTTTTTAAAAATTGGCTTTTTTATGGATTGTTTTACAGTAGCTGTCCTGGCTTGTGTATGACGGAAGTAAAGAATAAAAGTGGAAAACGGACATTAAAAGCATCTGTGACTTCACGTGTATTTGCGAAGACTGCCTCACTGGCTGGTGGTCTCCTACACGTGAATGACAACAGCAGTTTAAGTGAAGGAGATCAAGATTGTGGCAGGTAAAATCTACAAATTCTTTATTTCTAGGTGAAGACGTATTAGCAGTGATTACCTTCTCTGGAAATAGAACAGCAGCATATAGTGCAAAGGCCAAGGCAAGAGGATTCTCAACTGTGTCGGAGGAACTCTGCCGAAAGGCTAAGATGAGAACAAGTGCCTTTGACTGAAAGTAGTTTCAATAATACGTCCCCAAGGAAGCCGGGCTGCAGTGAGTCAGTGTGAACAGCCCCTCAGAGGACATTTCTTGGGAAGGCAGAAGAGGACTAGGCGATAACTGAAGGGGAACATGGGGCTCGTGGGGGTTCCCTTTCTTTTTTTAATGATGACATGGTAGTTTGTAGACCATGTCTGTATGCTGTTGGATCTGATTCCATAGAAGACATGTTTTTCAATTTCATCTTGTTTGCATTTCTGGTATTAGAAAGTGTATTGATTGTACTGTGTTATCTTTAAAATACTGTAGTAAGCTTCTATTCGTGTATAGTTTTGTTGTAAGGTCTTACTCATTAGTTCTGAAGCGTAATATTCTTACATAATTGAATATTCAGATAATGACTTTAAAGTTACACCATTGTCCATAGATTTTTAAAAATTGTATACTCATAATAATTATACAAACACTTAGGCCATACTGAATAGGGTTTAATCATTCCTTGATGATTCTAGATTTTATAGTGTCCTTGACAGTATCATCATGAGTGGCTGTGGTTTTGTATGCTATTGTAAAATACCAGATTATATTAACTTAATATTTGTTTAGATTCTAGGAAGAACGGGAAGGTTTTGTTTATATACAATAGAATAATAAACTATTAACAATCTATCACAGATGATTACTTTTGGATTACTAAGTTCTAAATTAAAAAAGCCATCATGCTCCATAAGGACATGTCAAATGCATGAACAAACAGCTGAATGGATAATGAATGCCTGCTGATTAATGTCTTTAGCAAAAGCAAATCTTTATTAAAAGTAGATTTCCAGTATTGCCTAGGTCTAAAGTCTTTTTATTTTTAAAAAATAGGTGTTATGATTCAGAAATTATTATTTTAACATTTTTTTATTGAGTCATAGTCGTTTTGCAATGTTGTGTCAAATTCCAGTGTAGAGCACAATTTTTCAGTTATACATGAACATACATACATTCATTGTCACATTTTTTTTGCTGTGAGCTACCATAAGATCTTATATATATTTCCCTGTGCTATACAGTATAATCTTGTTTATCTATTCTACATTTTGAAATCCCAGTCTGTCCCTTCCCACCCTCTGCCCCCTTGGCAACCACAAGTTTGTATTCTGTGTCTGTAAGTCTGTTTCTGTTTTGTATTTGTTTTGTTTTGTTTTTGTTTTTAGATTCCACATATGAGTGATCTCATATGGTATTTTTCTTTCTCTTTCTGGCTTACTTCACTTAGAATGACATTCTCCAGGAACATCCATGTTGCTACAAATGGCGTTATGTTGTCGGTTTTTATGGCTGAATAGTATTCCATTGCATAAATATACCACATCTTCTTTATCCAGTCCTCTGTTGATGAACATTTAGGCTGTCTCCATGTCTTGGCTATTGTAAATAGTGCTGCTATGAACATTGGGGTGAAGGTGTCATTTTGAAGTAGGGTTCCTTCTGGACATATGCCCCAGAAATTATTATTTATAATTATACCTATAGAATAATAATAGAGATTCATTTACTCCATTAGTTAAAAATACTTAAATATTACTTTCTTCGCATATTGTGAAGTGCAAGTATTGAAGTCAGATTGCCTGGGTTGGAATTCTGGGCAGACATAGGGGCTTCGACAAATGACTTAGCCTTTCTGTGCCTCATTTTCTTCCTGGGTAAAGTACCTAATATATTACCTACCTCCCAGGATTGTTGTGAGGATTAAAATGTCTTTAAGACACGTAAAGTGCTGATAATAATGCACAGCAGTTGCACACTAAGTCCTGAAAAAAGCTAATACCATGATTATTAGAAAAGGGTTTCTTTCATATAAGGACTTAAGTAATACTTTCCAAATGGGTTTTATTGTCATAAAAGCCAGTTTTTATTGAAAAAGACAACAACAATAAAATCCTGGTATAATTTTTCCTATCAAATAATACAAGTAATGTTATGTTCTTCCTTTTCCTTTGCTTGTCCTCTTGATCTAAATTTAATACTTTGTTAATAATATAATTGATATACTTCCTTTGTCCTTTAATGTTACTGTTTCATTTAATCCCTTTTATTGAAAATTATCAATGCAAAGATTTTTATATAAAAAATAATAGATGTACATATTTCTTGTATTTTCAATATTTAGTATTTTGCTTAAATGAATTGCTTTTTTCTTTTTTCAGGTCTTCAAAGAAAACATCTACTAAAAAGGACCAGGTATAGTAAAATATTAATTATAAGAGTATTTTCCTGTAGTAAAAAATTTTATAAAAGATAGAGTGGAAAAACAGAAAATCCTCCTTTGTTGTAGAGACATTTACTTAAAAATAATTTAGAAACACTATAGATAGCCTTTTGACGAAAATCAGTTCTTTCGAGAAGTGTCTGTTTTTGCTCTCATAAAAAGCTGGATATCTATCACCTCTGTACACTGAGCATATTTTATAACTATGTTGGAGACACTGTGAAATAGCATTATTTATTTGTAGGTCAAAGAGCAGATTAATTCTGTGGATGGCCTCGATGACTTAACTCTGTCACCAGAAACAGCTTCCAAGGATTGCGAGTCGCTTTTCCCTAATTATAAGAATACCCTGAGGCTAATCGAACAACTTGGTCCGGAGAGTAAAGGTAGGACCCCCTTATGACTACACAGCCTTTGTAAGTATCTCGTGGTAACGTGTGCACACCTAGTACTGCCCAGGGAGCACGGCTACGTTACAGTCTGCTGCGTCTCAGAAACCTGCTTTGTGTCAAAGCAGAAGCAGACGTGTTGTGCGCTGCCAGCCAGGGGCTGTGAGCGTTCCCACTCCCTGTGCTTTCTGTTGACTCTGCTGCTCCTACACCTTCACCCAAGGTCAGGGTATCACTACTTCCCTCCTAGAACTCTGAAATCACCTCAGGACTTTCTTCTCCGCCGTTCCACCTCCTGGGACCTTGGTCTACACCGCAACCATGATTACTAGACAGTTTTTAAAATTCAGGTCTTTGTTACCTCCTTGCCTAAAATCCAGCTCCTGCCACTCGTAGCTCCATGGTTAAAGGCCACAGTCCTCTGGCTTCATCTTGTTTCCTTTTATTACCCTTCTTTCCACATGAATTTTAGAATCAGCTTGTCAATGCTAAAAAAAAAAAGTCTGCTAGTGTCCTGGAAATGAGATGTAGGTTATGTTGAATCTGTAGATTAATTTGGGGAGAATTGACTTCTTAACAATATGGAAATTTTTAACCCCGAACAAAGTTTATTTCTCCATTTACATAGGTGTTCCTTGATTTTCTCACTAATATTTTAGAGTTTTTAGTGTCTGGGTCTTTCCGTCTTTTATGAGTTTACCTGTATTTCTTATTTTTCAGTGTGGTTATAAGTAGTATATTTTTATTTATTTGTTTGTTTTAAAATAATGTATTTTAAGTTTTAGTTTCTGATGATAGAAATACAGTTGATTTCTGTATACTGACTCTGTGCCCTCCAACCTGACTGAACACATTTGTTAGTTCTAGTATCCTTTTTATGGATTCTCTCAGATTTTCTATGTAACCAAAGGTGGTCAAGATTTTTCTTCCTTAAACTGCTGTCTTACTAAAGATAGTTCACATTTAAGACTTGCAGCCAGTAAATACATTCTCTGTTACAGCTTAGTCAGCTCTGTCACCATTGCAACAAGAGTAGCCATAGACAATACACAAGTTAATGGACGTGGCTGTATTTCAGTAAAAGTTTATTTACCAAAGCAAGCAACCCAGCCCACAGGTTGGAGTTAGCTGACTCGCACCATGTAGTCATATTCCCCGCTGATTAGCAGACACTTTTACCTCTTCATTTCCCATCCAGATGCCTTTTGCTTCTTTATTTTGCCTGATTGCACTGGCTCCAGTACAGTGCTGATTAGAGGGAGTAAGAGAAGCCACTCCTGTCCGGTTCCTCACTTTCTGGGAAAAACATTCCGTTTCTCACCATTGCGTATGGTGCCAGCTGTAGGCTTAGCACAGATCTTTGTCATAGTGAAGACGTTCTCTTGGTTCCTACTTTGCTGGAAGTTTTTATCAGGAATACATGTGGAGGTTTGGCAAGTGCCTCTTTTTATCCACTGACATGATCACATGGTTTCATTTTTAGTTTGTTAATATGATGAATAACATTGATTTTTACATGTTAAAACAGCCCTGCATTCTTGGGATACACCCGACTTGGTCACGATGAATTATCCTGTATTGTTGGATTTAATTTGCAAATGTTTTGTTTAGAATTTTTACCTCCATTTTCATGACATTAGTTTTCTTTCTTGTAATATCTTTGTCTGGTTTTGGATTCAGGGTAATGTCAGTTTTATAGAATGAGGACATATTTCTTCCTCTTCATTTTTTGAGAATTTGTGTAGAATTGGTATTAAATTTTCCTAAAGTATTTGGTAGAATTCACCAGTGTAACCATTGGGACTGGAATTTTCTTTGTCGTAAGGTCTAATAGGACTTTTGTTTTGGTTTTTAAGATGTAGGGCTTTTTGGCTTATTTGTTCTTTCTTAATTGAGCTTTTGTAATTCCTCTCTTTCAAGGAATTTTACCCACTTCATCTGAATTGTCAAATTTATTTGCATAATGTTCATAATATTACTTTGTCATTCTTTTAATATCTGCAGAGCTTAGAAGAATGTCTTCCACATTATAGATGCTCAATATCCATTTGTTCAATGTATGGATGAATGAATGTGAAAATGCATGGTCTTTTATACACAAAAATTATTCATGTATTTTGTTTCTATTTTTGTTTTCTTCCTAATGCAGATTCTGATAGGTTATTGAAAATTCAGGATCCAGTTGATTCATTCAGATCAACAGAACGTAAAGAATCTGACTGTGCACTACTTAGAGGAAAACTTAAAGAAATGGAAAAGAAGGTGAACTGGCTACACACAGAGCTGCTGAAAACAAGAGAAGCAAAATCACAGTTAAAACTTCAAAATGTGGAGTGGGAACGAGAGCTCTGCCGCATGAGGTACTGAATTTCTTGGTTTTAAAGAAATATTTGAACTCTTTATATTTACTTTAATACTGTAGGTATGTAGGAGAAGTCTTATAATTGCTAACACCTTTTGGGACTTCACAGGGGAGAAAATTTCATTAATATTGTGGAATATGAAACTCTTGGAAATAAGGCAATATATATATATATGTATATATCCTCATTCTATATTTCTTTAAAAAAAGACCTTTGATCCTTATCTCTCAATTGTCCTCCAGGAAGTTTATATTACTTTACATTCCCACTTGCAGAATTATGAAATGACCATTTTTCTCAAGGCAGAAACTTTAAAAAAAATTTATGCAGTTTGATTCTTAACATATGAATGGATGGACTGAAAAATAAAGTGGAAAGTGATTACTGGTTAGTTTATTCAGCATCGCTCTCATACAGAGATAAGATTAGTTCAAAGGTCTATGCTGAAAGCATGGATTACTCTTTTATTTTTTAATCACTTACTATGGATCCTGCCTTGTACCAAAAGGGATTTAAAAATGATTTACTAAATAAATAATGTTCAACAAGGTAAGTTCAAAGTATTGCAAAAGAAGAAACAAAGTGTAGGGAATCAGGGAGTAGGCTCCCCAGCCTCGCCTTGGATTATGCTAATTAGCGGGTCTGTGCTCTGGGAAAGATGCCTGTGGATGTCACCTTCCGCTGGAGGTCATGTAGGAGTCCCTGTAATACTTCAGGAAGTTGAAATTTTCTCTCTCATGAACTTGCAAACTTGTTTCTAAATAGCAGCTTCTCTTTTAAGTAGTAACTCAATTCTCTGTCCCAATGAAGGAGTAATTTATGACTATGTGGGGAAAAAAGGGTAATTTTCAATTCAAACCTTACTGAATAATTGCAAAATTTCTTTCCTACACTATTGACCAGAGTTACTCTTGACTGAAACTCAGTAGCATTGTCTTTTCATTGCTACTTTTCAAATTGTGTGTGTGTGTGTGTGTGTGTGTGCGCGCGTGTGTGTATAGATCTATCTTTATGAAGAGATTGAAGTGAGGAATTTAAAATATGAGACTTAGAAATGAAAAAAAATTGAGACCATAGAAACTCCATTAGGGTAATAAATCAGCATGTGAAGAACCATATCATAAAATGAACTTTTTATTTTCTAACAAAATAAATTTTAAGGTAAGCATATTTCACTGCAGATTCGCATTAGAACAAGAAACAAAGAAGAAGAAAAATGCTTATATATTATATGAAAAATCTAAGGATGACTTAAAAAGAAAAGAGAAACAATACAATGAGCAAGTTTCCATGAACCAACAACTTGAAATCACTGCCCGAGCACTAGAATGCAAACTGAAGAGCATAAGGAATAAACCAAATCAGGTAAATTAGTCTTAATGTGAAAATTTCATACCTCTAACACTGTTTCATCAATATCATTTATAATATTCTTTTGAATTAATCTGTATTTTCATTTAAAACAAATAAAAGTTATCTCATCCTAAAAATGAAGTATGACATTTAGAGCTTAATTTACTAATTTCTTGGTGTTCTCGGCATCTAATAGATGCTCTGTGTCTTTTCTGAATGAAGGAATGGAAGTTAAATTGAGCTTAATCATCAACATAAGGATTGATAGTTTTGGTCCATTCAACAAAGTAACAAGTCTAATTCTTAATTTTGGCTTTTTGAAGTTAAAATCCAGGCTAAATTGCCTTGAGACTATGATGGAACTGGTTAAATGCCTTATAAAGAAATTTTCTTTCACTGGGATTTCAAAATTTGTAGATACTGACAGGCATATGCAGAATAGATAAACAAGGTTATACTGTATAGCACAGGGAAATATATAGAAGATCTTGTAGCTCACAACAAAAAAAGTTACAATGACTATATATATGTTCATGTAAAACTGAAAAATTGTGCTCTACACTGGAATTTGACACAACATTGTAAAATGACTATAACTCAATTTAAAAAGTGTTAAAAAACTTTTTCTTTCATGATACTACATCCCTTGTGTTTTTGCTCTGTGATGAATTTAGCTGTCACATATATTAGAATTTGAGTTATTTCTGTGCATTAGAGATCCCTGTGCTTAAAAAGACTACTTCTTTTTAACAGGTTTAAAATTTTTTTTTAAAGATTCCCCTTCTAAGCTTTTTTTTGACTTTTTTTCATAGTATAAAACCCAAAACCTAATGAAATGTGTCTCCAGGTTTTAGAAGAGCGAAATGATGCTCAGAGACAACTTTCTCGAGAGCAGAATGCCAGAGTAATACAAGATGAAATCCTGGCCCATCATCTTTCCCAACAAAAGGAGGCAGAAAAGGCTAATAAGAAAATGAATGCCAAGGTATTTTCTTTAGTCATCTTCAAACGTGTGTCTATGAATTTGTATACTTACATAGTTTAAAAACCAATACTGTAGGTACAGAAATTATAGAGGGTTTTAAAAGCCTATATATGTAAATATATTTTCTGGAGGTTTCATTTCTGGTCCATTGGATAAAGCAATATTTTGAATTCAAATCTATTTGCTGGCAACAGTGACGTAGTAACATTCACAATGGCCTCATCCTAGGAGAGGCTGTTAATATTGTCCATAGGAATCGATGAACTTTCAATTATTTCAAAACTGTTGCTACTAATGGCAGGCATTCTAGTTTCTGGCAGTGATCTCACTCCTTTGATAGATGATTGGAGAGGTTACTTTATCATTTCCACTGATGGTAAGGAGGGAAAAGCGCAGCCAGTTCAGAAACTGTAGTTTGGGTGTCATTCTCCTACGTGTGATAAAAGTAACGCTCTGCTCCATGTGGTATCCGATTTCAGTACAAGGAGCTTTTGAATATAGTGATAGATATGCCATAATCTGTACTTAGTGATAATTTATTGATCAGTATTTTATTTTTAATAGAACAGTTCACTGTGTTTCCCTGCTATTTCACATCCATTACTGTTATAAACACCATGAAGAAGAAAAAAAATTATTGCAGAAGCAAAAAGTCCCCTGGTTTTGTAAGAAGAGCTCTGTAAATTTGACCTTCTTTACCTTTAGTGTATTCACCATTAGGGAAATAGAAGGCTTCTCTTGTGTTTATGTATTTATCCTAGAGAAGTAGCTTTGGTTTGGTGTAAGAGTCAGAGAGTCAGAAGCCCTGGGGAAAACCCTGCAGCTTGCTTGTATTTTAACCCTTTATTCCGGAATTGTCACAGCTAACTGAGTTAACTGATGTTTGTAGATGTGCTCAGTACAGTGCTTAGATTTATCACTTATCCGTAGATGTAATTCTTATAACTCACTCTAAAAATGTTAGAAAGGGAGAATATTTATGGAATATTCTCAGGAAAAAAATTTTTAGGAAATTTAACCTGTCCCAATATATACAGAGCTAAGGCACTTACTTTGGGGGTAGCTGTAAAGGCTAGATGTCAGATACAATTTTTAAGTATAGTCAGATTTATTCATTTTTTATTTTAAGCCTTTTGGGTTTGTTGCATTTCAGAGAAAGGCAGGCCTTTCCAGTTCTGAGCTTCTTAAACATCGTTTCGTGGTTTCTTTTTTACTTTCATGGATTCACTGTCTTTAATTAAATTTTTGAACTTTTGGGGATTTCTGCTTGTTTAAAGTTTGAGATTTGTATCCACCTTAAGTTTTTCCAGTTGGATACCCAGATATTGCAAACTTATTGTTGTATAAACTTAGAGATTAGTCTTTGACTTCAAAGGAAATTATGATATGTCAGTTTATTGCGTACAGTTCAAAGAGTAAGAGATGAGGGGTTTCACTTACAGGACACAATGGATTTTGAGCTGTCTGACCCAAAAGATAGCAGCGAGGTGCTTCCTCAGCAACTTCCTGAAGCTGAACGTCAATTCCGTGGCCCAGAAATTGAGCTCCATCCCAGGAGAGATGCTCTTAGACCAATGACATTGGTATTACAATGTGTGCATAGAGACCGAGGCCAAGCCCAGCATTCAAACAAGGAAACTGAACTCTTGTCTCAGAGCAAACAAGGGGAATTCAGCAAATACATTGGAAAGCAGGCATTCTTGAAGGAGACAATATGTAAACTACAAAGTGAAAACACGTTGCTTCGACAGCGACTGGAAGTTGCTCAAAATGAAGGCAGAAGCGAAAAGACAATACTTAATGCCCCACAGCTGTTTCTGGATCACATGGGAAAACTTGAAGCCATGAGCAGACGAGTTCTGATGCTGGAGGAAGGAAACAAGGAGTTAATCGATGAATGCAGATGTTTAAAGCACAGACTGTGTCAGTATGAAACGGACAGAGCAGAAATGGAAGTAAGTACCCAGAAAGGGAACCAATTTTCAGACTTCCTCAAAGAAAATTCAAAGTAGTATCTGATGAAAGCTGAACGTTGAAACTAGTTGAATATGAGAAATGTGCGGTCTATAAATATATACACTGTAAAGCAGCCTAAAGGCATTTCTTGTATCCAGCAAACAAAAATTAGACCTGAGAGGTGCTTTACGTTGAGTAAAGATGCCGTGTCACCTGAAATTCTAAGAGATTAAGCTATAAGTTGTTGACAGATGCAGCCGGGTCTTAGTAATTTATACTGCCCAAATCATTTTAATCTTTCTGTCACCACATTTTAGTATCGTGAAGCAGATAAATGAAATGCTCAGAACTAAAATGAGTATTTTGAAATTAAGATTCAGTTGTGTGAACCAAAAAAGTAAACAAAAAAAAAGAGAGAGAGAGAGAAAAGATTCAATTGTGTGGATTACTTTGACAGTTAAATCCAGATTTCCCAGATGAACTGATGTGTAAATGCTGTATCTTGCAGTACTTTTCCTTCAGTAGCTTTTCATACATTTTTATTTGATATAACTTTGTTTTTATTCATGTCTTTTGGAACTAAATTCAGAAATATTTCCATCTCAAATCATGTATTGTTATGATCTCTCCACTCCTTGAAGGCATCTACTTTTCATTGAGTCATAATTTGGGACAAATGTAAATTTTAGCAAAACTGTGTTTGACTTAGTCTCCCATGTTGTATTTATAATTTACTTTGAACATTTTTTCAAATAATGTGCTCACAGTTCTCATTGCAAGGCTCAGTTACTGTCATTTGGATCTAAGTTTGTCCAGTACAGAGGAACTGGAGCGCTCTGTGATGTTCGAGTTTGGCACTGGGGTCCCATTTTCAGACTGAGGAGGAGCAGCCAGAGTCCTGAGTGGCAGGAAGGGAGTGAGTGGGAGGGGTGGGGGGAGCCGTAGGAGCTGCAGTCCAGGAGGCAGGGGAGGCCAGGTTGTCTCGGGTCCCCAAAGGCCACTGGAATAACCTCGCTTTTATTGTGAGATGGGAGTCTGTTGGAAGGCTTTAAACACCAGATTGAATATGTGAAGAACTCTGAACTTAAGCCTCTAATGAGAAAGAGGGAGAATGTTCCACAGTGTGGAATTTACCACCACTCATCCCACCCACACACCCCTTTCTGTTTGAGACTTCAGTGGGGGTAAAGCTTGGCCACTTCCTGGGAGGGGCAGGGAATGGCTGGTGGGGCTGCATCCATCGTCTAAGTTAACTTACTGTTGGTAAGGCAGGAGGGTCACTCCTTCTGTGTCTTTAATGAAACTCAGTAAACAGGAATGTCTGAGGAAAAGAAGGTGAATTGATGTCTGTGGGGATAGTTCTCAAAGTCCATTTGTTGGAGTTATATATTATTAACGTAACTTAATGATAAGGTGACTTAAAATTCAGTAACAGAGTTATCTCTTTAGGCCCATATGAGACAGCTTCAACAAGAACTGACTGACACCCGAAAGAAAGTGTCCATGTTGGAAGCGTCCCTGGAGGTGACAGCACATCATAAGACTAATTCAGAAAACAAGAGACGGGATGGAGAGAGGAAGTCACATCAAACTGCGAATCCAGTACGTATGAAATTCAGCACGTCGGCCGTGAGTGTGCAGCGCAGAGTGTTGCAGGACACTAGCTTTTCAGGGACAGCTTTCTTTTGCATCTTCCTTATAATTTCACTTTTATTATCTTTATAATGCACTTGTTTCTTAAACTTTGACTTTCATTCTGCCATTCTTTATTTTTTTCTTATAATATTTACCCGTAGAGAAGTTGAGATTTATACCTCTTTCCTCACAGAAGTTAACTTTCTTTTTCCTATTAAACAGTATTTGTTAGTGATCTCTCACCACAATGAGGCAAGCTAGATCAAATCAGAGGATAATGTTTCATGGAATGTTCCAGAAAATTGTCATGTCTCATCTTCACTTTTGTGAATGGATATCGAATCTGTGTGTCTTTATTTCATGGATTTCAGAATGCCTTGTGCAGAAAGGTCATTATACAAACCAGTTGAAGTTAGGCATTGCCTTCATTTTCTCTTCATTTTAGACATGTTGTCAATGCACGGAGAAATTCAGATCACATCTGTACACCCAAAATAGAGAATTAAGAAAATTGTCTAGATCCTGCCTTTGGATTTTTTTTTTAACTTTGTTCAAATATAATTCACATATTATAAGGGGATTGCATAACTCAAGTGGTAGAGTGCATGCTTAGCATACACAAGGTCCTGGGTTCGATCCCCTGTACCTCCTCTAAAAATAAATAAGTAAAACTTAATTACTTCCCTCCACCAAAAAAGAAAAAAATTCACGTATCATATAATTCGCCCATTTAGGATGCATAGTTAGTATCTCCTAGTATATTCAGAGATGTGCAGCTGTCACCACAATCAATTTTAGAACATCCCCATCACCCCAAAAAGAAAGCCTGCATCCCTTGGCCATCACCCCCGGCACCACAGCCCCCCCATCCCCTGGCAACCACCAGTCTGACTTCTGTCTCTATAGATGTGCCTGCTCTGGGTGTTTCCCAGGAATGGAATCACATGCTGTGTGGTCCTTCATGATTAGCTTTTTTCATTTGACAAAACGTCTTCAAGGTTCATCCATGTTACAGCGCTTGTCAGTGTTTCCATTTCTGTTTATTGTCGAACAGTACTCGGTTGTGGGGCTAAACCATTTACCCATCCATCAGTTGATGGACCTTTGGGTTGCCTCTCTTTTTGGCTATTGCTAATAATGCTGCTGTGAACATTTCTGTCCAAGTTTGGGTGTAAACATGTTTCCATTTCTTTGGGGAACAGACTTAAGGATGGAAATGCTGTCAAATGGGTCATATGGTAACTCTGTTTAACCTCTTGAGGACCTGCCATGCTGTTTTCCAGAGTGGCTGCACCATCTAACATTTTTATCCAAAGTGTATAATTCTCCCAATTTCTATGCATTCCTGTCACCACTGTCCACCAGCTCTCCTGCTAGGTGTGAGCTGGCATCTCATTGTGGCTGTGATTTGCATTTTTCTGCTGACAAAGAATGTTGGGGATGTTTTCATGTGTTTATCCATTTGTGTATCTTGTTTGAAGACCTGTCTGTTTAGGTTTTTGCCCATTTTCAAATTGGGTTGTCTTTTTATGATTGAATTGTCAGAGTTCTTTTGTATCCTGGGTGCAATTCTTTGATCAGAAGTAGGATTTTCAAGTATTTCCTCCTGTTCAGGAGCTTGCCTTCTTACCTTCTTGACGGTGTCTTTTGAAGAGTAGAAGTTTTTAATATTGATGAAGTTCAGTTAATCTATTTCTGTCTTTTACTGTCGTAAGACACAAGTGCCAGATCCAGTCATGAAGACACACCCCTGTGTTTTCTTCTAAGAATTTTGTAGTTTTAGCTTTTTCATTTTGAGTTAATTTTTTATATATTGTATGAGGTAGAGGTCGAATTTTGTTCTTTTGCATGTGGATATCCAGTTGTCCCAGTACCATTTGTTAAAAAGACTATTATTGTCTCATTCAGTTATTTGACACTCGTATTGAAAAGCAATTGACCGTAAATGTGAGGGTTTCTTTTAGATTGTCAGTGGTGATGCATTGATGTATGTCTGTCCTATGCCAGTACCAATTCAGATGTTATGAGAACTCTTTCCGAGTCTTCTTGCATATTTCCAGTTGTTTTACATAATAATAAAAATTCAGTGTCACGGAATGTCTGTAACTCTACTTCTGTGGAGATTTGCTGCTTCGTGAAGGGGCCTGTGGCCAGCTTATGCCTTGCTGACTCTGTGACATGACAGAAAGTAGGCTTGCAAAGGTAAAGTCCATCCCTTCCCCCCCATTCAGACCTTTAGTTTCTCACCCAGTGCCTCCCACTTCACTCCAGTTTCCATCAAATCATGGTCACGGGATCTGCTGACTCAGTCTGCAATATACTTCATTATGTTGCATTCATTATAATTCATAGACTCATCCATAGATTTCAGTATCTAGAGGCAAAAGGTTAAGCCTGGAAAAGATTAAATCAACCTTCCTCTTTGGAAACCTCTCTAATCCATCCTCTTGCCGTTCACGATGAAGTCCTCTTTTGGCTTGGTTCTTGTGTGTAACACTGGTGCCGATCTTGTTCTTGGTGTACATCCTGCATCGTCAGCTCCATGTGTCTACCTCCTTTTACTTAAAAGGAGAGGCGCCTAGCTGTATTCTATAGCTTAATGCATAATTAATGAAATAAATATTTCATCCCATCCAAGGAAAATTTTCCAAGAGTACAGCTGTTAAAAATTAGATAATATTCAATCAGTTTATCAGAAACAGATAACAGATTAGTGATTTGAATTTCAAAAGTTCAAAGCCAATCTCTGATATGGAGAAGCATCGTGCTACAACATGAAGCTGAGACAATCTTACCTTCCCTTCCCAACAAGCTTTTAAGTAAGGTAAAGGAAAAATTGTATTTAATTTAAATACTGTGAAAGGACATTACATTTATGGTTCCATAATATTTTATTTTGTCTCTGAGGAAAGGAAAATGAAGAGTGAGTGCTAGATTAATACGTTCTCAAAGCTGCCTGTCTCTTAGAATTTCAGTTAATTGAAATGAGGTAAAAAGGCTGATTTTGGTAAACTGACTCTTTCTATTTGTTTTTCAATTATTAGACTTCAAATCCTGTGTCTCCTTGCTCACCAGTCTTCCTTAACCTCAAAGTTGAGGGGAAACTGTGAAATACATGCCTGTTTGTAAGGAGCTGTAATGGGATGGAACTGTAAAGTATCTTCCCTCTCGCTAGTTCTGAGGTCTTTCTTTCAGTTATCTGCTGCTTCTCATCAGCACTTTGTCATTAATAAGTTAATCTCAACGTTTGTTACATTCCAGTTTATAGGAGACCAATTTCTACTATATTCAAGTTACATTTCTTACTGTCTTTTTTCATCCACTTTTGTGCTTATCTGTTTCTGCCTAACAAACTCCCCAAAGTTCAGTGGCTTAAATAAGCATTTATTTTGTTCACAACCTGCACTTAGGAAAAGTGTGGCCAAGACAGCTGGCCTGTATTCCTCTCAGCTTCAGGTGGGGCAGCTCGAAGGCGGGGGGCTGGAATCACGTGAAGGTTCACCCATTGATGTCTGATGGTTGATGTGGGTGGTGGGCTGTGGCTTAGGTGGGGCGGGCATGTGGACCCCGTCCCCTGGAACACGTAAGCTGTCTCTGTGGCCTGAGCTTGCCCACCTGAGACTGGGTTCCAGGGTTAAGAGCGAGGCAGAAGCTGAATTGCCTTTTGAAACTGAGCCCTGCAGTTCACTCGGTGTGACTTTCACTGTTTTCTGTTCATTAGGAGCAAGTCACTTAAGGTTGGCCCATATTCTACCTTTTTTATGGAATTTAATTTTGAAAATTTATGGAGACACTCAAAAACCAGCATAATCTACTCACTAGCCACAACGTTTTCTTACTGCTTCCACACGAGAAATCCACTTATCCCCACTCAGTCCCCAAGCAGGTCTCGGTCGCTGTGGTGTTAGGCTCAGGCTCCAGTGCAAGGCCTTACTTTCCCATCTTCCCCAGGTCCAGGTGGGGCTGAGGTTCCTGGGTGTGGTGGTTCTGGAATACAGCCCTTGGGTATACTCCCCTCAGTGCTGGGGCTTGAGGATAAGGAGACACGGGTTATTTACCACCACACACCCGACATTCTGCTGAACTGCTGACTCCCTCTCTCACAGCTGGAAGGTGGGAGGCACACTGGCCCGTAGCAGTTCTGAAGTGCAGCCCGATGCTGCCGGCTCTTTGATTAGGACTTAGTCCTAACCCTGGGAGGGGTTCTCCTTCGCCGCCCTCTCTGAGCTCTTGGTTCCGTCCCTTTCATGAGCAGTGACCTGCGTTTGCAGCTGAGTGGTTCTCTCAAGCCAGCTTCCTCCTCGTAGACCTTCTAAGAAAAACCCAAAGGCCTCTTCCCGTTTTGCACTGTCTTGTCTCTTTCAGTCCAAGCTAGCAAGCAGTAGTTTTGCTACCACAGTTCTCTTTAAAACTTTGAGTTTCCTGTGAATTTTATTGGGGTTCCTGCCATTGGAAAAGCTATTCTCACGTCTTTTTGAGATAAACTCTTCACCTTGGGCTTCCTGTGAAGCTGTTGTGGGACCGTGCCTTTGAAATTCTTACGCTTTTAAGATCTTTAAAGGAATTTGAGGCAGCACGTTAAACCTTTCCACGGTCTCAACAAAGTCTTGGCTTCATCTTTAGACTGTTTTCCTGGCAGCACCCTAGATTTGATCTTCGCCCGGAAGCCATTTCTCTGCTTACCCATTATGTGACAATTGGGCGTGTGGAGATGCTTTAAATGGGATACAGATATTTGAACCCAGTGAGTCCTGGTTCCTTTCTATTTAATAATCTTTTTGCTTGTTTTAGCTTATCTCTCTCATCAATTTTACTTTCAGCTGTTCGGTAGCAAGGGTCCCGTTCCCTCCGGTTTCAGTGTCATTTCCTTCCCTGGCCTAGAATCCTTCCCTCTCAGCCCTTCAAGGGCCCTCAGGCTTCCACTCACAGTCTCGTGGACACTTTGGGCTTTCACTCTTACTCGTCTCTACATCTGTTCAGGTTTCACCTACCTCCAGGTGCAAAGGCATCCCCACAGTTTGGGTTCTTTTCTAATGGTTGTGCCCCATTTTAATATCAATATCTGTGCCAGTGATTTATTGCTAATAATTTATATAATAAACTGCCTCAAAACCTAGTGACTCCAAACAGCATTTGCTTGGTTCCCAAATCTGTGTTTAGACAAGGCTCAGTGGAGCCAGCTCATTTCTTCTCCACTTGGCATCAAGCGGGCACTAGCATAATCTAAAGGCTTGTTCATGCACATGTCTGGAAGTTGGAGCTGGCTTTGGTTGAGGACATTCCCTGGGGTCATCAGCTGGGACAGCTGTGTGTACAAAGACTCAGTAGGTGGCCTGGGCTTCACAACGTGGTGGCTGTGTTCTAAGGGTGAGCATCCCTATGGAGTGAAAGTCAGAGGCCATTTAGCCTTAGAAACCACACAGCGGTGCCCCTGCATTCTGTCCCCTGGAAACCAGTTAACTGAGGCCAGTACATACTTCAGGGGAGGGAATTTTGCAGGGGAAGTGCCAAGGAATTTGTAGAGATGTTTTACAACCACCACCTCCGCCTGCCTAGTCTCAGCAAATAATCCTTCTATCTGAAGGAAAGCAGTTCTTCCCAAGTCAGTGTCACTGAAATTCCAGCAAGTTTTTTTGTTTGTTTTTGTTAAGTATGTTCTCTTGTTTTGTGGAGAGCCACAAAGGATTACAAGAATTAAGGCTTTTTTGTGTGTTTAGAAAAATGTATCGGTCATCTTACTAAACCACTACACTAGGAGATGGATTTCTCCTTAACTCTGTGAATCATTCATTGCTCCTTGGCATGGAATTCAAACTAGCATAAAATATTTGTAGTTCAGAGAAAGGCTTATGGCCTTAGAATCCATATTTGTAAGATGTATTAATTGCAGTCTTTTTTTCAAAGTCTTGTTTTGGGAGGCATTTATTAATTCAGCCCTAAGTAACTCAATATGATCTCCCTAAACTTTAAAAATCATGAAGAGTTGAGACTTGGGGAAGGAAGGGCTAAGAGACTTTCTACTAAGAGGTGACTTGTAGTCATTTTATGTAGGAAAGACATGAAACAACTACAGAAAATAAGATTGTAAAATCAAGTACAAATGTATAACAAAGATGATGAAAATAAACAGTATATTTTTGTGACTCTTGGTGGTTTGAACTTTTTTCTTGATTTTCTGAGTAATTTGTGTTTCTCCATTCCACAAGGTAGATATGCCACTTTATTGTAACTGAATTTATTTCAACCTTTGATGCTGGGTTAGAGTTAGGCTGTTCTCAGTCTGCTAACATCATTACCAAACAATTTTATCTTTTTCATGCAGAATGCTGATCTTCCAGCAAAAGAGGAGTCTACATCTTCAGTAGTTCTCCATCTGAGTGCAGAAACTCAGCTTCTTCTAAAGGAGTTATTACCCTATTACCTGTGAAAGAGATGCAAAGGAAATGTGAAGCACTAGAGGAGGAGAAGAAGAAGTTGGAGGAAGAAGCAGTAAACCTGAGACGTCACCTCGAAATGAACCCAGTGGAACGCAGCCAAGTGGAGCATTACAAACGGGAGCCTGGAGAGCAAGCAAGACGGGATGCAGTAGAAGCACTGAAAGAACTCAGGCGAGCTGTGCAGCACAGACAGGAAACTGAAGAACAAGCAAGACATGATGTAGTAGAGAAACTAAAAGAAATCAGCCAGTTTTTACAGGTGAGACACTGATCTGTAACGTGCTCTAACTCACTTTGCTGAGAATGACAGTTCTGATGTGTACATTTTATGTGTTTCCTCTACTTCCCATATAGCAGTTGGTTTTGTAGATTTCTGGAAGGAAGGCCGCATTTGTTACTCCCTTTAAATAATTCAGTTTCCATCATCACTATCACTAAATTGATCTTTCAGAACAATTCTCACTAGAGAATCATTTTTAAGACCAATTGGTGTAAGTCAAGACTACTAGGAGGAGAAGAATATATTGTGATGTAAATACTGTGCCACACTCGGGGATTGCTCTTAAGTTGTATTGTTCAACTTTTAAAATTTTAAATTGATCCTTTTATTCTTTGAACTATGACATTACATGAGTACTAATATGAGTGATTCAACTTTAATTTTGTAATTCAGATTTAATTCACTTGACATTGATAATAAGTAGTTTAACATTCAGCTTTTTTCTCACACTTAAAATTGCTCTCTGAGTCATTGACTCAAAACTAAAGGGAACAAATAGACTGTAATTACTCAGGTTATAATTATTTTTAAAGTTGTATCCTTTTAATTTGCTTTAGGCACAAGCAGGATTTCAAGAAAACGTGTTGACAGAGTATAAGCGTGCTTCAGTTAGTCAAACGGAACCCAGAGTTAAAGATCTGGAGCCTGAACTTAAAAGCGATTCTAATGAAAACAAATTGGAAAAATACAAACAACTGTACCTGCAAGAGCTAGAAAATAGAAAGTCTTTGGCAAGTGAACTTAGCTCGTAAGTCAAAACATAGAATTATAGAAAATAACTCAGGTCATTAATTTGCCTCTAAGGCATAATTCTTACTGAGCCAGGTTCATGAGGTGAGCAGCAAGTGAAAACTAACTAGATAGTGTAATTTGGGGAAATGATGTTAGCAAATGAACTCCCCTTTAAAATGTCAGTCCAGGGCAGTTTGCATCTCCCTGCCTTTTGTTGCTTTTACACGACTTTATTTTTTATATTTGCATATATTTAACCTGATCTAGTCTTTAAGCTAGGGGTTTTGCAAACTTTGTAATTTAGACAGCCATATTATCACAAATTTCTAGCTGGAATTCCCATAAATAGAAATGTTAGTGAGTTTAAAATTGACTGTGTTTTGGAAGAGCACAATGTAAACCCAAGGGGCCCCATGCTGGTATTTGGTGAATTTACGTTCTTGATTGTGATATTTGGTGTCACCGCTCGTGGGCACCCTGAGACGAAGTACTGTACCCTTCTAAGTTTGTCTCCGCTACATAAAGGCATGCTTGGGGAATAGGGGGAACTTCACATAGGGGTGAAGGGCAGCATAGTGGTTCACAAAGTGGCTAAGAAGAATGTGGTGGCCTGCCCGAGGGGGTGTGTGGGAGACAGAAAGGGCGGGTCCCACCTCCGGTGCCTGAGTAGCAGTGTTACAAGCTACAGGTCTCCCCGCTATCCAAAAGTAGAGCGTTCCTATGAAAGTTGTCGATGTAAAGCAAAGAGGCAGTTACCTTAGGACACATCTTGCTGGTGGATGCATGAAATAAATATGCATAAAGCACAGGCGCTCACGGACACAGTCCTAAGCCGTGGCGGCGTGATGCCGGGACACTGAGTGTGGTTCTGCGGAAGGAGCTCGGTGGGGCCCCTCTCGCTGCTCGGGGCGCTCGTTGCCCCTCTGATGGCTCGGGCTAAAACAAACACCCAGCGCTATTCTGGCTTTTTGCTTTTTTCCCATAAAAGTGAAAATCCGCTTGAGAGTTTGTTTGATTATGGAAAACAGGTGCTGATGTAGGCCTCTGGTAAAAGCGAAGTAACAAAGTGAGCTTTGGGAAATTGGGGGACACTTGAAATTGCCCCTGGCGCTGTCGGAGTTCTTTCCCACCATCGACTGTGCCGCCTGGTGCCCCCCAGAGGTGGTGGCTCTAAACTGTTGCTCAGTGCCGCATGCTTCCTTTCTCCCAGGTAATGAGTGAAATGTGTATATAAGGGGGGTGAAAGCAAATGCTTGAAAATGGCTTTGAGGAATGGTTTATCTTTTATTTCTAAACTGGTTTACTGAGGGTGAGTATGTCTAGATGCAGCCGGTGCAGAAGGCAGTGGGGGTCCTCTGTGGGGGCGTCTCCATCTCTGACTCTCCCCACTTTGAAGTACTTGTTAGTTAAGGGCCCCCCCCTAGGCACGTACGTCCTTCTTTAGGACAGTTTTAAACTGTAATTGTTTACAGTAGGTCTTCGCTGACGTATTTTTGGTGTTAAAACGCAGTTTAATGGGACAATCTGTTTACTATTATAGCAACTGTAAAAATACACATCACTTAGGAAGAAAATGAAATGAATGAAATCTGTGTTTTGCGATCCTCGCAGGGTTAATGAGAGGCTGGCCGAGGTGAGCACTAAGCTTCTGCTGGAGAGACAGCACAAGAGCTCTTTCCCTGGCTTTGTTCCTGCAAGGCCTGTTGGCGCACCTCCTTCTGCTTCTGGTACTAGCGTGGAGGCCAAAAGGAGTCCTACTCGAAGAAGGCGCTTCAGGACTTTTTCCGACCCTTCAACTAACTTGAGCGTTCCCTTGTTCCGGGTTAGTTATATTATCTTTTTTTCCTTGGGTTTCAGATTTCTGATACAATTCTTGTTTTTAATTTGATGAAATTCTGAGTTGTTTCTTTGACTGATGCACACTAAGTAAAAGCCATAGTTAATTGTGCTAATAAAGAAAGGAGACAAATTTTATAATTTTTTAAAGTCCCTGGACTTGTAGTTTTCAAGACATACCTGTCATTAACTTTATTCAATAGATGCAACTAAACTGACAAATGTTAAATTTCTTAAAAATCTCCATTTTAAATTCTAGTTTAGAAGTTAAGTATTAGTGCCAAATAACTAGAGATCCACTTTCCCTCGATTGGCTTAGTTTCTGATTGATTTCGTTTTGGCATTGGTTGATAGTAATTTTCAAGTTTTGCTGCAGCCCAGTTTTTCTACCCCTAAGCACAAGTAAATGATTGGCAGTGAGCTACTTAAGCACATGCGGATGCTTTTTATTTAAAGGAATCCAAGATAAATTCTTTTTATGAATTCAATAAACTTGTAACACTAAAAATATTAAGTTCCGTTTTTAAGTTTAAAATTTTTATCATTTTCTTCTGTAAGAGTACATCCTTAATTGCTATTTTACTTCTAGCATTGTTATTTTAATTGTTATAAAATGTCTTACTGAGCAGTTGTAGAACATTTCTAAATACGTAGTCAAGGAAAGCAAATACTTCAATTTTTAACAAGAAGTTCACTTATGTCTCTGTCTTGCCCTCACCTGCAGGAATACCGAGGTGGCAACGATAGTGAGTCTTTAAATTACAACCAGTTTTCATTGTGTATCGTTGTTAAAATAGCCATTTAAAGCGGTACGCATTGGTTTATGGTTTGATGGTGTTTTCATGATCTTCTTGATGCAGAGAAGGGTAACACGGGCCCTTGTTATGTGAGGTCTCAACCCATTTCTTCTCACTTGGCTTCGTGTCATAATAAATCAAAGAAGAATAAAGCTCAGGTTTCGTAGACAGTGTTGTGGGTAAATTGAGTCTAAGTGCTTCAGAGTCATGAAACCGGACTGCGTGGTGTTAAAAAAAAAAATGCATGGCTAACACTTCCGCCAGTGGCTAAGCATGATGCAAACTCGAAATGTTTTCATTAGTTGTCACCAAAAAATCGACAGTGTGTCACTTTGCAGGATGATGGTGGAAGAGTGTGAGTGCAAAAGCAATGCAAGAGAAAGCTCCTGAGGACAGTTTTCTCCTTTAATGTTTTTTGGGGAAAGAGGTGTCTATGTTTTAGTACTTCTAGATACACTGGAAAATGATTTATTTTAACCTCAGTGTTGTAGTTCCGAGGTACACGTAGTTCTGTGGGGCCGTGGGGCCGAATCATGCTAGGTTTAGCAGGGAGGTTAACAAGCCCCGCTCTGTCCGGGTGCAGAGACACGTCTCCCTCAGCACTGCCGGGCGCCTCACAGGACTTACTGTACATTTACTGCTTACAGATTTCTTAGACTTAGAGAAAGAAGGTGCCTTGTGGAATTGCTAGGGATGTAATTATTTCTGCTGGGAAAACATAAAGTAATGCTATGAGAGGTGTGAACATACTGTTTAAAATGACAGGAAGGGATGGGTTTTTGCATGGGGCTTAACAAAACAACAGACTTCCACAGCTTTTCAGCTATGGCTCTAGAAAGCAAAATGTTAAAAATGGCATTGGGGTTGAATTTAACATTCTCCTTCATGTGCAAGGTTTTAATATTTTGGACTGTTCCTACTGTGAAGTTCCAGCTTACTCAGCATTTTTTTCTAACTTGACAGAAGTGTTGCTCTAAGTCTGTGACTTCAGTCGTCCTGGTTGTCGAAGCAAGTTTTTTCCAGTTCGTTACACTTGGGTTTATTGCCTCTCTTACCGCTGCATGAAGTATAGCCTTGTCACCTGACATCGTTATAGCGGTGACAGATGGACCCCGTATCTGTTTTGCTAATTTTTACCCTCAGATTTCACATTCTAGTTTATTTCTGGGATGTTTTGTCCTACATGTCAGAAGCAATTTTACAATTTTACTCAATTATGTTATTTAATTATATTACTATAAAATACAAAAAGTTAAAATTAGCCTGAGCAGATACATCAGTGTTAGATTTTCTTGCACATAGAATTTTTTTCTGAGAAGTGAAAACTTAAAAATGGATTCCAGACAGTATTATAACAGACAAAATTTCTCTGTTTTAAAGATTTTTTTTATGTTCAAGAGTTTTTTAGTATTGGTGTGCCTAACGTGAAGCATGGCCACAATAGTTAATAAATGTCCTTCAGATCTATTTTAAATAGGAAGACTAAATTTTACACTCATTGATTTTGGAATTTTGGTGTATTACTGACACTTTCAAACATTTTCTAATGATTTATTTAAGTAACTTAAATTTCTCAAATGTCCATTCCGTTTAGCAGCTGTTTTTCTAAATGGGATTATAGCAGTGCACCAGAGCTAAAACGATTAACATTCCTAAGACTTTAACTTTTGACATGACACAGCACTGCGTCTCAGCAGAATCTGGTCACGTTTCTTTTAAAAAAGTATGCTTCCAAGGCAGGGCACATCCACTGTGAATTTTAATTCTAATCAAACTATCACAGTAGTTAAGCTCACTTTTCATAAGGCAGAGGCAGAGTTCAGTAACCTTGTTTCTGCTATCAGCTCTCTGCCCTGTGGACTCCCTCCTGCCCTCATTTCATTTTGTCTGAATTTACAAATGAGGAAGTGTGTTATCTTTTGAAAGACAATCACTCAACTTCTTCCAGTTCTTTTTCTTTCATTCACTTTTTTCTCTGTACTTAATTTTTTAGCTCCTTGATCAACAAATACTTTCTCATTTCCTTTCTCTGCAGCAAAATACATGCATTTAATAGTTACAAACTGACAAGTGTCATTTCCTTCATACATTAACCTATTTACAACAGGATAATGAATCAGAGCAGGTAAATGACTTGATTTTATTACATTTCTGGAATTGTACTTATGTTTATAACTTTTAAAATAAGAATGGTACCAAATTTTAACTGAAAAGTATCAATAATCTGAGAACATATTCACTTTGGAAATGAAGGTGTGTGTATACGTGTGTGGCAAGTGTGTTTTTATCAAATTGATCTCGGAAAGAGAGGGCAGCATTATCTTCCAGCCTGTGACGTCAGTTTTGACCTCAATCCTGCAGTGTCCACAGTGGGACCTTCCATTTCTATGGGACATAGTCTGCAAACTGCCAGTTAGGAGAGAATGCTCCTAATTAAAAACCATTACAATTAAAACTTGCTGATACATTGTCTTCCTGTGTATAATTTTCTCACCTTTCTGTGTTTTTGTTAAATGGAAAAGTTTAAGTAAAGCTGCAGGTTCCTTCTCCTTATTAATGTTGGACTTCAGACCACTTCCACCATCTGGACATGGGGGTCCTCACCTAGAAATAAACATAAAGGTCCCAGAAGTACCTATTTAGGAAAATAGCTTTGCAGAGGAAAAGATAGTAATCTTACATTCAGCTCATGTGAAAGTGTGATCTACATTTTGCATAGTGTTTACTAACGGTTATATGAATTTATTTCAGTAAAGTCTTCTCCCTTCATCTGTTAGGCGTTTTTCACTTCACAGGACCCACCTGGCACTGTTGTCATGTTGTTGATGGCAGAAGGCCTCTGTAGAATGCTCTTGTCAGACAGTGTTACGGAAAACAGTCTCTGAAAATACTGGCAAATGGTAGCCCCAAATTTTGTCTTTGCACCTAACATTTACAAAGTCCTCGGCTCTCGTGTCGCTGTTACCACCACAGTGTTTCTTATGTCTGGTGGACTAGTTTAGACCCTGTTTAGTGAGCGGGTGACTTTTATAAGAAAGGTATTTAAAAGAACACTCTGGATGGGGACATTTGTAGTTTGAAATGTCCCCACACATTTCATAATTAAATACGTAACTAATTAAGTCAAGTTTCAAAAAGTTGGCCCTAATTTCTAGAATGGAAACAAAGTTACATTTAAAGAATTACGTATTGTTTTCCGTATTTCTAACTCTAGGAAGTTGTGAATCAGAATCCAACTTTTCAAACTGTCGCTAGTCTCTCCTTTTCTTTTCTTCAAGCAGATTTTCTGATATAAATATTTTAGTCATATACAGAGAGCAAAATACATTTGCTTAACTTGTTTGCCAGTAGAATTTTCACTTGACATTATAACAGAACACTTCTTCATTTTATGCATCTACGATTCTGTGCTAAAAACATTAGCAAGAACAGTCCTTCAAATTTTAGTTTTCTAAAAGTGCAGGAATGGAAAGCTCATTTTAAGGAAAAATCCATTAACGTTAAAAAAACTAAACTTTTATAAAGGGCAGTTTTTCTGAGAACTGCAGAGTAATGCATTCAGTGTAGAACATGAATTGTAGTGTAGACTTGAATTCAATGTAGACTTGAATTGTTTAAACTCTTTGTGCTAATGAGATCGGGCATCGCCCTCTGAGATTTTGTGTATCTGACAGGGCAGCGTTTATTGTGCTTTCCATCAGGGGAATCTAAATAGCCTTACATATATATGCTCTCTATTATCTAAAATCAAAGTAAGTAGGAATTTATTTGATTTTATTTCTGTGATTATTTTTTCTATTTAAGCAATCCTCAAGTTAGGTCAAGTCCCTAAAAGTATTTATTTAAAGGCCACATTTCATAAGCTAGCTGTCATTCCTATGATAGTGTTTCTTATTTAACTTACACATTAAAAATAATATTTGACTTATTTCAGATGCGGAAGTAGTTGGAGAATAATACAGATAGAGAATTAAAAGAAGGTATGTTGCCAACATTTCTGAATTAAATTTAGATATTTGTTTCCAAAATGCACTGGAAACAGTAAATGGCACCTCTTTCTATTGTTTGAATAACAGATACTATGTTAAATTTTTTTCTTACACACATCTAACGAAAAATGTGAAAGCACAATTTCATTCATAATGATAAGTGTACTTATTCCTCATTTATTCATCATGATCCATAGCTTTAAAAAAAATCTCAGGAAGTCTGTGTTCTCTCTCTGTTTCTGGCTGTGCCCTTCCTCTTCTGCTGTCCCCGTGGGCCTGTCACCTGCACACGGACCTGTTCTCAGAAAGCATGGAGGTCATCAGCTTCTCGAGTTTGGTAGTGACTGCGGCCAAAATCCCAGACTCAAGCAATCACAGTTCATGTACCTGTCCCCCGGTGGATGACAATTAATTTCCTGTCATTCACTTTGTCACGGGTTAACCTTTTGCCCTCAGGAAAAATTCCAAATTCCTTAGCTTGGAAGAAAAACACCCACATCGATCTGGCTCTTGCCAAAGGCTTCAACCGTATCTCTTTACTCCCCTGCTCTGCCCCTGTGCTCCAGCGGCTGGTCCGACTGCGTCCAGTTCCGCGGGCGCCCTTCCTGCCTCCGCTCTTTGTGTTTGCTTCTTGCCTCTCCTTCCCACACTTTCTCCTCTTCCTTTGGGCATCTGCTTACACATCACGGCCACCAGAGAGGGGACAGTATTGACAGAAAGCTGGACGTCCCTTCGGAGTGTTCCGACTGCGCCCTCTTTTATACCTGTCATGGCATTTATGTCTCTGTACCGAAATTGCCTGTTCATCTAGTTTTCCAGTTTACGGTACATGATTTTTCAGGGTGGGCTTTGTCATCTTCATCTTGTGATTCCACTGCTTATCACAGTGCCTTAGTACATGGTTGCCGAGTAAATGAATGAAGAATGAGAAAACCGGAGGCTCTGATCCTTAGCCACAGGAGCAGTTATTTCAACGTGCAGCCCTGGGCAAAGTCTAGAATAGTAATCTTGTATTTTGTGTTGTAATCGTGTGTAGGTATTTTTCGTTCTTCTTAAAACTAAGAAGAGTCTCAGCTTTTCTTAAAAAATAAACTGTCATTTAGTTACCTATGAAGTATTTTAAGTAAAGAATCTAATTCTTTCATTTTCTTTCCAGCTACTACTGAACTTGAATCTAAGTCCTAGAGACTCTCTCACAGCCTTGATGGACGAATCAAGTCTAAGTCCAGATCTGGTTTCGAAAGCACGTGAAAAATATGTGGAGATTTTGAAGAATAATTATATGATCTGCAAGATAAATAGTAAATATTTACCTGCTGGGCTGTTCGCTTAACATTTTATTTACTGCCCGTTATGTAAGATACTGACCCTGTTTATTAAGGGAAAATACAGTTGCATTCTATGGGCATGATTAAAATTGGTGTAGTATTTTAAACCACGTTTCTCTGCATCTCATTGACTTGTAAGCAGATTTTGGGAATAAAACCCAGCACTCTGGAGTATTATATACTCAAACTGAGCCCAGATGCCAGCTGTTTAAACAGCACCCAGCCACCCACCGAACTTGTTGATATTGAGCCGTGTTGATTGATAGCTTTTTTGAATTTTCCAGCGTTAATCGCTGTCTATAGACCTAAAGATTTAGACGGACAGCGTTTGGATCTGCTGTGGGTGTTGCAGTGTTCTGATGGATCACAACAATCGAGACAGTGCCATCAAGCTTTGTATATGTCACTTTAAACACTGATTCACAGATGTTTCCTCATGGAGAAACGAAATCTGCCTCAGGCTTTTCACTTTCTCTATTTATTTACTTTTTGGAAACAGTCTTAAAATTAGAGACAAGTTCCGAGCACCAGACTCAAACGGACGTTGTCCCAAACATGCCATCTCTCCCATACATTCTCCTAAGGCGTTGTCTATCTTCCCTAAATGTCACTTGTTGTACCATAAGTGCCCTTTCTCTCCCCTCTCACCAAGAAGTCATTTGTTTTTCAGAAAATACCTTTCTCCTTTTCCTGTCACTGATTAAATTGCATATAAGCCCCCACTTCTAGCCACCCCTTCAAGTCCCATTGCTTTGTGAACTCCTGCATGTATTCATACGTTATTGTTTTCTCACAGTAATCTTCTTTAGTCAATTTAATTTGCAGGTTCCCAATCAATGAATGTAAGATGATAAAGGAAATACTCTCCTTCTCAACAATTTCCAGGAGCTAAATTTTTAAAAACTCCTACTTAGATCCTTTATTCCCTTTTCTGTCTTTTCAGTGTGCTTACTTGGCAAAACTCCCAGCTGCACAACAGACTGATTGTCACTCTTCCCCCTTACATCCCCCCAGGCATCTAAGTGCTGCTGAAGAAAGTCACGCACTGCCCAGCGATCCTACTACTTTTATTTAGTTAACTTGCACCTTCTTCCTTCTCAGTGATGATTTCAAATTTCCCTCTCTGTAAACATCTCCCTCTGTTTCTTCCCTCTCCTATGAACCAGACAGTCTTACTTCTGAAGACAAACATCCTGAAGGATTTGCCTGCTTCCCCACCAGCAGTCTGTCCCCACCCACGCTGGTGTGTCTTCGCTTCCTCTATTCCCACGCAGCAAGTCACTCGTGACTCCCACGTCTAAACCAAGGTGACACCTTTCCGGCCCTTGTCTAACTGAACTTCTCATTCCTCCGGGCATTCCATGTAGCTGATCTCTGTAACTGACTGCTGCCTGCAGCTTCCTCTTTAGTCTTCAGCTGAAGAGGATGTTGAAGGTGAGGGCTGCAGCCTTCTTGGTGAGTTCACTCAGTTTACCCTGGCTGTCTCCCAAGGAAGTACACGTGTTATTCAATTTTTATTTTTCTCCTGTTAGTCTGCCTCATGTCAGGTTAATTCTTAGACCAGCCAGATGAGTCTAGAAGGGTGGAGGACCGCTCCCCGCCCCCACCCTAACTCAAGCCTGAGCACAGGTAGCTGTGCTCATTCTCAGCTGGCGTGGGCGCTGCCGCGCCTGCAGGGAAGAGGTCGATGGCAAACTCTGCTATTCCTCCAGCACTAGCCAGTGAGCTGAAGCTCACCTGAATGTCCTCCAGGCTGAGCTGGGGTCACTGCTCCCGGCAGCAGAAGACTGCCTTTGTGAAAGGAAAACAAAAACGGAGTCTGCATTGCTCGAGAGGGCTCACGAAGGAGGTGAGAGTTACGCACATCTCAGCCCACAGAGAACCCGGCCCTGTGAGCATTTATTGCCCGAATGAAGTCATCCGGAACACCTGCCAGAAACTTCAGCTTCACTCCTGCTCTGCTCTCTCAAGACGGCCCTACAGTCCTGAGATGCTCTGCCCCCTTCCCATCCCCACACCGTCTCATACCTCAGGTCTCAGTGCACCACCACTGTTTTATTTTCCTCTGTTTTCTCTTTGGCTTTTTTAGTTATTTGCCTTTTTATTGATGTATATAATCAGTCAAGATGTGTCTGTTTTTGGTGTACAGAAATGGAATTGACCTTAATCTACTAACAAAGAATGTCAAACAGTTTGCGTTAAATGTTCATGTTTACTTGTATTAACCAAAGTTTTGCAGCCGAGCTGTACTCTGCTCAGGACTAAAGTGCTGTTGAATTGTTTCATTAGTGCTGTGCATACGCTCTGATGGGAAAGTTTTTGATGTCCTAACAGAAATACATTATGATCTATTTTCCTATGGAGTTGTTTCTATTATCACCTTTTATTTTCACTTTTATTTAACAGCAGTACCTCTTTTCCTTTTAATCCAATTTTATATGCTGCTAAATATATTTTAAGTATAGTGTGTTTGCAAACCTTGGTAGCCATGATGAGAACTTTATCATGTGTAGTAGGAAAAGCTATGAAAACAGGTAGATTGTAAACAGAAAATATTATGTTGTAACTGTATGAATTTTTAACTGCTGTAGACTGGATTTTGGAAAAGAATGTAAAATTTATCCTCTCAGAATAATTAATTTGTAAATTCTGGAAGTTCAATTTTTATGTGGATGGTATGACACTTGAAAATACTGTCTTGGGGTTTTTCCCTGAAAATACCCAGATGTGGCACCAGTTGCAGCAGGGGCACCAGAGTCAGCAGGGACAGCAGAGGCACCAGAGGCGGAGGAGAGAGGAGGAGGAGGAGGACCCGGAGCATCGGCGGCGGCAGGAGGAGGAGGAGGAGGACCCGGAGCGCCAGCGGCGGCGGCGGCAAGAAGGGGGGCGGCAGCTCAGCAGGAGGAGAAGACCCGGTAGGTATTCACGCTCCGCGGAGCTGAGCCAGACGCGTCTTCTTACACACAGGTTGCCACTTCCCGGGCTTGAGAGTGAGCGTGGTGTCGGCGGAGGGAGATGGCCTGGGAGCGCATTATTTCATATTTATGTTAGTTGTGTGGGTCCAGAGTGAAGATATAAAATCCATAATTTAGTACAGGTTTTGGATAAAAAATAGTGAAAAATCCTGAGCTAAAGGGTCACACTCAGAGAATGCCATCAATGTACCACTGTCTGCTGGAGGTGGAGACCCACGGGAGAGTCCACTGGGGTCAGCGCTGGGTGCCAGGGGTGTTTCAGCATCTTGTCTATGTCCCAGGTTATGAAAAGCAGAGCACTGATGATGTCCAATAGGGAGATGACCAAGTACCAGAACCTGCAAATAGAGAATTGAGGTTTCATATTGCCTTTCAACACTGAAAACCTGAGCCAAGTACAGTATTTTTTTCAAGTTTTGGCTACATATTCAGAAAGATATGAGCCTTATACTTTTTGCTTATCTAAAAATAAGGCAGGATTTCATAGGATTTGCAACTGGGTTAAGACAAACTTTAGGGACATTAAAAGTGTTGTCTAGGTTACTTATGTTTTCATGGGAAAATGTTAAGTGTATACAGACTTTCACATTAAATTTTTTCCTGGAACATGTACTTGGAATAATAAGCAATTATATTCTGATCTCAATACCATGTACTATTTATAGGTAGAGCTCTGGAAATTTAAAAAATCATAACAAACTCCCAACAGATACTCATTTTGTATGACATTGGGGTTGTAACATGTGAATGATTGCATAGAAGAAAGAAACCCTCCAGCAAACTTTCCTGAAATTGTGTGGGTGATGGAACAGAAAACATAATAAATATAGAAAAAAAGTGAAAATACAGCTTTTAAAATATATTTAGGGGAGATGAAGTTTAATCATATAAAAGCTTCTGGAAGAGTGTGTGTGTGTGTGTGATATATATAATTGTATTAAGAAAGCACATTTGTGAGAGGTAGGATTACAGGTACTTGTAAAAAATGTGGTTTAGTAGTGTTTAGGAGCATGGATTCAAAAATAAGACTGATCCGGGTCCAAGTCCTGTCCCCTGGAAACCTGGCTAAATTCTGTGGCTGAGCAAAGTTACACAGCTCCTGGGGGTACTCTTTTCACTGTATTTGATATGAGTGGCTCTTGGTAGAATAGTGTGCTGTGACAGTCCTGGTACACCCAGCACTTAAGAACGTTATGAGGATTATATAAGAAATGAGTATAAAGTACCAGACTTATGCTCAGTAATTTCTCACAAATGATTATATTATTGTTTATTTTTGCCAATTTTTCTTGCAGAACTTCTAAAAAATGTCATACATTATTTTTGTAAAGAAAAATAAAAACAAAATAGACCTACAAAAATATCGGGCATGGAAGTTTACTTTTATAATACATAGGGCAGGGTAGGGAGACATTACTATTACAAAAAGCTAAAATTTTCCCCCCAAATTTTTCCTACACTGATTTTTTCCCATTATTTCATCAGAAAATGCAAGTGAGGGTAAGGTTGATTGGGCCTATCAGCACTATCTATATGAGGTTTATGTTGAAGGTAAAAATCAGTACATTGCTTATTTGTAATCATATAATATGGAGTAGGTCTATGTAAATTGAACATTAAATTAAGAAATATTTATTCCAGTCATATCTCTTCTGTTATACTGAAACCATAATTAACTATAGCCATAATTATTGCATCCCATTTGAAAAGAATTAATTCCAGCCATAACTAACCCTTTGTATTTGAAAAGAAATGACATTTTGGAAGATGGTAAATTTAGGGCAGCTACACATTCTTTGCTGCCCCTCCCACTGAGAAGTGAAGGTTACTTCACCTACCTTGAAACTGGGCTAAATTTAGTGACTTGTTTGACCAAGAGAATTTAGGAGAAATAACTTTCTGGGACTTCCAAGGCTATGGCATAAAGGACCCTGCAGTTTCTGCCCCAGCCTTTTAGAATACTCGCTTTGGGAGAAGTTGGCTGCTGTGTAAGAAATCTGACTACCTTGGGACCACTGCACCATGATGAAACCCGTGGTGACCACATGGACAGGCTGTATGTAGAAAAAGGGAAGGTGTGTAGGCAGCCCAGCTATGTCAGCCATCCTTAGGTGTCAGACACAGCAAATGAACCACCTTAATAGACGTATGAGCTCAGGTGATGTGACAGAGAGAGAACTGAAGAATCTAACCAACAGCCAGAGTGAAATCTAGACATATGGCTCCAGTAGAGGAGTTCCAGCTATCTCCAGCCAGTCAAGCCATCCAAGGTGAGGGGGCCCCGTACCTCTTAAAGAAACGCACCACCCCCATTGTAGTCTGCCCAATTCCTGACCCACAAATGATGACTGCAACAGAAGGTATTGTTTTATGCCTCTTAAGTTTTAGGGAGGTTTGATACGCAGAAATAGATAACCAGAATAGAACCCGTATTTATAAATCAGAGGCACTTCAAGTAGATTTACTACTAGTCTATGTAACTGTCCTTCTTTTCCATGAATCACACACTCCTAAACCAGTCATTTACCAAAGCTGAGCCGAATGTATAGTCACAAAAACTTGCTACATGGGTGATCACAACATAAGCAGCAAACTAATGAAAAGATCCAACATATTTTTTTCAAAGTATCAGTCCATGCCACGTGTTCTTACCAAAGCAAACTCATGAGCTATCCTTCCATCTGGAGGCAGTTTTGCACCAAAACCTGCAGCTGGGAGCATTCTATCACCGTCACAATCTTGAACGGTCTCCCCCACTGCTGTCAGCGCCGCACCGCAGGTGTGCAGTTTTGACAAGGATTCGTGTAGTGGAGAGAAGGGGGCTGGGCAAGTTGCCTGATGACAGAAAAAATACTTGAAACATAAGGGATCAAGCTAAAGATGTAATTTTTGGACATTTTACTTGATGTCTATTTCAGATTGAAGTACTAAAAGTTATGTTTTTCTGCCTACATTCATAGTATGTTAAATAGTTTCTTTTGGATAGAGATTGACATAGTGGTATTTATTACATTAGACCAGACATGTAGAAAGTTTCTCAAATATATGTTAAGCATATGCAGCTTTTTCTCAAACATTTCTTCTCATTGTCAATGCCGTAGGCTATTCTTGAGTTTCAGTCTCAGAAGAAGGGTAAGAGTACTTTTGTTAATCTTGTTTTATTGTAATCTTTATTTTTTTGCCTATAGTCGAAGGCCCCAACTGATTTAATGGGCTTCAGTTATTCTGAAGCCTTCTTAAAGTTGTATCACAAATAGAAACTTATTAAATACTATGCCATATCTTAATTTAATCACTTAAAAAGAGAAGAGCATAATGATTTTGAAATTCATGCTAGTTAATTAGCAAGATCTGAAAAAAGTATTCAGTTTCTAACTAGATATTAAGCTAGGAGCCCAAAGCCTCAAAGTCAAGTCTTGCCATTTCCAGGATGACAGCTATAAAAGCCTGTAGTAAACCCCACCACAGTGGTTACTAGGAAGACAAAATAAGATTATGTACGAGGAAGTGATTAAAAATTATGGAGCACCATAGAAATGCAAAGTTTAGCTACTAATGCTATGATTGTGTGGGTCATCCACAAGGCTCTGAATTTTCAGTATGCTCTGTTGTGGGATATTGCATTTGAATAAAGGTGAATTTGAGAGAGAAAGTAATACATGTGCTACCACTTAAACACACTGAGATTCACATTCACTTGCCCTAATTACCAGCACAAAGGCAGCCTCAAAGTCCATTTAGTTTCTGAAGTGAAGATGGAAATTAAGTGGGACTTGTCATAGCTCATAAAGCGCAATTCTGCATTAAAATATTGCCTGAAGAAGGAAAGCCTCAAGGCATAGTTCTTTTCTGACAGGGAAAAAATAGTAATAAGGCCTTGAGATCCAAAGGAAAACTAAATGAAGGAAAGATCTCCCTTTGGTTTATAATGCATATAATTGTACCCAGAACATTTTTGATTTAAAAATAATTCATTGCGTAAATGCATATATATTTCCAAAGCGTTACCAGCATTCAAGGGCTGTTTCCACATGACAGAATTTCTAAAATATGCATCCTTTGACCAAGATGAACCTTAATGTTCCCCTCAGCTGGACTAACCTTTAGAAAGATTTCTCCTGACTCCAGGCCCTTGACCTCTTATTTCTTGGAGCATAGACTTCAGGAAACTTGGAATTGCACATTGTTTCTCTGCTCCTTTGAGATGCAGATCTTCTGTAATCCTGGAGTGTCTTTCTCGGGGCCGTGGGAGCTGGCCCTCTGACGTGTAACCATGAAGGAAGGGAGCCCCTGGTCTCTGGGAGAGCTGGGGCCTAACAGCAGCAAGAGGGACTTAGTAACCGCAGCAGCCTGATCACCCAGGCCAGCTCCCCACCATCAGCCCTCAGCGCTTTCCCGCTAGTTCACCACAGCACTTAAAAACCCTCTCACCGTTTGTTCTAGAAGAGCGGAATTCAGTTTCTCTCTTCTGTTGCAATAGCTTCAGTCTCTATTGCAAAAGTCCTGAGTCAGGTCTTCCTTAGCCATTCATCTGGTGCAGTTTTCCTTTGACCCTTCTTTCTAAGATAGGGGTTTTGCTTCTTGGTTAAAAGCCCACTGGAGACAGAGCTAAACATTACCACTACTTGGCTAAGTGGTTGACACAACTCTCAAATATAAGAACTGTTACCCAATGGTGGCAATATGCAACTAATCCTGTTTCTCTAAGAAAACCACAATTTTCAAAGTTAAGATAAAAATTCCACTAATACCCCACGTATCTAAACATCTTAGCCTATCATGTGTAGCAGAGCTCAGTCCTACCTGTTCAAAGATGTTCTTTCCAGCATCTTCATCCTGCCCAATCTCTTCACTATTCCACTAGTGATATCTTCCTTTGCATCCCTACCTCTCAGTTTGCCATTCTGTCCTGAGATTCACTTTCTCCTCCTCCAGCTTGGGTCTTCTCACACGCATTAGACAACCTTTCTTATTTATTCCAGCTCTTGTTGTCTTTCCTCACCTACTCTCATGTGCTTGTGTTCTGCACCACGAAATTCAGCAGTTCTTTGAATCTGGGACCTGTTTGTACCACATCTGTTTCAGGAGCAGTGCATATGAGAAATGAACTTGTAGTAGGTTGGTAACACTGGGTTGTCTGCGAATAACAATAAAAATTATGAAAGTCTGAAATCCTACATGAACTTACTTCAGATCTCAATCTCTTTAATAAACCTATGACATGGGTACTTTTATTACACCCATTTCTCAGATTAAATAACTTTCAGATTAAATAACTTGCCTGAATCATATAGTAATAATGGGTCAAACTAGAATAGAAATCTAGGCAGACTTCATGGGCCTTACTCTTAGCTATAACTCTTTTCTTAAGGATTTTGTAATATTTTAAACCCTGAGTACTATCAAACACGTCTGATTTTGTTTTAGAGGTACACTATGCCTTAATTTAAAAATTCACTTGAATAGGCTCATTTTTAAAAGTTTTATTGAGATATAATTCATATAACATAATTAACCCATTTAAAATGTATAATTCAACGATTTTAAGTATATTTACAGATATGTACAATGATCAATACAATTTTAGAAGATTTTCATTACCTCAAAAAGTGTACCTGTTTACTATCATTCCCTATCACTCCATCCAGCCCAGCACTAAACAATGGCTAATCTACTTTTTGTCTCTATCAATTTGCCTATTTTGGACATTTCATGTACAATAGAATCCCATTATATGTGATGTACTGTGACTATCTTTCACTTAGCAGAGTGATTTCGAGGTTCATCTGTGTTGTAACGTGTCAAACTTCATATTTCACTCCTGTTTATTGCTGTATAGTATTCCATTATATGAATATACCTCATTTTAAAATCCATTTATCAGTTGATGGACATTTGGGGTGTTTCCAAATTTTGGCTATTATGCTGTTATAAACATTCATGTACAAATTTTTGTGTGGACATATGTTTTCATCTCTCTTGCATATGTGTCTAGTGGAATTGCTGGGTCATATGGTAACTCTATGTTCAACAACTTTAAAAACTGCCAAAGAGTTTTCCAAAGTGGCTGCAGCATTCTACATTCTCAGCAGCAGTATAAGAGGGTTCCAGTTTCTCCATATGCTTGTCAACACTTTTGACCTGACTTTTGGATTATAATTATCATAATAGGTGTGAAATAGTATCTTATTATGGTTTTAATTTGTGTTTCCTGTTATATAAGTATGCCAAGTACCTTTTCTTGTACTTATTGGTCAGTTGTATATCTTTGAATAAATGGAATATCATTTTAATTGGGTTATTTGTCTTTTTTGAGTTATAAGATTTCATTACACATTCTAGATAAAAGTCCATTATGACATACTCGATCTGCTAATATTTTATCCCATTCTGGGATTTCTCTTTTCGCTTTATTAACTACATTCTGTGGCACACAAAAAAGTCTGAATTTTGATGGAGTTCAATTTACTTATTATTTGCTCTTGTTGCTTGTGTGTTTGGTGTCATATCTAAGAATCAACTGTCAAATCCAATGTCGTGAAGGTACATCCGTATGTTTTCTTCTAATAGTTCTATACTTTTAACACTTACATTTAGATTTTGGATCTATTTCATATTAACTTTGCATACGATGTTAGCTAAGGATCTAACCTCATCGTTTTGCATGTGGCCACCCACCTGTCCCAGTGCCATTTTTGAATAGACCCTCCTCTGACTGAATTGTCTTGTAATCTTCTCAAAATCAGTTAACCTTAGATGCATGGGTTTATTTCTATTTCAGTGATCTACGTATCTATCTTTATGCCAGCCCCACACTGTCTTGATTACTGTTGCTTTGTAGGAAATTCAGAAAATGAGGAATATGAATCTTCTTACTTTGTTCTTCTTCCAAATGTGCTTTGGTTCTTCTGTGTCCTTTTAAATTCCAGACAAATTTGGGGGTCAGTTATTCATTTCTTCAAAAAAGGCCTTTCAGATTTTGACAGAGTTTAAAGTAAATATTGCCATCTTAACAATGTTGAATTTTCTCAACATGCTTTCCACTTATTTAGATCTTTAATTTCTTTCTAAAATTTATCAGAATCTAATTTTAGGGTATACGTTTTGCACTCACTTTGTTAAATTTATTCCTAAGTACTATTCCTTTTGATACTATTGTATGGAATTGTTTTCCTAATTTCATTTCACAAGAGATGTCTCTTGCCTGAGTATTCATAGAACTATCACACATAAGTCTTTGAAAGATTTTGCTTAGGAAGCATTATTTTAGCTGTCTTTTTATGTTTTGAAAGCAGACAACAGCAGGATTTCAAGAAACCCAGATAGGAATACTATAGAATACTATAACAAGGCCTGCCTGCCAAATGTCACAAGTCAGTTTTTGGCTGAGACCACTGTAATAAAGACAGGTTTCCAAGAGAAAAACAAGCAGAAGTTTATTAACATGAACACCTTATGTATATATGGGAGATACCCAAGGAAAAATGAGTAATTCAAAGAGACAATTTAGAATTGCAGCTTATATAGCGTCTTCAACAAAGAATAAATTTGTGGAGAAATGACAGGACAGCAGAAAGAAGGTTCAGTCCTCCAGGGGTTGAAATAAAGGTTGTTTAGTAAAGTTTCTTATGCAGATTCCTCTGGTTCCAAAACTCAGAAGGGTAGAAAGAAAACTATTTGTCCTCCCCTGTAGAGCCCAGGAGGATGGAGGAAAAATCTTTTTCCCCTTATGGGAAAATGTGGTGTCTAATGGTGTGATTAACTTTTGTCCTTTTTGGTAGAAATGGGAGAAGGAATGGCTGTGAAAATGTATGTCCTACTTTTAAGCAAATAAGGGAAGGTGGCACCTTTTCTTTTATCCTCAGCTCAGAGTTCTTATGCCCAAATCATACATCTGGGAGTGGGAACACTCTGCTACACTTCAGTTCAAAAGCTGACTCTATGAAATAAGCCACAAAGCAAATTAACAGGAGAATAGATTCACAACTTTATTATTTTTAATATTGCATACACAAGGAGTTTCACAGGAAAAAAAGAAAAGTACCTCCCCAAAAGGGGTGAGATTTGAGAGCTTATATACAACCTTAATAGGGGAAGGGAATGGGGGGATGCGGGAATTCTAGGGGAGAATAAAACGTTTTTTTGAAAGATAAACGGGCCCTTTCTAAAGCCTTTTTGTTTATTTTGCTTTCTTTAACTTTGCTGCAGAAGCTTAATTGTTTCCATTTGGGCCGCGGCTCGGGCGGGGCTCCAGGGTGGTTAAAAGCTGCCTGGTGGCTGCAAGCAGAAAGGCTCAAGCAGAAGCCCTGACACCCGGGAAACGCAGAGGCACCCCTCAAGCGCCCCGGAGCTCCCGAGGCTCCAGTCCTGCTCGAGGATGAGCCTTTGGAAGAGATACTTGCCCTGCGCACCCTGGGGTCAGCAGGCTGAGAGGTCACTCAGATGGTTGCCCACCTGGAGGATGCCTTCCACCGGCTCGCCTAGGCGGTCGCTCCGGGGAGCCGCGGGAGGGGGCGGGGCCGGGCGGCTCCCGCAGGACCGCGGGGAGGGGGCGGGGACGGGCGGCCGCTCGGGGAAGCCGCGGGGAGGGGGCGGGGCGCAGCGGCTCCCGCAGGACCGCGGGGAGGGGGCGGGGCCGGGCGGCTCCAGCAGGACCGTGGGGAGGGGGCGAGGCCGGCCGGCTCCCGCAGAGCCGCGGGGACGGGCGGCTGCAGCAGGACCGCGGGGAGGGGGCGGGGACGGCGGAACGCTCCGGGAAGCCGTGGGGAGGGGGCGGGGCCGGGCGGCCGCTCCGGGAAGCCGCGGGAGGGGCCGGGGCCTCGAGAGACGGTAGGGGCGGCGTCTCCGGAGAAGCCCGAGCTCACCGTGGCTCTCATGGCTCGGCCGCGGGAACGGGCGACGGGAACCACCGAGTTTTAGCCCGAAGTCCCGGTAACCCCTCTGTTCGCCCCCGCACACGCCCCCCCCTCCCCGCCCCTTGCCTCCGGAGCTCGCTCTGCCGCCGCCGCCGCCGCCGCCGCCGCCGCCGCTGCCGCGTCGTCTTGTACCCGATCCCCGTCTCCTTTCTCCTTTCCTCTCGTGTTCCCGTTGAAGAAAAAGATATATCGCAGCTTCATTGTACATACTACCTTTCAATACGTGTATGCACTGTAATTTTTTTTCACAAAATTCTTTGTCCTTTTACCCCACCTTCTAAATCAGAGAATGTTTTAAAAGTGAGAAAAATAGAATCCATGTATTTAAATTCTACCCTTAACCATTTCATGTGGTAATTACGACTTTAAAAATTGACATGTTTTGATGAGTCATACTCATTTTGGTTTTGTTTCCAAATAATCGCATTACACTTTTTTTCACAGATATATTCGTGAATAATGTATACTTTCTAGGAAATAAAGTTTGAATCCACTTATCTCACTATGCTGAAGAATTTATTATTTAGTGTCAATTTAATTAAAAGTCACAATGTTGTTT
Source organism: Camelus dromedarius (assembly GCF_036321535.1). NCBI lineage: Eukaryota > Metazoa > Chordata > Mammalia > Artiodactyla > Camelidae > Camelus > Camelus dromedarius. Next base: position 72,348,411 of record NC_087447.1, read on the forward strand.
TAAGTCAGAAAGTAGGGATTTAAATTAGATGCTGTCATAAATTGCAAGATAATTTCCCTTCAGTCGACTTTGCTGTTTTTAAATCACTTTTTCATTTCATAAATGGTAGAGATATTATTATGAATACCTTTTAATGATAAATAATTCTCTGCAAATAGAATATACTTATGTATATCTGTATTTGTATCTGTGTCTATATACATCTGTAGTTAAATATTTCTCCTGCAAAGTGACATCCTACTACCAAGAAAAAAGACCTCGAAAATATTTTTTATAGTCAAAAAGAATATACTCTCTCATGGTATCTGTTAAACTCAATCTGTGTCTTGCCATTTTAATAGGAAAATAAAATAATTACAATAATCTCATTTTATGAGTTCCTTTTCGATCCCCTTGGCAATGAGACCAAAATAGTTAAAATGTATTTTTTGGAAGAAGGACTATAAATATTATTTTAAATGAAATCTCAATATTTTAAGTACATCCAGGACTGTTCTAGTTGAAGGGATTAGTTCATCATAGTTGTACATGTTCATTTTCCTACACAATTTTTTAAAGAAATATGATTAGAATTTACCCAGCATAAATTGTTTGTTCTCATTACTTGCTACTTTTGGTGGCTGACGTATCTCAATAAATCAACAGTTACGTAGCTTTAAAAATTCTAATGTTCTGATTGCATGTAAATGATTAATATATTCTGATTTACCTACAATATTTGGATTAAATATAAAATATCTTGATTAGATATTTCTTATTAAAGTAATACCAGGACTATTAATAAGAATGCTTAAGTAAATGCATTTGGAGAGTATGCTCACTGACGTTTAAAAAGGATGTTTCCTAATATAAATGCAAACATCAGACACTTTTAAATGCCTTTTTGAAAAGCAATATTAATAATCTGAGATTTAATTTTTTACTTGTAATCTCTTATGATCATACTTTTATTGAGAATACAGAATTAATTTGAGAAAGCGAGAGTTAATACAAGTGTAGAGTTGTACTGTTTTTATTTTTATCTGAAAAATATATTGTTTTAGTTATTTATACTTTACTATGTAAAAACCAAACATCTTGGAAAATCAGGAGAGGATAAAAATCCTTACATAATATTTTTCTGGTAGTATAAAATATTACCTGACCAAATTTGAATTATGTATTAGAATTTATTTTTAATAATTCTAGCTTAAACCTTTATTTAGCTCACAAACAATTCATTTTAACCACCCAGTCAAGGCTTTTCCCTAGAAGTAATGCTAGAAATAATCAAGACATGCAAGCTCAGGTTTGTTTTCAGAGATGTTCTTCGGAGTGTTATTTATGAGAATGAAGATTCTGGAGGAAAAAAACTAATAGTCAATAATACAGAAATGTTTGACTTAAGTGTTGCGTATATGAAACACATACTAAGAATCAAATTTTGGTTAATAGTTAGTGGTCAGTGAAATGTTAACGACACAAGTCATGAAATTCAGAAGTACAGGCCTATATATAAGCCTGCTTATTCTTAGTTACATGAGTATAAATCTGTCTATAAGCATAAGCACACATACACATACACATATATGTATACATACACACACACATACACGTTGATGAAAATAAATCTTGGAAAGAATTATGCAGAATGTTAATAGAATTAAGGTTGTTTTTCAAATTAAATATAACATACAAACATAGTAAATACTCATTATAGCCATTGAGTTCTACAGTGCTCATAAACTTATCCCATCCTCCCTACACTTGTAGCTCAGTTTGCAGATATCGGTAAAGTCTACATCAAAAATGTTCACAGTTTTAAATTCAGGTAATACACCGTAATAGTATTAACCTATAAATTGAGGTTAAAGAAACATTGTTAAATATTAAAATATAGTAAGACTTAAGTGGTAGAATGTTTTAATTTGAATGTGTTTATTGCTTGGATTCAGTGGGAAAAAATTATAGGGCTAACCCATCAGAAGTTAATTGATGAATAAATTCATAGAAGAGTACTTATCCTAAAGAATAGATGAACTGAGGTACAAATGAAAGCTTTGGCCTTGGTGGGGAGAGATGATTCTAAGAATAGACTTTGTAAGTTTTGTGCTTGAAGGTATACATTGGGCTAGAGGACACAATGCAAAGCTTCTCATCAACATATAATAAAGCGCTGTGGAAAAGTGTTGACTTCCTGAATTATGCAGATGGTGTCACATAAAGTAAATTAAAAAAAAAACATGCTTATACTTAGTTATTTGTAATAGATAAAGATTTCATATATCTACACATTATACATTTTATACTTTTCCAGTTTGTATCTTATTTTCAGTTCGTATCTTTTTTCTTATCTGCTTGATCCAAACTAAGGTATCTGAAACTGTGGATATATATAAATTAGTATCATATTTGAACATAGCATTATTAGCAAAAGATTAGAGGATGTCATAGGAACAGTTTTGTGAAGAAGATTGAAGATTACAGGAGATGATTTTCTATTTCCACTAATTCTTTCTTTTAATGGTACACACACACACACAAGACTGAATACACAAAATGTGCTGAGAAAATTACTAAACTGGTATCAAAAAGAAAGTTTTCCACAAACACACTACTTCTGTATCTCAATCCTTCACATTGATGACTTTATGCTCAATTAGTCATCTCTTTTTTTAATAATCACTTTTAGTAAACATTTGTTTTTGAGAAGCTGTCTTGAGGGAGCTCAGCTATTGGATTTAGAAGAAAATCAAAGCTTCTGTTATAAATATGTTCTCAGAATACAAGTACTATAGTACTAGTATATTACAAGGTATTATAAATATATTCAAAGAAAACCATGTTTAAGATTTAAAGGAAAGTATGATGACACTGATTCAAGAAATCAATGATAACAGCAAGAGATAAAAATTACATTAAGAAAACAAATGAATATTTTAAAATTGAAACATTCAATAACTAAAATTAAAAACTCACTGTTGGGGCTCAACAACACATTAGAGGTGGCAGAAGGAACAATTAGTAAATTTGAAAACAGGGCAAAAGAGATTATCCAATCTGACAGACAGTGAAAAATTAAGATAGTTTCTCATAGAACTGTGGTACACCAGTAAGCGTGGCAACACGCACAAAACTGGCAGACCAGAAGAGAGAAAAATACAAAAAAATTTAGAAGGCATAATGCCTGAAAACTTTTTAAATTCAAAGAAAACATTAATCTGCACACCTAAGTTCAACAAACATTACAGAGAACAAACATAAGAGATTCACAACTAGACAGCACAGACAGTTGAAAAGACAAGGAGAAAATCTTAAAAGCAACGAGCAAAACAATTCATTCTGTGCAGCAAACCACGAGATTAGCAACTGACTCCTTATCAGACATATTACAGAACTCCTTTAAGGGCCTCGTATTCGTAAATAGTAAAGCAAGTATACATATTTTGTGGCCTTCACTTAGGATAGATAAATAGCACTTTTCTGGTGTTCAGTCAATATCAAAAATGCCTTACTTGATTGGCCTTTGGAACCAAGTCTGTGCAAGAAGACTGGCTTGCCTGGATCTGGGTGTGAGCCAAAGCTTGAAGAAATATAAATCAAGGGCCAAGTGAGAACACCAAGCTTGGTAACGTAAAGAAAATCGTATACACAATTTGGCTTAACACGTTTCCGGTGAGCCAGAGTACCGGAGCATGGAAGAAATAGGCAGGCAGGAACCTATTTCAGTGATCAGATGAATGCAGATCACCTGGAAAGACTTGGGAGTAGCGTAAATGGCCCATGAATAGATATCTTCACTAAAGCATGATGCACAGCACAGCATGTACATAAGCTGACTCATTTCAGTTGTCAGAGCTGTAGTGACAACACAAGGACCTACTCCTTTAACAGTAAATGAAGGGGAATCTACCTACAAGACTGGAGTATCAGCACAATGTACAGAAGAATAGGAGGGCAAAATACATATAATTTTCAAAAGACTGGTATGTGCTGCAGTGTTATTAAACAGCATGGAAAAGCTAAGAAGTGTGAAAAATCTTTTAAATTGTTAGATGTTACAGGGTCACTATCAAGAAAGTGGTCAAAGTACTAGGAAAATGATCCATAATTTAAAGAGAAAGTGTTGAGGGTTTTGAGAGTAGTGAGCAAATGTATACCAAGAGTAGGGCAGGAAAATGAGAGGGCAGGCCCAGGAGTGTGCAGGCACAGAAGGGAGCAGGAGAGGTGAGGGCCAGCCCAGGAGTGGTCCTATTAGACTTCCAAGAGATGACGTTGAGAGGCAATGGGTATTTGAGTCTGGAATACAGGAGGGAGGTCTGGATTGGAAATAGCAGTTTGGAAGTTACCAACTTGTAGATAATACATAAAGCCCTAAGGCTGATGTGGGCGGCAGCAGAAAGTAGTAGAGGCCAGAAGACTGAGCCTCAGGGGTGCTGTGTGCCAGCATTCAGGGGTTGGGACTGAGAAGACCGGCCAGGGCCGTGGGAGGAAACCAGAGCAGCCCGAGACCCAGGAAGCCCCATGAAGAAAGGGCTTGAGGAAGTCGAGGAGAGCAGCGGTGGGAAGTGTGGCTGCTGGGCCGTGCGAGGAGAGGACTGAGAGCTCCCCGTGGAGTCAGCACCTGGTGGGTGGTGGGTGACCCTGTCATGAGCAGTTGCAGTGAGTGGACACACTTGCTTGGATGGAAAATGAGGGGAATCAGAGGAAGTGAATGGGAACAGCTCCTTTGCAGGGGCAGGAGGCGTGTGTGCTGGAGAGCAGAGAACTGGGGCCGCAGTTGGAGGGTGAACGCATCTTTTTTTATAAGATGAGGGTAATAACAGTGTATGCTAATAGAAAAGATAGTTTAAATGGGGAAGTTAGTAACACCACATTCCCTTAGGTTAGGGGAATTGCAGGTGGGGACACAGAAATGCCCCTGAGAGAGTCAGCTTCAAAACACTTGCCAGGTCCAGTCCACTCAAGACCAGGTCCCAGGAGTGTCAGCCACTTAGGAACTTTACCGCCCCCTGCAGTTTTGATCCTGGCAGGGCCAGAAGCCATAATTAGCCAGCTGAGGAAGGATGGAGTTAGGCAGGAAGAAGAGGCCTGCCCTGCCTTCCCCCCCTCCTGCAAGTGGTCAGCCAGCAGCATGGCCTCACTGAGTAACTGACGTGGTCTTTTCATAGTTATGTGGTTAAAAAGTTCTCAAATGTTATACCATGCTCCCGAATAAGTCTCAGATTGATTGAAGATTTAATTGGTGGAAATAAAAGAAAAAAAAATACAGTGAAGAAAGCGTGTAAACATAAGGCTGAGCCACAGAGCAGGGTCAGCAGACATGAGGAAACACATTTTCACTTCATCTGGAGAGCGAGTGTTGGCTTCTCGAGTTTGTACTTAATGATACATATTGCCACAATCTCTGAAGCCATGAAAACAGCTTTTTGCTGTTTGCATCTGCTAAATTCCCTGGAGACTGGCTGGGGCCCAGAGGGATGGAGAAAGGAATACACTGGGGGATAAGGAGATACAGAGGTTTTTGTTGGGGAGCTCTCTGGGGGACTAGGCCTTCAGCATCCTGTGGTTCCACCCCACTCTAACCGCAGTTGCATACAAACATGGCTTTCTCAGGGTCAAGCCTCACTTCTGGAAATGTCCCAAAACACTCAGCCACCTAGCACCAACATTTCAAAGGAATCCAAAATGGCCCACAAGCAATTGCAGAGATTTGAAATGACTTAGGCTCCCACGTGCGCACCGGGCACACTGGGCCTCTGGGCCTCTGTGCACACTCACAGGGATACTGGCTCTGGAGGGACAGTTGAGGGACAGTTGAGGGTCAGTGCTGTTGCTAGGCTACGAGTGTTCCGGACCAAACATTCCAAGCCGCTGAGCTTCACAGCCAAGGTGTGGCAGCGAGACCTCTGTGGCTCTTCTGCAGCGCCAGCGCTGAGATTGGGAGGTGGCAAGAGACCAGGAGGGAAGTGAGCGGTGTCGGAAGGCGATAAGCCAGATGAAGAAGAGACTCGTTGAGTTCGTGAACTGGGTGGACTTCAGCATCCATCAGAGAGAGCGCAGGAATCGTGAGAAGCCTGTGCCTGGGTATCATGTCCATAGGTGTGAGCTAAAGGAGTTCCACAAAGCCGCATATTTAGGTGACACGCATACACTGCAGGAGCTGCTGTCACATAAGAAAAATGTAGACAGCAGAGACAGGAAGAACAGGTAACAGAGGTGGTGCGGGGTGGGGCGGGCCTAGGAGGAGCTGCCAACTGTGGTTGTAAGACATGGATTTTAAACTGCCTTCCCATGTCAGAGATGTTCAAGTGTGAGACAATGAGCATGTTAGAATCATTGAAGTACAGTGTTCTCATCCTTGCAGCAGCAAAGTAGATACACTATCATTTTACTTAATTGAAATGTTGTCTTGGTAAAACAGTAACGGTAACAATTATAATATTATCTAACAATTATTGAGCTGTTCAACTGCCAGACACTTTGCATAGCTTTTCATTTAAGCATCACAGCGGCATCCTGTAAGATAACTACTACTTCATGCCCATTTTGTTGATGAGGAAATTGAGGCACAGTCAGGCTAAGTGAGAGCTAATAAGGGACAGTGTTAAAGTAGAAGTCAGACCCAAGGTGAGCTGAATCTCAACGGCATGCCCTTTCTATTCAAACAGGTGGTTCTTCCATTAATGTGGTGAGTAATAAGAGCTAATAAATACTGTTCTTTCCCCGTAGAAAGAACTAAGATAAGAAGACTAAATGTTAGTTTTAAAGGGGTAGGAATAGCATGCTGTTGAATGTTTACAATTACACGAGTAACTGTACCTTTGAACTAGTACGCTCTAATTTCCTAAAAAGCCCTCTCATGTTCTCAGGACTGCACTACACTTAGCCTGCGCCAGCGGCCAGTCATCAGTGGTGGCTCTCCTTATCCAGCGGAAGTGTGACCTGGATGCTCGTGATGAGGAAAGCAAGACAGCTCTCATCAAGGTGTGTAGCAGCCAACCGTGTCCACGTGAGATGGATTCGATTTACTTACTTAGAATAAAAATGAATTTATCTGTTTTAAATATAACGAGCTGCTGGGACTTGAGGAATGTTAACTTGGAATGCCTAGCACTTACAGTCTGTTTCTTGGCTTGATACCAACAGGCTGTACAATGCCAGAAAGAAGTGTGTGTCACTATCCTGCTGAAACAGGGTGCTGACCCAAATCTTGCGGACAACTGTCAGAACACTGCTCTGCATTACGCCGTCTTGGCTGAAGATACATCAATTGCAGCAGAGCTGCTCTGCTATAAGGCAAACATCGAGGCGATAAACCAGGTATAGCTCAACTATTTACAAGATATTTGAAATACAGGGATTTTTCTAGCTACAGGTGTTTTATTTATAGTAGAATGTATACTGAATACACCAGGCCCTGTTACCATGGAAACAACTCCAAAGCCAAGGCCAGGGGCTAGAGGTAGTGCCCACAGAAAGGGCAAAGCTCTGTCTCCCTGCCGCACTTGTACCCCAGAAGGAGCAACTTCCCATTAGGAAGTGCCTGGGAGTGGGTGGTAGGCTCAGAGCCTAGAGAAGATGAAGGCTTGCGGGGAGTGAAGTGATGGCAAGGGCTGGGTGCCTGCCTGGGGGTGGGTGGGAGGAGGAAGGAACCCAGTACCCAGCAAGGGGAGCTGGGTGACTGCACCTGGGCAGGGGAGGCAGCAAACCACAGGCCCTGAGCACCCCAGGATCCCAGGTTCTAGAATCTGGGCAAGTGAGGTCAGGTCATGTTCGACAGCCAGCAGGGGCATTCACCTGTGCTGGTGGCCACATGGCCCTCCACGTACACCTTCACCTTGGGGTCTTCCATGCTCAGCCGGGTGCAGCTCCCCTGCGGGGCTGTGGCCATAGGTGGGGAGCAAGTGATGGCGCAGCTGGTCCTCCTGCTTTTCCTCCTGGCTCTCCCCTGAAGATTTGGATTGAATAAGTCTACTCAGGTCTGGACACAGGTAATTAGAAATACTTCCCTGAGATTCTGTTACAACCCTTGGTTAAGGACTATTGAATGGATACATGTAATACATGTAAATTCACAGATCTCAAAAATAAGATGTCTCTGGAAGTGCGGGGGTTTGATAGATGCTGCTTCTTTCAGTGCTCTCGTTTCCAGCCATGTTAGCCTGACTTCTATCCGTCTCTTCCTGGCAATATTACTGGCAGTATCTATTGCCTTGAAGAGTAGCTCCTTTTCCCTTCTAACCACTGATCATTCAGTGGCTCTCAGACAATCCTATAAACTTGGTTGTGGTCAGTGATTCAGTAAGTAGAGTCAGACCCTTTAAAGATTTTGCACCATTTGTTCCCATCCAGGTCATTAGGTCAACAGGGTTTTTCTGATTGCAGTAATAGGAAATCATGAGCCTTCTTTTGGTTAAAGCTGTGTGACAGACTCTTGCAATCTATCTGTTAGATTCACTGAGCCCTAGCATAATCAAGATGACAGCTTTTTAAAATTAAAGTCTAGTTACAGTGTTGTGATAGTTTCTGGTGTACAGCAAAGTGATTCTATTATATATATATATATATATATATTCTTATTCAGTTAAATATAAAATTCTTATTCAGTTATATATATTCTTTTTCAGTTATATATAAAATTCTTACTCAGTTATATATATTCTTATTCAGTTATATATATTTTCTTATTCAGTTATAGATATTCTTTTTCAGTTATATGTATGTACATATATATATTCATATTCTTTTCCGTTATGGTTTACTACAGGATATTGAGTATAGTTCCCTGTAGTATATACAGTAGGACCTTGTTGTTCATCTATTTTATATATAGTAGTTTCTATCTGCTAGTCCAAAACTGCTAATTTATTCTTCTCCCACCCCCTTTCCCCTTTGGTAACCACCAGTTTGTTTTCTATGTCTGTGAGTCTGTTTCTGCTTTGTAAATAAGTTCATTTGTATCATATTTTAGAGTCCACATATTAAGTGATAGCCTATGGGGTTTGTCTTTCACTTTCTGACTTACCTCACTCAGTATGAGACTCTCTAGGTCCTTCCATGTTGCTGCAAGTGGCATTATTTCATTCTTTTTTTTTATGGCTGAGTCGTATTCCATTGTATATAAGTGTACCATGCAAGATGGCAGTTTTAAACATCAAGACCCATGACATTAGTAACAAATTGGAATTGTTATAATAATTTAGTTTCAGCCGTCTTATGAACTGATGATCCATTTGATTAACAATCAGGGAGAATAAGATACAGGTAGATTGTAGTTTTAGCAGGCATTGGAAAAATTCTTGAAGTGGATATTATGAGTCTTAATCACAATTTTTATTTCATGTTGGGGCCCAGTGTTTTCGTGTGTAAGACATATGATTCTACAGGAAGGCAAGGTTTTACATACAAATACTTGATTTACACCCAACTGTTTGGAAACACAGCAAACATAAAAACACAAGTGGGCTATAGACTAAACATGGCCCTGGGTATGTTCAGTTTGTCTCCACACATTGAGTCAACATTTAAAATTTAGGAGACTTGTGCAGAAATCTGCACTTCAGAACTTCTCCTCAAGAATCAAATCTGGTCCCCCTTGAGCCCAGGCTCCTGTGCGGTCTGCCCTGCAGAGGTGGCCCCTTCTTGGTGGGGCGTGTGTTCTCCGGTGTGCTGTCCTCACCTGGGACCTTCACTTACTCGGGCCACCTATGTTGCCTCTGTAAGCATTTGAATTTACAATTCCTGTCGTATATTTTGATAAGTATTTCAATATTTTAAAGACAGCCTATATTAATTTATAGTCTACTTCATATTTTATAATAATCCCTTAAGAGTGGGATGGAAGTTTTCAAATTAGAATTTATAAGTTGGTTTAAGAAAAACCTTTTCTTTACATGCAAGTAGTCATATTCCCATTGGAATGTCTGCAAGCTTTATGAGATTAGTCGTAGTTGTAACTGGATAGGTTATGCATGTTGCAGACAGTATGGTATCTTTCTCCTCAGCGTGGCTCCTTAAAAATGTAGTTGATTCAGTAGCTAAATGGCTCTCTCTGGAGCAGTGTTTAGAGTGTCAGGAGTAGTAGTTGAGCAGTAAGGGAACTAGAGAATGCCTGACGCACGCTGCGATAGAAGCGAAGGTTCTTGGAACCAGCAAATGTCTGAAGTGGGTTTCAGAGAATGACTTCACAGGGAAACTTTCCAGGAGGCCAAGGAGGAACCTTTTCAAGAGAAGGGGCACAGAGGGGCGAGGAGGAAGGGGCTACTTGTTATTTACTTTTTTATAGTATATGTTTTAAGTTTAGAGGCTTAAGTTTTTAAATTCAGTTTTGAAATGTATATGTAATTTTGTACATTATCAAATGTTTTTACTATTTTACAGTATAACTTCACACCATTTTTAGTCGCCGTCAGGGAGAACAAAGAAGAGATGGTCAAATTTTTGATTGAGAACGGGGCAAATGTACATGCAGTTGACAAGATGCAAAGGTACAATAGTTTGTTCTCTCTCCCTCTTTTTTTTTTTTTTTGTTTAATCTTAATGTTGTTCTAGAGTAGTAACAGCCAATCAGAAAGATTAACTTAATAAGAAGAGGATTAACTTGGAATCAACACATCATCAGTCAGGTAGAAAAGCAATTATTCTGCCTGGTGTCACGAAGAACGGTATGCAGCAGGACTCATCTTCCTTTATGGTAGTGACTGCTGTCATTTGCAACCTGATTTTTTTGGTCATGTGATCTTACCATAGTTCAGGGATTTCATTTTAGTTTTATTAGTATGGACTCTAATTTTAATTTACCTTATGAGACAGTGTTGAATTTCTTCATTCTTTTATAATTTTTTTAACCTCTACTTGGTGTATATTTTTTTCTTAAAAGATGCATATTAAACAGAGAGGAGTTTGTTTTGCCTTTTGGATGATTCTGCTTTAAATTACTTTCTTTGAAGGATAGTGATGTGATTAGGTTATCACTAAGTGAGTATCACTAAGAGAGTAACTATGACCAGATACTGTGGGCTCATCAGTTTTTATCCTTTTTCATTTCTAGTACAGTTTGATGTTTTTATTTTCAATTGATAACGGTAGAAGGAAGAAAAATAGCTTGAATTATTGAATAAACACTCCCTTTAAAGAAGACAGGTCATTGGTGGATGATAGAGAGGAAGGAGCTGGGCTTTAGAGTCAGATGAGGTTGAATTCCCAGCTCTCCTGCTGGTCAGGTGTGTTACCTGGGGGACATGATTTATCACCAACCAGTACGTTTCCTGTCACGTAAAGGAGGGTCGTCGTACATCCTTCAAGGGTGGTTGTGCCTAAGAAAGACCATGCGTAGACTGTTCAGGTTAGTGCCGGGCACATGCTTCTCAGCGTGGTTAACTGCAGCCGTGACTATTTTTGTTGCCATTTTTATTCATGTTACTGTTTTCAGCCTGCAAACAGCTTCTCCTTACCTGACCTCTAGCTGATTTTAAAGCATTATATTTCAGACTAGAGAAGAAATGGGGAATCCTTTATTTAAACCTTTACCTACTTCAGATAAGTGACCTCAGCATCCTTTCTTGTCCATCAGAGGACTTTAAGTTAGCAGCTTCTACTATGTGCTACCCAAGTAGGACAGGAGGCTTCTTTTTTGTCCCTCCATTTTGGCCTTGGAGGGGATTTGCAAAGATGAGCACTTGAGCATGTAAATGGTCAGTTCTCCAGGGGTGGGCAAGATATTAACTTGGTAAACTAGACCAAATTAACTGCTTGAGTTACGCTAACTAAGTTCCTAAGGGTGAAGTTGTCTCTTTTATTTTAGATCAGCGCTCATGCTTGCTGTGTTTCATGACTCACCGGACACAGTCAAGCTGCTGCTTCAGAAGCACGTTAATGCCAGTTCTCGAGATTTACACGGAATGTCTGCTGAAAGATATGCTTGTCGTAATGGTTTTAAACAGTAAGTGTTTACATTAAAATGGCAGTTATCTCTAAATTGAGGTTGAAAATGACCTAACTGTTACTTGTTACATGACAGGTGAGAGTTCCTAGTTGGGAGCAGGCACTTTGGGGATGGCAGTGAGACCCTCCCCATCACCAGCTGGAAACCAGCAAAAGGCCAGACTAGTGAGATGGAGCAGTGGGCACGGGGTTCTTTATCTCAGGGTTTGTAAGACCTTTATCCTTAGGGTCCTACTGGTCTCCATTTCATTTCAGTGTAACCCCTATGCATGCGGTCCAAGTAATGTCACATATCTGATTTTTCTAACTAGTCATTTGGGTCTTGAAATGTTTAGCAGAGCAGAAAATCCTGTATTTTCCTTTGGGGGCTTTCTTCTATAATCTTCCTCTTGCATTTTTCAAGAACCTAAGGGATTCCCTAAGGCCACAGTGACAATCCTCTCCCAAAGGCATTGGGGCAGGGCGAGGGCATGCTAATCGTTCTCTTGTTTCCCTTGATTCTGTTGCTGCAGCGTTGGTACTAAAACTAGTTTTAACAGGATCTCCTTGGCAGCTGAGTCTGGGTCTGGATGTTGCTCTCTAAAGACCTTTAATAAAATTTTAAAAGAAGAAAAGGAAAAAGAAACTGGTCGTGCAGTCGGGTCATGACTGACCTCTGCTCCCGGGATGCCTGTGCTGATCCAGTTTCCGCGGTCTTCGTGGCGATCGACACGTAAACTTCAGCGTGACAGCTTGTTTAGTTCTCATACATATGCTTGTATGAGGTCATATATTTATAAATGAGTTTAGCTACAAGTTATATAGTAGCTGAGGTGTCCTGAATTATAAACCACGAAGAACAGCTAATCACCATAATTTGTAACATTTTCTGAAAACTGCCACATCTAAATGTTACACCTATAAAAAAAAACACACATTGGGTTTTATTTGGGATTCTCAAATAGTTCCAGCATTAAAGTTCAAGAACAGATTATTCCATTCTTCCCCTATTTCTCTCAGCATCTGAGGAATACATTATCTCATTAAATCTTTGTAATACTCTTATGAGTATTAATAACTAATTGCCTAACAAGACAGTAAGATCCCAGTTTTATAAAGGAAGACTTTGAGCTGAAGAGAAGCCCCTTTTCCAGGAACAAATAGCTGTTGGTTATAGAGCTGGGACTTGTGAGTTCGAGACAATTTCCTTATGTCAGGCTCGCTCTAGTTAACTTGCTGAGCTGTACTGCCCTCAGTTCATGACTACTTCACCTTCCTTTTTTTTCTTTTTTAATTATACATCCTAAATTTAAAAGTGTAGATTGTACAAGTTTGAAGCATATGGGACAGTTGAAGTTTTGATATTACCTCTGATATTGTCTGAAATAATCTAAGAATTTAATATACTTGGTAATTGTTTTTGATATTAGTATTCAAGTAGTAATATGTATTTATCCCATGTTTTTATACACAGCCTTTACCAGCTGATTGTCGACTACACAGATGGAAATATACCAACTACTCCCCCTCAAAATACCGACCTAGGACAGAGTTCTGGTAATAAGTTACTCTTGTTGGGCCTACCATAGATAAGGAAGTAAGATTGAGGAAGTTTTGATAATGGAAGAGCAGTGAAAAAAGCCAGTGTGTAAATTTCATGTATGTTTTTATTTTTTTCATTAATTTTTTCTTAATGGTCTAGTATTCAGAATTATTTAAGAAGTTAATTGTAGGTAATTTAAAATGAGAGACAATATTGTCTGAAAACAAATTCATTTATTTAATCATGGCTCCTGAAATGCCATATTACATCTTTGTGTAAATAAGAAAAACAGGGTTTTAACTTTGTTGTACATTTCCTCTAACATTATAACAAGTTGGCCTTGTTACAGAACTGGATCTTTAATTTTTACAGCAAATGGATTACTTCCGGTAAATGAATGCTAGTTATTGCATAATGAGTAGTCTCACTAAAAAGTTATTGTCTTTAACACTGGGAGCTCAGGAATACCTTCCTGGTGCTGTAAACAAATGGCCAACAATTAGAACTGCACAGCTGGGCCAGTGTGTAGCATACTAATAAGAGATTGTTTTTTAAAGATACCTAGTGATAGTGCAGAAGTCAGGAAAGCAGTGTCTTGTTGAGAAGCACTGGTTACTTTTCACATCATTACACCAACAAGGTCTCTTTCTTACCGATTGCATTCCTCAGAAGTGCAAACAGAATGAGATATGTTGCCGTCATGAGAGTCAGATGTTTTCTTCTTTTTGGGGGATTCTTGTCATGAAACTATATTTTGTTGGAACAAGATTTTCTATTGCCATTAGTTAAAGGATTGTCATAATAAATACTCAAATAGCACAACTCAGGACTCAACAAATTGTAATAAAGGCACAGAAGTGCTTCACATGAAAAAAAGAAGACTATGTTGCCTAGATGTGACCCCTAGGGTGCTGTTCCACCTGAACTGTATGAGGGCACCTTTAATTTGGTAGGCCTGGATCAAGCAAAGAACTTCTGTTGTAGGAAATACAAAGATGGAATAGACAGAGTTTTGGTCTTCAAGGTGCTCATAACACAACAGAGTTGTCCCTGGTTAATGTCTGTATTTTTTTTAAACAGGATTTTCAAAGAAAACATTCTTATCTGTTAATTCATCCACTTAACAGATGACTCTCAAGTGTCTTTTAGGTACTAATCGCCACTGTGACTTTACAGAACGCAAACAGGTCAAAAGCACAGTTCCTGGCCTCCGGGAGCTCGTTATTGTCATCACCATTTTTAAGATTTGCTTTACTTTATTCTCTGCTTACTGTGTCCCAGAGCCCACGAGGACTTTGTAACTGTCTTTATATATATTTTTATGGGTATTTAATATGTGCCAAATACTTTAAGTCCATGGTGAGGAAAGAAGTTTTTGAAAAGTGGGTAGGATGTCAGGTAAGCCATGCAGAGCGAGTAGAAGTTTGCCAGGGAAGGAGGCAGAAGGACAGTGTTTGGTGGGCGGAACATCTTTGAAGATTACATTTGGCAGAAAGGACAGCGGTGCAAAGGCTAAGATGTGCCAGTGAACTTTGCAGGGTCTATGAGTTTCGTTTTGTTGGTGCAGGAAGGATGCTGTAGGAATGGTTGGGAACGAGGTGACTACGTAGCTCAGGCACGCTTCTGAAAGCCTTTCTAGTAGTATAGAAAGGAGGAGGTCTGCTGTAGACCTTTGGAGATGTGTCAGAATGCTCTTAGCCACAAATAATAATAGGAGGCCTAAGTAACAGTGGCTACAGCAGCAGGAGTCAGGATTGGTTAGAAGGTTTGGTGATGTCGTCAGGATCCCAGACGCTGTCCCTCCTTCAGCTGTGAGGCTGCTGGTGTTTGATGTCGCCTTTCCTGGTCTGCTGATTGGCAGCAGCTCCAAGCGTCTTCTTCTCACCTGACAGTATCCGCAGGCGAGGAGGGCTGCTTCCCTCTGCATGTTTCCTGTTAACGAGGAAGAAAACAGAGACGCTTCCGGTAGACTTCCCTTGGCATCTTACTGGCTGGGCTACATCGCATGCTCATGCCTCAACCAGCCACGGGGGAAGGAGATGTAGTTACTGTGATGACCGCAGAATAATCATTTCTCTTTTTGCAGCTAAGAAGAGATTACCTTCTTCGCATACTGGGGCAGAAAACATCAAAGAAAAGTTGCAATTGTCCGGCAAGGACGACAAAGAAGAAATGGTTGTTGAGTTGGGAACCACCAATGGCAGCCGCATGGATCTACTGAAGAATGTTGAGCAGAAGAGTAAGAAGATTCGATGTGAGTCTTCGGGCTTCCTGGTTGTGACATAAGGCAGGGATGCACAAGCTTTTTCTATAAAGGGCCAGAGAGTCAATATTTTAGGCCATGTGGTGTCTGTCACATCTACTCATCTCTGCCATTGCAGTGTGAAGGCAGCCCTAGACCGTATGTGAGCGAAAAGGGATGACCGTGCCCAGATAACACGAGGCCGACAAAGCCAAATGGCGGGGTGGGTTAGTCCCATGAGTGTCATCCAGAAACACCACGCTGTGTGAGCTTGACGTTGTCAGTTTATGGTACTGATTCTACTAATGAATATCATCCTTTGTGAGTCTCGTAAAGTTTGGTTGGGATTTTGGTCCTTGTAAACAGCAGTTCACTTCAAGATATCAAATTTGGATAAACACCCTTTTTCTTTTTGATAAATATAAAGGAGGGGAAGTGGTTTTTACGCATTAATTACCTACCAGGAGTATACTCAGTATTCACTCAAGTGTGTAGTCTCCAGGTGTGGTCCCAAAGGAAAGCTTGTTAACAGAACTTTGGTCTTATACTTTCAATAGTCTGTATTTTTCTATTGCTGATATGAAATCTATTTTACTTTTTTCTTTAATAGCGGATTTAGTGGTTGAGGTTTCACCGAGGAATGAAGATATCTCTGTCATCAGGTAGGATTTTATGGATTTTTAAAAATTACATGTTGACTAAGGGAACACAGAGAAAAGAAACAAGGCTTGTTGAGTGTCCTACTCTGGGTTAGACACCGTGTTATGTACTTGACATATGTTACCTCGTACAGTCACCACAACAGCTTTGCAGAGTAGCTGTGCTGATACAGCTTACTGTTAGTTAACTAGGCAAGTGTAGCTTAAGGAGGTTGACTGGTTGACCCATGATTCCATGGTTATCAAGTAGTTGACCTGTGACTTGACCATCAGGCAGCCTGGCTCCCAGATCTGCTTTCTTATCCCTCAGCATAGACTTTTGTGACTAGTTTGTTTAAAGAAATGAACTCACTCATTTTTGATGTGTATTTTTGCTCCAAAGCGTTTCACCCAAACGTGACATTGATGATTCAAGGCCTCCATCAGATGATGACTTAGCTCTTCCTCCCAAGGTAAAGTGTTCTCTTGTGAAATTCATTTTTCTGCTCTGAATTTAGTTTTGTGTAGTATTTACTCTTAAAATTTAGCAGTGGTCTGCCTATCATTGTTTTATGTTTGTGTTAGAAAGTTGGTCAGAGTAAACCATTTTATAAAAATATGACAGGTTGATTTTTTTTTCTTTTCTTTTCTTTTTTTTTTCTCCTTTGGTAAATACTGAAGATAAGGCTGAAGCAAAATGGACTAGAACATATATAGTGACAGGAAAACTGTACTGTGAAAAGGTTTCCCACCATAGAGGAAGTGTGAAGCTTGGCCAAGGATAAGGGTTCTTTGACTTTTAAACCACACTGACGGCACTTGTATAATACTCGTGCCTCAGGGACATCTTCAGTGCACACAGCTACTTACTGTGATAATCACGGCCTCTTCCTGGGGCCTTTCAGTTCCAAAACTGCGTAGCATGTGTCTCTTTTTTTCCCCTTGGACATTTTTTATTTTGGTATCAGAGAGTTGTGAGGAAAGAGGTTTTTGTTTTGTTTGTTTGTTTGCTTGTTTTACTTTATTTCTATCTCTGGTTCTGCATTAAGACTAAAATAATAATTGAAATTATAGAAATTTAGAAATTAAAATTCTGTTTCTCAAAATCCATATTATAGATTCCTCTGTGTTTTCTAAATTATCCCATTAAGAGTATATTCAAAGCTCTTCATCTAATTGAAGAATACATGTTTTCCCTGAAATAACAACCAGCTCTCAAAGTAGACTGTTAATAAAAACCATATGAAAAACCTACTTCAGAATTCTTTTGTATTATAGTTTAAAAAAGTATGTCCAGTCCTTGTGTCCCATTCTAAAATTTCAAGTTTCAGATACTTTGTAGTATAGTTATTTACATATTCATTTTATAACCCCTGCATCAGCATACACCGCTAGAGATTAGGGAATGTAATTGTGCATTTCCTGGAGCACCTAGAATAAGGTCTTAAATGTAAGAAGCATTTTAGTATTTTTTGAATGTGAGTGCATGAGGAGACATGGACTTCTGCACCACGCTGCAGGTTATATAACACGCACACTCTATCATAATGAAATCTATTTGATTGTACAGGTAATATAGTACACGTACTATGTCATAATGAAATCTATTTGAATTCTAAAAATATGACTTCAATTTCTATTCCCTTTGTTTAGGTTGTAAAATTCAGTTGTTATGACAGGAAATCTGTCATAAATGCCAAGGAAATAGATAAGAAGTATATGATGAATAGGAATAAGTTACAGTCTGTTTTCCAGTATCTACCAATTGTGAGCTTAGAATTTGAGATGAAAACTTTTTAACCTTCTTTTTAGCCCCCTCTCATGTTCCATTCAATGTATCTTTTCAAGCTATATATTATGCTTAGAATCCTGATTACCTCTTGTTTCTCTAAGTGGAAAGTTGATGTGTTAGGAACTTTCTAAAATGTATATTTCTCTCTCTCTAGTAATAATTCACAGTGCTCAGGTAGTGAGAGATGACCGTGTTCAATTGAGCGACTTCTAGTGACAAAATTTAAGTCTTACTTATAGTAGTATTTACAAACAAACGGTTGTAGATTAGTACAAGTCAGTATTATTGGGGATATATTATGAACAAAGGCCTTTGTTTTATATATCATATATTTTGATATTTTTATAAAATTTGCTGAAGAATAATATATATACTTGCATATGTAATTTATATATTTTTATATATATAATAAAAAGGTAAAACAGAGGCTTTCATTCATAGTATATCCCTGACAGTACTGACACATCACCGATCTATTATCTATAAATGCTGAAATACATGTATTTCTCCACATGCCTTGTTATACTTACATTTTCCTTTTTTTCTTGCCTTAAGTTTGTACTTGACTAGTCATGTTAAAACATAAATGGAGGGATGTTTTGACTTCACTTTCTCACTTTTACATTTGCCCAGCAAAATTTTTTCCTCATTTTAACCCACACTTAGTAAAGTCATTCCGTGCCACGTGTCATACCACTGCAGAGTGCACTTCTGTTAATTTTCCAGACTCACCTAATGGAACTGGTGTATGTAGTGCAAAAACCAAGGCTTAGAACTCATAGGGAATCGGTTTGGGTTCTGAAGTTACATTTTCTAAAAACTAAAGAAAATAATTCTTGGTCAGCCTGTGACCAGCTGTTTCTTTGTTATAAATGAATGTGTAAAACTCTTCGTGAGATTCAGAGAGAAACAGGTTGTACTAAAAAAAAAAAAAACCCACAAATAATGGTGTGTTTGTTTGTTTGTTTAACCACTTTGACCTTGAAAAGACAGTGCTTGTGACTTCAAAGTATTAATATATTTGGATTGTCAGTTAGAGCTGCAAAGAACATTTCAGGAGAAGCAAAAGCATGGGGAGTAGTAATAAGTATGTGGTGTTAAAATACCAGAAGTTTGGGTTAGTGATGTTTTACTGAGGACAGCCCATTTCGGGTAGGGAAAATAGCGTGCACTGAGTACCTTTATGGCGACCGGACTTGAAGGCAGCTAAGTGCAGGGTAGTGGTGACCTATTCCAAGGTGACAGCCGTGGAAAGAGGTAAGAGCCTGAGCCCTTGGATCCCGGCAGCTCCTGCCTGGTGGCACAGCACTGTACTTGAAGTCAGCAGACGTGGCATCCTGGTTCTGATCCACTGTGGGATCTTGGAAACACTTGTCTGACTTGTTTGAATGTCAGTGACCTCGTTCAAAAACATGGTACTGATACCTACCTCTCAGGTTATGTGTCGTGAACAAAACTGTGGTAACAAATGTGAAAACACATTGTCAACTGTAAAGGGTGCTATAGAAACATAAGACAGAATGATCACAGTGGCCACTAGGGACCTACTGAAATGTTGAGGACACTTTTCTAAAATCTGAAGGACAATAAAATGGGAACGTTAGAGCGGGCACGGGGACTTCTCATTTGGGGTACGTTAAGTGTCAGCAAACTAGTACCGGACATCTCCGATAGGTATGTAGTGCTTTGGTACTTGACGCCTTCTGGGGACTTGAGATGTTTTGACCTTAAATAAACTCCTGTTCCTGAACACCGACTAGCACCAGGCAGCTAGACACTGAATGTAGCAGTTGAGGGGTTAGGCTGTAGTGGCAGGAACAGAAGAACAAGTAAACAGGAACCCTTTATCAGAGACAGTAAGTCCTTCACTTAAGGAATGTGGAGAGCGTTAGGTTAGACAACAGTGGGGGAGTTTGTAGTTAGGCCGGGGGTGGAGTAAGGGTGGAAGTTAGGTAGTCAGAAAGGAGCTGAGTGTGACCAAAGCTGTCAGGTGAAGGACAGGAAGAAGCCAGTCACACGAAGGTCCCGGGGAGGGATGTTCTGGACAGAGGGAACAGCGGGTCCCATCTGCTCATCACTGTGCTCCAGCGTCTTGGAGTGGCCAGGAAGCAGCAAGTGTGTAACCGTCCTTAGGATCACTTTTATTATTGCTGTGTGTAGAGAAGAGAATGTGCATCATAAGGGCCTGGCACATGCGGGTGGTCACTAAACAGTGTTCTTATTCTTCCCTTAGTAAAGTAAAGCTTATGGTACTTTTTTGAAGAGCTGCATAGCTACAATTAAAATTTCTCTGCTGTTAATTTAAACATAAATGTTTTTCTTTCTACTTTGGTACTTTATTCAACTATTTTTCTTATGAATAAAAGTTTTATCAAATAATCTTAGATTCTGCTAAGCCTTTGTTTCCTGAAATGTAGCAGTTTCCACAGTGTTCTGTTGATACTCAACATGACACACTCCAAGGCTTTTTTTCATGCCAAGTATGTTATTTTAATATTAAAAGCAATATCTATCCTAAGAAATATTTTAAATTTATAGCACGTATACTTATTAAAGAATATATTTAAATATGTATATTTTAAATTTTATTTTTTATTGAAGTGTAGTCAGTTTATAATTTTAGTTTCAAGTGTACTGCAAAGCAATTCAGTTATACATATAAAAATGTGTATTTTTTAAAATGTCCTCTTCTTTTGTCGAGGAATGCAGAATGGAATTAGGTATTTTGAAGTTAATTCTTTGTTGAAATCTGCACATAAGTCAGTATTTTGTCTATGAAAATATTTGCTCTGGCTTTCCATGCTCAGTTTACAGAGTCAGAAGCCAACTGAAGATAAAAGATAGACTTGATCTAGAGAGTCTATATGAAATTTTCTCTTTAAATGTTTGGGTTTCCAGGATATGCTTATTTTGTTTTTAAGTCTAATTGCTTTTAAAGTAGGAAATTTAAAAATAATAATAAGGTAGGAAACACAGGTATTTTCTTAGAAAGGGATAAGGGAATCTTTATGCAACTCATTATTAATATTAATTTTAACAGAGTACCTCCGAGATTCAACTACGGAGCCATGTTGGTCATTTATCTGGAGCTGCAGGTCTAAGAGAAAAAAATACATTAAATGGACAAATAGAAAGTAAGCACTGTATTTTATAAAGAAGTCATTTGACAGAATGTTGATTTAAAACATGGATTTGGATCTATTCTCTCAGCCAAAGAAAATCACCTGTTGACAATATAGTGAGAAAAAAGAGGAGGAAAGGAAGTAAATTGTATATCTTATCGGGTGTCAGCAAGAGATTAAACTAGAATGCTGTTTAAGGAGCTCAGTTGTTAGCTTTCTTTCAAGATGCTCTGTGACCTGAGGACAGTCAGGAAATCAGGAGGAGGGAAGGAGGAAGCGAAGAATGAGAGAGGTAGAGAGGAGGGGAGAAAATGAAGGAAAAGGAGGGGGGTCCCTGGCAGGAGGTGGTAATGAATGTAGAATAGTTCTTTAGAAGAAGGAAGAGGAGTGTTTGAAATGAGGTGGGTATGAAGTGAGCTGCTTCCAGCACCAAAGCTTGTCCGGGAAGCTCAGCAGAATGTTCCACTCCCCCGTCCCCCGATCATTAGGAAGGCGGTGAGGACTGCGGTACCTGATCACGCAGAGCTGGGTGTGCCTGCCGTGGGTGAGCACAGGCGTGTGTGGTCAGCTGTCAGTGTCTGGACCTTCGTGTCATGCAGCGTGCTGCTGCCTTACAGGATGGTGTCTCATAGGCCAACAGAAGAGAGTGGGAAAGAGGAAGAGGGCAGGGTGCGTTCCGGGGAGGTCAGGGGCGCTGGAGCCTGGTAAAGAGTCCACTGGAAAGTCTGCAACTCCTGATGCAGCTTTCGGGGAAGTGTTACAGTGAGACGCGTGCGGCTGGATTTCAGAAGGATCAGTTAAGTCCGAGTGCTGCAGAAGCAGACTCGGTATAGATCAGAGTTGCTCACGTTTTACTCAGTCACCTGGGGACCCAGTGAAAAGTGCACATTCTGAGCAGTGGGTCTGCGTTTCTAACAAGCTCTCAGGTGATGCCCTTGTTGCTGGTCTTCAGATCACGCTCAGAGGGTAGACTTGTGTTTAGGGGAATCTGGAAAAAGAGCCACTGGGGAGTTAAAGACAGAACAGCATCAAGGAAAAGCACGATTTTGTGTTTCTTTCTGAGCACGTTCATAGCCAGAGCGAGGCAAAGAGTTGAAGTAGAAATTAGAGATATAAGCTACTGCTGCTAAGCAGAGAGGGAAAAGAAATGGTGGGCATCATCCATCCAAAGAATAGAGAAGGGGAAGAATTAAGACCACAGATCTAGAGGTACCTTTGAAGAGGAAAGTGAAAGGAAGGAAGGAGGGAAAAAAGGCCGCAGGTAGGTGATTTTGGAATTGAGGGGAAACTTGCGAGAACTCCTTTTCGATGGCGTCAGTATCTTTGCACTGAAGCCAGGTTAGATCACTGCCACTACAGAGAATACTGGAATCAGGAGGGGGCCTATAATTGGGGTAAACCACTGCCACTCCTCCTATCAGGCTTCAAAGATACATGTTGTATTGGTATTTGTTATTCAAGTGAGATTAATTTGAATATGAAGCATTGGCTGTGTTGTTGTTGTTTTTAATGGTACCTAATTTTTTGATAAGATATTTGTTTCACAATAATCCTTTTAAACATTAGCCTGATTTACCAAACCAATTTTGGAAATAAAAGAAATTAATAGGATTCATTCCATAAATGCGAAAGTTGTTATTTTCAGTGAATACTACACAGGTTTTGAAATATAAAAGACTTTTAATGTCTAATAATTCTGTGGCAATGAATTTTTTTTGATCACCAGATTTCAATATTGAAAACTCAGTATACATTCTTTCTTGCATGAGTGGATCAAGAAACTTTGACGGCTAGAGGATCCAAGAAATGTAGGCACACCGGTAGCCCATGTGGGTATGGAAAAAAATGAATATTTTTATGAACGATTATTCTACAAGTGTGTATCCAAGCCGATCAATTCATAACACTTTCTCTGACGAGAAGTGAATTGCACATTCTAATGAACTGCCATCACAGCTGTGGACTTCCTAAATCACAGGACGAATTGAAGAGCATGGTAAATACTTGTAGTCTAATGGTGTCAGTCGCATGGAAGATGTGCTGTTGCACTTTACCGTCAGCTTTCACATTTGTCTTCTTGGAGCCGTGACTTGTTCCTCTGATTAAAGATCGCTTTTCTCCTCCTCAGGCAGCATGTTCACACTGGTACATGTGCACGTTTCTAGTTTATAAAGTCATTTGAAACATAATCGTACTTTTGAGATCTTACCTGCATGTTTTGTTAAACCTATATTCCTGCTCTTTATTCAGTGTCTATAACGGATTCCTATTTCTGCCTTGTTGCTGTCCTAACTGCCCCTGAAAAACAAAACACCGAAACCTAACGTGTTCATTTCCAAAGCAAGCATGAGGATTGCCCTCATTACTAACTGCATGACTGGATAGTTGGCTTTCATATTTACTTATAATTGATTATGTGTCCCTTTTGGCTTTTAGATTCTACTGAAAAGTATCCTCACCTGAAGGTAAAAACTTTTATACTTTTATCTTGAATTTTTTTTTTTAATGAGGATACTGGGAATTTAGCCTAGGACCTCATACACTGCTAAGCAGGCAGTCTGCCACTGAGCTAGACCCTCCCCCCTTGAATTATTACTACAGATTGTATCAAATGTACATTATTAATCGGTTTGTTTCAAAAACCATTCAGCCTGCAGTTGGAGTGAAAGATTCTGTTCCTAAAAAAACAGGAGCAATGAAGAATTTTCAAAGATTCAAATCAGGTAAATTTTGCAATACAAATTTAACTCTGAAATGAAGTACAGTGTTCTTCTTCCTAACTCCTTTTACTTTTTCAAATTTAATTGAAAGATGACATAAGTAAGGCAGATGTTACGATCGGTATCCATGTTTGAAAAATATATATAAGCATAAGAAATAGATTTTTAAAATGTCAGCTTTGACTCGGATGTTTCTATTGATGTTGGGAGACACTAAAGTGCTCAGTTTGGAGTCCGTATACTTCTTGGGGATTCTGAGAGATTGATTATTTGGTTCTAAGATTTTTCCTGTTTTATAATGCTTAATTGAATTCTGACCTTTACGTAGGGTAAAGCTTCACTTGCTAACATGTCAGTCATAGTTCACTTTAATGATTTCATCGAGTGCTATCACATTGCTGATATTTATTTATTTCTGTACTTATTTATTAATGGAGGTCCTAGGGATTGAACCCAGAACCTTGTACATGCTAAGCATGTGCTCTACCACTGAGCTATTTCCCTAGCCCAAAGATCTTAAGCCAACTGGATGTTTTGATTAGGAGAGTGTGTGTGTGGTGTCTTTGATTATTAAAAATGATGGAAGTTATTAGTCCTACCTTAGTATTTGGTAGACATGATCTTTTCAAAAATAATCCTAAAAGTTTTGGGGTTTAGGATATTTTTTATACTATGAAAAATTATTGAGAATTCTGAAGAACTTTTAAGTGGGTTGTATCTATTGATGTTTAGTATATTAGAAAATGAAACTGAAAGATTTAAAAAACAAGCACACAGAAACATTGTGTTAGCCATTAGAGCTATAATGTTATCACATGTCATGTATCTGGAAACCTCCACTGCACACTTAACGGAGAATGAGAATGAAAATAGCGTTCAGTATTATTGTGAAATTAGTTTTGACCTCCTGGACTCCCTAGATGGAGGGAACTTGGGGCTTCAGGGCTTCTCGGATGGCACCTGAGAACTGCTGTTTTAAACAGGGCTCATGGATGTGAAACCAGTGATATAATCAGAGCTGTAGTAATAAGTCATACAATATTTTTTCTGCTCCTATAGTTTTATCTTTTCTTTCCTTACCTGTAGAATTAGTGTCGTATTTACAAAAGATTCTCAGTTATCTCCTATAGTAGTGACTACAAGCTATAAACTCAAAGTTTTTCTAATAAATACTGTTTATTCAAAGATACTTTTAAGAGTTTGTCCTCTGCAGCAGAGGAGCAAAGAGGATAGACATGTAAAGAAATAGTTTAGAGTTCAGCTGGTGAAGACACACTAGAAAAGTCTGTGAAGTACCAAGGTAGCTCCAAGGAAAGAGATCCCTGTGTCTCTGCAGAAAGAGAGCTGCAATCAAGGAGGACTTCACAGAGCAGGCTGAGTCTTCAAAGACGAAAAGGAACTTGTCAGAACAATAGAGGGAAACGTTCAGATAAAGGAAAGATAAAAGCATAAAAAGTAACAGTAATTTTGGAAAGCATGAATAACATTGCTCTTGAAGCTTGGTATGTTGTTAAAAAGGTACTGTTAGGAGGTAGAGAAGGTGACTTTGTATATTTCTACTGTATTTTTAAATTTTGTTTTATTTCTTTGTTTTGTTCATGTCTGGTGAATCAATTTGTGAGTGAAACTTTGAGATGTTTGTATGCCTTTAATCTGGTAACATCTAGTATTTCCCAAATAGTTTGTTGAAATTTTAAATAATTAGAAGTATTTCTTAAAGAAGTAAATATCCAGCTAAAGATTAAGCTTAATTTAAACTGTCAATTGATGAAATGTGTTTTATGTTTTTATAAAGATGATGCCTTTTATCTAGCTGTTCTAAGTAGTGAATTTTAACTAAGCGTATTCATTTCTCAGCAGACCTAGACTTAGAAAGGACTTCTGAGGAAGAGCAAGAAAGACGTGATGGAAGGGAAAATAGCCACTCACAGGTATGTGAAAGTGTAAATTTAAATTTCTTGTTTAATACTGTTTTCTGTGCTTTGATAACACAGTTCAAGAGAAATTGCCTTTCAAACTAGACTTTTAGAGTCAATAAATAATTATTTAATATCTAGTTTTTAATAGCATTTTATCTAGTCACAAAACTTAAAGTATTGTTAGGATCTATAATAATTTATAGTTAAACTTTATCCTTGGAATTGAGGCAAAAAACCTTCCTGAATATTGTTTTCCTGTAGTAAAAAAAAATTATAAAAGATAGAGAGGAAAAACAGAAAATCCTCCTTTGTTGTAGAAACGTTTACTTCAAAATCATTTAGAAACACTACTGATAAAGTTAGCCTTTTGACAGAAATCAGTTCTTTCGAGAAGTGTCTGTGTTTTTGCTCTCATAAAAAGATGGATATCGATCACCTCTGTACACTGAGCGTATTTTATAACAATGTTGGAGACACTGTGAAATAGCATTATTTATTTGTAGGTCAAAGAGCAGATGAATTCTCTGGATGGCCTCGATGACTTACCTCGGTCACCGGGGACAGCTTCCGAGGATTGCGAGTCGCTTTCCCCTAATTATAAGAACACCCTGAGGCTAATCGAGCGACTTGGCCCAGAGAGTAAAGGTAGGACCCCCGTGTGGCTACACAGCCTTTCTAAGTGTCTCGCGGTAACGTGTGCACACCTAGTGCCGCCCAGGGAGCACGGCTCTGTTACAGTCCCCTGCGTCTCAGGAACCTGCTCTGTGTTAAAGCAGAAGCAGACGTGTTGTGCGCTGCCAGCCAGGGGCTGTGGCCGTTCCCTCTCCCTGTGCTTTCTGTTGACTCTGCTGCTCCTACGCCTTCACCCAAGGTCAGGGTATCACTACTTCCCTCCTAGAACTCTGAAATCACCTCAGGACTTTCTTCTCTTCCATTCCGCCTCCTGGAACCTTGGTCTACACCGCAACCATGATTACTAGACAGTTTTTAAAATTCAGGTCTTTGTTACCTCCTTGCCTAAAATCCAGCTCCTGCCACTCGTAGCTCCATGGTTAAAGGCCACAGTCCTCTGGCTTCATCTTGTTTCCTTTTATTACCCTTCTTTCCACATGAATTTTAGAATCAGCTTGTCAATGCTAAAAAAAAAAAGTCTGCTAGTGTCCTGGAAATGAGATGTAGGTTATGTTGAATCTGTAGATTAATTTGGGGAGAATTGACTTCTTAACAAAATGAAATTTTTAATCCCGAACAAAGTTTATTTCTCCATTTATATAGGTCTTCCTTGATTTTCTCAGCAATATTTTAGAGTTTTTAGTGTGTGGGTGTTTCCGCCTTTTATGAGTTTACCTGTGTTTCTTATTTTTCAGTGAGATTATAAGTAGTATATTTTTGTTTATTTGTTTTAAAATAATATATTTTAAATTTTAGTTTCTGATGATAGAAATACAGTTGATTTCTGTATAGTGACTCTCTGCCCTCCAACCTGGCTGAACCCATTTGTTAGTTCTAGTAGTGTTTTTATGGATTCTCTCAGATTTTCTAAATAACCAGAGGTGGTCCAGCTTTTTCTTCTTTAAACTACTGTGTTACTAAGGATAGTTCACATTTAAGACTTGCAGCCAATAAATACATTCTCTGTCACAGCTAATCAGCTCTGTCACCGT
The DNA here is from genome assembly GCF_036321535.1 of Camelus dromedarius. NCBI lineage: Eukaryota > Metazoa > Chordata > Mammalia > Artiodactyla > Camelidae > Camelus > Camelus dromedarius. The sequence continues at coordinate 72,375,955 of NC_087447.1, forward strand.
TGCAACAAGAGTAGCCATAGACAATACACAAGTTAATGGACGTGGCTGCATTTCAGTAAAAGTTTATTTACCAAAGCAAGCAACCCAGCCCACAGGTTGGAGTTAGCTGACTCGCACCATGTAGTCATATTCCCCGCTGATTAGCAGACACTTTTACCTCTTCATTTCCCATCCAGATGCCTTTTGCTTCTTTATTTTGCCTGATTGCACTGGCTCCAGTACAGTGCTGATTAGAAGGAGTAAGAGAAGCCACTCCTGTCCGGTTCCTCACCTTCTGGGAAAAGCATTCCGTTTTTCACCGTTGCGTATGGTGCCAGCTGTAGGCTTAGCACAGATCTTTGTCATAGTGAAGACGTTCCCTTGGTTCCCAGTTTGCTGGAAGTTTTTATCAGGAATAGATGTTGAGGTTTGGCAAGTGCCTCTTTTTATCCACTGACACGATCATATGGTTTCTTTTTTAGTTTGTTAATATGATGAATAACATTGATTTTTACGTGTTAAAACAGCCCTGCATTCCTGGGATACACCCGACTTGGTCACGATGAATTATCCTGTATTGTTGGATTTAATTCGCTAATGTTTTGTTTAGAAATTTTACCTCCATTTTCATGACATTAGTTTTCTTTCTTGTAATATCTTTGTCTGGTTTTGGATTCAGGGTAATGTGAGTTTCATAGAATGAGGACATATTTCTTCCTCTTCATTTTTTGAGGAGAATTTGTGTAGAATTGGTATTAAATTTTCCTAAAATATTTGGAAGAATTCACCAGTGTAACCATTGGGACTGGAATTTTCTTTGTCGTAAGGTCTTTAAATAGGACTTTTGTTTTGGTTTTTAAGATGTAGGGGTTTTTGGCTTATTTGTTCTTTCTTAAGTGAGCTTTTGTAATTCCTCTCTTTCAAGGAATTTTACCCACTTCATCTGAATTGTCAAATTTATTTGCATAATGTCCATAATATTACCTTGTGATTCTTTTAACATCTGCAGAGCTTAGAAGAATGTCTTCCACGTTATAGATGCTCAATATCCATTTGTTCAATGTATGGATGAATGAATGTGAAAATGCACAGTCCTTTATACACAAAAATTATTCATATATTTTGTTTCTATTTTTGTTTTCTTCCTAATGCAGATCCTGATAGGTTATTGAAAATTCAGGATCCAGTTGATTCTTTCCGATCAATAGAACTTAAAGAATCTGACTGCACAGAACTTAGAGGAAAACTTAAAGAAATGGAAAAGAAGGTGAACTGGCTACACACAGAGCTGCTGAAAACAAGAGAAGCAAAATCACAGTTAAAACTTCAAAATGTGGAGTGGGAACGAGAGCTCCGCCACATGAGGTACTGAATTTCTTGGTTTTAAAGAAATATTTGAACTCTTTATATTTACTTTAATACTGTAGGTATGTAGGAGAAGTCATAATTGCTAACTTCCCTTTTGGGATTTTACAGGGGAGAAAATTTCATTAATATTGTGGAATGTGAGACTCTTGGAAATAACACAGCAATATATATATATATGTATATATATATATATCTCCTCATTCTATATTTCTTTAAAAAAATTCTTTGATCTTTATCTGTCAAGTGTTCTCCAGAAAGTTTATATTACTTTACATTCCCACTTGCAGAATTATGAAATGACCATTTTTCTCAAGGCAGAAACTTTCAAAAAATTTATGCAGTTTGATTCTTAACATATGAATGGATGGACTAAAAAGTAAAGTGGATAGTGATTACTGGTTAGTTTATTCAGCATCGCTCTCATACAGAGATAAGATTAGTTCAAAGGTCTATGCTGAAAGCGTGGATTACTCTTTATTTTTTAATTACTTACTATGGATCCTGCCTTGTACCAAAAGGGATTTAAAAATGATTTACTAAATAAATAATATTCAACAAGGTAAGTTCAAAGTGTTGCGAAAGAAGAAACAAAGTGTAGGGCATCAGGGAGTAGAGTCCCCAGCCTCGCCTTGGATTATGCTGATCAGCGGGTCTGTGTTCTGGAAAAGGCACCTGCGGTTGTTATCTTCCCCTGGAGATCATGTAGGAGTCCCTGTAATACTTCAGGAAGTTGAAATTTTATCTCTCATGAACTTATAAACTTGTTTCTAAATAGCAACTTCTCTTTTAACTAGTAACTAATTTCTCTGTCCCAATGAAGGAGTAACTTATGACTATGTGAGGAAAAGAGGGTAATTTTCAATTCAAACCTTAGTGAATAATTGCAAAATTTCTTTCCTACACTATTGACCAGAGTTACTCTTGATTGAAACTCAGTAGCATTTTGTCTTTTTATTGCTACTTTTCAAACATTTGTGTGTGTGTGTGTGTGTGTGTGTGTATCTTTATGAAGAGATTGAAGTGAGGAATTTAAAATGTGAGACTTAGAAATGAAAAAAAAATTGAGAACATAGAAATTCCATTAGGGTAATAAATCAGCATGTGAAGAACCAGATCATGAAATGAACTTTTTATTTTCTAACAAAATAAATTTTAAGGTAAGCATATTTCACTGCAGATTCACATTAGAACAGGAAACAAAGAAGAAGAAAAATGCTTATACATTATATGAAAAACCTGAGGATGATTTAAAAAGAAAAGAGAAACAAGACAGTGAGCAAGTTTTCCTGAAGCAACAGATTGAAAGCACTGCCCGAGCACTAGAATGCAAACCGAAGGGCGTAAGGAATAAACCAAATCAGGTAAATTAATCTTAACGTGAATATTTCATATCTCTAACACTGTTTCATCAATATTATTTATAATATTCTTCTGAATGAATCTATATTTTCATTTAAAACAAATTAAAGTTATCTCATCCTAGATATGAACTATGACATTTAGAGCTTAATTTACTAATTTCTTGGTGTTCTTGGCATCTAACAGATGCTCTGTGTCTTTTCTGAATGAAGGAATGGAAGTTAAATTGAGCTTAATCATTAACATAAGGTTTGACAGTTTTGGTCCGTTCAACAAAATAACAAGTCTAATTCAAATCCATGTGTTAATTTTGGCTTTTTGAAGTTAAAATCCAGGTTAAATCGCCTTGAGACTATGATGGAACTGGTTAAATGCCTTATAAAGAAATTTTCTTTCACTGGGATTTCAAAATTTGTAGATACTGACAGGCATATGCAGAATAGATAAGCCAGATTATACTGTATAGCACAGGGAAATATATGCAAGATCTTGTGGTAGCTCACAACAAAAAACAGTCACAATGAATATATATATGTTCATGTACAACTGAAAACTTGTGCTCTACACTGGAATTTGACACAACATTGTTAAATGACTATAACTCAATTTCAAAAGTGTTAAAAAAGTTTTTCTTTCATGACACTACATCCCTTGTGTTTTTGCCCTGTGATAAATTTAGCTGTCATGTATATTAGAATTTGAGTTATTTATATGCATTAAAGGTCCCTGTGCTTAAAAAGGCTACTTCTTTTTAACAGGTTTAAAAAAATTTTTTAAAGATTCCCCTCCTAAGCTTTTTTTTGACTTTTTTTCATGGTATAAAACCCAAAACCTAATGTAATATGTCTCCAGGTTTTAGAAGAGCGAAATGACGCTGAGAGACAACGTTCTCGAGTGCAGAATGCCAGAGTAATACAAGATGACATCCTGGCCCATCATCTTTCCCAACAAAAGGAGGCAGAAAAGGCTAATAAGGAAATGAATGCTGAGGTATTTTCTTTAGTCATCTTCAAACGTGTGTGTATGAATTTGTATACTTACATAGTTTAAAAACCAATACTGTAGGTACAGAAATTATAGAGGGTTTTAAAAGCCTATATATGTAAATATATTTTCTGGAGGTGTCATTTCCGGTCCATTGGATAAAGCAATATTTTGAATTCAAGTCCACTTGCCGGCAACAGTGACGTAGTGACATTCACAATGGCCTCATCCAAGGAGAGGCTGTTATTATTGCCCATAGGAATCGATGAACTTTCCATTATCTCAAAACTGTTGCTCCTAACGGCAGGCATTCTAGTTTCTGGCAGTGATCTCACTCCTTTGATAGATGAATGGAGAGGTAACTTTATCATTTCCACTGATGGTAAGGAGGGAAAAGCGCAGCCAGTTCAGAAACCGTAGTTTGGGTGTCATTCTCCTACGTGTGATGAAAAGGAACGCTCTGCTCCATGTGGTATCCGATTTCAGTACAAGGGGATTTCGAATATAGTGATAGTTAGGCCGTACTCTGTACTGAGTGATAATTTATTGATCAGTATTTTATTTTTAATAAAGCAGTTCACTGTATTTCCCTGCTATTTCACATCCATTACTGTTATAAACACCATGAAGAAGAAATCAAAATTATTGCAGAAGCAAATAGTCTCCTGATTTTCTACGAAGAGCTCTGTAAATTTGACCTTGTTGACCTTTAGTGTGTTCACCATTAGGGAAGTAGAAGGCTTCTGTTGTGTTTATGTATTTATCCTAGAGAAGTAGCTTTGGTTTGGTGTAAGTGTCAGAGAGTCAGAAGCCCTGGGGGAAACCCTGCAGCTTGCTTGTGTTTTCAACCCTTTATTCCAGAATTGTCACAGCTAAATGAGTTAACTGATGTTTGTAGATGTGCTTAGAACAGTGCTTAGATTTATCATTTATCCGTAGATGTAATTCTTATAACTCGCTCTAAAAATGATAGAAAGGGAGAATATTTATGGAATATTCTCAGGAAAGAAGTTTTTAGGAAATCTAACCTGGCCCAATTTATACAGAGCTAAGGCTCTTACTTTGGGGGTAGCTGTAAAGGTAAGATGTCAGATATAATTTTTAAGTGTAGTCAGATTTATTCATTTTTTTTTTTAAGCCTTTTGGGTTTGTTGTATTTCAGAGAAAGAAAGGCCTTTCCGATTTTGAGCTTCTTAAACATCCTTTTGTGGTTTCTTTTTTACTTTCATGGATTCACTGTCTTTCATTAAATTTTTGAACTTTGGGGATTTCTGGTTGTTTAAAGTTTGAGATTTGTATCCACCTTAAGTTTTTCCAGTTGGATACCCAGTTACTGCAAACTTTTTGTTGTATAAACTTAGAGATTAGTCTTTCACTTCCAAGGAAATTATGATATGTCAGTTTATTGCGTACAGTTCAAAGAGTAAGAGATGAGGGGTTTCACTTACAGGACACGATGGATTTTAAGCTGTCTGACCCAAAAGATAGCAGCGAGGTGCTTCCTCAGCAACTTCCTGAAGCTGAACGTCAATTCCGTGGCCCAGAAATTGAGCTCCATCCCAGGAAAGATGCTCTTAGACCAACGACATTGTTATTAGAATGCGTGCATAGAGACCGAGGCCAAGCCCAGCGTTCAAACAAGGAAACTGAACCCTTGTCTCAGAGCAAACAAGGGGAATTCAGCAAATACACTGGAAAGCAGGCGTTCTTGAAGGAGACAATATGTAAACTACAAAGTGAAAACACGTTGCTTCGACAGCAACTGGAAGTTGCTCAAAATGAAGGCAGAAGCGAAAAGACAATACTTAATACCCCACAGCTCTTTCTGGATCACATGGGAAAACTTGAAGCCATGAGCAGACGAGTTCTGATGCTGGAGGAAGGAAACAAGGAGTTAATCGATGAATGCAGATGTTTAAAGCACAGACTGTGTCAGTATGAAACGGACAGAGCAGAAATGGAAGTAAGTACCCAGAAAGGGAACCAATTGTCAGACTTCCTCAAAGAAAATTCAAAGTAGTATCTGATGAAAGCTGAACGTTGAAACTAGTTGAATATGAGAAATGTGCGGTCTATAAATATATACACTGTAAAGCAGCCTAAAGGCATTTCTTGTATCCAGCAAACAAAAATTAGACCTGAGAGGTGCTTTACTTTGAGTAAAGATGCCGTGTCACCTGAAATTCTAAGAGGTTAAGCTATAAGTTGTTGACAGATACAGGCAGGTCTTAGTAATTTATACTGCCCAAATCATTTTAATCTTTCTGTCACCACATTTTAGTATCATGAAGCAGATAAATGAAATGCTGAGAACTAAAATGAGTATTTTGAAATTAAGATTCAGTTGTGTGAACAAATGAGTAAAGAAACAAACAAAAAAAAAAAAAAAAAAAAGAGAGAGAGAGAAAGAGAGAAAAGATTCAATTGTGTGGATTACCTTGACAGTTAAATCCAGATTTCCCAGATGAACTGATGTGTAAATGCTGTATCTTGCAGTACTTATCCTTCAGTACCTTTTCATACATTGTTCGTTGATATAACTTTATTTTTATTCATGTCAATTGGAATTAAATTTAGAAATATTTCCATCTCAAATCATGTATTTTTATGACCTCTCCACTCCTTAAAGACATCTACTTTTCATTCAGTCATAATTTGGGACAAATGTAATTTTTAGCAAAATTGTGTTTGACTTAGTCTCCCCTGTTGTATTTATAATTTACTTTGAACATTTTTTCAAATAATGTGCTCACAGTTCTCATTGCAAGGCTCAGTTACTGTCATTTGGATCTAAGTTTGTCCAGTACAGAGGAACTGGAGCGCTCTGTGATGTTCGAGTTTGGCACTGGGGTCCCATTTTCAGACTGAGGAGGAGCAGCCAGAGTCCTGAGTGGCAGGAAGGGAGTGAGTGGGAGGGGTGGGGGGAGCCGTAGGAGCTGCAGTCCAGGAGGCAGGGGAGGCCAGGTTGTCTCGGGTCCCCAAAGGCCACTGGAATAACCTCGCTTTTATTGTGAGATAGGAGTCTATTGGAAAGCTTTAAACACCAGATTGAATATGTGAAGAACTCTGAACTTAAGCCTCTAATGAGAAAGAGGGAGAGTGTTCCACAGTGTGGAATTTACCACCACTCATCCCACCCACACACCCCTTTCTGTTTGAGACTTCAGTGGGGGTAAAGCTTGGCCACTTCCTGGGAGGGGCAGGGAATGGCTGGTGGGGCTGCATCCATCGTCTAAGTTAACTTACTGTTGGTAAGGCAGGAGGGTCACGCTTTCTGTGTCTTTAATGGAACTCAGTAGAAAGGAATGTGTGTCTGTGAGGAAAAGAAGGTGAACTGATGTCTGTGGGGATAGTTCTCAAAGTCCATTTGTTGGAGTTACATATTATTAACGTAACTTAATGATAAGGTGACTTAAAATTCAGTAACAGAGTTATCTCTTTAGGCCCATATGAGACAGCTTCAACAAGAACTGACTGACACCCGAAAGAAAGTGTCCATGTTGGAAGCGTCCCTGGAGGTGACAGCACATCATAAGACTAATTCAGAAAACAAGAGACGGGATGGAGAGAGGAAGTCACATCAAACTGCGAATCCAGTACGTATGAAGTTCAGCACGTTGGCCGTGAGTGTGCAGCGCAGAGTGTTGCAGGACACTAGCTTTTCAGGGACAGCTTTCTTTTGCATCTTCCTTATAATTTCACTTTTATTATCTTTATAATGCACTTGTTTCTTAAACTTGGACTTTCATTCTGCCATTCTTTATTTTTTTCTTATAATATTTACCCTCAGAGTAGTTGAGAATTATACCTCTTTCCTCACAGAAGTTAACTTTCTTTTTCCTATTAAACAGTATTTGTTAGTGATCTCTCACCACAATGAGGCAAGCTAGATCAAATCAGAGGATAATGTTTCATGGAATGTTCCAGAAAATTGTCATGTCTCATCTTCGCTTTTGTGAATGGATATCGAATCTGTGTGTCTTTATTTCATGGATTTCAGAATGCCTTGTGCAGAAAGGTCATTATACAAACCAGTTGAAGTTAGGCATTGCCTTCATTTTCTCTTCATTTTAGACATGTTGTCAATGCACGGAGAAATTCAGATCACATCTGTACACCCAAAATAGAGAATTAAGAAAATTGTCTAGATCCTGCCTTTGGATTTTTTTTTTTTTTAACTTTGTTCAAATATAATTCACATATTATAAGGGGATTGCATAACTCAAGTGGTAGAGTGCATGCTTAGCATACACAAGGTCCTGGGTTCGATCCCCTGTACCTCCTCTAAAAATAAATAAGTAAAACTTAATTACTTCCCTCCACCAAAAAAGAAAAAAATTCACGTATCATATAATTCGCCCATTTAGGATGCATAGTTAGTATCTCCTAGTATATTCAGAGATGTGCAGCTGTCACCACAATCAATTTTAGAACATCCCCATCACCCCAAAAAGAAAGCCTGCATCCCTTGGCCATCACCCCCGGCACCACAGCCCCCCCATCCCCTGGCAACCACCAGTCTGACTTCTGTCTCTATAGATGTGCCTGCTCTGGGTGTTTCCCAGGAATGGAATCACATGCTGTGTGGTCCTTCATGATTAGCTTTTTTCATTTGACAAAACGTCTTCAAGGTTCATCCATGTTACAGCGCTTGTCAGTGTTTCCATTTCTGTTTATTGTCGAACAGTACTCGGTTGTGGGGCTAAACCATTTACCCATCCATCAGTTGATGGACCTTTGGGTTGCCTCTGCTTTTTGGCTATTGCTAATAATGCTGCTGTGAACATTTCTGTCCAAGTTTGGGTGTAAACATGTTTCCATTTCTTTGGGGAACAGACTTAAGGATGGAAATGCTGTCATATGGGTCATATGGTAACTCTGTTTAACCTCTTGAGGACCTGCCATGCTGTTTTCCAGAGTGGCTGCACCATCTAACATTTTTATCCAAAGTGTATAATTCTCCCAATTTCTATGCATTCCTGTCACCACTGGCCACCAGCTCTCCTGCTAGGTGTGAGCTGGCATCTCATTGTGGCTTTGACTTGCATTTTTCTGATGACTAAGAATGTTGGGGATATTTTCATGTGCTTATCCATTTGTGTATCTTCTTTGAAGACCTGTCTGTTTAGGTTTTTGCCCATTTTCAAATTGGGTTGTCTTTTTATGATTGAATTGTCAGAGTTCTTTTGTATCCTGGGTGCAATTCTTTGATCAGAAGTAGGATTTTCAAGTATTTCCTCCTGTTCAGGAGCTTGCCTTCTTACCTTCTTGACGGTGTCTTTTGAAGAGTAGAAGTTTTTAATATTGATGAAGTTCAGTTAATCTATTTCTGTCTTTTACTGTCGTAAGACACAAGTGCCAGATCCAGTCATGAAGACACACCCCTGTGTTTTCTTCTAAGAATTTTGTAGTTTTAGCTTTTTCATTTTGAGTTAATTTTTTATATATTGTATGAGGTAGAGGTCGAATTTTGTTCTTTTGCATGTGGATATCCAGTTGTCCCAGTACCATTTGTTAAAAAGACTATTATTGTCTCATTCAGTTATTTGACACTCGTATTGAAAAGCAATTGACCGTAAATGTGAGGGTTTCTTTTAGATTGTCAGTGGTGATGCATTGATGTATGTCTGTCCTATGCCAGTACCAATTCAGATGTTATGAGAACTCTTTCCGAGTCTTCTTGCATATTTCCAGTTGTTTTACATAATAATAAAAATTCAGTGTCACGGAATGTCTGTAACTCTACTTCTGTGGAGATTTGCTGCTTCGTGAAGGGGCCTGTGGCCAGCTTATGCCTTGCTGACTCTGTGACATGACAGAAAGTAGGCTTGCAAAGGTAAAGTCCATCCCTTCCCCCCCATTCAGACCTTTAGTTTCTCACCCAGTGCCTCCCACTTCACTCCAGTTTCCATCAAATCATGGTCACGGGATCTGCTGACTCAGTCTGCAATATACTTCATTATGTTGCATTCATTATAATTCATAGACTCATCCATAGATTTCAGTATCTAGAGGCAAAAGGTTAAGCCTGGAAAAGATTAAATCAACCTTCCTCTTTGGAAACCTCTCTAATCCATCCTCTTGCCGTTCACGATGAAGTCCTCTTTTGGCTTGGTTCTTGTGTGTAACACTGGTGCCGATCTTGTTCTTGGTGTACATCCTGCATCCTCAGCTCCCTGTGTCTACCTCCTTTTACTTAAAAGGAGAGGCGCCTAGCTGTATTCTATAGCTTAATGCATAATTAATGAAATATTTCATCCCATCCAAGGAAAATTTTCCAAGAGTACAGCTGTTAAAAATTAGATAATATTCAATCAGTTTATCAGAAACAGATAACAGATTAGTGATTTGAATTTCAAAAGTTCAAAGCCAATCTCTGATATGGAGAAGCATCGTGCTACAACATGAAGCTGAGACAATCTTACCTTCCCTTCCCAACAAGCTTTTAAGTAAGGTAAAGGAAAAATTGTATTTAATTTAAATACTGCGAAAGGACATTACATTTATGGTTCCATAATATTTTATTTTGTCTCTGAGGAAAGGAAAATGAAGAGTGAGTGCTAGATTAATACGTTCTCAAAGCTGCCTGTCTCTTAGAATTTCAGTTAATTGAAATGAGGTAAAAAGGCTGATTTTGGTAAACTGACTCTTTCTATTTGTTTTTCAATTATTAGACTTCAAATCCTGTGTCTCCTTGCTCACCAGTCTTCCTTAACCTCAAAGTTGAGGGGAAACTGTGAAATACATGCCTGTTTGTAAGGAGCTGTAATGGGATGGAACTGTAAAGTATCTTCCCTCTCGCTAGTTCTGAGGTCTTTCTTTCAGTTATCTGCTGCTACTCATCAGCACTTTGTCATTAATAAGTTAATCTCAACGTTTGTTACATTCCAGTTTATAGGAGACCAATTTCTACTATATTTAAGTTACATTTCTTACTGTCTTTTTTCATCCACTTTTGTGCTTATCTGTTTCTGCCTAACAAACTCCCCAAAGTTCAGTGGCTTAAATAAGCATTTATTTTGTTCACAACCTGCACTTAGGAAAAGTGTGGCCAAGACAGCTGGCCTGTATTCCTCTCAGCTTCAGGTGGGGCAGCTCGAAGGCGGGGGGCTGGAATCACGTGAAGGTTCACCCATTGATGTCTGATGGTTGATGTGGGTGGTGGGCTGTGGCTTAGGTGGGGCTGGCAGGTGGACCCCCTCCCCTGGAACACGTAAGCTGTCTCTGTGGCCTGAGCTTGCCCACCTGAGACTGGGTTCCAGGGTTAAGAGCGAGGCAGAAGCTGAATTGCCTTTTGAAACTGAGCCCTGCAGTTCACTCGGTGTGACTTTCACTGTTTTCTGTTCATTAGGAGCAAGTCACTTAAGGTTGGCCCATATTCTACCTTTTTTATGGAATTTAATTTTGAAAATTTATGGAGACACTCAAAAACCAGCATAATCTACTCACTAGCCACAACGTTTTCTTACTGCTTCCACACAAGAAATCCACTTATCCCCACTCAGTCCCCAAGCAGGTCTCGGTCGCTGTGGTGTTAGGCTCAGGCTCCAGTGCAGGGCCTTACTTTCCCATCTTCCCCAGGTCCAGGTGGGGCTGAGGTTCCTGGGTGTGGTGGTTCTGGAGTACAGCCCTTGGGTATACTCCCCTCAGTGCTGGGGCTTGAGGATAAGGAGACACGGGTTATTTACCACCACACACCCGACATTCTGCTGAACTGCTAAGGACTCCCTCTCTCACAGCTGGAAGGTGGGAGGCACACTGGCCCGTAGCAGTTCTGAAGTGCAGCCCGATGCTGCCGGCTCTTTGATTAGGACTTAGTCCTAACCCTGGGAGGGGTTCTCCTTCGCCGCCCTCTCTGAGCTCTTGGTTCCGTCCCTTTCATGAGCAGTGACCTGCGTTTGCAGCTGAGTGGTTCTCTCAAGCCAGCTTCCTCCTCGTAGACCTTCTAAGAAAAACCCAAAGGCCTCTTCCCGTTTTGCACTGTCTTGTCTCTTTCAGTCCAAGCTAGCAAGCAGTAGTTTTGCTACCACAGTTCTCTTTAAAACTTTGAGTTTCCTGTGAATTTTATTGGGGTTCCTGCCATTGGAAAAGCTATTCTCACGTCTTTTTGAGATAAACTCTTCACCTTGGGCTTCCTGTGAAGCTGTTGTGGGACCGTGCCTTTGAAATTCTTACGTTTTTAAGATCTTTAAAGGAATTTGAGGCAGCACGTTAAACCTTTCCAAGGTCTTAACAAAGCCTTGGCTTCATCTTTAGACTGTTTTCCTGGCAGCACCCTAGATTTGATCTTCGCCCGGAAGCCATTTCTCTGCTTACCCATTATGTGACAATTGGGCGTGTGGAGATGCTTTAAATGGGATACAGATATTTGAACCCAGTGAGTCCTGGTTCCTTTCTATTTAATAATCTTTTTGCTTGTTTTAGCTTATCTCTCTCATCAATTTTACTTTCAGCTGTTCGGTAGCAAGAGTCCCGTTCCCTCCGGTTTCAGTGTCATTTTCTTCCCTGGCCTAGAATCCTTCCCTCTCAGCCCTTCAAGGGCCCTCAGGCTTCCACTAACAGTCTCGGGGACACTTTGGGCTTTCACTCTTACTCGTCTCTACATCTGTTTAGGTTTCACCTACCTCCAGGTGCAAAGGCATCCCCACAGTTTGGGTTCTTTTCTAATGGTTGTGCCCCATTTTAATATCAATATCTGTGCCAGTGATTTATTGCTAATAATTTATATAATAAACTGCCTCAAAACCTAGTGACTCCAAACGGCATTTGCTTGGTTCCCAAATCTGTGTTTAGACAAGGCTCAGTGGAGCCAGCTCATTTCTTCTCCACTTGGCATCAAGCGGGCACTAGAATAATCTAAAGGCTTGTTCATGCACATGTCTGGAAGTTGGAGCTGGCTTTGGTTGAGGACATTCCCTGGGGTCATCAGCTGGGACAGCTGTGTGTACAAAGACTCAGTAGGTGGCCTGGGCTTCACAACGTGGTGGCTGTGTTCTAAGGGTGAGCATCCCTATGGAGTGAAAGTCAGAGGCCATTTAGCCTTAGAAACCACACAGCGGTGCCCCTGCATTCTGTCCCCTGGAAACCAGTTAACTGAGGCCAGTACATACTTCAGGGGAGGGAATTTTGCAGGGGAAGTGCCAAGGAATTTGTAGAGATGTTTTACAACCACCACCTCCGCCTGCCTAGTCTCAGCAAATAATCCTTCTATCTGAAGGAAAGCAGTTCTTCCCAAGTCAGTGTCACTGAAATTCCAGCAAGATTTTTTGTTTGTTTTTGTTAAGTATGTTCTCTTGTTTTGTGGAGAGCCACAAAGGATTACAAGAATTAAGGCTTTTTTGTGTGTTTAGAAAAATGTATCGGTCATCTTACTAAACCACTACACTAGGAGATGGATTTCTCCTTAACTCTGTGAATCATTCATTGCTCCTTGGCATGGAATTCAAACTAGCATAAAATATTTGTAGTTCAGAGAAAGGCTTATGGCCTTAGAATCCATATTTGTAAGATGTATTAATTGCAGTCTTTTTTTCAAAGTCTTGTTTTGGGAGGCATTTATTAATTCAGCCCTAAGTAACTCAATATGATCTCCCTAAACTTTAAAAATCATGAAGAGTTGAGACTTGGGGAAGGAAGGGGTAAGAGACTTTCTACTAAGAGGTGACTTGTAGTCATTTTATGTAGGAAAGACATGAAACAACTACAGAAAATAAGATTGTAAAATCAAGTACAAATGTATAACAAAGATGATGAAAATAAACAGTATATTTTTGTGACTCTTGGTGGTTTGAACTTTTTTCTTGATTTTCTGAGTAATTTGTGTTTCTCCATTCCACAAGGTAGATATGCCACTTTATTGTAACTGAATTTATTTCAACCTTTGATGCTGGGTTAGAGTTAGGCTGTTCTCAGTCTGCTAATATCATTAACAAACAATTTTATCTTTTTCATGCAGAATGCTGATCTTCCAGCAAAAGAGGAGTCTACATCTTCAGTAGTTCTCCATCTGAGTGCAGAAACTCAGCTTCTGCTAAAGGAGTTGTTACCTGTGAAAGAGATGCAAAGGAAATGTGAAGCACTAGAGGAGGAGAAGAAGAAGTTGGAGGAAAAAGCAGTAAATCTGAGACGTCACCTCGAAATGAACCCAGTGGAACGCAGCCAAGTGGAGCATTACAAACGGGAGCCTGGAGAGCAAGCAAGACGGGATGCAGTAGAAGCACTGAAAGAACTCAGGCGGGCTGTGCAGCACGGACAGGAAACTGAAGAACAAGCAAGACATGATGTAGTAGAGAAACTAAAAGAAATCAGCCAGTTTTTACAGGTGAGACACTGATCTGTAACGTGCTCTAACTCACTTCGCTGAGAATGACAGTTCTGATGTGTACATTTTATGTGTTTCCTCTACTTCCCATATAGCAGTTGGTTTTGTAGATTTCTGGAAGGAAGGCCGCATTTGTTACTCCCTTTAAATAATTCAGTTTCCATCATCACTATCACTAAATTGATCTTTCAGAACAATTCTCACTAGAGAATCATTTTTAAGACCAATTGGTGTAAGTGAAGACTACTAGGAGGAGAAGAATATATTGTGATGTAAATACTGTGCCACACTCGGGGATTGCTCTTAAGTTGTATTGTTCAACTTTTAAAATTTTAAATTGATCCTTTTATTCTTTGAACTATCACATTACATGAGTACTAATATAAGAGTGATTCAACTTTAATTTTGTAATTCAGATTTAATTCACTTGACACTGATGATAAGTAGTTTAACATTCAGCTTTTTTCTCACACTTAAAATTGCTCTCTGAGTCATTGACTCAAAACTAAAGGGAACAAATAGACTGTAATTACTCAGGTTATAATTATTTTTAAAGTTGTATCCTTTTAATTTGCTTTAGGCACAAGCAGGATTTCAAGAAAACGTGTTGAAAGAGTATAAGCGTGCTTCAGTTAGTCAAACGGAACCCAGAGTTAAAGATCTGGAGCCTGAACTTAAAAGTGATTGTAATGAAAAGAAATTGGAAAAATACAAACAACTATACCTGCAAGAGCTAGAAAATAGAAAGTCTTTGGCAAGTGAACTTACCTCGTAAGTCAAAACGTAGAATTATAGAAAATAACTCAGGTCATTAATTTGCCTCTAAGGCATAATTCTTACTGAGCCAGGTTCATGAGGTGAGCAGCAAGTGAAAACTAACTAGATAGTGTAATTTGGGGAAATGATGTTAGCAAATGAACTCCCCTTTAAAATGTCAGTCCAGGGCAGTTTGCATCTCCCTGCCTTTTGTTGCTTTTACACGACTTTATTTTTTATATTTGCATATATTTAACCTGATCTAGTCTTTAAGCTAGGGGTTTTGCAAACTTTGTAATTTAGACAGCCATATTATCACAAATTTCTAGCTGGAATTCCCATAAATAGAAATGTTAGTGAGTTTAAAATTGACTGTGTTTTGGAAGAGCACAATGTAAACCCAAGGGGCCCCATGCTGGTATTTGGTGAATTTACGTTCTTGATTGTGATATTTGGTGTCACCGCTCGTGGGCACCCTGAGACGAAGTACTGTACCCTTCTAAGTTTGTCTCCGCTACATAAAGGCATGCTTGGGGAATAGGGGGAACTTCACATAGGGGTGAAGGGCAGCATAGTGGTTCACAAAGTGGCTAAGAAGAATGTGGTGGCCTGCCCGAGGGGGTGTGTGGGAGACAGAAAGGGCGGGTCCCACCTCCGGTGCCTGAGTAGCAGTGTTACAAGCTACAGGTCTCCCCGCTATCCAAAAGTAGAGCGTTCCTATGAAAGTTGTCGATGTAAAGCAAAGAGGCAGTTACCTTAGGACACATCTTGCTGGTGGATGCATGAAATAAATATGCATAAAGCACAGGCGCTCACGGACACAGTCCTAAGCCGTGGCGGCGTGATGCCGGGACACTGAGTGTGGTTCTGCGGAAGGAGCTCGGTGGGGCCCCTCTCGCTGCTCGGGGCGCTCGTTGCCCCTCTGATGGCTCGGGCTAAAACAAACACCCAGCGCTATTCTGGCTTTTTGCTTTTTTCCCATAAAAGTGAAAATCCGCTTGAGAGTTTGTTTGATTATGGAAAACAGGTGCTGATGTAGGCCTCTGGTAAAAGCGAAGTAACAAAGTGAGCTTTGGGAAATTGGGGGACACTTGAAATTGCCCCTGGCGCTGTCGGAGTTCTTTCCCACCATCGACTGTGCCGCCTGGTGCCCCCCAGAGGTGGTGGCTCTAAACTGTTGCTCAGTGCCGCATGCTTCCTTTCTCCCAGGTAATGAGTGAAATGTGTATATAAGGGGGGTGAAAGCAAATGCTTGAAAATGGCTTTGAGGAATGGTTTATCTTTTATTTCTAAACTGGTTTACTGAGGGTGAGTATGTCTAGATGCAGCCGGTGCAGAAGGCAGTGGGGGTCCTCTGTGGGGGCGTCTCCATCTCTGACTCTCCCCACTTTGAAGTACTTGTTAGTTAAGGGCCCCCCCCTAGGCACGTACGTCCTTCTTTAGGACAGTTTTAAACTGTAATTGTTTACAGTAGGTCTTCGCTGACGTATTTTTGGTGTTAAAACGCAGTTTAATGGGACAATCTGTTTACTATTATAGCAACTGTAAAAATACACATCACTTAGGAAGAAAATGAAATGAATGAAATCTGTGTTTTGCGATCCTCGCAGGGTTAATGAGAGGCTGGCCGAGGTGAGCACTAAGCTTCTGCTGGAGAGACAGCACAAGAGCTCTTTCCCTGGCTTTGTTCCTGCAAGGCCTGTTGGCGCACCTCCTTCTGCTTCTGGTACTAGCGTGGAGGCCAAAAGGAGTCCTACTCGAAGAAGGCGCTTCAGGACTTTTTCCGACCCTTCAACTAACTTGAGCGTTCCCTTGTTCCGGGTTAGTTATATTATCTTTTTTTCCTTGGGTTTCAGATTTCTGATACAATTCTTGTTTTTAATTTGATGAAATTCTGAGTTGTTTCTTTGACTGATGCACACTAAGTAAAAGCCATAGTTAATTGTGCTAATAAAGAAAGGAGACAAATTTTATAATTTTTTAAAGTCCCTGGACTTGTAGTTTTCAAGACATACCTGTCATTAACTTTATTCAATAGATGCAACTAAACTGACAAATGTTAAATTTCTTAAAAAGCTCCATTTTAAATTCTAGTTTAGAAGTTAAGTATTAGTGCCAAATAACTAGAGATCCACTTTCCCTCGATTGGCTTAGTTTCTGATTGATTTCGTTTTGGCATTGGTTGATAGTAATTTTCAAGTTTTGCTGCAGCCCAGTTTTTCTACCCCTAAGCACAAGTAAATGATTGGCAGTGAGCTACTTAAGCACATGCGGATGCTTTTTATTTAAAGGAATCCAAGATAAATTCTTTTTATGAATTCAATAAACTTGTAACACTAAAAATATTAAGTTCCGTTTTTAAGTTTAAAATTTTTATCATTTTCTTCTGTAAGAGTACATCCTTAATTGCTATTTTACTTCTAGCATTGTTATTTTAATTGTTATAAAATGTCTTACTGAGCAGTTGTAGAACATTTCTAAATACGTAGTCAAGGAAAGCAAATACTTCAATTTTTAACAAGAAGTTCACTTATGTCTCTGTCTTGCCCTCACCTGCAGGAATACCGAGGTGGCAAGGATAGTGAGTCTTTAAATTACAACCAGTTTTCATTGTGTATCGTTGTTAAAATAGCCATTTAAAGCGGTACGCATTGGTTTATGGTTTGATGGTGTTTTCATGATCTTCTTGATGCAGAGAAGGGTAACACGGGCCCTTGTTATGTGAGGTCTCAACCCATTTCTTCTCACTTGGCTTCGTGTCATAATAAATCAAAGAAGAATAAAGCTCAGGTTTCGTAGACAGTGTTGTGGGTAAATTGAGTCTAAGTGCTTCAGAGTCATGAAACCGGACTGCGTGGTGTTAAAAAAAAAAATGCATGGCTAACACTTCCGCCAGTGGCTAAGCATGATGCAAACTCGAAATGTTTTCATTAGTTGTCACCAAAAAATCGACAGTGTGTCACTTTGCAGGATGATGGTGGAAGAGTGTGAGTGCAAAAGCAATGCAAGAGAAAGCTCCTGAGGACAGTTTTCTCCTTTAATGTTTTTTGGGGAAAGAGGTGTCTATGTTTTAGTACTTCTAGATACACTGGAAAATGATTTATTTTAACCTCAGTGTTGTAGTTCCGAGGTACACGTAGTTCTGTGGGGCCGTGGGGCCGAATCATGCTAGGTTTAGCAGGGAGGTTAACAAGCCCCGCTCTGTCCGGGTGCAGAGACACGTCTCCCTCAGCACTGCCGGGCGCCTCACAGGACTTACTGTACATTTACTGCTTACAGATTTCTTAGTCAGACTTAGAGAAAGAAGGTGCCTTGTGGAATTGCTAGGGATGTAATTATTTCTGCTGGGAAAACATAAAGTAATGCTATGAGAGGTGTGAACATACTGTTTAAAATGACAGGAAGGGATGGGTTTTTGCATGGGGCTTAACAAAACAACAGACTTCCACAGCTTTTCAGCTATGGTTCTAGAAAGCAAAATGTTAAAAATGGCATTGCGGTTGAATTTAACATTCTTCTTTATGTGCAAGGTTTTAACATTTTGGACTGTTCCTACTGTGAAGTTCCAGCTTACTCAGCATTTTTTTCTAACTTGACAGAAGTGTTGCTCTAAGTCTGTGAGTTCAGTCGTCCTGGTTGTCGAAGCAAGTTTTTTCCAGTTCGTAACACTTGGGTTTATTGCCTCTCTTACCACTGAATGAAGTATAGCCTTGTCACGTGACATCGTTGTAGCGGTGACAGATGGACCCCGTATCTGTTTTGCCGATTTTTACCCTCAGATTTCACATTCTAGTTTATTTCTGGGGTGTTTTGTCCTACATGTCAGAAGCAATTTTACAATTTTACTCAATTGTGTTATTTAATTATATTACTATAAAATACAAAAAGTTAAAATTATCCTGAGCAGATACATCACTGTTAGATTTTCTTGCACATAGAATTTTTTTTCTGAGAACTGAAAACTTAAAAATGGATTCCAGACAGTATTATAACAGACAAAATTTCTCTGTTTTAAAGGTTACTTTGTGTTCAAGAGTGTTTTAGTATTGGTATGCCTAACGTGAAGCATGGCCACAATAGTTAATAAATGTCCTTCAGATCTATTTTAAATAGGAAGACTAAATTTTACACTCATTGATTTTGGACTTTTGGTGTATTACTGACACTTTCAAACATTTTCTAATGATTTATTTAAGTAACTTAAATTTCTGAAATGTCCATTCCGTTTAGCAGCCCTTTTTCTAAATGGGATTATAGCAGTGCACCAGAGCTAAAACGATTAACATTCGTAACACTTTAACTTTTGACATGACACAGCACTGTGTCTCAACAGAATCTGGTCACGTTTCTTTTAAAATAAGGCTTCCAAGGCAATGCACATCCACTGTGAATTTTAATTCTAATCAAACTATCACAGTAGTTAAGCTCACTTGTCATAAGACAGAGGCAGAGTTCAGTAACCTTGTTTCTGCTATCAGCTCTCTGCCCTGTGGACTCCCTCCTGCCCTCATTTCATTTTGTCTGAATGGACAAATGAGGAAGCGTGCTATCTTTTGAAAGACAATCACTCAACTTCTTCCAGTTCTTTTTCTTTCATTCACTTTTTTCTCTGTACTTAATTTTTTAGCTCCTTGATCAACAAATACTTTCTCATTTCCTTTCTCTGCAGCAAAATACATGCATTTAATAGTTACAAACTGACAAGTGTCATTTCCTTCATACATTAACCTATTTACAACAGGATAATGAATCAAAGCAGTTAAATGACTTGATTTTATTTCATTTGTGGAATTGTACTTATGTTTATTACATTTAAAATAAGAATGGTACCAAATTTTAACTGAAAAGTATCAATAATCTGAGAACATATTCACTTTGGAAATGAAGGTGTGTGTATACGTGTGTGGCAAGTGTGTTTTTATCAAATTGATCTCAGAAAGAGAGGGCAGCATTATCTTCCAGCCTATGACCTCAGTTTTGACCTCAATCCTGCAGTGTCCCCAGTGGGACCTTCCATTTCTATGGGACATAGTCTGCAAACTGCCAGTTAGGAGAGAATGCTCCTAATTAAAAACCATTAGAATTAAAACTTGCTGATACATTGTCTTCCTGTGTATAATTTTCTCACCTTTCTGTGTTTTTGTTAAATGGAAAAGTTTAAGTAAAGCTGCAGGTTCCTTCTCCTTATTAATGTTGGACTTCAGACCACTTCCACCATCTGGACATGGGGGTCCTCACCTAGAAATAAACATAAAGGTCCCAGAAATACCTATTTAGGAAAATAGCTTTGCAGAGGAAAAGATAGTAATCTTACATTCAGCTCATGTGAAAATGTGATCTACATTTTGCATAGTGTTTATTAACGGTTATATGAATTTATTTCAGTAAAGTCTTCTCCCTTCATCTGTTAGGCATTTTTCACTTCACAGGACCCACCTGGCACTGTTGCCACGTTGTTGATGGCAGAAGGCCTCTGTAGAATGCTCTTGTCAGACAGTGTTACGGAAAACAGTCTCTGAAAATACTGGCAAATGGTAGCCCCAATTTTGTCTTTGCACCTAACATTTACAAAGGCCTCGGCTCTCGTGTCGCTGTTACCACCGCAGTGTTTATTATGTCTGGTGGACTAGTTTAGACCCTGTTTAGTGAGCGGGTGACTTTTATAAGAAAGGTTTTTAAAGGAACACTGTAGGTGGGGACTTTTGCAGTTTGAAATGTCCCCACACATTTCATAATTAAATACCTAACTAATTAAGTCAAGTTTCAAAAAGTTGGCCCTAATTTCTAGAATGGAAACAAAGTTACTTTTAAAGAATTACGTATTGTTTTCCGTATTTCTAACTCTAGGAAGTTGTGAATCAGAATCCAACTTTTGTAACTGTCACTAGTCTCTCCTTTTCTTTTCTTCAAGCAGATTTTCTGATATAAATATTTTAGTCATATACAGAGAGCAAAATACATTTGCTTAACTTGTTTGCCAGTAGAATTTTCACTTGACATTATAACAGAACACTTTTCTTCATTTTATGCATCTGCAATTCTGTGCTAAAAACTTTAGCAAGAACACACCTTAAAATTAAAAGTGCAGGAATGGAAATCTCATTTTAAGGAAAAATCCATTAAGGTTAAAAAAACCTAAACTTTTATAAAGGGCAGTTTTTCTGAGAACTGCAGAGTAATGCATTCAGTGTAGAACATGACTTGAATTGTTTAAACTCTTTGTGCTAATAAGATCGGGCATCGCCCTCTGAGATTTTGTGTATCCGACAGGGCAGTGTTTATTGTGCTTTCCATCAGGGGAATCTAAATAGCCTTTCATATATATGTTCTGTATTATCTAAAATCAAAGTAAGTTAGAATTTATTTTATTTTAGTCCTGTGATTATTTTTTCTATTTAAGCAATCCTCAAGTAAGGTCAAGTCTCTAAAAGTATTTATTTAAAGGCCACATTTCATAAGCTAGCTGTCATTCCTATGATAGTGTTTCATATTTAACTTACACATTAAAAATAATATTTGACTTATTTCAGATGCGGAAGTAGTTGGAGAATAATACAGATAAAGAATTAAAAGAAGGTATGTTGCCAACATTTCTGAATTAAATTTAGACATTGATTTCCAAAATACACTGTAAACAGTAAATGGCATCCCTTTCTATTGTTTGAATAACAGATACTATGTTAAATTTTTTTGTTACACATATCTAATGAAAAGTGTGAAAGCACAATTTTATTCATAATGATAAGTGTACTTACTCCTCATTTATTCATCATGATCCATATCTTTAAAAAAAATCTCAGGAAGTCTGTGTTCTCTATTTCTGGCTGTGCCCTTCCTCTTCTGCTGTCCCCGTGGGCCTGTCACCTGCACACGGACCTGTTCTCAGAAAGCATGGAGGTCATCAGCTTCTCGAGTTTGGTAGTGACTGAGGCCAAAATCCCAGACTCAAGCAATCACAGTTCATGTACCTGTCCCCTGGTGGATGACAATTAATTTCCTGTCATTCACTTTGTCAGGGGTTAACATTTTGCCCTCAGGAAAAATTCCAAATTCCTTAGCTTGGAAGAAAAACACCCACATCGATCTGGCTCTTGCCAAAGGCTTCAACCGTATCTCTTTACTCCCCTGCTCTGCCCCTGTGCTCCAGTGGCTGGTCCGACTGCGTCAGGCTCCGCGGGCGCCCCACCTGCCTCTTCTCTGTGTGTTTGCTTCTTGCCTCTCCCTCCCACACTTTCTCCTCCTCCTTCGGGTATCTGCTTACACGTCACGGCCACCAAAGAGGGGACAGTATTGGCACAAAGCTGGACGTCCCTTCTGAGTGTTCCAACTGTGCCCTCTTTTATACCTGTCATGGCATTTATGTCTCTGTACCGAAATTGCCGGTTTATCTAGTTTTCCAGTTTACGGTACATGATTTTTCAGGGTGGGCTTTGTCATCTTCATCTTGTGATTCCAGTGCTTGTCACAGTGACTTAGTACATGGTTGCCGAGTAAATGAATGAGGAATGAGAAAACCGGGGGCTCTGATCCTTAGCCACAGGAGCAGTTAATTCAACATGCAGCCCTGGGCAAAGTCTAGAGTAGTAATCTTGTATTTTGTGTTGTAATCGTGTGTAGGTATTTTTCGTTCTTCTTAAAACTTAGAAGAGTCTCAGCTTTTCTTAAAAAATAAACTGACATTTAGTTACCTATGAAGTATTTTAAGTAAAGAATCTAATTCTTTCATTTTCTTTCCAGCTACTACTGAACTTGGATCTAAGTCCTAGAGACTCTCTCACAGCCTTGATGGACGAATCAAGTCTAAGGCCAGATCTGGTTTCCAAAGCACGTGAAGAATATGTGGAGATTTTGAAGAATAATCATATGATGTGCAAGATAAATAGTAAACATTTACCTGCTGGGCTGTTTGCTTAACATTTTATTTACTTTCCATTATGTAAGATACTGACCCTGTTTATTAAGGGAAAATACTCTTGCATTCTATGGGCATGATTAAAATTGATGTAGTATTTTAAATCACGTTTCTCTGCATCTCATTGACTTTTAAGCAGATTTTGGGAATAAAACCCAGCACTCTGGAGTATTATATACTCAAACTGAGCCCAGATGCCAGCTGTTTAAACAGCACCCAGCCACCCACCAAACTTGTCGATATTGAGCCGTGTTGATTGATAGCTTTTTTGAATTTTCCAGCGTTAATCACTGTCTATAGACCTAAAGATTTAGACGGACAGCGTTTGGATCTGCTGTGGCTGTTGCAGTGTTCTGATGGATCACAACAATCGTTACTGTGCCATCAAGCTTTCTATATGTTACCTTAAACACTGATTCACAGATGTTTCCTCATGGAGAAACGAAATCTGCCTCAGGCTTTTCACTTTCTCTATTTATTTACTTTTTGGAAACAGTCTTAAAATTAGAGACAAGTTCTGAGCACCAGACTCAAACGGACATTGTCACAAACATGCCATCTCTCCCATACATTCTCCTAAGGCGTTATCTATCTTCCCTAAATGTCACTTGTTGTACCATAAGTGCCCTTTCTCTCCCCTCTCACCAAGAAGTCATTTGTTTTTCAGAAAATGCCTTTCTCCTTTTCCTGTCACTTATCAAATTGCATATAAGCCCCCACTTTTAGCTACCTCTTCAAATCCCATTGCTTTGTGAACTCCTGCATGTATTCATACATAATTTTTTTCTCACAGTAATCAGCTTTAGTCAATTTAATTTGCAGGTTCCCAATCACTGAATGTAAGATGGTAAAGGAAATACTCTCCTTCTCAACAATTTCCAGGAGCTAAATTTTTAATAACTCCTACTTAGATCCTTTATTCCCTTTTCTGTCTTTTCAGTGTGCTTACTTGGCAAAACTCCCAACTGCACAACAGACTGATTGTCACTCTTCCCCCTTACATCCCCCCAGGCATCTAAGTGCTGCTGAAGAAAGTCACGCACTGCCCAGCGATCCTACTACTTTTATTTAGTTAACTTGCACCTTCTTCCTTCTCAGTGACGATTTCAAATTTCCCTCTCTGTAAACATCTCCCTCTGTTTCTTCCCTCTCAGATGAACAGACAGTCTTACTTCTGACGACAAACTTCCTGAAGGATTTGCCTGCTTCCCCACCAGCAGTCTGTCCCCACCCATGCTGGTGTGTCTTCCCTTCCTCTATTCCCACGCAGCGAGTCACTGATGACTCCCACGTCTAAACCAAAGTGACACCTTTCCGGCCCTTGTCTAACTGAACTTCTCATTCCTCCGGGCATTCCATGTAGCTGACCTGTGTAACTGACCGCTGCCTGCAGCTTCCTCTTTAGTCTTCAGCTGAAGAGGATGTTGAAGGTGAGGGCTGCAGCCTTCTTGGTGAATTCACTCAGTTTACCCTGGCTGTCTCCCAAGGAAGTACACGTGTTATTCAATTTTTATTTTTCTCCTGTTAGTCTGCCTCATGTCAGGTTAATTCTTAGACCAGCCAGATGAGTCTAGAAGGGTGGAGGACCGCTCCCCGCCCCCACCCCAGCTCAAGCCTGAGCACAGGTGGCTGTGCTCATTCTCAGCTGGCGAGGGCGCTGCCGCGCCTGCAGGGAAGAGGTCGATGGCAAACTCTGCTATTCCTCCAGCACTAGCCAGTGAGCTGAAGCTCACCTGAACGTCCTCCAGGCTGAGCTGGGGTCACTGCTCCCGGCAGCAGAAGACTGCCTTTGTGAAAGGAAAACAAAAACGGAGTCTGCATTGCTCGAGAGGGCTCACGAAGGAGGTGAGATTTACGCACGTCTCAGCCCACAGAGAACCCGGCCCTGTGAGCATTTATTGCCCTAATGAAGTCATCCGGAACACCTGCCAGAAACTTCAGCTTCCCTCCTGCTCTGCTCTCTCAAGATGGCCCTACAGTCCTGAGACGCTCTGCCCCCTTCCCATCCCCACACCGTCTCATACCTCAGGTCTCAGTGCACCACCACTGTTTTATTTTCCTCTCTGTTTTCTCTTTGGCTTTTTTAGTTATTTGCCTTTTTATTGATGTATATAGTCAGTCAAGATGTGTCTGTTTTTGGTGTACAGAAATGGAATTGACCTTAATCTTCTAACAAAGAATGTCAAACAGTTTGCGTTAAATGTTCATGTTTACTTGTATTAACCAAAGTTTTGCAGCCGAGCTGTACTCTGCTCAGGACTAAAATGCTGTTGAATTGTTTCATTAGTGCTGTGCATACGCTCTGATGGGAAAGCTTTTGATGTCCTAACAGAAATACATTATGATCTATTTTTCTATGGAGTTGTTTCTATTATCACCTTTTATTTTCACTTTTATTTAACAGCAGTACCTCTTTTCCTTTTAATCCAATTTTATATGCTGCTAAATATATTTTAAGTATAGTGTGTTTGCAAACCTTGGTAGCCATGATGAGAACTTTATCATGTGTAGTAGGAAAAGCTATGAAAATAGGTAGATTGTAAACAGAAAATATTATGTTGTAACTGTATGAATTTTTAACTGCTGTAGACTGGATTTTGGAAAAGAATGTAAAATTTATCCTCTCAGAATAATTAATTTGTAAATTCTGGAAGTTCAATTTTTATGTGGATGGTATGACAGTTGAAAATACTGTCTTGGGGTTTTTCCCTGAAAATACCCAGATGTGGCACCAGAGGCAGCAGGGACAGCAGAGGCACCAGAGGCGGGGGAGAGAGGAGGAGGAGGAGGACCCGGAGCGGTGGCGGCGGGAGGAGCAGGAGAAGGACCCGGAGCAGCGGCTGCGGCGGCAGGAGGAGGAGGAGGAGGACCCGGAGCGGCGGCGGCGGCAGCTCAGCAGGAGGAGAAGACCCGGTAGGTATTCGCGCTCCACGGAGCTGAGCCAGACGAGTCTTCTTACACACACGTTGACACTTCCAGGGCTTGAGAGTGAGCATGGTGTCGGCGGAGGGGGATGGCCTGGGAGCGCATTATTTCATATTTATGTTAGTTGTGTGGGTCCAGACTGAAGATATAAAATCCATAATTTAGTACAGGTTGTGGATAAAAAATAGTGAAAAATCCTGAGCTAAAGGGTCACAGTCAGAGAATGCCATCAATGTACCACTGTCTGCTGGAGGTGGAGACCCACGGGAGAGTCCACTGGGGTCAGCGCTGGGTGCCAGGGGTGTTTCAGCATCTTGTCTATGTCCCAGGTTATGAAAAGCAGAGCACTGATGACGTCCAATAGGGAGATGACCAAGTACCAGAACCTGCAAATAGAGAATTGAGGTTTCATATTGCCTTTCAACACTGAAAACCTGAGCCAAGTACAGTATTTTTTTTCAAGTTTTGGCTACATATTCAGAAAGATATGAGCCTTATACTTTTTGCTTATCTAAAAATAAGGCAGGATTTCATAGGATTTGCAACTGGGTTAAGACAAACTTTAGGGACATTAAAAGTGGTGTCTAGGGTACTTATGTTTTCATGGGAAAATGTTAAGTGTATACAGACTTTCACATTAAATTTTTTCCTGGAACATGTACTTGGAATAATAAGCAATTATATTCTGATCTCAATACCATGTACTATTTATAGGTAGAGCTCTGGGAATTTAAAAAATCATAACAAAATCCCAACAGATACTTATTTTATATGACATTGGGGTTGTAACATGTGAATGATTGCATAGAAGAAAGAAATCCTCCAGCAAACTTTCCTGAAATTGTGTGGGTGATGGAACAGAAAACATAATAAATATAGGAAAAAAAGTGAAAATACAGCTTTTAAAATATATTTAGGGGAGATGAAGTTTAATCATATAAAACTTCTGGGAGAGAGAGAGAGAGAGAGAGAGAGAGTGTGTGTGTGTGTGTGTGTGTGTGTGTGTGTGTGTGATATATAATTGTATTAAGAAAGCACATTTGTGAGAGGTAGGATTACAGGTACTTGTAAAAAATGTGGTTTAGTAGTGGTTAAGAGCATGGATTCAAAAATAAGACTGATCCGGGTCCAAGTCCTGTCCCCTGGAAACGTGGTTAAATTCTGTGGCTGAGCAAAGTTACACAGCTCCTGGGGGTACTCTTTTCACTGTATTTGATATGAGTGGCTCTTGGTAGAATAGTGTGCTGTGACAGTCCTGGTACACCTAGCACTTAAGAACGTTATGAGGATTATATAAGAAATGAGTATAAAGTACCAGACTTATGCTCAGTAATTTCTCACAAATGATTATATTATTGTTTATTTTTGCCTATTTTTCTTGCAGAACTTCTAAAAAATGTCATACATTATTTTTGTAAAGGAAAATAAAAACAAAATAGACCTACAAAAATATCGGGCATGGAAGTTTACTTTTATAATACATAGGGCAGGGTAGGGAGACATTTCTATTAGAAAAAGCTAAAATTTTCCCCCCAAATTTTTCCTACACTGATTTTTTTCCATTATTTCATCAGAAAATGCAAGTGAGGGTAAGGTTGATTGGGCCTATCAGCACTATCTATATGAGGTTTATGTTGAAGGTAAAAATCAGTACATTGCTTATTTGTAATCATGTAGTATGGAGTAGGTCTATGTAAATTGAACATTAAATTAAGAAATATTTATTCCAGTCATATCTCTTCTGTTATACTAAAACCATAATTAATTATAGCCATAATTATTGCATCCCATTTGAAAAGAATTAATTCCAGCCATAACTAACCCTTTGTATTTGAAAAGAAATGACATTTTGGAAGATGGTAAATTTAGGGCAGCTACACATTCTTTGCTGCCCCTCCCACTGAGAAGTGAAGGTTACTTCCCCTACCTTGAAACTGGGCTAAATTTAGTGACTTGTTTGACCAAGAGAATTTAGGAGAAATAACTTTCTGGGACTTCCAAGGCTATGGCATAAAGGACCCTGCAGTTTCTGCCCCAGCCTTTTAGAATACTCGCTTTGGGAGAAGTTGGCTGCTGTGTAAGAAATCTGACTACCTTGGGACCACTGCACCATGATGAAACCCGTGGTGACCACATGGACAGGCTGTATGTAGAAAAAGGGAAGGTGTGTAGGCAGCCCAGCTATGTCAGCCATCCTTAGGTGTCAGACACAGCAAATGAACCACCTTAATAGACGTATGAGCTCAGGTGATGTGACAGAGAGAGAACTGAAGAATCTAACCAACAGCCAGAGTGAAATCTAGACATATGGCTCCAGTAGAGGAGTTCCAGCTATCTCCAGCCAGTCAAGCCATCCAAGGTGAGGCCCCGTACCTCTTAAAGAAACGCACCACCCCCATTGTAGTCTGCCCAATTCCTGACCCACAAATGATGACTGCAACGGAAGGTATTGTTTTATGCCTCTTAAGTTTTAGGGAGGTTTGATACGCAGAAATAGATAACCAGAATAGAACCCGTATTTATAAATCAGAGGCACTTCAAGTAGATTTACTACTAATCTATGTAACTGTCCTTCTTTTCCATGAATCACACACTCCTAAACCAGTCATTTACCAAAGCTGAGCCGAATGTATAGTCACAAAAACTTGCTACATGGGTGATCACAACATAAGCAGCAAACTAATGAAAAGATCCAACATATTTTTTTCAAAGTATCAGTCCATGCCACGTGTTCTTACCAAAGCAAACTCAGGAGCTATCTTTCCATCTGGAGGCAGTTTTGCACCAAAACCTGCAGCTGGGAACATTCTATCACTGTCACAATCTTGAACGGTCTCCCCCACTGCTGTCAGCGCCGCACCGCAGGTGTGCAGTTTTGACAAGGATTCGTGTAGTGGAGAGAAGGGGGCTGGGCAGGTTGCCTGATGACAGAAAAAATACTTCAAACATAAGTGATCAAGCTAAAGATGTAATTTTTGGACATTGTACTTGATGTCTATTTCAGATTGAAGTACTAAAAGTTATGTTTTTCTGCCTACATTCATAGTATGTTAAATAGTTTCTTTTGGATAAAGATTGACATAGTGGTATTTATTACATTAGGCCAGACATGTAGAAAGTTTCTCAAATATATGCTAATCATATGCAGCTTTTTCTCAAACATTTCTTCTCATTGTCAATGCCGTAGGCTATTGTTGAGTTTCAGTCTCAGAAGAAGGATAAGAGTACTTTTGTTAATCTTGTTTTATTGTAATCTTTATTTTTTTGCCTATAGTCGAAGGCCCCAACTGATTTAATGGGCTTCAGTTATTCTGAAGCCTTCTTAAAGTTGTATCACAAATAGAAATTTATTAAAGACTATGCCATATCTTAATTTAA
The DNA here is from genome assembly GCF_036321535.1 of Camelus dromedarius. Lineage (NCBI taxonomy): Eukaryota > Metazoa > Chordata > Mammalia > Artiodactyla > Camelidae > Camelus > Camelus dromedarius. The sequence continues at coordinate 72,404,937 of NC_087447.1, forward strand.
TCACTTAAAAAGAGAAGAGCATAATGATTTTGAAATTCATGCTAGTTAATTACCAAGATCTGAAAAAAGTATTCAGTTTCTAACTAGATATTAAGCTAGGAGCCCAAAGCCTCAAAGTCAAGTCTTGCCATTTCCAGGACGACAACTATAAAAGCCTGTAGTAAACCCCACCACAGTGGTTACTGGGAAGACAAAATAAGATTATGTATGAGGAAGTGATTAAAAATTATAGAGCACCATAGAAATGCAAAGTTTAGCTACTAATGCTATGATTGTGTGGGTCATCCACAAGGCTCTGAATTTTCAGTATGCTCTGTTGTGGGATATTGCATTTGAATAAAGGTGAATTTGAGAGAGAAAGTAATACATGTGCTACCACTTAAACACACTGAGATTCACATTCACTTGCCCTAATTACCAGCACAAAGGCAGCCTCAAAGTCCACTTAGTTTCTGAAGTGAAGATGGAAATTAAATGGGACTTGTCATAGCTCATAAAGCGCAATTCTGCATTAAAATATTGCCTGAAGAAGGAAAGCCTCAAGGCATAGTTCTTTTCTGACAGGGAAAAAATAGTAATAAGGCCTTGAGATCCAAAGGAAACAAAATGAAGGAAAGATCTCCCTTTGGTTTATAATGCATATAATTGTACCCAGAACATTTTTGATTTAAAAATAATTCATTGCGTAAATGCATATATATTTCCAAAGCGTTACCAGCATTCAAGGGCTGTTTCCACATAACAGAATTTCTAAAATATGCATCCTTTGACCAAGATGAACCTTAATGTTCCCCTCAGCTGGACTAACCTTTAGAAAGATTTCTCCTGACTCCAGGCCCTTGACCTCTTATTTCTTGGAGCATAGACTTCAGGAAACTTGGAATTGCACATTGTTTCTCTGCTCCTTTGAGATGCAGATCTTTTGTAATCCTGGAGTGTCTTTCTCGGGGCCGTGGGAGCTGGCCCTCTGACGTGTAACCATGAAGGAAGGGAGCCCCTGGTCTCTGGGAGAGCTGGGGCCTAACAGCAGCAAGAGGGACTTAGTAACCGCAGCAGCCTGATCACCCAGGCCAGCTCCCCACCATCAGCCCTCAGCGCTTTCCCACTAGTTCACCACAGCACTTAAAAACCCTCTCACCGTTTGTTCTGGAAGAGCGGAATTCAGTTTCTCTCTTCTGTTGCAATAGCTTCAGTCTCTATTGCAAAAGTCCTGAGTCAGGTCTTCCTTAGCCGTTCATCTGGTGCAGTTTTCCTTTGACCCTTCTTTCTAAGATAGGGATTTTGCTTCTTGGTTAAAAGCCCACTGGAGACAGAGCTAAACATTACCACTACTTGGCTAAGTGGTTATTTGACACAACTCTCAAATATAAGAACTGTTACCCAATGGTGGCAATATGCAACTAATCCTATTTCTCTAAGAAAACCACAATTTACAAAGTTAAGATAAAAATTCCACTAATACCCCACGTATCTAAACATCTTAGCCTATCATGTGTAGCAGAGCTCAGTCCTACCTGTTCAAAGATGTTCTTTCCAGCATCTTCATCCTGCCCAATCTCTTCACTATTCCACTAGTGATATCTTCCTTTCCATCCTTACCTCTCAGTTTGCCATTCTGTCCTGAGATTCACTTTCTCCTCCTCCAGCTTGGGTCTTCTCACATGCATTAGACAACCTTTCTTATTTATTCCAGCTCTTGTTGTCTTTCCTCACCTACTCTCATGTGCTTGTGTTCTGCACCACGAAATTCAGCAGTTCTTTGAATCTGGGACCTGTTTGTACCACATCTGTTTCAGGAGCAGTGCATATGAGAAATGAACTTGTAGTAGGTTGGTAACACTGGGTTGTCAGCGAATAACAATAAGAATTATGAAAGTCTGAAATCCTACATGAACTTACTTCAGATCTCACTTAATCTCTTTAATAAACCTATGACACGGGTACTTTTATTACACCCATTTCTCAGATTAAATAACTTTCAGATTAAATAACTTGCCTGAATCATATAGTAATAATGGGTCAAACTAGAATAGAAATCTAGGCAGATTTCATGGGCCTTACTGTTTTCTTACGGATTTTGTAATATTTTAAAACCTGAATACTATCAAACACATCTGATTTTGTTTTAGAGGTACACTATGCCTTAATTTAAAAATTCACACTTGAATAGGCTCATTTTTAAAAGTTTTATTGAGATATAATTCATATAACATAATTAACCCATTTAAAATGTATAATTCAACGATTTTAAGTATATTTACAGATATGTACAATGATCAATACAATTTTAGAAGATTTTCATTACCTCAAAAAGTGTACCTATTTACTATCATTCCCTATCACTCCATCCAGCCCAGCACTAAACAATGGCTAATCTACTTTTTGTCTCTATCAATTTGCCTATTTTGGACATTTCATGTACAATAGAATCCCATTATATGTGATGTACTGTGACTATCTTTCACTTAGCAGAGTGATTTCGAGGTTCATCTGTGTTGTAACGTGTCAAACTTCATATTTCACTCCTGTTTATTGCTGTATAGTATTCCATTATATGAATATACCTCATTTTAAAATCCATTTATCAGTTGATGGACATTTGGGGTGTTTCCAAATTTTGGCTATTATGCTGTTATAAACATTCATGTACAAATTTTTGTGTGGACATATGTTTTCATCTCTCTTGCATATGTGTCTAGTGGAATTGCTGGGTCATATGGTAACTCTATGTTCAACAACTTTAAAAACTGCCAAAGAGTTTTCCAAAGTGGCTGCAGCATTCTACATTCTCAGCAGCAGTATAAGAGGGTTCCAATTTCTCCATATGCTTGTCAACACTTGTGACCTGACTTTTGGATTATAATTATCATAATAGGTGTGAAATAGTATCTTATTATGGTTTTAATTTGTGTTTCCTGTTATATAAGTATGCCAAGTACCTTTTCTTGTACTTATTGGTCAGTTGTATATCTTTGAATAAATGGAATATCATTTTAATTGGGTTATTTGTCTTTTTTGAGTTATAAGATTTCATTACACATTCTAGATAAAAGTCCATTATGACATACTCGATCTGCTAATATTTTATCCCATTCTGGGATTTCTCTTTTCGCTTTATTAACTACATTCTGTGGCACACAAAAAAGTCTGAATTTTGATGGAGTTCAATTTACTTATCATTTGCTCTTGTTGCTTGTGTGTTTGGTGTCATATCTAAGAATCAACTGTCAAATCCAATGTCGTGAAGGTACATCCGTATGTTTTCTTCTAATAGTTCTATACTTTTAACACTTACATTTAGATTTTGGATCTATTTCATATTAACTTTGCATACGATGTTAGCTAAGGATCTAACCTCATCGTTTTGCATGTGGCCACCCACCTGTCCCAGTGCCATTTTTGAATAGACCCTCCTCTGACTGAATTGTCTTGTAATCTTCTCAAAATCAGTTAACCTTAGATGCATGGGTTTATTTCTATTTCAGTGATCTACGTATCTATCTTTATGCCAGCCCCACACTGTCTTGATTACTGTTGCTTTGTAGGAAATTCAGAAAATGAGGAATATGAATCTTCTTACTTTGTTCTTCTTCCAAATGTGCTTTGGTTCTTCTGTGTCCTTTTAAATTCCAGACAAATTTGGGGGTCAGTTATTCATTTCTTCAAAAAAGGCCTTTCAGATTTTGACAGAGTTTAAAGTAAATATTGCCATCTTAACAATGTTGAATTTTCTCAACATGCTTTCCACTTATTTAGATCTTTAATTTCTTTCTAAAATTTATCAGAATCTAATTTTAGGGTATACGTTTTGCACTCACTTTGTTAAATTTATTCCTAAGTACTATTCCTTTTGATACTATTGTATGGAATTGTTTTCCTAATTTCATTTCACAAGAGATGTCTCTTGCCTGAGTATTCATAAGACTATCACACATAAGTCTTTGAAAGATTTTGCTTAGGAAGCATTATGTTAGCTGTCTTTTTATGTTTTGAAAGCAGACAACAGCAGGATTTCAAGAAACCCAGATAGGAATACTATAGAATACTATAACAAGGCATGCCTGCCAAATGTCACAAGTCAGTTTTTGGCTGAGACCACTGTAATAAAGACAGGCTTCCAAGCGAAAAACAAGCAGAAGTTTATTAACATGTACACCTCATGTATATATGGGAGATACCCAAGGAAAAATGAGTAATTCAAAGAGACAATTTAGAATTGCAGCTTATATAGCGTCTTCAACAAAGAATAAATTTGTGGAGAAATGACAGGACAGCAGAAAGAAGGTTCAGTCCTCCAGGGGTTGAAATAAAGTTTGTTTAGTAAAGTTTCTTATGCAGATTCCTCTGGTTCCAAAACTCAGAAGGGTAGAAAGAAAACTATTTGTCCTCCCCTGTAGAGCCCAGGAGGATGGAGGAAAAATCTTTTTCCCCTTATGGGAAAATGGGGTATCTAATGGTGTGATTAACTTTTGTCCTTTTTGGTAGAAATGGGAGAAGGAATGGCTGTGAAAATGTATGTCCTACTTTTAAGCAAATAAGGGAAGGTGGGAGCTTTTCTTTTATCCTCAGCTCAGAGTTCTTATGCCCAAATCATACATCTGGGAGTGGCACACTCTGCTACACTTCAGTTCAAAAGCTGACTCTATGAAATAAGCCACAAAGCAAATTAACAGGAGAATAGATTCACAACTTTATTATTTTTAATATTGCATACACAAGGAGTTTCACAGGAAAAAAAGAAAAGTACCTCCCCAAAAGGGGTGAGATTTGAGAGCTTATATACAACCTTAATAGGGGAAGGGAATGGGGGGATGCGGGAATTCTAGGGGAGAATAAAACGTTTTTTTGAAAGATAAACGGGCCCTTTCTAAAGCCTTTTTGTTTATTTTGCTTTCTTTAACTTTGCTGCAGAAGCTTAATTGTTTCCATTTGGGCCGCGGCTCGGGCGGGGCTCCAGGGTGGTTAAAAGCTGCCTGGTGGCTGCAAGCAGAAAGGCTCAAGTAGAAGCCCTGACACCCGGGAAACGCAGAGGCGCCCCTCAAACGCCCCGGAGCTCCCGAGGCTCCAGTCCTGCTCGAGGATGAGCCTTTGGAAGAGATACTTGCCCTGCGCACCCTGGGGTCAGCAGGCTGAGAGGTCACTCAGATGGTTGCCCACCTGGAGGATGCCTTCCACCGGCTCGCTTAGGCGGGCGCTCCGGGGAGCCGCGGGAGGTGGCGGGGCCGGGCGGCTCCCGCAGGACCGCGGGGAGGGGGCGGGGCCGGGCGGCTCCCGTAGAGCCGAGGGGAGGGAGCGAGGCCGGGCGGCCGCTAGGGGAAGCCGCGGGGAGGGGGCGGGGCCGGGCGCTGCCGCTGGACCGCGAGGTGGGGGCGGGGCCGGGCGGCTCCGGCAGGAACGCGGGGAGGGGACGGGGAAGGGCGGCCGCTCCGGAAAGCCGCCGGGAGGGGGCGCGGACGGGCGCTGCCGCAGGACAGCGGAGAGGGGCCGGGGCCGGGCGGCTCCCGCAGAGCCGCGGGGACGGGCGGCTTCCGCAGGACCGCGGGGAGGCGGCGGGGCCAGGCGTCTGCCGCAGGGCCGTGAGGAGGGGCCGAGGCCGGGCGCCTCCCGCAGGACCGCGGGGAGGGAGCGAGGATTGGCGGCTCCCGCAGGACCGCGGGGAGGGGGCGGGGCCGGGCGCTGCCGCAGGACCGCGGGGAGGGGGCGAGGCCGGGCGGCTCCCGCAGGACCGCGGGGAGGGGGCGAGGCCGGGTGGCCGCTCCGGGAAGCCGCGGGGAGGGGGCGGGGACGGGAAGCCGCGAGGAGGGGGCGGGGACGGGAAGCCGCGGGGAGGGGGCGGGGCCGGGCGGCTCCCGCAGGACCGCGGGGTGGGGGCGGGGACGGAGACGGGCGGCCGCTCCGGGAAGCCGCGGGGAGAGGGCGGGGTCGAGAAGCCGCGGGGAGGGGGCGGGGCCCGGCGGCTCCCGCAGAGCCCCGGGGAGGGGAGGGGCGGGGCCCGGACGCCGCTCCGGGAAGCCGCGGGGAGGGGGCGGGGCGGGCGGCTGCCGCAGGGCCTTGGGGAGGCGGAGGGGCTGGGCGGCTGCCGGCAGGTCCGCGGGGAGGGGGCGGGGCGGGCGGCTCCCGCAGAGCCGCGGGGACGGGCGGCTGCAGCAGGACCGCGGGGAGGGGGCGAGCCCGGGCGGCTCCCGCAGGACAGCGGGGAGGGAGCGAGGCCGGGCGGCTCCCGCGGGGAGGGGGCGGGGACGGGCGGGGACGGGCGGCCGCTCCGGGAAGCCGCGGGGAGGGGGCTGTGACGGCGGAACGCTCCGGGAAGCCGTGGGGAGGGGGCGGCGGGGCGGGCGGCTGCCGCAGGGCCGCGGCTACGGGGTGGGGCCGGGCGGCCGCCCCGGGAAGCCGCGGTAGGGGCCGGGGCCTGGAGAGACGGTAGGGGCGGCGGTTTCAGAGAAGCCCGAGCTCACCGTGGCTCTCAAGGCTCGGCCGCGGGAACGGGCGACGGGAACCACCGAGTTTTAGTCCGAAGTCCCGGTCACCCCTCGGTTCGCCCCCGCATACGCCACCCCCTCCCCGTCCCTTGCCTCCGGAGCGCGCTCTGCCGCCGCCGCCGCTGCGTCGTCTTGTACCCGATCCCCGTCTCCTCCTTTCTCCTTTCCTCTCGTGTTACCGTTGAAGAAAAAGATATATCGCAGCTTCATTATACATACTACCTTTCAATACGTGTATGCACTGTAATTTTTTTTCACAAAATTCTTTGTCCTTTTACCCCATCTTCTAAATCAGAGAATGTTGTAAAAGTGAGAAAAATAGAATCCATGTATTTAAATTCTATTCTTAACCATTTCATGTGGTAATTATGATTTTAAAAATTGACATGTTTTGATGAGTGATACTCATTTTGGTTTTGTTTCCAAATAATCACATTAAACTTTTTTTCACAGATATATTCGTAAGTGAATAATGTATACTTTCTAGGAAATAAAGTTTGAATCCACTTATCTCACTATGCTGAAGAATTTATTATTTAGTGTCAATTAATTAAAAGTCACAATGTTGATTTAAGTCAGAAAGGGATTTAAATTAGATGCTGTCATAAATTGCAAGATAATTTCCCTTCAGTCGACTTTGCTGTTTTTAAATCACTTTTTCATTTCATAAATGGTAGAGATATTATTATGAATACCTTTTAATGATAAGTAATTCTCTGCAAATAGAATATACATATGTATATCTGTATTTGTATCTGTGTCTATATACATCTGTAGTTAAATATTTCTCCTGCAAAGTGACATCCTACTACCAAGAAAAAAGACCTCGAAAATATTTTTTATAGTCAAAAAGAATATACTCTCTCATGGTATCTGTTAAACTCAATCTGTGTCTTGCCATTTTAATAGGAAAATAAAATAATTACAATAATCTCATTTTATGAGTTCCTTTTCGATCCCCTTGGCAATGAGACCAAAATAGTTAAAATGTATTTTTTGGAAGAAAGACTATAAATATTATTTTAAATGAAATCTCAATATTTTAAGTACATCCAGGACTGTTCTAGTTGAAGGGATTAGTTCATCATAGTTGTACATGTTCATTTTCCTACACAATTTTTTAAAGAAATATGATTAGAGTTTACCCAGCATAAACTGTTTGTTCTCATTACTTGCTACTTTTGGTGGCTGACGTATCTCAATAAATCAACAGTTAGGTAGCTTTAAAAATTCTAATGTTCTGATTGCATGTAAATGATTAATATATTCTGATTTATCTATAATATTTGGATTAAATATAAAGTATCTTGATTAGATATTTCTTATTAAAATAATACCAGGACTATTAATAAGAATGCTTAAGTAAATGCATTTGGAGAGTATGCTCACTGACGTTTAAAAAGGATGTTTCCTAATATAAATGCAAACAGCAGACACTTTTAAATGCCTTTTTGAAAAGCAATATTAATAATCTGAGATTTAATTTTTTACTTGTGATCTCTTATGATCATACTTTTATTGAGAATACAGAATTAATTTGAGAAAGCGAGAGTTAATACAAGTGTAAAGAGTGTAGAGTTGTACTGTTTTTATTTTTATCTAAAAAATATATTGTTTTAGTCTTTATACTTTATTATGTAAAAACCAAACATCTTGGAAAATCAGGAGAGGATAAAAATCCTTACATAATATTTTTCTGGTAGTATAAAATATTACCTGACCAAATTTGAATTATGTATTAGAATTTATTTTTAATAATTCTAGCTTAAACCTTTATTTAGCTCACAAACAATTCATTTTAACCACCCAGTCAAGGCTTTTCCCTAGAAGTAATGCTAGAAATAATCAAGACATGCAAGCTCAGGTTTGTTTTCAGAGATGTTCTTCGGAGTGTTATTTATGAGAATGAAGATTCTGGAGGAAAAAAACTAATAGTCAATAACACAGAAATGTTTGACTTAAGTGTTGCGTATATGAAACACATACTAAGAATCAAATTTTGGTTAATAGTTAGTGGTCAGTGAAATGTTAACGACACAAGTCATGAAATTCAGAAGTACAGGCCTATATATAAGCCTGCTTATTCTTAGTTACATGAGTATAAATCTGTCTATAAGCATAAGCACACATACACATACACATACACATATATGTATACATACACACACACATACACGTTGATGAAAATAAATCTTGGAAAGAATTATGCAGAATGTTAATAGAATTAAGGTTGTTTTTCAAATTAAATATAACATACAAACATAGTAAATACTCATTATAGCCATTGAGTTCTACAGTGCTCATAAACTTATCCCATCCTCCCTACACTTGTAGCTCAGTTTACAGATATCGGTAAAGTCTACATCAAAAATGTTCACAGTTTTAAATTCAGGTAATACACCGTAATAGTATTAACCTATAAATTGAGGTTAAAGAAACATTGTTAAATATTAAAATATAGTAAGACTTAAGTGGTAGAATGTTTTAATTTGAATGTGTTTATTGCTTGGATTCAGTGGGAAAAAATTATAGGGCTAACCCATCAGAAGTTAATTGATGAATAAATTCATAGAAGAGTACTTATCCTAAAGAATAGATGAACTGAGGTACAAATGAAAGCTTTGGCCTTGGTGGGGAGAGATGATTCTAAGAATAAACTTTGTAAGTTTTGTGCTTGAAGGTATACATTGGGCTAGAGGACACAATGCAAAGCTTCTCATCAACATATAATAAAGCGCTGTGGAAAAGTGTTGACTTCCTGAATTATGCAGATGGTGTCACATAAAGTAAATTAAAAAAAAACATGCTTATACTTAGTTATTTGTAATAGATAAAGATTTCATATATCTACACATTATACATTTTATACTTTTCCAGTTTGTATCTTATTTTCAGTTCGTATCTTTTTTTCTTATCTGCTTGATCCAAACTAAGGTATCTGAAACTATGGATATATATAAATTAGTATCATATTTGAACATAGCATTATTAGCAAAAGATTAGAGGATGTCATAGGAACAGTTTTGTGAAGAAGATTGAAGATTACAGGAGATGATTTTCTATTTCCACTAATTCTTTCTTTTAATGGTACACACACACACACACAAGACTGAATACACAAAATGTGCTGAGAAAATTACTAAACTGGTATCAAAAAGAAAGTTTTCCACAAACACACTACTTCTGTATCTCAATCCTTCACATTGATGACTTTATGCTCAGTTAGTCATCTCTTTTTTTAATAATCACTTTTAGTAAACATTTGTTTTTGAGAAGCTGTCTTGAGGGAGCTCAGCTATTGGATTTAGAAGAAAATCAAAACTTCTGTTATAAATATGTTCTCAGAATACAAGTACTATAGTACTAGTATATTACAAGGTATTATAAATATATTCAAAGAAAACCATGTTTAAGATTTAAAGGAAAGTATGATGACACTGATTCAAGAAATCAATGATAACAGCAAGAGATAAAAATTACATTAAGAGAAAACAAATGAAGATTTTAAAATTGAAACATTCAATAACTAAAATTAAAAACTCACTGTTGGGGCTCAACAACACATTAGAGGCGGCAGAAGGAACAATTAGTAAAGTTGAAAACAGGGCAAAAGAGATTATCCAATCTGACAGACAGTGAAAAATTAAGATAGTTTCTCGTAGAACTGTGGTACACCAGTAAGCATGGCAACACGCACAAAACTGGCAGACCAGAAGAGAGAAAAATACAAAAAAATTTAGAAGGCATAATGCCTGAAAACTTTTTAAATTCAAAGAAAACATTAATCTGCACACCTAAGTTCAACAAACATTACAGAGAACAAACAAGAGATTCACAACTAGACAGCACAGTTGAAAAGACAAGGAGAAAATCTTAAAAGCAACGAGCAAAACAATTACATTTATTCAATTACTATCAAATTTTGATTTAATTACAAAATGGATTTTTGTTTGGCTTTAGATTTACAAATTGTGTCCTAAATGTACTGAAATAGCTTTCCCTTGCCTAGCAAGATCAGCAACTTAAAGATACAATTTCATATATTGGTTTGTAAAGACATATAATCCCTTTTCAACGGATACTATGTCTTCTTTAAATAAATTCTAAGCAGATAATATTTTTATTAGATCCTATTTTTAAGTTATTTCATTCAAATAGACTCACTGACATAGAAAACAAACTTATTGTTACCAAAGAGAAAAGAATGAGGGAATAAATTAGGAATTTGGGATTAACAGATACACACTATTATATATAAAATAGAAAAACAAGGACCTACTGTATAGCATAGGGAACTATATTCAATAACTTGTAATAACCTATAATGCAAAAGAATCTCAAAAATAATATATATATGTATAACTGAATCACTTTGCTGTACACCTAAAGCACGATAAATCAACTATACATTAATAAAATTTTTTAAAAATATGTTTAAAAATTAAAATATAAAATTTTAGCACATACATTAAAAATAAAATTATTTCATTTAACATTATACCTCAGAAATTGACAACATTCTATACAAATTGTTTTTAAAAACACACAGGTTTTAAAATTTACGCTGATAGAAAATCTTCCATTATTTTATTCTTACTATTGCAAATTGTTCTCATCTGCAGCATAAAAGAAGTCTAGATATTTAAAATCCATAGTTGCACAATTAAGCTTCACTGTGCATGTACTCTGTTCTAGGTCTGATGGGAACTCTTGTTCATAGAAAATTAGCACGGTTCCTATGCTTCCAAAACTCAGAGCCTTGTGAAATGGCAAATATTTAAAACACCATAATTTAAAGAATACTATAAAAACGTAGAAAATGAGGGGGAGGTTATAGCTCAGTGGTAAAGTGCAAGCTTAGGGTCCTGGATTCAATCCCCAGTACCTCCATTAAAATAAGGAAGTAAGTTAAGAAATAAATAAATCTAATTACCTCCCCCAAACAAGCAAACAAAAAACAAATTTTAAAAAGCAGAAAATAATATGGAGCATAGTTATTTAGTCCCCAGCAGGTGGCATATACCATGTTTGAAGAAAACATAACTTGCTCTGCATCTTCAATAGTGACAATGAATTAGAAGTTGAGAACATTTTTTTCCCATTGAAAAGTTAATAGGTCAAAACAGTAAAAACATATGATATTCTTAATGAAGCAACGGAGATTCTTTATTCATTTATGCATTCATTTCAAAAGTTTTAATTTATCATCGTCTATGAATATTGATGAAAATGCTAAGGTGGCAAGTGGGGCTATATCTCAAAGGGGTTTGAATGTCTTCAGAAGGCTATTGGGAGCTTTGAATGGTTTGTAAATGAAAAGAGTATGAAAGGAATATTTGCCTTTTAAAGCTCTTACTGTGACAGTCATGTGCTTGACAATAGAGGGTAGGGGACCAGATAGAAAACACTAGCAACAGTCTTACGGACAGAATTAAGATATTGGCATTGAAGATGAAAGTAAGGGCGTTGCTTGGGAAAATCTTTAGAATGGTTGGAAAACTCACAGAATGAACTAGAGCTGTGCTGTCCAATATGGTAACCATTTGCTGCATGTACATACTGAGCATGTGAAATGTAGCTGGTGTGACAGAAGAATTGAATTTTTAATTCTACCTCATTTTAATTAATTTGTTTAAAATTTTTAAATTGAAGTGTAAAAAGCTTTTTTTTTTTTTCTGTTAAATATAGCTTTATTATTTTGGTGGGACTTCCTTTTACTTTGCTTCATCATATAAAAAGCTATTGTTATATCATAGTCCATTTTTCCAGGGTGTGCATCATGTCTAGTATTAGGGATAATTTATCAGTGATCTGGTCGGTATCAAGGGATGGACACAGTTTGTATTATTTTTTTTTCTATGCACCCTTATAACATTTTAAGGTGTTTATTTTAGGCAGAAAGCACAAGGTACAGTGAAGTCTGTGAAAATTGTTATTTGGTAATTAAATTAAAATACTTACTTAAACATAATATAATTTAATTATTTCTCTATATGACAAATAACCAGTAACATTTTTTTCAACTTGAACCAACAAAAAATGCTATTCATGAAAAATCAACTATGATGAAGGGGTCAGTACTACCTTGGAAACAATTGAAAAGAAAGCCTGGAAGTGCCATGTTACAGTTTGAATTATGAAGGGCAGTTGTAATTTGCTGCCTCAGAGAAAAATGAAAAAGCTGTTTGTAAAATAAAAAGAAAAAAATGATCATAAGATGTATGATATCAAGATGTTTTCAGCAAATGTATAAATTTGATAAGCAGTTTCTTCTTAATGATAAAAAAGGAATTGAACAGTCACTTGAAATAAGAATTAAATGCTCAACAAACATTTTTTTTAAAGTGTTTAACAGGCTCTGAACTCTTAAATTTAGCCAGAAATAAATTGGCTCTGATACTTGTTCATAGATACATGTACACTCCCACAACCAATTTTAGGTGTAGCAATGGTAAAATAAATTATTAATTTAGTATTTTAGTTATGGCAATTTTGATACAAAATAATGAGGGAAAAACCTAAACCACTAATTTACAAAAAGTTAATTATCTTCCATTAAAGAAACAAACAATTGCATATAGTGAACAAGAATTTCTAATATCAAATTTCAGTTGATATAAAATTGGAAAAATTGCAAATACTCTTCTTTACATTTACATAAGCCATGTAATATGAGAAAACTGCCCAAATTAATATTGTGGTATGTTTTGCTCAAAGGACTTCCAAATTCATGCGAAAATGTCAGTTAAAAACCTGAAGAATCAAACTCATGACATATATATTTTAAGAAAATTTATATCTGTTAAATAAATATTTCAGCTAGATATGATTTAATTAGTTTCTAACATGATAGATGAGTTGTTCCATATATTGTAGGTCAAGTATAAGGATTTATTTGAACTTAAAAACAAGAGACCATGTATCATTTCAAAGTTTCTTGGATATGGTTGTTAAAAATCATTCAGTTGTTAAAAATCATACATGCACTAACCGTGAATCATCACATTTGTGAAACTGTTGAAAGAAACGAGAAACAATGAATTCAAAGACCTATTTTTATTGCCAACGCTTCTCAGTTGAGTTCTGAATGATTTTTATAAATATTTACCATCCTGTTACTTTCAATTCAAGATCCTCTTGAAATTAAATGAATTCTTGCCAAATATTCAATAATCAAAGAGCAAAATCTGCAGTGTGCTTTATGCTTCCTCACTGAAACCGTAGCAGATATGCAAGAGATAAATTTTAAACTTCAGCAGAAGGAAAAGCTAACTTGTTAGAGGGATATGATTATTTATATTGAAAATAAGCATTTTATAATACAATGTGATGATAATTATTTCACATATTTTAACATGGATCAACGTGCATAATATTTCTATTACTAGTTAGCAGTGGTAAGTAAATTGGCTGCAAATGCTGTAAGAAAAATTTGAATAGTATTGTTGATATAAATAAATTTAGAGTTCAGTATACACAATGCCTCTTTCAAATTGATGTTAATAAAACTAAGATGACATAAAAGTGAATTTACTTAGCTTGGACAGAATTAGTTGTGAAACTTACATGCATTTGCTTTTATGTCAGATCAAATCTTTCAAAGTTGAACAATTTTGTCAACAGAAATGAATATTTTAAAAAACATTTTTCATAACCTATTCAGTTCTTGTAATTTTTATTATCTTTGGGTCAACTTGCTTATATAAATTTAATATTTCAATTGTAAATTTTATGATATCTAGATACACATCAAGTATCTGTTTATGAAAGTTTAGTATCTGGATTTTTATATGCTGAAGCTGCAAAATACACACTGGATCATAAATACTTTGTAGGGATAAAAGAATGTAAAGTATCTCATTATTTCATTGATTACATGTTAAAATGCAACAGTTTTTATTTATTGGATTAAGTAAAATATTTATTACAATAATTTACTGTGTTATATTTTTACTATTTCAAATGGATATTAGAAAATTTTAAATTTCATAGGTAGCTCTCATTATATTTCTATTGGACAACAGAGAAAGAGAGAGAGAGATTGATAATCTCCATTTTCTGGGTCTAGGTAGGTGGAAATCATGTTACCTTTTATACTAAATGAGTTTCAAATATCTTAATAACAGTACATTGAACAGTAAAATATATGTGTATGGAGCTCAAATAAAATATCTTAAATGAAGATAAAAATTTGATCCTTTCCAGTGAATAGGGATTGTATGGCTGATAGAAGAGAAAAGAGCTAGAATGCAACTCAGGACAATCTATAATATTTAAAGAGAAGTCCTATAAAAAAGAGGTTATGATGAATACCAAAAATAATCAAGATCAACTTAAGAAGAAAACAAAAGCAGGTTTCTTTCTGGTGGGTAAAACCTTCCAAGACTATGAACAGAGTAATTAATTTTTTAGAATTAGGATTTCAAATGCTGTGCAAATAAATCCAAACTACAATGAAGTGTCACCTAATACTGGTCAGAATGGCCTTCATTAAAGAGTCTACAAACAACAAATGCTCGAGGGAGTGTGGAAAAAAAAGGACCCTCCTACACTGTTGGTCAGAATGTAAATTGGTACAGCCACTATGGAATACAGTATGTAGGTTCCTTAAAAAACTAAAAATAGAGTTGCTATATGATCCAGCAGTCCCACTCCTGGGCATGTATCTGGAGGAAGCTCTAATACAAAAAGATACATGCATCCCGATGTTCAGAGTAGCACTATTTACAATAGCCAAGACATGGAAATAACTTAAATGTTCACTGACAGATGACTGGATAAAGATTATACACACACACACATGCGCACGCGTGCATCAGAGTTAGTTATATTTTATGTTTTATTTGAAGCAACACAATGGAATATTACTCAGCCATAAAAAAGATGAAATAATGCCATTTGCAGCAACACGGTGGACCTAGAGATTATCGTACCAAGTGAAGTGAGTCAGAAAGAGAAAGACAAATACCATATGATATTACTCACATGTGGAATATAAAGTATGATACAAATGAACTTATTTACAAAGCAGAAACAGACTCATAGGCAAAACAAATTTATGGTTACCAAAGGGAAAGGGGGTGAGGGAAGATAAATTAAGAGTTTGGGATTTAACAGATATAAACTACTACATATAAAATAAACAACAAAGTCCTACAGTATAGCACAGGGAGCTATATTCAATATCCTGTAATAAACCATAGTGGAAAATAATATGAAAAAAAAATATATATATACACACACACACATATGTATGTGTATATAACTAAATCACTTTGCTGTATACCAGAAACTAACACAACATTGTAAATCAACAATAATTCAAGAAAATTTTTTGTTTTAGAGTTGTCATTGCTTTTTATGAACAAAATTTTCTCCATAATTTTAATACACGATATTGAATAGGAAGTGAAAATACTAGTAAGATAATAGTAAACTTCTCTTTAAGCTGTCAAATAACAATCAAAATCAGTTTTCAATACAAAAACAAAGTATAAATGACCTATTAATGTTTATATTAACTGCTAAATTCTGTAGATTCTTCATGTTCCCCAGTATTTCCATGCATCCTAGAATAGCAGGTATAATTTTCTATCACATTTCACAGGATGCAAAAAATAAATACATAAATAAATATATAAGATATGTTCAAATAATTAATTTTTCTATTATTTTTCTCATTACTGTAGTTTTTGTTATACTGAAACATTGTGATACATAAATTAAATCATCAGAATATTTCACTTTTCCCGATCTGAATAAATCTTGCCCCAATTAATTTTTAGTAGATGAAGAAAAGCAATCACATTTCTTAAAAACTCCAGTGCAAACCCTACTATTTCAAAATATTCTCTTCTAGATTCTGTCATTAGTGCCAGTTGTGCTACAGAGAAGTAAAGAATTTGCTACCTATATGTCATATTTTTTACAGCTATTTTATTCTGCTTGCCAGTAACTTTACCATGTAACAGCAGTTTTCACTACATAGTCCTATGCAATCCATTAAATTTTTAAAGTTGAAAACTTGGCATTGGAAATTATGTCATCTTTAAAACAAAATGTCAGGTTCATTCATGCTGTGGAAAACTATTATAATTCAATTTCTGTAAACTATGTCAGCCTTGCAAATAATCACTCACCTGTTACATCCTCCCAAGCACTGAAGACTGGTTTTAGAACCTTAACTTTCCTTGTGCTTCTGAAGCAGCAGGAGTAGAATAAATTTGCTGGACTATACCATTTCCATCACTTTCTGCTTCCTTCCGACTTAACCAAGAAGTTAGTTAAAACAGGACAAGTGAAGAGCAAAACCTCTGAGTATCTAAGCACTTTCCCACTTTGTGATTGGCCAAACCATTTACTTGGTAGTGGCCCTATTATTTTTGCTAAAAATATATTTTACAGCAAAATGAGTCAGGTTAAAAATATCTGACTTAACAATGTGCTGTCTGTGTGGATTTTCTTTTTATTACCCTTCAGATCCAGAGGCAAGCCAACTGTCACAAACTGGCATAAAATATCAACTCGGCAGAATTGATGCTTCCTGTACACCTGTCAGGAAGGCAATATTTTTTTAAATGATTGGTCCTTTAGAAATATAACATCATCATGCTAATATAAAAACACACCATAGGACAATAAGAATCTTTGATAATTATAGTAACATGATTGCTGCCTCGAGACAAAAAGAAAATAAAAAGAAATAATAGTGAAGCAACTTGAAGCAAATAACACAGCAGGTAACAGGCAATGGTGTCTCTCAGAGCAAAGCATGTCATACTACTTTCATTCTTCAAAAAAATTCTCATGCTCAATTGAAGTATTGGAAGAAGAAATAGAAAAACCATGTTCAAATGTTTAAATCTGAGGAAAATAATTTGTGGAGTAAAAATTGCAACAACAAAAAGAAAGGAACAATTTTGATGAGTCAAACAATAACAGTTTTCAAATTGCATAGAAATTTAAGTATCTGCTTCAACTTCCACAATTTAAATATAATAAAATGGAGACGCAGGAGGAAGTAAAACCTGTGAGAAAAATCATGGTTGGAAATAAAATGTTTTTTTTTTTTAATTATCTGAAAGATAATTCAATAGAGGTAGTAGGAAGTTAGAGAGTTTTTGGAGGCAACTTGAAACATGTCTTGAACACTATTATTGCTTCATACGTCCAAGAAAAATATAAGTTCATGAAGATAGGGGTTAATGAATGAATTGTGATAACACACCTTGAAGCAGTGGAAATACGTAAGAGTAATAGATATAACAGAATTGTATGCTATAGGCTGTCTTAATGTTTCTTTTTGATAAAAGTAAGAAAACTGAAATGGTGCGTCCCTAAATTTTCAGAAATAATAAGTAATGCTTTAAGAGACATGTCAAATTGTAAAAGAGATAAAAAGATAAGCAAAAGAAAATTAAAGCATTAATAAAGTGCAGGTTAAGTGACATAATATTAAATCAAATGGCAAATTAAAGAACATCATAGGAAAACTAAAAATTAAAACAAAAGATTAGAGGAGGAAGAGAAAAAAAGATAAATATGAATACATTGATTAATTAATAAAAATTATATACAAAATAATATTTTAAATGTCAGAAAATGGTAAGTCAGTTAATATTATGTTGCATTTTAGTATAATTTAAAGCAACCAGTATTTATTAAGTCTCTACCTCTAGAGCATTGTGCAGATTCCTTGGCGATATAAGATTGCTAAGTACTAAGCTGTTAACCTCTCATATTTCTCTGTAACATGAGGAAGCTATAATATGCATAAATTACTGGATACAAGGCAGATTGTGCTAAGAATTATAATACTGATACGAATGAAATTTAAGGTTGATGTCAGATAGGAAGAGTTTAATTTCAACTAGAGAGCATCCAGAGAAATGTGTCTGAGGAGGATAGAATTTCAACAAGGTGAAGATGTTTGGTGTATATTTTAAAGTAGGGAATGGGTTTGTTTTGTTTAAAAAAAATTATAATTCACTCCAGGAATAGCATAAATAGAATAAGAAAGCAAAATAAATATCCACACACACAAAAACTCCCATGACAAACATATATATGGTAGACGAAGAATACTAAATTCTGTTACACTGTTAAGTATAAATTGATTAAATTCTATTCTATTAAGAACCACTGGTTCCTCCATAGGATTCACAGGCTTCTGAACCACTAAGAAGTCTATGATCATATATGGAAGCCGTTTCCTCTGGAAACAATGATCAGCCTCAACAGGTTATTATCAGATTTAGACTTGTTTTAACAACAATGTCAGGAAGTCAAACAGAAGACAGAAATCATCAATGGTCAAAGAAGTATGGTGATCATTTTAATTAGAATTTCCAGATTAGTATATTTGGAAATGTCCAACAGAGGACAAGTGTACTTGGAGAAATTTGGCCAGCAGCAACCAACTGAAGAATTACAGAAAATAACATTAGCACCAGAGCTACTGTGTGTGCTGGATATTTGGGGCTGGCTTGATAAAGATTGGGTTGGTTAGGGGAGTAAAACAGAATTTCCCTGTATTAAAAAGTAATTAATGGTCTAAATTCTGTTATACATGTAAAATCACAAAAACATAAAGTCTTATCATGTAGTCAGATTTAAGTATATTTCACAGTGAAAGCCAAAGAAATGCATTTTTTAAAGTTTACTTTATGGAGGCAAAAGATATGTTTACTAGCAATGTCATTTGGTGATTTGTTGGGTGGACTGCTTTGCACACAAAGCTCTGCTTGGTGATGGGGGCTGATTAAGGGAGAGGAAGATAAACAGATGGTGCCTCCTTGGGTCTGGAGTGCCACCCTTTCCCATGGCCCCCATTTTCAAAACACCAGCACAGGGCTCAAATCACGAATCTGCTTTGAAACTTTCCTTTTCTTTCTCAAGCTAGCTCATCAGTCTGTCCTGTGACTCCCAGTGCTTTGATCTCCCTTTATAATAGTGTTTATTAAAGTATATTAAAATTATTTGTTCATTTCTTTCCTAGTAGAATGAATTATGAATTCTTTGATGGCATAGAGAGACCATTATTCAACTCTTTCTGATTTTCAAACCCACCATTCTAAACTTAGAGTTAAGTAGACTTAGAAAACAGGAGCTCAGCAAAAGTTTATTGAAGTGAAAATGTCCCCCCACAAAAAATGCCCACAAGGCTTTAAACTTACATTTTCATATTTCAGATACCATCCTAAAAATACTTTCAAAACCAATAAAAAGTAGGAATTAAAAATAGTAGAAATTGGAGATTTCCAATAATATTATAATAGAAAAATTAATAACATCCTAAATAAGAATTACTCAACCAATGAGACTGTATTAAAATTGATCTTACTCAGCTTTACCTAAATTTTAAAAAATGTTTATATACTGAGTGACATAGATATACATAATAAATGAAAAAGCCTTATTATACATCACATATCAAGCAATGCAATATGTTTTGAAATTACAAATAACAAAAAGTATGTAAGTATAAAATAAATTCTCATATGTACTGGCTAAATGAGGGAGGAGATTCAGAACCAAAAATTAAAATATTAGAAAATAATCTTTTGACATAGTGAGGTTAATAATACTTTCTCAATGGAGTATTTGGAAAAAATGTTTTACATGACATAGTAAGACATAAAGAAAAGTTGAAACAGTGAAATGTCTCTTCCTAAAAGTTCAGAAAACAGAAAATCAAATAAAAATGGAAGTAGTAAAACTAAAAGTATAATAAAATTGGGGAAAAACATACTATTTATATTCACATTTCATTCCTAGAAAAATAACAGAATACTTGAACTATGGGTTCAACCCAAAATAAAAGAAAATGGTTCAAAAAATAAAATCAGGAATATAAATTATAAAATGATGATGACTTATGTGAACATTATCAAATCATTTGGAGAAATATAACAGAAATGAAAAAAAAATGTAATACCAAAACTGAGGCAAAATATGATTAGAAAAAAAACAGAGTATGCAAGAAAATAATTTAAAGAAATAGCTTTTCATACTCAAATTTCTACGAACAAAAAGGTGTTTATTAATAAATCCAGAGATAAAATGAACCAAATACTGGCAAATAGAAGACAATCACAGATAAATGGAAGTCCCGACTAAGGTTAAGCAAAGTTTACCCCAAGATTGCAAGTCTGGTCACCATCCAAGGGAAATGATTAATATACCTCATCATTTTACAGAGAAAACTAGTAAAAATTATATAATTAGATACATAAATTCCAGAAAATAATCCATAAAGTTTAATATTTATTCTTTAATTAAAACTTTTAAAAGGTACAAAGACCATATTTAAACTTTTTCATAGCAAAGAATATACATTTAAGCAATTCCAATATAGCATTGATTTACAAAACCAATTATTTGGATTTAGGGTATGATTACTTACTTTATCAAGGAGCCTGCTGATTTACAGAAAAGAGCATCTACTCCCAGGCTTATCTTAAATAGCTTATCTTAAACAGTAATATATAACAAAAGGTAATTTAAAACCTGAATTATATCATTAAATGTTTAAGAAATGCATCTTCTTTTATGTTAATATGTTATTGAATAAATTGAATTAAATATGCTTTGGCATTTTCAAGTAAATAATATAGTAGTCATTGTTGTAATAGTCATTATTTGTGGCAATGCTTACTTCATAAAGCAGTTTCTCATGCGGATCTATTTGGAATCATGATAATGTTAAATTTATAGAGAATATAAAAGAGAGGAGGAATCTGAGCCTAAAGCAAAGATGGCACTTAAGGTCATCTGGCCAGTATGTAGCTAGTATTAGAATCCATGTTCTATCAGATTAGAGATTGAGAATAATCGTAATAAATGTTCCAAAATTAATTGACTTTCTGATGTACTGAATATTATTTGAAAATACATGCTGAAGGGGCCTCACAATGAAAAATTATTTCTGGTAGCAGTGGTAATTTATCAGGGCTCAGTCATTCTTTGGGTTCTTATTGTGATGCTAATGGAAGTAGTGATATTTTGAGCTAAGGGACTTGAGTACAAACCATTCAAGGAAAAGCAGTTGGGTTATAAATTCAAAATGAAAGTAGCAAAGGTGACTCATATTTTTATGCACTGAATACAGATATAATATTTTAATATATTCTCTTATTTCCTAGAAAACATTGGGTATCCAAATAAGTGTGGCCACCATTAACGGAGTTAGAAACATTTGAAGTGTTTAACAACGGAAAGATTAGGGCAATAGAGATTGATTTTTCTGAGTACAGGTTGGACCTAAACTACATTAATGAATTCAATTAACCATAATCCAATTCAAGTCTCCAAATATGTATTGAGTGCCTATTCTGTTTATAAGGTACTTATGAAAGCATGCAGATCCCATGCTGGGGATTTAAGATTTTTGACATTTTCCTTTTTACTTGGTAAGAGTCATGAGTTAAGGAAACATGTTTCATTTCTTTTATACTTCTAAGAAATTATTTCACAGAAAGATTTCCAGGAAGTCTGGGCTACTGAAACTAAAGAATATAAGTAAATATGAAATGAGACTTTATACACACACTATTTTACTGCATGTAAAAAATACAGGAAAAAAAATACAGTTTCAGGCAGCAGTAAATATAATTCCTAATAATAGCATCATAGCACCTAAGCTTTCCCCACGGAATATATATATGTATATGTATTTTTTTTTATTCTAACAGCAAACTATAACTTAATGAAGGATTCAACAAAGCATGTCCAAACACTAACATGAGGCCTGTCCCTCTGACAACATAACGAGTCTGACCTTTCTGAATTGTTACCCCTGACTTCCTCTGTTTCCATTGCCTTCCCTTCATCTTGCAGCATGCAAAATAAATTGCTCTGTTCAGAAATACTCACTCCAGAAAAGAAATAACCTTACACATTAGAAAGAATTCAAAATTCATCTCAATCTCTGGAATTTTTGGTCTCCCCTCAAAGTCAATGAAATCCCATTTGGTGTGAAGAAAAGAACAAGGGTTTTGAGTTGTGCAGGAATGGTTTGAACTCAGTTTTCTCCACTTGCTAGCTACTTTCCTCTTTCTAAGTTGCTTCCTCAGATTTAAAAAGGAGCTAAGTCTGTCACTCAAGGTTGAGGTGCTTGCATGAGAGACACTCACAGTCTACAGCAGACAATGAAAAGATGTCTTTTCCTGTCCTGAAGATGAGAAAAGAAATGAGGAATCAGAAGTAGAAATGCTTAATAACTTATCTGACTGAGGGAAGTGTACTTTAGAGAAGAAAAGAACTATTATAAAAATTGAAATAACAATATAGGAGGCAAAATTCATAAATTATGAATATTTGTGCTTAAATATATAATTCATAAGAATGCATATACTTCTTATTTAAAATTGTGTTTATTCACTATCAACAAACTTTTATTGACTGCTTTTAATATGGGGTTTAAGAAATACTTGAAATATTTGTAACACAATTGCTTCTTTTATCAAAACACCCTTCTCAGAACTTGCTGACCCAGTCTAATTTTATCCATTTTCATAGTTTTCATAAAATCTGGCTGTACATCTTCTAGGTGGTTTCTCTGAGATTCTCTTGTGTACTAACAATAATCAAGCCAGCCTGAGAGCCTATCCACTGCATTTTATGCAAGGAGTCTGTGTTATATGACCCTATCCTTATATGTAAATTCTCAGTAATAATCTGAAAGAAAAAAAGAGTTGGAACTTGAGAATTAAAAACCAAATGAATGGAAAGGCCGTGCAGGTTTGTTTGTTTGCATAATATAGTTTTGAGAAATGTAAAGTGAACCCACTCTTCTTTGTTAAAATGAAGAAAGGAAGGATATTAGACATGGGTTTTGAGATGTTGATGGAACCAAGTCAACACATCCTGCAAATTATCTCTCATGTATTAGTTTGGGATTTCAATAAATGGCACTAATGGAGAATGTATTGTGGAGAGTGGTGAAAATTCACCATGATGTACATAGAAATACTTTCCTTCAGTTGTACCAAATTGAGTAAAACAACTCATGTTACACAAAGCTCTTTTATCTCAAGCTTCTAAATTTTTTTTGCTGAAGTAATCAGAACAGAGAAGATAGCAGTTTACATAAACAATGGAAACATTTGGTTTTGATCTTAAATCTTAGAAATAGGAAAAAAACATTAATAGTTGTGTATTAATATAAATATTAAATCTGATTCATACACATTAAGTCATTAGATCACAAAGAAGTCAGCTTTATGGAATGTGGAAAGGGGCAGGGTGATGGCCATTTGAAGTAGGATGTTGGTTCAAATGTTAAAATAACATGAATTATCAAAGTAATTAATGTGAGGGGAATGAGGTAAATGTAAAATACAAGCTAAAAATCTGATGAGTGTCTTAATCTTGTAAAGATACATCATTTTACTTCCCTCCTGTGTAGCAAAATTGGCATTAATCCAATGCCAGCATTTCATCAAATATTCAGCATTTCAGTATAATCATTCATAGATCCTTCTATTGCTCTTTTAATCACATATTAAAAAACAATACAAAAGAAAACATAATCTACTTACTGAAACACTGTTTCCCTAACACACATCTCCAAAAAAGACAAAAATATGAAGTTAAAAACTATGACAAAATCTGTTATATTTATATTTAGTTATTTCTTTTACTCTTTGCATGTGTTGACCTTGATAAGTTAGCTCAAGGTTTATTTCATGTGAATCACTAAATGAAGGAGCAGAGATTTGAATTTAAATTTGAAAGTATTTAACAAGTCAGTGAGGAGTTCTGAGGCAGGAACTAACATGGAAAAAAGAATGGGTAAGGAGCACAATTTGCTGATTATAAACTATTATATAACTGTACAAACACTGTTATAGAAGTACATGTGGGATCTTCATTAATACTGGATAAACTACTTTATATCAGTTGGCTGTAGACATGGGAGTCAATAAATATTTTAATTGAAAATTAAGGGCAAATTACATGAGATTAGATCACAAAATGATGCATTTCATTGGAAAGTTTCAAATATTATCTGTAGGACGTTAATACTTACCTGTGATAGAATAAAGATTTAATATAGAGAATCTGTAAATAAACTAAATTGATATTTCATGATAAAAGAATCACATTGAGAGAGCTAAACAATTGCATGCTTTTCTTTGGTTTTATGTTCACAGAAATCCTCCTTCAAAATGAAGTCTATCTTCTCTTACTGTAGTGACTAGATATTCGTCTTTATATTTTCAAAGTTTAGGTAAGGGCATGACACACACTTTCCCTCAAATAAATGATTGATGGCTGAAGGAATGTGTGGATGACTCTCAGAACTGAAATGTAAGCCACTGTATTTTTCTTCTGTGGAAACGAAATCTTCCAACCACTGTATGTTTCATAACTCCTAACCTAAACTTGTCAATCTCATAGTAGTCAATTCAAAATAATACTGTTCTAATAAAAAGTGTAATAAACCAAACTTGACTTAACAAAGAGAAAATGATAGAAACAATTAAATATTTACATGAAATAGCACAAGATGTAACCTAATATGTCTAACATCTTTCTATTTATTTTGAGGCCTTTGAGAATTTTGCTTTTGAAAGAATTTTATAATTAGAATGTAGTCTTTCTAAGATGGTGAGATTGCAATAATCTATGCAATGAAGTGAGCTTCAAAATATTGAAAAATGGTTGATTGCTAAGGACTTAAGCATTGATAATATTTAAAAATTAAGTTCAAAATGCCATTTCTGATTTTCATCTATTAATATATTAATGAACACTGCCAAGCTAACACAGATATTAAAGATTTCCTAGCACTTTGCTAGAAAATTGATTTTAAGGGTTTCTGTTTGACCTTCTTTAAAAAGATTTAACAGATAAAAGGGCACTCAAGTACCAGTAAAATTTATAGATGAAAGATTTTTTTTTTAAAGCCATGAAAAGAGCATTGAACATGAATTCAATACAGGTAATCATGGGCCTGTCAGCATTTCCATTGCAAACTTCATTTAGTAGAGTTTATGATCTCCATCATCTTATAAACTATTAAGCTAGAAGTTGTCACACAAATTAACAAATTAACAAGCCTGGATGCAAATTTGTTTACACAAAATATTTGAATCAGTTCAGCTGTTTTGATTTAGGCATCAGCCAAAAAACCTTAACTCAGAGTTTCTCCATATATGTGGACAGTGAGTAAATATTTTTTCTAGACTACATAGTTCAGTCAGTTAGAGCACAGAGCCAAGAAATTCAGGGTACTGCATTTCATCTCCAGGAGATTCAGTTGTATTTATTCTGCCTGTTCTCCTAACTTTGATCCGTTATCTCGCAAATGCAGCTTTTAGCAACACAGAGCTCAATATTAGAACATACAGATAGATCAGCATAAATTCGTTATCAACATTTGGGGGAAATTCAAACTACAAACCTCCAATAACAGGTTCAGAAGAGTCATATCTGCATATAAAAATACAGTTTCAACATTGAAAACAAAACCATTCCTAAAAATTACAAATTACCTGAAGTTAAAGTCTTTTCACAGTATGTTATTTTGCTTTCATAGAATAATAACAAAGTAGACTTATTTTCACTTCTCTATATTAAAATTCTCATAACTAAATACAGCTTAAAATTGTATTTTATTGACTCAGTTGATCAGCCCCAGATATTATAAAAGCAAATAAAATTAAAAACATTTTTTCTTCATGTTTTTCACATCAGACAACCCTCATTGTGTAAACAAACAAGGAAACAAAAAAATATGTCCCTGTAGAAAATTAAAATAGATATTTGAGAAATTAGAATAACATCAAAGAATAAAACACAGCTGATAATTTTATTAAGTAGCTGTGAATAAATAAACAAGTGGCTAATGGGAATGTGAACAAGCACAACAAAAAGGCATTTTAATTATCAGTCCTTTTCCCTTTTCCCTCACCAAGATTATGAAAATAAAACATCAAGTCAACTTGTGATTTAAAATTTCAATAAACTAAAATAAATCAGTACAATTATAGGATCAATTTTAAAATGGAGAACTTGGCTAACATTTAGTCAGTTTTCAACATTAAATGAAACTGTGGAATGTATAATTGTAGGAAATAGACTTTGAGATGTATTAGAGGTATACATTTATCCCTGACTTTTGGCAACCTTGGAGAGATCTACATCTAGCTGTTATAGGAGGCAAGACTATTTAAAATAAGCCATCCCATAACAAAATGTCCAATGTAATAAGCATATTCTATAACTAATACATACGGTCATTATTAGAATATTTGAGCTTTAACATTGAAAATAAGAGTTAAGATAGCTCTAAAAATATACCCACAAAAAAGTTTTAATAATGCAAATAGAAAAGGCAGGTTCATTTTTGGGAATCTGAAGTTCAGAAAAGATGAAAGTATGATAGTACTTCTGGTTGCATATGAAAATACATTTTATCATATTAAAAAGAAAATGAAATGCTAATTTTGAGGACTTAAATAAAATTTAATGCATCTTTTTTTTTTCTTTTGTAGACAATGATATATGGGGACAATGCCCCCATTTAATTTTTAGTTAATCTTTAGATTGCATGGTAAGTTTCTTATTTACCAATATTACTACACTCATGCATCTATGTCTTCAGAAAGTATTGTTTTGAGTCTGATCAGGATTTGTGGATAAGGACCGTTCTCTATTCTCAAGGAGCTTTACTCCCATAAACCAGTTAGGATTAAATAGAGGCTCATAACGCAGTACCCAAGAGAAACATGCACTGAGCAGAGAATTGAAAGACTATTTTGCACTCTCTTACTTGACAAGTCTCTTCATCTCTCTGAACCACCTCTTCTTTACGTGAAGATGCACAGCTACATCTGTACTTTTAACTAAGGTGGAAAGAAGTATGGGAGGGAGTAGACCAAGTGGATGAAGCTGAAATATGAATGCTTTTTAAAAGGCACCTTCCCTTGCCCCCACAAATAAATCTAATGTACGCTCTCTGACTAATAGACACTAGACAAATATGTTATAAGGGCTTTCCTATTCTTAAAATTCTGTAGAAGCAAATGGAAGATTAAAGTACCAAATGGAACAAATTTATTTGCCAAGGTTTATAATACAACTGGTAAATGATTTTTATACCAGCGTGTTATTTCATATGTGAAGTTCATAAATTCATCTGCAGTCATAAATTTTAAATTTTCCTCAGGAGCAGTGGTTTAGAATCTAAGGGTTATAAGTTTTGATTCTGTTGTTTTGCCCTTATTGCACTAAATAGTTTTATATCTTATAGAGACATATTTAACTTATGTATTATTGTGCATTTACTTCACTTACTATTGCTCATATAACCGGAAAATATTGTTCATATCTATCTTACAGAATCATTAAGAGAATAAATTTCGGCAAGTTAAGTAAAAGATGTTGAAAAATTTAAAGCTGAGAAGTTATGTATTATTGTAGCCATAAGGTATCTATATACACACACATATATACTGCACAAGAATATTAATTTTAGGCTCTCTTTTAAATACATTCTCAAGATCTCAGTTTTTCTCTTAAAAATGAAGAGTTTTAATTAGTAGCTTAGTCATTTATAGTTTTAGCTTTTGATGAGTCTATGAACTAATGAATCTATTATCATTTCAGATTTCACCCAAATAATAGCTAACCATATAATCCTGGAAAGTCACTGCACCTCTCTGGCCCCAGGAAATGTGGATAATTTATAAATGGAGATAAGAATCTGTACATAAGAGATAACAGCTATCTCACAAGATGCTTGTTAGAATTCAAAGCAAGAAAATGAGAGAGAGAACCATTGTTTGAGATAACACACTCTGTACAGAACTCCCCACTGCTCATATTTTATACAGTAAATGCGCATGCCTATCTTGGTACCACTTCCCCAAATGTAATAATGTCTTATATCCTGTCTATATATGAAGCACCTGTGAGCAGCCTGGAGTCAGCCTTGCATAATGCACTTGTATAATGGAAAACTATAGCATAACTGTTGCTTTTTCAATGTTATTTAGGATTTTAAAAATTCACTTTGCAGAGTCTATTTCCATTTATAAATTTCCTTTTAAAGTGATATCCAACCGTATTTTTTAAATTGTCATAGTTAAAAAGAAAACCTCACTATTACTTTAAACTATATAATCATAAATATTCCTCTAAAATTTGCTAACATAAAGCAAAGGAAGGAAGGACTTTATAATCTTGAACATTACAAACTCAGCTTTGAAGAGAATCACTCATTACATTTTATGTATTTCAATCACTTTCTAAACTTTTGAACACTTCAAGTTTAGCAGCATTCATTATTTTGGAAATTTTACTCCCATATCTTGACAAGACTTTAAAAATACTTCACACATCATTAAAATTGAAGATAACCCCTTAACATTATTGATTAATCTTACATGATTAATATTTATAACATGTGCTATTACTTTTATGGTAGAGTTATCCATGAGACCATCATCTTATATAGATCATGTGAGAGATATGTGCAGATGTAAGTGCAGATGAGAGAGAATGCATACATCATATGTTAATATGGCCCAAACATATTATAAACATGAAGAAAATAAATTAGGAACAGATTTGTTTAAATTTAAAAGCTTTCAAATAAGAAATTGTGTCCAGATTAAGAAAAGAAATAGGAATTTGATTTTTAAGTACTAGCCCTCAAAGTTCTTTATAAGACATTAAAAAACAGTCAATACACTGGTTTTATTTGTAAAGGCTTATGGCATCAAGAAATAGACTTTATTGAAGATATGATTAGTTAGTTGATGTACGTATTGTAATAGTCTTAGATACATGTTCAATCCATAATTGTTTTTTGTCTTTTACCAAATAAGTAGTTAACATTAAAAAAAAATTACCACAAAACATATAATCACTAATATTCTTACATAGTACTAATTGATACATGGTACTTAGATATTAACTTTTGTGACTGTTTTCATTGGTGCTATCTGAGCAGACTCTGTAGTCAAATTGATACGGTGTAGTAAAAAGTGAGTTGAACATGAACTTGAATGCCCAGTGGTATAGTCTCAGTCCTGGAGATCACTACCTTTGTAACTTAGTGAGAAACCACTTATCCTTTCTAGGCATGTGCATTTACTGTATAAAATATCAGCAGCCAACTAGCTGGTGTTTAAGAATTTTTCCAGCCCAAAAAATACCCTGGATTTGTGACAAGAGAGTTAACAGATTCATGTAAGTACATTAATCAATCAATATGAAAATAAATCAATATTGGGTCACAATGGATGATATTAGCCCAGGAGTAGGGGTAACATTTTTAAGCTATGGGTCTGCCCATGATTCATAGAGCCAGCAGCTGAAGCAACTGTGTAAAGTTGATAAGCTGAGATTTCAGAGTGTTTCTCCAATGTATAACAGCCTGGGAACTTGGCCAAAGTGAGCTGATAGCTCGTGAGAAGATGCTACATTTTTTATTTACTGCTGTGGACAAGTTAGGGCTGGTGGTGTTAGGGATGAAGTGTGTAGGAGTTCATACTGGCTTTGTGCATGGAAGTGTATTTTAATAATACTGATGATAGCTACTAGTTTCAATCACTATATATGTTAGATGTATAATCTTCCTACTGAAATTCTAATTTCCCTTTTAATAGCTAATGAAACTGAAGCTTAGGAAAATGGAATAGCTAGGACAAAGATGGTTGCTGGCAGAACCATTATTTGACTTCAGGTCTTGTGGCTCCAGAGCCCTCGCCCTTTCTGCTTTACTGTAGTGGTTCTCATATTTTAAAGCACATCAGAATTACCTGGATGACTTGTTAAAAACACCAGTGTTGGTGCCCAAAGACCAGGGCATCTGTTTCAACAGGCCTGTGGTGGGGACCTGAGGATTCATATTCTTACCAAGTTTCCAGAGGATGCTGATGCTACTTGTTTATGTTCACTTTGAAATCACTGCAATGCAAACATTTATGAGTCAATAGAATAATATTTTGATATCTAATGCCACATGATTACCACTGATATCTTATTATCCAGTTACAAGGTATATGATGCATATGCTAATTTTGTAAATGTTGACTCTCTGGAAATTTCAAATTGAGTTGTGGGCAATGGGCCATGATTATATAGAAGGTATTAATCCTTAGGAATCCTCAGCCAGAATCAAGCAGTAGCTTAGCAAAGGCAGGATGACATGAAATGCATTTGATGCCTGCAAGACTGGAGGCTTGAGAGAAAGAAAGATGACCATCAGCACAAGAATCTGAGACAAGAATACTGGAAAATATTCAACAGATTGATTTTTCTCAGTGACGTTCATGTAAAAGTGCTATTCTTGATGAGAAGGAGAGCCTCACAAAGGGTCTAATTCTGAGAAAATCTTGTAGATGTGGAGATTGATCTTCCTGGAAAGTACCATGAGTCACCCTACCTGTTCCCTCTGAGAGAGAAAAGATGAATTGGTAATGACAATGTCTGTTCTATCATCCTTACCAGATCTCATGCGAAATCCAAATCAGAACTGCCAGTTTATCCCTAAACTACACACTTCTTTGGATTATGAGTATGGGGAATAGACAAAAGAGACAGAAAGAGAAGCTATGTATTAATGTTACAATAAAATGGCCTTTAAGTTTTATTGGTATCTTGGGAATTTTTCCCTAATCTTTTCATTTGCAGTCATTTTATTTCTAATCTCTCAAACATGGGAATTCAGAGTAAAGGGTTACAAATTTTCTCAGTCTTGTTGCCTAAACTAACAGGTTCCTCACCAGACATGTTGCTTGGTGCTTCAAAGTTATTTTGCAATCTGGACAAAATATTGAAAGTATTTAACATCCCAAAGCTCTTTCTGGAGACCCTGATGTTTAGAAGAAAGTCACATCATGGGACACAAGGAGTATTTTTGTGGCTGTAAGGAAGTGAACTTTAGTAGCTTTCACTTACTTGTATTTGAGATTAGACAAGCATTTTAGCTTTAGAGTTTTTTTTTTCACATGAGTACAAGCACATTATTAATTGCTCTAACTCCCTTATTTTTTTATTAGATCTCACTCATGATAGAGTTTTACTGTATTTAGAATCCTGTATAGATGCCATTTGCTACTGCTTTAGTATTTCACTCTCTGTAGACACCAAGTTGTGTGTTCAGGGAAAAGACGTGTATCCAACATCCATTTAACTACCCTGCAAATTGTAATGCGAATTAAAATCATGAACATTTATAACAACTACTGCAACTAAACCTAGGCTCCTAGAATACTTAATCATTGAGTAATTCTACCCCTTTTCTCCTTGAAGGATCTCAAATGTGCTGGCATCATGTTTTCAAGAACCTGAAACCTTCTCCTTAATTCTGCTCACACACTCTTCCTACAGGGGCTTGATGCAGCCCGTAGGTCGCCACCCTTCCCCAACCCCCTCAACAATCAGAAGATTGGGGAAAATACAGTGCTGCAAAATGAAACTTCCCAGTGATTTCAAGAAGAAAACTATCCAGGTGAACTTCAGCTCAGAATTCTGGGAGCTCTTCAAGCCTTTACAGGGCAGTAAATTGGGTTGGCTTAGCAACTCAGTGGTGCAAAGCCTCCCCAAAGGCTCCGTGTTCAAGAAGGGAATCTGCCTGCTGTCTGAGTCTATCATTTTTTCTTTGGTCGTCCTGCTTCATTATTATTCTGCATTGCACTGCAATCCTCGCGCGTGTCCCGCTTTCAGCCCCCAGCTGGCCTCTCTAGCGAGGCTGGGAGAGGACCACACGGCAACCGGGAGGACCTGGTACTGTTTCATTTCTTCTGCCCTTTCCCCTAGGGTCCAACAAAGCCCTTGTGGCGATTCAACCCTGGGACTGCCCCTCCCACCCCCAGCTTGCTTTCCTCCCAGCGACACAGCTGGGCTGGGGGTGAGGGGGATGGTAGCAGAGCAGCAATCCCCATTACTTGCTCCGCAGTGAGTTTTCGAACGCCCCGGGAGCCTGTTAGAGAAGTTGTTTCAGTGAGGGCAGTGCTGAGGTCAGCTTAGGGAAAGAGCGACATCAGTGGCCACAGCACCACCGACCATCTAGAGTCCCGGGAACAGAAACGTACTGTTTGTAACCGCCACCCGTTTCCGCCTCGGACACACACCCACATCCTCTCTCAAGGGCTCCAAAGGCTCCTTGGTTTCAATCCATGTGGACCTCCTTCTCCCAGCAACACACACACACACACACACACACACACACACACACACACACACGCACTCCCTCACTCTCGAGTCAAAGGCCAAGACCAGCGCTCAGTTTCAACCCCAGGTGGTCCATGAAAATTTCAGGGAGTCCGACTTCCTAGAAGCATAAAGCAGTCCCAGAGGAAACAGAGGGGAGGGATACCTGTCCATACTGTAGCAGGACAGGGACCCCCGACTCAAACATGAAGGTTCTCTCTCAGCATCTGTCTCAGTCTTGCTAACCTCAGGGGAAGGGTTTTGATGGTGGCGGTGGCAGTGGGTGGCTTTGTGTTTGCTGTTGTTACTGTTTTGTAAAGACATTAACCCAACCTACCAACCTTTGAAAAACTCCCTCAAGATAGGACAGAAAATTTCCTAACGTTGCTGTCAGATCAGACTGTCGGCTTCAGGTTGGGGAGTGAGGGTTATCAGTTGAGTGGACAAGCACGGGGCTGAAACCTCCAGCGCGGCCACCTTGGGGTGAGTGAATGGAGCCAATGAACGTTGCTGGCAGCATTCCCGCCTTATGGACACCGACAGCCTTTCCAGTAGTAATTAACCGCGGGAGAGGGTGCGAGCTCCGCTCTTCCAGAAGAGCTCTGTGGCAAGACTAATACCCAGAGCACAAGGAAACGTAGATCCTTCTCGAAGTCCGGGGTCCTACGAGAAGCCCCGAAAGCAGCTCTGGCACAGGGTGGGAGAGGCTGCCCACAGGCTCCCTCCAGCTGTGCCCCGAGGTCGGTGCCTTCTGTACCTTCCCTGCACCATTTGTGCACTCCCCCGGGAGCTCCGGAGAAGCAGCGTGGGAAAGCACCCCGCGGGTGTCTGTTTACGTGGGCGGGACATTTAAGCATGACTTGGAGATTCACAGTTTCTATCTGATTGAAACCTAAAATAGACGCTGCAGCTGCAGGCTGCGTTTCAGAAACCTCAGCTTGCTTGTGTGTGTGTGTGTGTGTGTGTGTGTGTGTGTGTGTGTGTGTGTTTCAGCCTGAAATAGGTATGCATCAAGTCTAAGCATCCCCTGCCCTGCCTCTCCCCACCCCCCAATTTGGTGCCCTCTATGGCCTTTTACTTCAGATGGTGACAGTGGAGATAAAATGCCCAGATAGGGCTGCGTCTCTTTTCAACCCCACTGGAGTTGTTCAGGCCTACTACTGAAAGCCACTTTGTCTTCTGCTCTGAGGCGTTTCCTCCCATTGAGCCTTTTTGTCATTGCTGTCGCAGGCAGAGGTGAAATGGTGGAGGGATGAAAAATGTGGACAGAAGGTGGAATTCTCGGGCCGGAGCTGTTCACCTGGAAAAGCGCGTACCTCCAACTTCCTGAACCCCAGCACTAGTCTGGATTAGGACCTGCAGAGCCCTTAGAAGGACTCCCCATCCTGAGCTTCCCCGTGGGCATGAAAGACCGGAAGAAAAGCAGTGTGGAAGACAAAAGAGGTCATAGACATCGGGGGAAACAATATTGGAGCCATTGCAGCAATTTCAGTTTTAGGAAAAGTCTTGAGACTCAGGTGAAATTAAAACAAAATAAGGAGAAAGGGAAAGAGAAGAAGAAACAACTATCAACATTGGCACTACTGGTTGACCAGGAGCAGGTCTATAGCAAAGAGCCTCTGTAAGTTTGTGTCTCAGAATTTGAGGACAGCGCTCCAAGTTGTAAAATATAGGAGATGACTCTCAAGTGGCAGATAAGTGGCAATGAAGAACATTATTTGCCATTAAAAAAAATTTTAGTGGTCTGTAGAAAATTGATTTTGGACGGGATCAAAGCAGAGTGTGAAATACTCCTTCTTCCCAATGTCCTCGAAACTGGAATATACTCAGTGGACTGATTATCTCTGTCCAACGTACAGGAGAGGATTCCCATTTCCAGTGCCATTCAAAGCAAACCAACATGCCTTTCTTTTCTATCGACGCGTCTTATCGAGAAAATACGGTAGGTGCGGGCAGCCGGGCTGTACTTGCAGGCGGCGCGGCTCGTGTTTGTCAGGCTGGCGTGCTCTCCCTGCTTCGGAGACTCCTTCTCTCCATCTGCCCCCCGAATGTGTTTTGACTCAACAGGTGTCACATGAAAACTCCCACTTAACCCTCGGTCATCTTCTAGCAGGGCCACCTCAACGTTTTTCTTGCCACGAGCTGTTGCTGGCTCCCTGCGCCTCCCCCACGCGGAACGCGCGTCTAGCAGGCAGCCCCAGGGCCATCCATTAACCACCGACTCCCGGAGGTAGGCGAACTAAGCAGAAATGTGAGGCCCCTCACACGTCGAGCCGGCGACGAAAACCCCTTGTAAGCAACTACTCGGCAGTGTAGTTACACCGTTTAGGACAAGCATTTTGGCTTAGAGCTGCGCTAAGACTCTAAGGGGAGAAATCAAGCTTTAAGGAGCAGGTTGGGATTACAAGGCAGTTGCTGCCACAGAGATCAGGGACGACTTCTTGGCATTTAGGGATATAAATTAAAATTCGAGACATGCCACCCATCACTGGTCCTTTTAGAGGAAGAGGTAACCCCTCCAGCTCCCTCCACCCAAAACATGAATTATCATTTCCGCTGAATGCAAATGGGCTCCCTTCTGTGGGAGGACAGCCAGCTGCAAGCTGGACAGTAAACTGTTTCATAGCGACGCGGCCCGATTGCGGTTCAGAGGCACTCCTTTACAAAGGAAGAAGCGTCCGGTTTGTGTTGACCCCGGTGGCGCGCCTGGGCCAAACTCGCTCCCCCTCCACCCGCCAATGCACACACACCGCCCACCCCCGACACACAGACACCCGGGGATTGAAACTAGCTCCACTGAAAACGACATCCGTCGCGTCGATGTGAGCTGCCATGAGTATGGGGAGGTGATTGTTCAAAAATGATGGCATGAGTCATAAACACCGCCTGAGTATTCTTTGCAGCAATTAATGGGCAGCAGGGTGCAGGAGAAGTTGTAGAACTGAGCTGGGGATCTATTTTCTCCCCGAGGACAGCTCTCCTTCCAATGATCCTGACTGTCCCTTGCCTTCCTGCTTGGGAATAAATTTTACATCCCACGCATTCCCCTCCCCTCCTTGTCTGTGCATGTGACACTCACTCTCTACCTGTCTGAACGCCGAGACTTGCTGGGGATTTTCTTTTTGGTCGTCAGCTAATGACTTTCCTCCTACCTTCATTCATCCCCAAAGGTGGCTGTTTACACTTCGTGGCATCTCAGACCTTTTAAAAGCCCCCATTTAAACCCAAACCTCTACCACAGGACCTAGGGAAGCTCCCCTATCACTTATCAACACACAAGAGGCCACGTAGAAATAATTCATGTATGCATGCACACATTCATTTGGGGGGAGGGAGATGCTTGGAAGACCTCTGTGCTCTAAAGCATTTAAAATAAGCACATTCTTAACATGCCGGTAACTTTCCTACCTGAAAGGGTTAAAAAGCATTTAAACAAGCGTCTTTAATACAAATATTCCAGCCAAAGCATCTAACCTCACTGGTTTGACTAGAAATCAAGGTAATCCTCACCACCAAGAAAGTCTTGCAGAGGAATTCTGCCTGGATATCCACTAGTTAGAGGCTATAGGAACCAACTCACGTATTCGGTTGAGCATACTGCAAGAATATTTATTGAGCACAAGCTCAATCACTGCACTGAACGCCAAATCTGGCAAGCAAAATGCATTTCCTATCTGAGGGGGGAAAAGGAGCTGTGAATCAACTCCTTCTTCAGTATTATCAAGATTATTTTATTGGTGCAAATTTGCAAAGTAAGTGACCTCTCTCCAGCGACAAGTCAGCTCACCTCCATCCAAAGCAGAGGGGACCCCCGAAAGCAAACCTACCTTTCATACAAGACACTGTCAATAAAAAGACGAGGTTCCAAAATGTAAATCCACTTTTAATCCCCATTTTCTTCATCAGGAAGAAGTCTAGGCGGCCACATCTAGCGCATTTTCTCGTGCCAGGCTTCGGGGGTTTGGATTCCTTTGCTCGGCTTTCCCCTTTGCGGATCCCTTTCATATTATTCGCGGGCTCCTAATTCCTGCTCCTCGGCTTGGCGCAGGGAGTTGTTGCTGTTGTTGGTGCGCGGTCACAGCTCGGAGTGAATGGTGTTTCTGGGATACCACAGCAACCTTGACGAGGACTCAGCCATCTCTCTCCAACGGGGGCACAAAGTCTCCGCTACTCTGGATTCTGTCTTTTCTTGTACGTTTTCCCCCTCCACCAAAATCTACCCCAATTCTAGCTCATTATAGCAACCACCAGACACCACTAGTGAGCGTCTTAGAGCCCGGCTCCTCGTTTAGACAAACTCCCCACAATATTTGAAATTAAGGGGCTTGATTTTTTTGCCCCGAATAGATCAATTCTGCCTGTAAAAGAAGCCCAAGAAATATTATATTAGTGAGCTCTCCTTTGCAGCCTGTGAATATAGAAAGCATGTTAAAGGAGTATTTTAATCGGAGAATCTGTGTTGCTTTTGGGGAAACCGTGATGATAATGAATCGGACTCCATCGATGCCCACGTCGTTATAAGACGACATGTGTTACTACTGTAGTCTCAGCGTATTTCAGGGAGGCGTCTCACATTTACCATCCTGTGATTTAATCGAAAAATGGGAGATCACAGGGAAAAATTTATTTGCACACGTGTATTTACATATTCAAGTGCCTACATGTAAACGCATAACCGGTTTTTTTTTGATTCATTAGGCAAACCGATTTCATCCGTGACCAGGGCGGACGTGAGATGGGGAGGGAGTCAGTCATCTCCCCAAAGAGTTCGCCCTTTCATCCTCCCTACCCCATTTTCAGTTGATGTGTGCCGCAGTTAAACTACTTTATCTGTGGTACTTATCTGGAACAGACCCATTTGTCTTCATTCTGAATCGTTCCCAAATATTTAAATGGGAGGTTTCTTTCAAAACGGGTAACATATGTATCTACACATCTGGACCTGGCAACGCCACACACCACTCAAGGGTTAACATCGTACAAGAGAAGAGTTCTCGCGCCATCTACTGGCCATGGCTAAGCCTCCCCCTTCTCTTTCACATCTATTAAGGTACCCTACTTCCTCATCCCAAGGTGTAGGGGAGCTTCGTCCGGAGACCAGCGTGTTTTGATTTCCTAATCTTTTTTTGGCTGGACTTGGCTCAGATCTTACAACTCACGAGTTCCTTAGACTAGGTGCCAGATTGGAGATCTAACATTTTCGGGAATCTGATACCATCTCAGGAAGGGGAGGGCTGCAGCACTGGTCCTGGAATAGATCTTTGCAAAGGCTTCTGTCTCCATTTGCATGCTGAATGCTATCAGGGGGATTAGTATTTATCTACAGGGCTTGGTTCAGAGGACTGGACTGCCCAGTTTGAGTCTGCAGCTCTCCACATTGCCCACAAACGATGGCTCCCTTCCCATACACCACACGATTACCTTGATCACCTTTTGTCTCAGGGCTCAACTTGGAGCTGCCCGCTCAGGAGAGCAAGGCTATTGCATCTGGAGGGAATTGTGCTCTGGGAAGTGAGCACAGTGCGAGCGTCTATAGGCGTGTGTGGTGTGTGGTTTCAATCTGCAGGCATAGGAAGGATTCTGAGATCTCCGGGTATGTGGCTTTTTGTGTGGGCCTGTGATTCTCCCAGGGAGTGTGTGTGTGTGTGTGTGTGTGTGTGTATACACACACGCAGTATAGTGAAAGGTAAGTGTGTGTTTATGGAAATGATGGAGAGTATGATTTTCTATGTATGGGTGTTTTCCCAAGTGTGTTTGTGCAGTATATATGCGTGTGAATGAGAGAGAGAGAGATTTCTTTCCCGGGTAGGGAGCATTAGCAAGAGGCAAAAGCTGCAGACGCCCAGCTGACCTCATTAAATTCGGAGAGGTACTTTCACATGAGATGTGGCAGAATACTGTTTGTTCTTGCCAGTGCTTTCTTTTATTGTCTGTATATGCAGATTCCAAGGGAGTGGGCGACAAGGTTGGGACTAGACCGAGATTGGGAGGATCAACACTGAAAATGTCATTAGCCTGCTCAGCCACCTTGGTGGCAGCTCTGGCAGTGATTTCAGTCAAGATGTCAGGGTGTGTTGCTGCTGCTGCTGCCTTTTCTTGATCAGACAAGGAGTTAGATGCAAACAGGTCCTTGGACTTAATGAGGACACTCAACAAAGTCCTCCTTACCAAGTGTACAGAGGTTAGTCACCTCAACTGATTTTACTTTTCATTAAAAAAAAAAAACAAAAATATTGGGTGTATGTAATCTATTTGAACATGTGGGTGTTTATCCCAGCAGGAGGACTTTACATCCCAAAACTTTATTTCTCATAAGTGAGAAATATTTTGGTAATTATTGTGCAGAAATAAACTTTGACTATGGGACCATCATGACTACTACTAAGATACCAATTTCTAATATTTATTGTCAGACATACTAATCCTATAATCCGATTATCTCTCCCTAAAGGAATCCTGCCTATCATTTCAATGTGAAGTTGTTAAAAGATTTATCTGGTAGCTCATAATACATTGAACAATACTGTAGTTTCTACTTTCTACAGCTCATAGTAAATCACAAGCTATTTTTTTTACTTGCATCTTCCAGCTTCTGAGACAAGATGGACAAATCATATTTCACTGATGGGAAAAGCTAAGGCATTGGGGAAATGAAGTGCTTTATCCAAGGTCATCATCAGAAGCCCTGACATTTAGTCCAATACATTTAGTGCTGGGTCACACTCTCGTCTTTCATGCTAAACAGCCTCCTCTTCAAGGGAGCATTTCCAAAGGTATTCCAGAAACATAACATTATCAGCCAAAATCCTGAATGAGAAATTCCTCAATTTCTCTTGAAAGAAAAATAGTATCTAAATTTGGGTGGGAGAAATCATTTATCTCAGCTGATCTGTAGGAAAGCAGCACAGGTGTACATAGATTTATTTAAGACTGTTAGAAAAAAAAAGACTGTTAGAAAAAGAAGATTAAAAAATAATGAACATAATAGCAAACATTGAGTGCTTACTGTATGTCTGACATTGTATTATATTTACATGATATATCATATTCAATCTGTTTACAACTTGCTGAGACAAGTACTACAATTAGCCTCATTTTATAGGTGAACAAATTGATACACAAGGAAGTTAACTATCTGACTTGCCTGAGGTAATATACTTAAGAGGAAATATGAATCTATGGTGTCTAATTTTTGGGTCAATATGCTTGCCCACTGTACTGTCCTATGCTAGCTCTCAAAGATGCTTGTTTTAAAATAGTCTAGTAACAGAGAAATGATTTTTATAGTAAACACACCTGGATAATTTTACATAAGCAAAGATATAAAAAATTTACAGGTGATCAAATTTTATATATATATATATACACACACACATATGTGTGTTACATATATGTGCTACACACACAAAGAAAAACATTTTTTTCTTTTTAAACTTGTCAGTTACTAAAATTCCCCCTCCTTCCTTCCTTCCTTCCTTCCTTCCTTCCTTCCTTCCTTTCTTTCTTTCTTTCTTTCTTTCTTTCTTTCTTTCTTTCTTTCTTTCTTTCTTTCTTTCTTTCTTTCTTTCTTTCTTTCTTTCTTTCTCTCTTTCTCTCTTTCTCTCTTTCTCTCTTTCTCTCTTTCTTTCTCTCTTTCTTTCTCTCTTTCTTTCTTTCTTTCTTCTTTCTCCTTGCAATCTACTGATCTGCTCACACACAGGTCAAGGGGAAAAGTGGCTTGGTAAGGATCATCAAGCCAATCACAGTGATGAAGTACCTCAGAGAGTTCTTAACAAGAGTTTAGATCAGAAACATACAGCTTCTTTAAACTGGAAGTACCAGATTCCCATTCCGTTTCAGTGGCTCCCCAAATACCTATGGAATACAATAAAATGTGATCTTAAAATAGGCTTAGTTGTCATTTAAAAGGGAGAAAATAAGCACCATTTCCAAAATTGCTCCATGTTAAACCAGGTCGTTGATATGTATTTATTCTGTTTTAGCATCACAAGGGCAATATCCCACAGAAAAATGAATGAAACAGAATGAGTACACTGAGAAAAAAGCCAACATAAATACTTGGGAAGAGGTTACATTTAATTTTGAAAAGACTTGTATGTGCTTTTGATATTTGTCAACTTATAAAGTGTTTTTCTTAATTCGTGTCACGGATAGACAGATTTACGCAAGGATTACTGTTCAAATACACAGTAAAATAAAACGTTGATTTACAAGTAATGAAGCAGGCATTTTCCTATTTGTTCCCAGTTTTTATTTAGAATTTGTTGCCAGGAGAGTAGGAGAAAAAGAGGAATTCATTTTCTCATTTTTCTGTAAATGCCCATTCTTGGGTCCATCTCTCTAACCTCTCCAACTCTTGGGAAATAAAGCATTCAGATTTAAATGTTGAATCTAGAATAATGTAGGAATTCTAAAGCAAATCTATACATTGCCTTGATTTGCAATAGCCCCTATTTGCTTGAGGAGAAAAGAAAGAGATCTAATATTCATGATAAAGTAACTTTTCTTTAAACAATCTTGTTTAAGAAGATAAATTATCAGGTGGCTAAAAGTGTCTGTCCTGCTGTTAATCAGGAAGCACTGTTGAGACTGAAGATGAGCCTCTTGGAAGTGTTACTAAATGTGCTCTCCTAGGCGCTCGTTCCTCTTAGGCCCTGACCCCTCTTTCAGTTTAATAGTGGGGCTTAACAGGCATTTCAGTCTTTTTAAGTTTTAACCACATTAAGAAAGTCAGAAATTGAAGTTTCTATGCCACAGAAGGGTAATAATAGTGTATTTTAAACAGTGAGAGAACATAAAAGCCTTAAAACTGAAGGCGGATTTGCAGCACATGGACAGACTTGGAGGGCATTATGCTAAGTGAAATATGTCAGACAGAGAAAGATAAATAATGTATGATATCACTTATATGTGGATGATATGATGTACATATATATGGAACCTAAAAATACAACAATCTAGTGAATATAACAAAAAAGAAGTAGACTCACAGATATACAGAACAAGCTAGTAGCTACCAGGGAGGAGCAGGGAGGGACAATAAAGGGGTGAGGGAAGTCCACACTATTGGGTATAAGACAGGCTCAGGGATGTATTGTACAACATGGGAAATATAGTCACTATTTTGTAATAACTGTAAATGGAAAGGAACCATTGAAAGTTGTATAAAAATAAAAACTTCTTTAAAAACTGAAAGCAGTATCTATGGCTGTATCCACACAAACAAACTTATTTCACTTACTTATTTTACCTACTCGGATGCCAAAAAACTTATTTTTGACATGAGCCACATATATAATAAATTTAGAACATTAACATCCCAAGACTTTTAGCTGGTGCCTTCTTAAAAATAGACAGTATAATATAAAATACATGATAATTTAGTATAAGCTGTGTGAGCACGTTTCCCTGAAAGAAGAGAACCATGGTAAATAGTTGGGGAGCATGTGGTAATGATGCTAAAAGGAAGGAGACAAAAATGGAAAGAATCCTTAAAGGCTATTCTGTTTGTCCTGAAGTATATCTCACTCTCCTGCTAACCCTGGGCCTTCTATCACTTAACTTGTCTCTGCATAGAAAAATAGAAATAAAAAGTTAAACAAAAGATAGCTTTGCTAAACAATCAGGATAATCCAGGTCTCTTCTTTTCATAAGTAATAAAGTTGTTTTGCTGACA
This sequence comes from Camelus dromedarius, assembly GCF_036321535.1. NCBI lineage: Eukaryota > Metazoa > Chordata > Mammalia > Artiodactyla > Camelidae > Camelus > Camelus dromedarius. The sequence continues at coordinate 72,447,261 of NC_087447.1, forward strand.
TGATCTGAATAAATCTCAATTCCCAGTGTGGCAGACCTTCTTATCATTTCTTTAATATAGTTATGTGGTATCAGCCTCAGATGCACTTGAGGATACATAAATATTTAGAGAACACAAATCAAATGCGTGGATTTCAAAAGATACCAAATCTATCAACATTACTATCAAAATGCAATGCATATTTGATTTCATGCCCTGAAGTTATCTGCCAATAAACTCATTTCTTCTACTTTTTTTTTATCATCTACTAATCTGCTAATCTTTTTTATCAACTGCTAATCTTTTTTATCAACTGCTAATCTTCAAAATTGGTTATAATATCTTGAGATAAATGCATATGTTCAAATATTCAGAGTTCAGGAAAATCACTATGCATTTTATTTTGCAATTTGCTAGTCTATCATAGATTAGGTAACATGTGTGAGACCTTCTTTACATTTTCTTTCATTTATCTGCTTAAAATATCAGTTTTATGAAGTTTTGCTGAGAAATCCAAATTTAAAAATAAACAATTCTACAACTGAAAGTGAATTCTGGAAAGGTGCAAGCTTTAAATTGTATTTGATCACAATCCCACATGCCCCAACCAAGCAGAACACGGCCTACAGGTAGAAGGCGAGTACATGTCTCCTGTGCTTGGACTTTCCTTCTACAAGATGGTGAAGTGATTTTGTTGGTGATAAAGCAGAATTTATTAACTTTTAATAAATATAATTGTGAGATTATTCTTTCCTAAATATTTGTAAACTTAAAGTAGAGGAATTATTAATAGTAGAACTGTTGGAGGTTTCAGAAATATGAACTCTATAATCCATGTATATGGATTCATATGCCAGTGTCTGAACCATATTAAAAGTATAAATATTCATTACTGCATAATTTGACCCAGTGTTTAACCTTCTCAAATGATCACTAACAACTCTGTTACTTCCTTGGTTTTTCAAATTTATCTAAATTTAACAAATGTTGAAATATTTCTCAGAATAAAAGTACAGTAAGCCAAAAAATATAAACATCCTTTCTTCAGAGGAAGCTAACAGTGACCTTGACTTAGAAGGATCATTTTGGCCACCAAAGGAAATGAAATCAATGCAGCTGATTTTGGTCTGGTTACACATAATCCAATTTGGATTATAAGTACAAATAGCTGCCCCACCTGGACAGGGATCAATTTCATTTTTACTCTGTGTGTAGCAAGTATCATTTTCACCTCTGTGTTCATTTATTTAAGAAATCATTTTGAGCTCCTATTACAAGGAAATGAAATCAAGATCTACACAGTATTCTGAAGGAGATGTCAATGTAATAGAAGGGATAGAATATACTCTTAAGTAACAATAGTGAATGTCAATAGCATAACCATTTTAAGAGATATGCCTGTAAAACACCAAGATGGTGGGAGATTATTTATAGTTGGGGGTAATGGAGAAAATTTCAAGGTAGAGGTATACATTTGAGCCATTCTAGAATCATCTGGGGATGTTTGGCAGAAAAATATCTTGGTGGAGAAGTTATTTTCCAGAAATATTTTAAGTAAAGCTAGAAACTCTATAAGCATATTTAGGATTTGATCAGTTTGTTTCAGACATGGCAGATGAGGCCAGAGAAGTAAAATTAGCCAGGGAGAAGTGGGGATTGGGAGACAATAAGTGTTCCTGGCAAATATTTTCTACACTTTCTCTCTCTTTAGTAGACCCTAATGATTGGTCAACTCAAGTAAATTTCCAGGGGCACAGTTTTAAAACAACTCAATCAATGGATTGTTTCACTGAATACACAAATCAATTTGTTTTGGTATTTCGTATGCAGTGGTTTATAAACAGAATCAATTTAACCTTTTAAGTTGATTGAAGTCATCAGGCATTTATTATTAACATAGTAAATAAGGTTTAATAATCATTAAATAATATATTACTTAATATTAATATAGCATATAGTAAATAAAATATATACTATATAATACTAGTGTTAATAAATACATAGTATAAATCAGTAGATAGATCTGGAATTTTTTGTCTTTATTTATAGTAACACTGAACAAATACTGTATTTGCAAATATGTAGAAAATTTAGCTCATTACCCAGAATATGAATACCAATCTGAATTTTGGGAGATTTCACATGTCTAAAATGGACAATGAATCTGGAGCATGACATAAGATTTCTATATAGATACAATAACAATAGCATCTCTTAGAAGGTTAAGCCATCCAACAATTACAATGTGGTTATCATTCAGTTTGTCCATTTCAATATTTTTGCTTCTCTGGGAAGAAAAAGAATATTGATCCTTGTTTTTCCCAGTTAGCTTTGTCCTTTTCTAAATCAAAACAAGTAAGCAAAACACAGTCAAAACAAACAACAGTGACAAAACAATTAACAAACAAACACTTCTACCTCGTTAAAAATCTTGCACACTCTTTTATGGAGCAGCATACAGTAATGCATTTTCAGATAAAAAACTGGGATTGAAAATACCTTTAGGGTAAGAAAGCTACACTTTGTGATAACAGAATGAGCCTTAATTTTTCATCTGTAAAATGGGAATAACTGCTTACTTCACAGAGTTTTTATTAACATTCTCAAGTGGTGTGATTACAGAAGTTATGTTCCTATATATATCCTTAACTCTACATACCTTTTTATAGTACCTCTAATGGGTTGAATAATGCACCCCACAAAATGATATTTCCAAATCCTGACTCCTGGAATCTGTGAATGTAATTTTATTTTTAAAAAGAGTCTTTGCAGATGTAACTAAGATAAAGATCTTGAGATGACATCATCCTAGATTGAAGGTGGACCCTAATTCCAACAGCAAATGTCCTTAAAAAAAGAGAGAGATCTAAGATGCAGAGACACAGAAATCTATTTGAAAAAGAAGCAGAAATTGGAATGATGGGTGTACATGCCAAAGAGTGCTGGCAGTCACCACAAACTAGGAGAGAGGCATGGAATAGCTTCTCCCTCAGAGCATCCAGAAGGAATCAATCCTGCTGACATCTTGATTTCAAACTGTAAGAGTTGTTTTAAGGCAACAAATTTCTAGTAATTTGTTGTCTCAGCCCTAGGAAATGAATACAGTATCCAAGACTGCCAATGACATTGGTTTTAGGAACGTGGTTACTAGATTCCAGTTTGATCTCTGATATCTCTTCTCCCACCCCTGCCCCCTCCCCCCACTAACCCACAGGCTCTTCTTCCTACCCCCACCCTAAGTGGGAGTATTCTTGACTGGAACATTTTGAGATCTTCGTAAGTTTTCATTAATATTCTCTCATTTCAAAACGATGTATTCTTATGACTGTCTAGAATGCTCAGGCCCCAGCTTGAGCCCTAACCATGTCCATTTTGTTCTCTTCCTAACATCTCAGAGACAATGTGGCTAATATTGTACTCATCCTCTTCCATGTACTCCTCCCTCCCTAGATTTGCTTCTTCTGATTGAACTTCTCTGTAATCACTCTCTTTTTCATCTCAACTACTCAGAGTCAAAACCTTGTTTTTCTGCCTCTCCCTTCCCTAGCTAGAGTCAAACACTAATGTCTGAAAGTGCCTCCTTTATATTAGACTCTGCTACCTTCCTTTCCACTCTGCTGCCATCATGGGAACTCAGGTACTAATTATCTCATGCATTTATTACTGCAACTACCTTCTAATTACTCACAGGCCTTCAGGCTTACAGCTTCTGTTCCGTTCTGTCGTGCACTGAGTATGACCACTTCATCATGGCTCTTACCTTCTCAAACAGCTTTCACAGCACTCTGTTAACATTATCTTCAGGATAAACTGATGGTCTTAAATCTCACAGTCAAGCCCACTCATGGACATTTCCTCCTTCTAGTGAGTTGATTCTGATCAATGCAAACTCTGAATGTGTTTGCGTTCTGCATCTGAGCCTTAGTGGATGTTGCTCCCTTGGCCTTTAATACTTGCTTATTTTTTATTAGCCTATCCAAATTCCAAATTTCAATGCTGAGTTCAGGTCTTATTTTCTTCAAACATGTTATATTTATCTATTTCAATGACTTTAAGCGTATATGTATCAAGTCCATATAGATTAACTTATGACATTTATACTACTTTATTTTTGTTTTCTTATTTTCAGTTTATGTCTTTATAAATATATTGAAGCATGTTAGGATTTATTTAGAACATATCTTTAAAATGTCCACAGTGAACACTTTTTATACTATACGTTTTAATACATATTTGCTGAATGCCTAGATTATGACATTTTGACTACTTAACTCTTTGAGTTTATTCTTTATTTAATTGATGGAAACATAGGTGTGTGTATGTGTATACGGGTGTAGGTGTATATATGCTTATGAGAAATACAGGGAGGAAAAGAGACAAAGGGAGGGAGGGAGGAGAGGGAATACACATAGTACAAAAAAGCATGGAAAGGAAAGGTTTGTGTCCACTAACATTAATTATAATAAAAGGTTTGATAACTAATGCCAGAGAGACTACTCTCTGATTTCCTCCTTGGTGCCGAGACACTCTAATTTCCCATGCAAAAGCAGTTCTGTCTAACTGTTTGGCAGATTGTTTGAGCTGGAATTAAATGTGCACAGCTGGTACCATCTGTTGCAAATTCTTTAATTCTTGTTATCTCTTAAACAGCTTTTGGTTTTGTTTTATTCATAATTCATTTTTGGAGAATGAGGAAGACCTATTGGGGTCTTAATATTGTTTATTAGATGTATTTCTGATTCTTGATTAGTAAGCCATAGAGGACACTGGTTGATCAATATCACTAAGTATCTACCTAGCTTTACCCATGACCAGACTGTTTTTTTATTTACAACCAAGGTTGGTTTTAGGTAGTCAAATAGATTACTTTCTTAAGGTTATGTATTGTGATGATAGTAATATTTCAACTATTTTCCCTATTTTGTACCATTTTTATTTCATTTCTTTTTTTTTTTTACTTAACTTCACAATTGAAGTCTATAAGTTTTAAATCAAAATTTCCTAGCCAGTAGACAAAATCAGAAACTTAGAAGTTGTACCTGTTTCCTCTCTTTCCTTCAACTCTTTCTTATTCTGTTTTCTTAATATCTCTCAAATCAATGTCATCCTTGGAATCTCATCATCACTGACTTTGTGTAGGCCCTCAGCATGTCACTTCCCAGCCCAATTCAACGCATTCTCCCCTGCAGACTCAGAGTGATCTTTCTGATACATAACTCTGATCATTATAGTCTTGTACATAAAACTCCCCAATGTCTAAATATTTCCTTCAAATTATTTGAAAAATACATGCATTTCTACCAGTCACTGCTGGTCCCTTTTCCTGACTTCTTCCCTCACTTCTATTCCCATTTTGCCTGGAAAACTCCAGAATAGGCTTCAAACCAAAATCAAGTGATTTCTTTTTTTCCTTTTTGCACAATTAAGTTCTTTTTCTCCTTGGTTTGAGTAAAATGACCTTCTATATTCTGGTAGGAACTAGTGCATAATCCTGTTGGAAACTTTATCATAATATATTGTCATTTTAATCTGTTTAGCCTTTGTATGAAAGTTTGTGGTCCCAATGCACAATGTCTTTTTTTTTCAATACTTCAAATACTAGTCCAGTGCCCTTCAATATTAGACATTTGATAAATCATTGAACGGATAAATAAATGATTGAAAAATGAGACCCATAGTGAAATTGGCAGGAAAGAATTAAATTCATAGTGCATAAGTAGAGATCAGTTATAAATGAAGGCAAGAAAGTTAAATTTCATATCATAATATAAACATGAATACATATTAAAAACAGCATTTTTTCTCATTGTGTTTTGAAGTTATTCTCAAGTAATATGACCCTAATCTAAGGTCTTTAACACCTTTAATCAATGGAAATAAAGACAGTTAAGGCAGCTACATGGCTGCCTGGGTGTAAATTTAGTTTGGTATTGACCAAATTCATGCTGATTGGTTGTCTTCACTTTGCACAGAAGCAAGCAACTAGCTTTTCCTTTAGTCTGACATTTGTCTGATCTGGCATGGATAAGATCTATTTAGCTCAGGGCATCCTGCTTAAATGCAGAAAAAAATATGGGGAAGCCTGATCAGGGCACTAAATTGTATAATTGTTCTGAGTATTTAAGAAGTTGAAACATGTAAGAAGAAAATATTCAGGAAAATACAGCAAGTTTTCTGGTATTGCGGAATTCATGTCAAAAACCTTCCTGTTTATGGCTTTTGAGATGCTTGCTGATCATTCTCCAAAATACTAGAGAGAGATATTATGATAGTATCACTATTTTCTGGCAGATAATGATTTTGCATTAGTCAAATTCTGATAATGTTGAACAGCTTTCTCTCTGTAAGCAGCAATTGGAATTTTTCTTTGCCAGAAACAGGTGAATTTCTAAGATTTTAGTCTCCATCAAAATGACCTGATGTTCTACTGAATCAAAGGGATGGAGCAAGGCCCCTGCATTTTTAACATGCTTCTTTATAGTAGAGGTTAAAAGAGGCTACTGAATTTCCCAAGGGTCAGTTTTCCCAGGAAAGAGAATAGGCATCCTTGTAGGTCCACCCAAGCAAACTTTTGGGTGCTATGGGCTACTCAGTGAATGGAAAAACAGGCATAAAAAAGATTAAACAGAAGAAAAACATACCTACCATTATAATTAATTTAACTGTGCCAGTTATATACAAAAGCTAATTTTTCCTCAATACAAATTATAAAATTGGATCCCTGACATGCTGTCATAATATCTGGAGATCACACTAATCAGTTAACACACAGGGAGACCCTGGGAGAGCTGAAGCAGGAAGGTGCAGAGAGGAAGAGCACGCTGTTAACTTGTTGCTAAGCAAGTTAAGCTGCTGCTCAAATAAAGAGTTTTGCGTCAGTTATTTGGTGATACATATATAATCTGCATGCAGACGAATCCTGAAACTGACACTTTTCATATACATAGCAAAGCTGAATATTTAATATACCTGTAAGCTTTTATTTCCTTTTTCCCTTGCCAAGCAAGCCAGTTTTTAATTCAAGTAGTATGCAATCAAAAGCTATTAGTATTTATAGCATTGGAAATATCTCAATGTATTATATTAATTTACTAGAAAGTTAATGAATGTGAAATGCTAAAGGTACACTGGCTTTTTTTGAATTTAAATGTGTAGTTGAGTAGTTCTATCAACCTCTAATATTTTTATAGATCATGCATGTGATTTTGACATGGCAATTTTTCAATATTGTACACATATGTCACTAATGCAATTTTTTTCAGGTGTTCATAACTCTGGGGGAAAACTTGAATCTCAGAATTTTCCAAATATCTGAGCACATTATCATTTAAGTATCATTCAGAATAATTATTTTGAATAGATGTTGCTTCAAAATGCAGCACGTACTTCCTATGTATATGTTTCGATGACTCAAAAATTAGATATTAACATCAGGTTTTTTTCTTTTTTTATTATATGAGTTTCAGGTGTAACATCCACTTCTGTAGGGTGGAATATAGATCTCTGATGTGACTCTTATGCTTTGGTTGACAGGAAGATTGAATTCAAATTGCATCTCAGCTCTCATAACAGTTCAGGGGCTTCTGACTTGCTTGTCTTTCACTCTCACTCTGCCCCTGTTTCTGACACAATGTTATTGGACGTTATTCAGAAATTCCTCTACTCTGGACTGCATATGACCCCTGTCCAGCCAACATGAACTTGATAGGTTTTTAGGGACCTATTTTAAATAATATTTTCCTTGTTTTGTTTGTTTTTGTTTACTTTTGTTTTTCTGTTTGTACAACATAATCTTAACTTTTCTTTTTTCTAGTTATCACACTCTGGTTTCCTTTCTGGTTATTACCTCACCCTCCTTGTCTGCAGTTTTTATAGAGCTGCCTGTCAAGGTTTCTGAAGATCCCTAACCATACATGAGCACATGACATAGCTTTGTTCACTGTGATTCACTTTAGATCCTTTGAATCTTTAACAGCGTCCAAAGACTGAAAAATTATTTGAGCTGATTTAGTATAGTGGTGAAAACCAAACCCTGCTGTAAATTACTTCCTACTACATGGAATTTCCAGTTTGCCCTGTTTCCTCACTTTTCTAGGTTTATTTTTCATCTTTTTCTTTTTCAATTTTGTGAGAAGCCCCAGGATCTCTAGATCTCTATGATGAATTCTCGCTTTGCATCTGCTAGCCAGAATTAATTTCTATTACTTAGCTCCACTAATAGCAACAGTCTCATAGTGCGTACCAGGATAAGATAGCCAAAAACAAAATTGCCAAATGTTTGAGTTCTCTGTTTAATTAAGAAGCTTTTCCCTTTCACTGAAACCCTTCCTTAAGTTAGGTATTACCCAGAGGTCTTGAATAGATGAAGAAAAATAACACATGAGACTCAGTGAAGCCCTTTCCTTTTTCTATAAGTGTGTAGTATTTTGCTCATAATCATCTCCATTATTCAGTAGCTGTCTCAGAGTCACTGATTATCACTGGAACACACTGCCTCTAACACAACCGGCAGTTTCTGTTGCTTTTACCAACATAAATTCACCCTCCGTTAGTGTGGATATAGTATACACTCTCTGGCTCTTATTCCCAGGAGTTTATTGACACCCAGCTAGATCTGGTGATGAGGAAGGTGGCCAGGTGGTCTGAGAGCATGGCAGCATGAGAGCTGAAGATGTGGGTGAGAAGAATCCTGCAGGTCTACTCTACTGTGCAAAACCCATCCCTTGATCATTGCTACTCCCTAGCCCTCTGGCTGGACAATTCTGCTCTTCTTCCTTTCTTTAGAATTTTCTATGTCATTTAAAATAATTTCTTGTAAGTTTCATAAAATATTTTTCATAAAATACATGAGTACACATATACACATATGTTTTTGTGTGTATATCCATATTAAAAGAATACACATTGATTTGATAGTTGAGGTCATTTATATCATTTTTACCATTTTTGTAACTCACACTTTTTTGACAGAGAAGTGACAGGTCACTTCTCATTTCTGTCCCTTCAAGCTGTCTGTTTGTCTGCACATCTATCTGGAGCAGTCTCTCACCTTCTTCTTTGTTTACTGTAATTATGTAGGAGCTTGGAAACCCACACAACAAAATTCTGTAACATTATTTCGGTATAATAAGAAATAGGGTCCCAGAGAGAAAATGAGAACCACTACTGTGAATAGTGTATGAGTTTCAGTGTGTGTTGTTTGTAATACTATTTCATTACTCAGAACTCTTTTAGGCTCACTTGATTACACTTACGTCTGTGTTCTCTATTTATTAATGGACATAGTGAACTGAATTTGAGAATGGTAGGTTAATTTACTACCTTTCGTTTGTTATTTATACCAAATCTGTGAGGTGATCGATATGAATGTTATCTTCAGAGGGTTTAAATTGTTTGCTGACAGTCACAAAATAAACTTAGTGGAACCTAAAACAAATGAAACCGTGGCTCTGGTCAGGTCTTTTTCTTCACAGTGTCTGTGTGTTTTGCTGGCAAGGCTTGTCTGCACCTGCAACCTTCTTGAAAGGATTGTCCTTGGGCATCTCAGTGGGAAACTTGAATTGCCTGGGAGTCCGTTTCACCCTCTGCTGGAAGTGGCTTATTGCCAGTGCTTTCCCTATATGGGAGGCTGAAGTCCCAGACCCTCTGTCTCAAGATGGACAAAATTTAATGTGTACCACCATCTCTCTTTCTCCACAAGGTGTTGGTTCCAAGACTCCCCAGCAGAGACCAAGTTGTGAGGATGCTCAAGATCCTTATACAAAATGGCTGGTGCAGTGGGGCTCTCTGTATCCATGGGGTTGAATTTGAATGTGGTTTGTTGAATCCATACATGCAGAACAGGTGGATACAAAAGGCCGACTGTCAGTTCTATTCCAGTTTTTCTCAGGTGATGAATTAGGCTGGGTCTTTTAACCTGAAGTCGCACCTTGCTTAGCTTCTTTTCTTTCCTTGTTATTTCTTGCTGCCCCACGTTAGAGCTCGAGGCAAAAGGAAGAACATGTGCCCGTGTGTATACTTACCAAAATAGTCTCCCACATTTCAAACCAAGTGGAATTAGTCGCTGTAAGCTTTATGATTCAAAAAATGACAATACATAAAGTCCTGTGAAGGAAACTTAGCATAGAAGCTGTGGATGTGCCTGCACGCGGGACATTTCACAGAAGTGGCGGGACTTGTCTGCAAACAGAAATTCCTGCCAAGTGACTCTGCCCATTCCCAGGGGAAGCATTGCTTGCAAACAAGAATGTTTATTAGTTCCTCAAAAGGAACAGGCCTGAGAACAGGAGAGTCTGAGTGTAATTAAGAGAAGGAAGCCTTAGATGTAGTGCGCATGCGTCAACCTAAAAAATGTTTACTCTCTGTGCTTGGCAAGAGTTACTCCTTTGTGTAGATGGTATAAAAAATAAAGGAACCCGAATCTCGGGAGACATTTTGCACCACAGCAGCTCTGTGATTCATTTCGTCGGCAACATCTGGCGCCCAACGTGGGGCCCGACAAACCCAAAAGGGTAAGCACCCCGGGGAAAGAAAGGGGGACTTTCGGGATTAATATAGATAAAACAGAAAGGGTACAATAAACACCCCGGAAAAAGAAAGGGGGACTTTCGGGATTGAAATGGGGAATTCTAATTCCTTGAAAACTCAATATTTGGACCTAATACAAGGTCTGTTACAATCTGTGGGAGTTAAAGCTTCCTCAAAGCAATTAAATGAATTGTTTGAGACAGATAGTGAAGCTAATTATCCTCCTGCTGAATTCAGTTCCCTTATCTTCAGAAGGGAAAAGCCAGGAGAAAGATTCCCCCCCCCCCGAAGCCTCCTCCTAAACCTCCAGATGATAGTTCTGATTCTAGTGAGGAGGAAGAAGAAGAAGAGGAAGAGGAAGAAAGGGAAGAAAGGGCAGCAAAGGGGGGTTAAAAATTTGATAGATTAGTTTTTACTATGGCTGAAATGTTTCATAAAATGATGAATAAAGTACAGGCAAAAACGGATTCCAGGAAAGTCTCTGCTGTGCCTGTGAATCCTATCGCCCCTTCATATGCCTCCCTATTTCCCATAGAAAAACCCAAAATGTCAGATGTAGATGTGGGCCGAGAAAATCGGCGTTTTACTTTTCCTGCTACTATGTTTGATGATGAAGATGATGATGATGATGATGATGATGATGATGATGATGATGATGATGATGATGATGATGATGATGATGATCTTTCAGCGCCACCTAGTGGCTTTATTGATCCTCCACAGCTTTTTCCAATTACTCGGGAGCCTGGACCTCCCGGAATGATAAATGTAAATTATATGCCTATGGAATATAAATTTTTTAAGGATTTAAAATCTACAGTGGCCTATTGAATAGGAAAAACAAAAATGCTCCTTATCCTTATCTGAGCTTGGAACTGTTTCTAATGTATGGAAGAGTAGTTCTTCATTATCAGTTCAAACAGCAGCTGAAACTACAATTACAACTTTTTTTTATATTGTAAATATACCCATTAATATTTGGGGCAGGGACGTTTTAACAAAATTAGGTGTGACCTTGTCTTTTCCGTCGGAAAACTAATAGCCACTGCTCAGCGTCCTCGAGCACTTCCTTTAAAATGGATTATTACAAAACCTAAATGGATTGAGCAGTGGCCACTTCCTGCAATTAAACTCGAGGCTTTAGAACAATTAGTGGCTGAACAGCTATCTGCTGGCCATATTGAACCTTCTACATCTCCTTGGAATTCTCCAGTGTTTGTTATTAGAAAAAAATCTGGAAAGTGGAGATTTTTAATAGATCTACGTGAAGTAAATAAATGTATAGAACCTATGGGAGGATTACAATTAGGCCTCCCTTCTCCTGCTATGATTCCACAAGGGTGGAACATTATGGTGATAGACCTAAAAGATTGCTTTTTTACCATTCTTTTGCAGTCAGAGGATAAAGCAAAATTTCCCTTTACTGTTCCTATGTATAATCACAGTCAACCTGTCAAACGATATCAATGAACTGTATTGCCACAAGGTATGGTTAATAGTCCTACTTTATGTCAGGAGTTTGTAGCTCGAGCTTCAGAACCTGTATGACAATCATTTCCTCAATATCTTTTATATCACTATATGGATGATTTATTAATAGCTGCCCCCACTAAAGAATTAAAATCACAAATTTATCAAAAGGTTTTAATAGCATTGTCTGATTTTGGATTGTGTGTGGCTCCTGAAAAGGTTCAAGAAGATTTTCCTTATTCATATTTAGGATCTATATTGGAGAGAACTCGTATAAGACCTCAAAAAATTCAAATTCGCAAAGATCAATTAAAAACCCTTAATGATTTTCAAAAATTGTTGGGGGATATTAATTGGCTTAGACCATCGATTGGTATTCCAACATATCGGTTACATCATTTATTTGGAACTCTAGAAGGAGATAAAGCTCTTGATAGTCCACGAACGCTTACACCCCAGGCTATGGAAGAGCTTATATATGTTGAGCAACAAATTAATACTGGATATTTATCATATATTAATTTACAAAAACCAATACAATTAATTATTTTTCATACTCCTCATACTCCTACTGGAGTAATCTCCCAGGATATTGCCATTATTGAATGGCTCTTTCTTCCTAATCGGATTAATAAAATATTAAGTATATATTTGGAGAAGATTGCTTTATTGATTGCCAAAGGAAGAACATGAGTTCTTCAATTGACCGGGAAAGAACCTAATGAAATTATTACTCAATTAACACAAGCACAGATTTCAAAAAGCCTTGAATTTAATGAAGAATGGCAATTAGCCTTATCAAAATTTCCTGGACAATTGTCTAATCATTATCCTCATTCTAAACTTTTTGATTTTTTTCGACAGACACCTATTATAATTTCCAAGGTAATCTCTCCGGCTCCTGTTTCAGGTATGACCATTTTTACAGATGTTAATAAAACTTCTGCAGGATATTGGACAGAAGACCGACAAAAATTTTTTAACACATTCGTTCTCATCTGTACAACTTGCTGAATTATGGGCAATATTGTTAGCTTTACAGGATTTTTCTTCAGAACCTCTAAACATTGTTTCTGATTCTAGATATGCCACATTGTCATGCTCCTTGCTTCCAGAAGTGGATCTTCCCTTGTTTTTAAAAAACTTCTATTGATAAACTTTTTTTTCAAGTGCAACAGGTATTGCTTCAGCGTCAACATGCTGTATATATCTGTCATATAAGAGCTCACTCTATGTTACCTGTTCCTCTAGCTAAAGGTAATCAGCTAATAGATTCCTTATTGTTTCCTCTTCAAGCTACAGAAAAAGAACATCAGCTTCATCACACAAATGCTCGAGGACTTATCAATTGACATTTTGCACCACAGCAGCTCTGTGACTCGTTTCGTCGGCAACAGTCCTGTGTTGTTCAGTCTCTTTGCACACTATTGTCACAAGCTTACTTGGCAGGAGATCTGAGCCCCCTGGGCTGATTCAAAATGCTGTTCCTGTTGTGCAATAGCACGGGGTTATAAAACCAACAGAGAGCAGCACAGTAGCCTGCTGAAAAACTTGACGTTTTGTTCATCATGGCTTTTTTGTATTCATTTTGGTTTATGTATAATCTTGCATTAAAATAAAATTTATTTTGAGTACTGAGCTTTCTGGCACCTGAGACTAGTGCCTCACTTGCCTCCACACTAATCCTGACTTCGCTTTCCTGTCCTGCTTCCCCCAGTCCCTTTTCTTGTTTCCACTGGGAACACTTCCGCTGTAACTCATTTGTTTCCTAAATCTGTGTTTTCTCTTAATGGGCATTGTTAGAATACTCAGACAAATTCTTGTCTTAGGGTCTGTTCTGGGAGAACCTGATCTAAAATAGTGAATACCCCAACTTGGATTAAATCAGATTGTGGACTTTTGGCCAGTATTCTATGACACTAGACTTTGCCTTGTTAAATAATACTTCTTCTGTTGTTTAAAGTTGCCTTGATTGCATACATATAGTTAAGTCTTACAAGAAATAAATTTATCTTTTTTACAATGTACATGAATTGTATTTGCTTAATATGGAACTCAGTACTTATATTTTTGTCCCCATGAACACCATTAGTTATATATAGTTGAATACATCATTATCTTATATCTTACTGTTTATATTTCCAGATCAATCATCTCACTGTAAATAAACATTTGCTATTCTATAATCTTAACCACTTTAGGCAGTATTAGACACAAAAACAAGCAAACATTTGCTGTTAGTTAAATTATGGCTTTTTATTTCCTTGTATAAATCAAGGTACATTAAAAAGACAAATTCATTTACATTTATATTAACTAGACAAAAATGAAACCTACCATATCAAATCAAAAGATAAAGTAGTTTAGATTTTGTGTCACTAAATAAAAACAAGGAAAAATGCTAACTCTAGAAGAATTTGAGATACCTTTCAAGAACGATGTCTACTCATATAGTGAGTTTGATAGAATAAAGTAAAATATGTGTAAGAGATTTTAGTTTTATGGTCTTATGACACCAAATAATCAATGTAAGTGAATTTGAAATATTTCATGTGGATGGAATACTAGATTAAGTTACACACTTTAAACTCAAAATACCCCATGAGCTTTTCCTATCATCCACTCCATTCCCAAGTGGGAGGACTGCAGTTTTCAGGTGTCCAGAAGGAAGCCAAAGGAGTTTGCGGGAGATGGCCAAGTGCAGGGTGCTTCACCAAGCCCACTAGGGGGAGTTTCAGTATCTGAATGTGGTGCCATGGGGCTTGCCATATGCTGAACTCAACCAGCCAGGAAAACTCTATTGGAAATTGTCTAGATCTTCTAAGCCTTGCTCTTTTATTTCTTTATACTATTAACTAAGATTTTCAGTAATTTCTTACCCTTGGAATCTTAACTTACTGACTCTTTTAAATGAGTTCAGTTGTCTTTTATTTGACTTTAATCTAATCCTAAACCAGTACTAATTAATCAATCCACTTATTTATTCATTTATTTATTAGCTTAATAATGATTTATTGCATGACTTCTGTGTTAGACACTGTACTGTTACCCGAGAGACTAATAAACAAAGTTAAGCAAAGTTTTTGTCTTCAGAGAATTTATAATTCAGTGGAAGAAAAACAAAACAAAACAAAACCCAGAAGATTACAAGATAGCATTATCGCTATGATAGGAGACCCTATCATTTTTAAGGAGAATATGAGGATTCAACAGAGCATATTCAAGAACATTTTGTTCATTTTTCAAGGTTGGAAAAATTTCATTAATCTGACACTTAAAGTATGAATACAACTTAGCCATGCCAAGTTGAATGGGGAGAGGACAGAGGAAATATTGATGAAAATAAAAATTCTACACAGAGCACAAGAATGAAAGGAAGGGAAAATGGAGATCTCAGTGCACTTTATTTTATTTTAATTTTGACATAATGGTGTCATTCATAGCATTTATTCAAATGACCATTGACTTTTTTAGATTTTATCTTCAAATTATCATTAGATGGATGAAATAACTTCCTAATTCATCTCCTTAAAATTTAAACACACAATGGAGTGGGTATTGCCAGATACAGATTTGAGATGAAGGCCCACAAAATTGGATGGGAAAGGAAAGACAAAGGTAGAAAGGACAATGAAGTAAGGCTCATTAGCTCTCTTTATTGTCCTTTCTTATGTATTAAAAAACCCCAGTGTAACATACTGGGGTTAACTAATTGGAGAACTAAGAGGGTTGAACTAGATGAAGCAGTTCAGTGGGTGACGATAATGTCTAACATGTGACCATGGGTACAGTTAGTGGAAGTGGAAGGAAACTAAAGGCTTTTCCTAGAGATTAAAAAGTTACAAACAGAGAAACTGGGGTATCGGAAGGATTGTCCACATAGACATTGAGTCATCCAGACATATGGAGAACCTAGAGTAGAGAAGATGGCTTTTACTTAAAAAAAGAAAAAGGAAGATTGTGGTCGAGAGTGAGTTAACAAAAGTGAACACAGAGGTGGGATAAGCCAATGATGCACAGCATCCACAGAATAGAAGGGCTTTTCACAGGAGCTTCGAGAAGTTATGAAAGTTGTGGAAGATTTGTGAAGTAGAAAGATATGATCGTGGCTATATTCAGAAGGACTGGCTGAAACTGAAGTACCATCTATGAGGAATCTGTAGTGGAGGAAATGCTTTCAATTTGGGAAGGTTTAATAGACTAATCATGAGGTGCTTTCATATTTTAATTTTATGACTCTATCAAGCTTTTGAAATGTAATTTTATTTTAGTACATCCAAATCCAAATTTATTTTTTTTAATTATTGATTTATTTAGCAAATAGTATTTGTATACCTCTTGATAAGACTGTCAGAAGTGACTTAGTTGTTCCTGTGGAGCAGAAATATGAAAATCCTTAAGTTGTAAGTTCTTCATGAGGATTATGTTGAATAATGAAATTAAAGAACATAGCATAAAGGATGATACTGGACAGTGTTGATCAGAAAAGTGATTCACT
Organism: Camelus dromedarius; assembly: GCF_036321535.1. Taxonomy (NCBI): domain Eukaryota; kingdom Metazoa; phylum Chordata; class Mammalia; order Artiodactyla; family Camelidae; genus Camelus; species Camelus dromedarius. The sequence continues at coordinate 72,463,735 of NC_087447.1, forward strand.
TTATTGAGGGAAGAAAATGTATCAGGATTGATAATAGAAATAAAATGTACTGTCACTACATTGAGGACAAAAATATAATGTGACTAAGACATTATGGGAGCTATAGACTGAATACTTGTGCCCCTCGCCCCCAGTTCTATGTTAAATCCTACTGTTCAGTGTGATGGTATTTGGAGATTGGGTCTTTGGGAAGTTATTAGGTCATGGGGACAGAATCTTGATTCAGCCATTAATTGGTGATAATCCCAATGCTGAGAAACATTATTTGCCAACATTCAGTCAGTTATTTTATGTCGGGTCTAGAACTCAGACCTTTTGATTTCCCTTTTATTTCCACTAAGTCACATCTAGTTCTGAACAAGTTTAAAGAATAATATTAGTCTACTACATGAAAGAGTATGAAGATATAATTAATTAACCCTAGAAAAATAATGATAATTCATACATTTTTTTACCTTGACTTGTGAATAGACCTGTGTGTAGTATGTCTCACATACCACAAGCAAACCTTAGGATATTGAGCTGTTAATGCCTCAGCAATTTACTTGAACTCAGTATTGGTGACACTAACACCCAAATAAATGGAAGGAAGTTAAAAAAAATTATTCTTGTTTCAGAGAACAAAATAGAAAACTAAGTCTTCAATAATTTTTTCATATCACTGTATTTAAATAAGCAAAACTCCTATTTATTTCATTAAACATAAAATTAATTTGTGCTAATTAATCCAGTTTCCTTTTATATGTGCACATTTTCCCAATCTCCTAGGTAGTTGCAGCTTTAGTTATCACTTCTGTGGCTTGCTTTGCTCATACTTATACCTTTCTTATTAACAGCTCTCCCCCAGCTAAATTCTTTTTTACCTCTAGCACTACTTTAATGTTGCCAGAAATCATAAATGTAGCATGCCTGAAATGATTTACCAACTTCTGCTAAATACATTTTTCTGCATTCTCCATTTTGCTCATGGCATCACCATCCTTCCAATAATTCAGACTTTTAATGTTTGTTATTAGTACCTTCCTTCTTGCCTATTCAATCCAATTAACACACAGGGAACGACTTTCATGTTCCCAGCACTGCCAGATACCATGCCTTATAAACCACATTCTGCCATTTTGTAATTTTCAGGCTACTAGGACAGATAGTTAACCATAAAGTTACAGTCCTGTAAAATAATACTATAAAAATATCCAAGGCAGCTTTGATATTGTATATCAGAAACTCCTAACTGATGTTGGAGGAAATGAGGAGAGGTAAGAAGAGACTGAGCAGAAGTCAAAGAAATCTTCCTGGATAAGGTAATGCCAAGTACTGGCAAGTGCATCCATGAAAGATTCCTTGTTATGCATTGCTTCATCTAAATGAGGTTATTCTAACTGGGGCTCTCACTGCATCTAGAATACACTGTCGCAAAGGTGTTCACCAAAGATTCCTTCCCTCTTGTTTCTGTTTTATTCCTGTTTGCTCATTCACAAGAGTATCAGTTATTGGTCATCTTGGTTTTTTTCCTATCTCTGTTCTTCATATTCTCCTACCAGCCAACTTGAAATGTTTCCTATTGCTCACTAGTCTATTACTCAGCCCACAAACTGGGTTCATCCTTGTTTGTCACAATTCACACACGCTAATTTGCTCTGTCAGTATGGTACTCACCAGACACACATGGCTATCGAAATGACAGGTTAAAGTAATTAAGATTGAATATATTTCTAAACTGAGTTCCTTAGTCACAGTGCTACATTTCAAGTGGTCAGTAACCCCGTGGCTAGTGCTGTCACATCGGATAGCACGTATCCTGGATATTTTCACTCTCAGAAAGTTCTGTTACACAGTGCTGCTCTCATTTCTCACAAAATTGAGGTAAAATATTTTGCTTCTTCCCCTTCCTCACCTACTGATTTTTCTCCCCAGCTTCTCTTCCTAGAATGCCCTTTCTTCTATTCTCTTTGCTTAAATCCATTTTGCTGGTTTTCTTCTCCAGGAAATTTTCCCTGATCCCTATGCCCAGGAGTACTGCTTTAATTACTTAATTTTCATAATTTATCAGTCAAGCTTTAACATTTATCACTTTATATCTTGCATTTTAGATATTTTTGCATGTGTCTTATTTATTCACTAGAGTATAAGCTCTCCAGCCACCATTTTTTGTTTATCTTTGTGTTTTCTACATCTACCACATACTTTACATATTATCATGTATTTTTTAAATGATTAGATTTAAGTCTCATTTAGTTCTTAGATTTATATGTGTGGTATTCATATATATGCATATTTTAATAAAAAATATTTGGAAAGAGAATACTTGGAGGCTTATATTTAAATATCTGGAAGATTGTAATGTTATTACTTCTATGTATTTGAACTAAGACAGAATGCTTAAAAATATAATTAATACATTATCTCTCAATTAAAGAACATGCAATTACTCCAATCTATGAGAGGTTTAGAAAAATCCTTATTGGCAGAAATTAGCAGCATTAAAAAAAATCAGTCAAGAAAAAGGTTCAGTCATTTTTTTAATTTCACCTTGATATTTATTTTCAAACTATTGATAATACAGGTGCCTTCAATTCTGATCCCCAATTAAACCACGTCTCTCCTCATAGATGCTACTTATCAGGCAGTATTGTGTTCTCAGTACTTTCAACTTATTTTTAAACATATCAGTGTTCCCTCTAGCTAACAACAAACAAATTTCCAAAAATAAAGATTTCAATGATCTAAATTTGTTATTAGAACATATGGATATCCATCTAGAAACTCAGGTGTGTAAGAAACGTAATTTAATTTTTCTGTTACTGAATCATATCAAGTATGAGTCCTTGTTCTACCACATATCATGTGCGTAATCTCTATAAATTCAGAATTCTCTCACTTTTCCAAAGCTTTGTGTAAGCTCTGGAGGACTTAGGAAGTGTAAAACCATGGCTGGAGAGAGGAGTGGTGGCTTTTTTTCCTGAGCATCATAAGTCTAATCGCACCTGCGGTCCTATCATCCTGCTTGAAATCAGGATATTTATCCACTTTAGTTGCCTCTGCGCCATTCTTGACCCTTAACCAAAGTTTCTCCTTATTTGGTTCACTCTCTGCTTCATATATGTCCCTCTCAGGGGCAGGGAAAACGTTCTACTCTGTCAGTTCCCCTGTGTGGCCATGGGAAACCTTATGTTCAAAGCCATTCACTATTATATGCCATTTTTGGTGACATAGTAAACATTTTAATTATCCTGATCCAAGCTGAGTGTGGGAATTCTGAGCCCATATCAGGATTCTGCCCAGGGGAAAAAAATTCTTAGCTGCTTTTATTCTGTTGCTTCTGCCCTATGCTAGTTATAAACAGTCCTGGTTCTTGCCTCACATGGGGTTTTCCTGCAAATAGGAGCATGGTGCATCTGTGCTCCTGGAGGTTGAAAATCTGGGTGGAGCCCGCCAGCATTCTCTCACACAGGGCTGGGACTCCAAATGGATTTCATGTGGAACACATGATAAAGGACCACCTGAATTTCATCTGACTTTTATTTCCTCCTATTTGGAGACTAGCCTGGCTCTTTAACTATTCCACTTTTTCTTCTAAATGATTCTTCTAAGGAAAATGTTTTTAAAATTAAAAAAGAACTGATGTCTGTGTTTGGCTGTATGTGGGTTGCAAACTGGCCTCCACATATGGAGGCAAGGCGAGACCTAAGAAAGAGGCAGATTACTCCAAAGAGTTAGACGGTGGTTTTAATAAGCAAGAGAACTTACCTAGAAGTCTTGTCTTGGGTGGCCGAAAGACAGACAGATCTGTGCCCCCACCAGGCTCTTAAAAGTTTATATAGAGGACTTAAAAGACAGTCAAGTGCACTGTCCAGATGGTTTCTAAAACACGTTGCTCACTCCAGGCTGCGTCCTTGAAAGTTACTCTCACTGTGGGAGTGGTGGGAAGAGCCTGCATTCCAGGGACAGGGCAGGGGGTGAGGAGCCTCCAGTTGCCCGGATCCAGCTCGAGAGTCAACTGGTCGTCACATCCACCCAGTGACCTCCTCCAGCACTGATACCATTTCTCTTCTAAGGTGATGAATGTTGAAGATTAAGCCGCTTATAAAATGGGGAGGAGGGAAGTAAGACAGCGAGGAAGAGGAAAGGGCAAGAATAATTATGACTATCTGGCAAAAATGCAGCATGGGCTGATCCATTTTAAACATCATCCTATTAGATATAGAGTAAGCTAGCATTTTATTCAGGACCAATTTTGAGCCAGGCTCTCTGCCGAGAACTTTCCAATATATATCTTAAATTTCAAAATAATCTATTTACAGCAGACTTCTGATACTTCATCTGATACTGTGAGGCTAAACCATTTGCTCAGGATCCCACAACTTGTGAATGAAGGATGTAAGATTTGAACCCAGGCCTTTTCTCTTTAAGTCAGGTGATATAATTCATATTGACCCATACTGACTACACTGACTACATTATCCACTCACTAGACAACAGTTAAATACCTTCATTTCTCTTTATGTATAAATGTCATTGATTTAAAAATTTCTCTTTAGTATTCCCCAAATAGAATGAGTATAGAATAAAGCAAAGCTTTCTGTATTTCTTTTTTTTTTTTTTTTACAAAACCATGTTGCTCTATTCCTATCTAATTTGCTGTTGTAAAAGAATCCACCCATTTGTTAATTATATGATTTATTACTATAATAAGCTAGAAAGGAAAATATATTTTCCCTGCTTCAATTTTTCTCAATATACTATGAAAGTTACTTAAGGCAGTGCATCTTCTTGTGGGATCCAAATTTTTCTGGATTCACCAAGGCCATTTTGTATTTCTTCAAAATGATGAAGTGAAGTCCAACAAGATATTTTATTTTATGACATAAAAAAACTTTTCAATTAACCCTTAAACATTAAGTCCCACCATAGATAAGCATAGATAAGCACTCCCTTAAGGAAACTGTGGTGTATAATGGGGAAAATACAGAGAGGGTAAAAATATATATTATATCTAACATCCTGGGAAAATAAATCATATAAGAAATATTTTACCTCTGGTATGTATAGTGAAATCAGCTCATGGGAAACAACAGTAAAAGCAGCATTAGAAGTAATGTAAAACCATTTTAAGTGGAATGTAATTCTCTAAAAAATGGCAAGTTGACAGCTTAAAGAGCCTCAAGCTTCATCCTGCCAATGTTCATTTCTCTTCTGCTTTTTCATTTGAAGTTGCTTCTAAAAGATGGGCACTGTCAAAAGTATTCCTGACAATTCTAAGTACATCAAAAAATGGCTTTCTTCACTTCCAAATTTGATTGGACATAGGATGTTAATTTTTAAATTTATCTGTAAATATTAAATATTGAAATATCATCTAAATACCTATGTTGTTAGAAGGCATATTCTGATTTTGTGACTATGTCATCATTTCTCAAAATTTCTCATTTAACAGTGACATTATTGAACAAATTTATTTTTTTGAGAGAGAAAAGTCTTCCAACATAATGAGAATAACCACAAAACCCAAAAGTGCGTATCTCTAAGGTAAATTAAAATATATATATATAAAATGTGAAATAAGAATATATGAAAATATATGTTCAGTTTATATATAGATTTATAAGACAAAACAATCATTTTTATTAAAATTACTTGTTCCCCTGAACTAATTATTAAGTTGAGTTAATATACTTAGTAAATTGTACTAGCATATTATAGTTGCAGTATGTATTTCCATACTTTTGGATAACCTGGAGAAAACTTATTTCCATTATAATATTAATGGGCAGATGCATCATCCTTGACTATAAAGAGAAATTATGACAATGAGTGAAATTTAGGAAAAAAAATCAATAGACATCTATTTCTCTTCTCCCCTTGGTGCCCTGAAATGGATATTCCACAAAAGTGAATTTGTATCTGCTTCTTCAAGTGAAATTCACGTCTAAATCACACAGTGTTGAATGCTGAGTATTAAAACAAAAAATGGTTGCTGAGGACTGTCTTTTAAAATCTCCTGGTTTAGTGGAGGAAACTGAAATTGTGGTATGTTATTTTGATCAAGTGCAATGTTTGGAAGTGCAGTATGAACACAGTGCTAAGAAAATACAGGTTACATTAGTGACTATGTTGCCTGGAAGAGGAAAAGAGTCAGGTGAGGTGACATGGAACTGCTCAGAGAATAATGAGAATTAGATTTTTTTGTTGGTGTAGGAATAAAGGAAGGGCATCACAAGCAGGAGACAGTATGTGGAAATGAAAAATAGTGAAATGTCACTTTGAGTTTTGTCTTTAGAAAAGAAATTTGTATCAGAGAGGGGTTGACTATTCTATTACTATCATTTGTTTCTTTCCTTTGATTTAAATAATTTCGAAGAAATGATTTTTAACAATTTTATTGAGCTATATCTCACATACAATAAAACTTATACATTTAAAATGTACAATACAATATTTTTTAGTATATTCAAAAATATGTGTGACAGTCAATTTCAGAACATTTTCCTTACCTGAAGAACTCCTGTATCCTTTAACTATTGCTACCCTAATCCCCTGCCTTATCCTCTCAACCCTAAATAACATTAATCTACTTTCTATTTATATAGATATTCCTATCTTAGGTTTTTGTATGCATGGAAGCATATGGCATGTGATCTTTTGTGACTGGCTTCTTTCTCTTAGCATGATGTTTTCAAGGTTCACCCAGGCTGTAGCATGTGCAAGTGTTTCATTCCTTTTGTGACCAAATAATATTCCATTGTATGTATATGCCAAATTTTATCAATTCATCCACTGCTGGACACTTCGCTGTTTCCACATTTTTTGGGCTATTATGAATAATGATGCTATAAACATTCACGGACAAACTTTCATATAGATGTGCTTTCATTTCTCTTGCATCTATAGCTAGGAGTAGAATTGCTGGGTCATATTGTAACTCTATTTAATCTTTTGAAGAACTACCAGACTGTTTTCCAAAGTGGCTGAATCATTTTACAGCCTCACTAACAGTGAATGAAGTTTCCAACTTCACATCCTTAACAACTAATTTTATATGCTTTTAAACTTCAGCTATTCTAGTAAGTGTGAAATGATATCTCATTATGGTTTTGAACCCTATTGGTTTTGATAAATTGACATCTATATGTCTATCTATCTGCTATTATATATAGTGTTACAAACACATTCATAAAAATATTTAGACAAGTATTTGTACTAATGCTTTTTATTAATACTTTATATTTAATGTCTTTTAAAAACAAACATTTTATTGTAGTTGCAACTTCCCTTATTTTGAGTTTTAAATTTTTATTATGTATTCATGTCTTGCATATCAAAAAATACTACATGCAAATATTGAATTTATATTTTAAATGATGTTAAATATTTTAAAATAATATCAATGGAAAATAAGAGATCATATCAGGTGTAAGAAAATTAAGAAAAACTAAATGACTTCATATGTTTCAATGGGAAAAGAATAAAGAGATATTATTTCTAGTGATAATTAGAGAAATGTAGATTAAAATATGTTTAAGCCTAATGATAGTTAACTTGTAAAGTTAGGAAAAGGAACTAAATAGGAAAAATATGTAGTAAGTTAGCGAAAAAAGTAAATTTATAAGGAAAAAGCATGAAAATATGACAAAATTTAGATTAAAATGCTATACAAATAAATATAAATGGCTTAAATTTACTTTTAACATACATACTTATATTGTGTAACATACATACTCACATTGGGTACACATGCACATATGTACACACACACTACAATTCTTTTTCTGTACCATTAAGCAGACAATCTTAAAAGTTATTTAGAAATATTCCTTTTTTTTTTTTGCCTCATCATGGCTTTAGTTTTAATTTCTTCAATCATTTTCAAAACTGGACATTTCTGATGTTTACTTCCATATGAAATACACACATTTCTTTTATATTCCTTCTTTCTGTCCTTTGCCTGTTTATCTTTTTTTTCCTCAATTTTTTTTAAATTGCAGTTGTCAGTTACAGTGTGTCAGTTTCTGGTGTACAGCACAATACCCCAGTCATGTATATATATACATATATTCATTTTCATATTCTTTTTCGTTAAAAATTATTACAAGATATTGAACATACTTCCCTGTATTATACAGAAGAAACATTTTTAAAAATCTATTTTTATATATAGTTTGCAAATCTCAAACTCCTAAATTTATCCCTTCCCACCTCCTTTCCCCGGTAACCATAGATTGTTTACTGTATCTGCAAGTCTGTTTCTGTTCTGTAGATGAGTTAATGGTGTCTTTTTTTTAAAATTAGATTCCAGATATGAGTGATGTCATACGGTATTTTTCTTTCTTTTTCTGGCTTACTTCACTTAGAATGACGGTCTCTAGGTCCATCCATGTTGCTGCAAATGGCATTATTTTATTCTTTTTTATGGCTGAGTAGTATTCCATATATATATATATGTATATATACACACCACAACTTCTTTATCTGGTCATCTGTCAGTGGACATTTAGGTTGCTTCCATGTCTTGACTATTGTATATAGTGCTGCTATGCACATCAGGGTGTATGTATCTTTTTGAATTAGAAATATGTATGAGATGTAAGGTGGAAAAGACAGGATTGATATTGAAGGCTGACACAGAAAATAATGAAAACTGTCACAGAACTCCCAACCTTAACAAGAGCAAAGTGATATAAGAGTAAGTAAATAAACAAGTATGGTCAAACTTTAAAAATAAAATTGATTTGTTCCATCATGTGCTGGAGGTAAGAGTGGACCATGCTCAGGCCAGTAGAATCCCCCTAGAAAATCTTTTACTGGTGGGAAGCAATATTCTATTCTATTCTGTGGTAAAACTTGCACTTGCTACTGAAAATGGCTTTCTTAGGGTTTCACCCCTATCATGTGGGTGTATGAGAGACCAATGAATCTTCATTTTGCTACCATTTGAATTTCTTTTACTATTGTTAGTAGGTTTGTAAGTGTTCTGAGTTTCTCTAGGTTGATAATACCATCTATAATAATTTAATACTGAGTTCTTCTTGCAGCTATGTGTTCAGCATGTTTCCTTATTGAATTATTGTATTAACTATTGTATTAGCTATTGTATTACCCAGGTAATACAGTCCATCTGTGTTTTCTTCACACCTTTAAGACATACACTTCTAATGTGTCACCATTTACTTGAAACATAGTCATTGTCATATAAAGGAATATCCTTTAAAAAGTTAATAAAGATATTTTATTATTTTCTCAAATGACATTATATAATGTCCTCAAATGACACTGCAGCATTTAATAACATTTTATGTAATTTTTTTCTTTTGATTCAATAAAATATTAAATTATAAATGTTAAAACTAAAATTTAATGTTAAGTATATTACTTTATATTTAATAATTTATCAAATCAAAATTATATATAAGTGAAAAATCCTAGTATCAAACTATACTTACATTCCCAAAATAAAATAGATTTTAGTCATTGTTTTAACATATTTCTAGATTTTATTTATAATATGTTGCATTTTTAGATATACGCTTACCTAAGCTTATTTAGTATTTGAGTAAAAGTTATGCTAAAATATTTTGACATAAGGGTTAATGGGATTTGAAATATTAATTGGGGTACATTTGTATATTCTACGTTATAATAATACATTTAACATGAGATTTATATTTTTCTTTGTAAATTTGAAAACCAAATCTATTAAGCCATCTTTATCCACTTTGATTTTGAAATTCACTCCTTAAACAACTTTTCCTAATTTTTTTCATTGATTCAATTTGTCAGTTTTTATCAACTCTTGTCAATGTCTAAGAATAAATTTTTACAAGATATTTACTTAGTTTCTATGGTTATGTCCACTTCTCACACAAATTGTGTGCATTTCTAATATTTATTTATTTTTATTTTTCTTGATTTGATTTGGAATTACACTGCATTTTTGAATGAGCCAAATCTAGAATGTAGTTATCAGAAAAACCTGTGGATTTTCTGTAATTTCTGTGTACCTCTATTATCATATTTTATCAGTTTTTTATCATCATTTTTATCATTTAAAAAAATTTAGTTATATGCTTTATTTTATTGTCATACCTTCTCTGAGACATTTAAATATGAGAATATTCTCTGGTTTCAACTTTGCATTTAGTAAGTTTTAATGGGTTGAGCGTTCATGTTTTGTTCTATTTTATATCGCAGTTTTCAATTCCTACTTGGGCCAATAATTTCTTTAAAAAATTTTATTGATGTTTAGTTGATTTACAATGTTAGTTTCAGGTATACAGCAAAGCAATTCAATTATACATATACATACATACGTATTTTTTCTTTTCAGATTATTTTTCATTATATGTTATTACAAGAAATTGAATACAGTTCCCTGTGCTATGTCACAGGTCCTTGTTGACCTAACAACTTTTAAAAATCTTTTTCAAGTTCTAGGTAGCTTGAAATTTCATTTCATTTGATAGGTTATGCTATTTTTATTATTTCAAATAATTAAATTAGTCAAACATAATTTAGTTAATGTAATTAATTCATTCTAGACATAATGTGATCTTGTGTTGGATGGCTTAGTTTACTAGGGTTGCCAGAATCAAATACCACTGACTGAATGGCCTAAACAGCAGGATTTTTTCCTTGCAATTCTACCATCCTCAAGTCAGGGCTTCAGGAGGATCGGTTCCTTCTGTGGTCTCTCTCCTTGGCTTAAAGGCAGCTGTCTTCTCCCTGTGTCTTCACATGGTCTTGCCTCTGTGACAGTCTGTGTCCAGGTTTCCTCCTTTTGTATAGACACCACCCATATTGTATTTTAATTTAGTTATTTTTGGTGATGTGGGTGTTGTTGGGTTTTACCATTTATGATATACTTTCTTTTGGGGAATAATACTAGTAATATTGTTTTTCTGATTATGCCTTTACCTTTTAAAAATTAACATTCATGTTGACATTTCACTTTTCTACTCTGATAATGCAATCAGTGGCGTTATTCTTGCAATACCAAAGTGAATAATGTTTATAATTTAAGAAAATATTTTGTCAAACCTAACCCTTCTTATAATATAATACAATAGTAAATAGATTGTGACAGTACTTTTTCCAACATTTCCAATATTAAAAAATAACTATAATCTTGAGAAAAACATATTTTTGCTATAGGTACATTTTTGTACAACCATAATTATTTTTAAATGCCATTAAACATTTTCTACTTCTTAATTTGATTAATACATATTTAAATATATAGAAATAAAGTATTTGATTGTATATTAAATTCAACATGTAAACACATTTTTCTATATATAATTTTTCATAATCATTGTGCTCTGTGGGAAGATTAGTTAATAATTTAACCTAGCCAACACACTTTCATAAAAGAAAGAAATTGTATCTGACATTTGAAAATATTATTTGTAGCATTAGGCTCTAAGCAAGTGTACTGGAAAAAAAAAATTAACCCAGTAAAATTCTGTTTAAAAAAATTTTTTTTTCTGACAAGGGCCTGTGTGCTTTATTGCTTGTGCTGCAAATGCAAGTGAATAGAGTAAACCTCTTTAAAAAGTAAGGCATGGTAGCAGCCTTCTGTGCAAGTTCCATATTATTTAAAATTCCTATTGGCTAATAAGGTGTCTTCACTCTAGAATGGGAGCTATCTAGAAAAGCACATGATGAGTTCTGTGCATGCAGAAGATGTGAAACATCATTACATCTCACCTCATGGCACAGGTGAAGTCTCAAATCAAATGTCTACATCTGACACGACTATTGTTACGGTTGTGAAACATTAACCAGCTTATCCACATATGTACATTTGGGTCCCCAAATATTCATTATACAAAACCTAAAACAGGAACAGTATCTAACTGCATCCGTGTTCGTTTTGTTAAAATAAGAGATTTGGCATTTTCAGTCTCTTTTATCCGTAAGCCATGTTGGTACTTGCAGAAGGCCCATGTCATACGATGCTGAAGACCATGGAGAGGTACTGTTCATACGACACCTGAATCCAACCATCCTGGTCCGTGTCGTAGCGTCTGAATATATCTGTCAGCCTCTGCAAGACGATGCAGCCCTGGATGAAGTCGTCAAAGGCAATCTGACCTCGTCCTTGTCTGTCGAACTTGCAAATGAGGATGTCGTGAAACTGGTCGGAGAGCCGGTACCCAAAACCTGAGGGGGCTTGCTTGAGCTCGTTCCTGTCGATCATGCCCGAGTTGTCCCTGTCGTAGGTGCGGAAGCCGTGCTGCCAGTTCGCGATGTACTTCCAGATGCCTGTGAACTCGCTGAAGCTCACGCCGGCCTTGTTCTCCCGGTCAAACATGGAGATGATCGACCAGACAGTCACTGGCTTAAACGGAGTCCACGTGCCATTCGACAGCGCTTGTTGAAACTCGTTGTCCGATATCACGCCGCTCCTGTCTTTGTCAACCCTCCGGAAGACGTTCCACAGGAAGCTCTGGTCCGGCAGCGCGGTGCCCGCGGCGGGGCCGGCCCCGCGGCCCGGGCGGTATGGGTAGGCGGCCATGGGCCGTGGCGCGGCTGGGCTGAGACTCCGGCTGGACGCGGGCGGCTCCCCTGTTTAAAATTTTAATGCAGTTTCTTTGGAGTGTTGTTTCACATATTTGGCAGCTCTGTAGAAAAAGCAACATGATCAATTTGTTTAAATGAATGTTATGAAAGCAAAAAAAATCTATACAACAGACTTAATAACCTTTGTTATACAACCAACAATTCAAAGAATTGAACTATTGTTTTAATCAATATTTATGTCTTCTTACAAATTGTTTATAAGCTAGTATCTTTAAAGTTTGAAAGATGAAAAGTGATGAGTTTTACACAGTCTGGATTACATAAAATAAGATTTGGGCTGGACTTTCTAAACTGTTTAGTATTCTGTTATATATACAGAAATAACATTTGTGTATTTTGCAGTGCCTAAGGGCATTTCAGAATATTTAGTCTACCATACGGCTGGAAGTGGAAGCCCACTGTATTGCAAGCAAGGAAATTACATTAATTTAAAACATTATTTTAATTAATGCCTAGTATAGTGCTAGCTGCTATGTTAGGTTTGGAACCACACCACCAGTAAAATGAAGGAATGTTATAATCATTAGGTGAGTGGATGGAGTGACAGTGATGTAGACACAATTAAAAATTTACCATGAAATAAGTAACTGTCTTTATTGCACCCCTCCTTCCATTCCATTCATTATGCTCCATATTCATTGTCAAATGAATAAAGCTTATATACTCTGCAGTATTTCTAGGATTCTACATAGTTCAGAATGCTATTACTTATCATATACATTAACAGTGTCTGGAAAATGTTTCAAGGAACAATAAAAGTAGCTTTTTAAAAAACCAATCTATTCTAATTTAAGATAAACCTTTAATTTTTAGAACAGTTCTAGATTTTTGGTAAAATTACACAGAAACCATAGCGATTCTCCATATTACTTAGGATATTACATTAATATGATACATTTGTTCCAATTAAGAAAACAATATTGATGCATCATTATTAAGTCCACATTTCATTAAGATTTTCTTAGTTTTTACCAAATGCACATCCCTTTTATGTTTGTCATTCTAGCAAGGATACCAGATTACATCGCGTCATTCTGTCCCCCTTACTCCCTTAGGCTCCCCTTGGCTATTTCATTTTCTCAGACTGCCTTTGTTGCTAATGATCCTGACAATTTGGAGGGGTACAAATCAGATATTTTGTAGAATACCCCTTAACTGATATTTTGTCTATTTTCTTGTGATTAGACTGGGGATATAGGTTTTGGTGGAAAGATCACAGAAATAAAGCACCATTTTCATCAGATTATATCAAAGGTACATACTATTAACATGACATCATTTTTTATGAGGACCTTGATAATAGGTTTCTGGACTGTAAAATTACTCTTTTCCCCCCTCCTTCTATATTGCATATTTTGGAAGGAATCACTCCGTGCATGCCACACTTAAGCAGTGAAGAGTTGATGCCCCATCTCTTTGAGAGCAGTATTGACATAAATTGATATTCTCCTGTGGGTAGATTTGTTTATTCTTCCTTATTTATTTATGTATTTTTCATGTATTTAATAATTTATTTAATCAGAATGGACTCACGGATGATATTTAGTTCATACTTTTGGTTATAAATCCAATGCTATTTATTTATTTGTTTATTTTGTTGCTGAAATTGTTCCAGGTTCGGCAACTTGGAGCTCTTTAAATTGGCTCCTGTGTCTCTTTGGCATACCTTTTTCATTGTGTATTTTTCTTTTTTGAGCACTTCCTTACTTTCTGACACTACAACATGTTCTAAACTCATCTCACTTATTTCCTTCCCCAATTTTAAAATGAGCCACTTATTCAAGAGCTCTGGTTATTTTGTGTATTTTTAATAGAGTTCTATTGCTTTGTTACATTTTGCATTCCATCCTGGGATTCTTCTGACTTCCTAAATGATACCTACTCAGCCCTACCCTCTGGCTCTCAAGCCCTGGAAACTGCTAAATTTTTACCATCACTATAGTTTTCTTTTCTAAGTTCTATAATTGGTAATCATATAGTTTGTAGCTTTTTCAGATGGGCTTCTTTCATTTGGCCACATGTATTTAAGACTCATTAATTTTTTTTGTAGTTTGATAGTTCATGTATTATTATGGTTGAACGATACTCTATTGTGTATATGTATAGATGTTCCTTAGTTTGTTTATTCATTCATCTATTGAATGACATCTTAAGCTTCCACATTTTAGTGATTTTGAATAAAGCTGCTGTGAAGATACCCATGGAGGTTTTTATGTGGACATAAATTTTCAAATCAGTTAAGCAAATACCTGTTAGCACAGTTGCTGGATCATATGCTAAGATTATTTTTAGCTTTGTAACAAAATGCTAAATTATCTTCCAAAGTTGCTGTAGTTTTGCACTCCTACCAGCAATGAGTGAGAATTACTGTTGATCCATATTCTCACCAACAATTGGTATTGTTAGTTTTTAGAATTTAAGCCATTCATAATAGATGTGTACTCACTGTTGTTTTAATTTCCAGTTCCATAATGATAAATGATGTTGAACATCTTTTTATATGCTTATTCACCATCCATACATTTTTTGATGAGTCTTTTTTGGTTTTATTGTTCAGGTTTTTAATTAGATTACTTCTTATTTTTGAAATTTAAGTGTTCTTTTTATATTCTGATACAAATCCTTTATAATATATGTGTTTTGCAAATATTTTCTCCCAGCCTTTGACTTGTGTTCTCATTTCTAACAGAATCTTTCACAGAGCACAAGTTTTAAATTTTAATGTGGTACAACTTAATATGATTTTCATTCATGGATTGTGCTTTTGGTATTGGGTCTAAGAGTCATCAAAGGCAAGGTCATTTGGATTTTCTCCTATGTTATCTTCTGAGAACTTTATTATTTTGTGTTTCCAAATAGGACTGTGATTAATTTTGAATTAACTTTTTATGAAAAGTTTAAGATTTGTGAGTTGATTTATATTTTTGCATAAGAAATCCATTTATTCAGCACCATTTGTTGAAAGGACTATCTTTTATAGTTGCCCTTGTGCCTTTGTAAAAGACCAGTTTACCAAACTTGTGAGAACCTCTTTATGGGTTATATATTCTATTACACTGATATGTGTGTCTCGGCTTTTGCCAGGATATGGTTGTCTTGATTACTGTAGCTTTAGAATAAGTATTGGAATTGAGTAATGTGAGTTTTCAGCTTAATTCTTCTTATTTAGTATTGCATTGGCTATTCTAGATCTTCTGCCTTTCATATAAACTTTGAGATGATTTTGTTGATATCTTCAAAGAGCTTGCTGAAATTTTTATTGAGATTGTGTTGAATTTGCAGATCAAATTTGGAAAAACTGATGTCTTAACAGTTACAATTGAATTTTGCAGTCCAAGATATGTATGCCATATATGCATGTGTGTATGTATTCCATACATAGATACATAATAAATAGGAAATTAAACAAATTATAAGCAGTATTAATACATTAAGTGCCTGAACTACTCAATTATGGTTGAAAAGAAGAAGCAGAGTGGCACAGAGTAACAAGTCCTAAGGTGACAGAGCAGGAAAATGACTTTTTCCAAAAGATTATGTATTCACATTAATAATTTTCAATTTATTTAACACTGCTAAATACATAATATTTAGTATCTCAATTAGAATCATCTATAGTTAATAAGTGAAAGCCAGAAAAAGGAACAATATAGACTAGTAAAAGAACTGAAGCTGAGCCTAAAACTCCTTTATCTCTTTTTATTTTCATCTTCATGTTTCATTACTCAGTTTTTTATCACAGGTATCCTTAATGTTGAACCCAAATTGCTAAGCTCCTTTAACAGTATAAATATATTTCTTGTCTTTGTCTAACTAAAAAAATTAGAATTTTAGAAAGAACAATTATATTAATATCTAGGAACATCAAAGATTTAAAAAATAGTACTCCAAAGTTTAAGTGGAATAATGACTTAAATCCACATTTTTACAATACTGGGATGTTTCATAAGATTTAATTCATAAAGGACACTAATAAATTTGTCTCATATTTATGTTTATGCTACATTTACATATCTGTCAATGATTTTATATGGAATTTTATGTCACTTTAGACTCATTTCCAAAGGTTTTAGTATAGACATAAAAATAACATATTCAGTAAATTATTTCTATGGGAAGACCAATTGCAAATGTTCAATATTTTGCATGAATTAAGGCATACTATCTCTGCATGCTTGATTTTGCATTGTGTCAGGGCCAGTTGCATGACTTCAACAGAAAAGGAACACAAAATCACTTTATCTGGGTAAGATGGTGGAGAAAAGGTAGTTATGATTTTGTCAAATTTCAAGTTATTTGTTGTCTTATTTTGCCCTTGGTGTGGACTGGGTAACTGCATGGGATTACCATGAGTGTTTGCTGACAAAATCCTCCCATGGATTAGCTACTTCAGATTCACTAGCTGCCTGATGGCTTATAATACCAAAGTTTTTGTTTCACGTACCAAATTACTATCTGCTCTCTCACAGGAAACTTACTATACCAGAACATTTGTGTAGCTGTAGCAGTGAAGATGGAGTCACCTCCATCAAATGCATGAGCTCCTTGTGTAGAAGGCACACTTGAGCTGCATTAGAATGTGCCTCAGCTGCAGACCCCCTCCAAGGGCTCAGCGTTTGCAGCAAGCCTGTGTCTTCTCTCCTGTCACAGTTGAGCTCTTTTCACCTGGGGTCTACAGAAAGATGCTTACTTTTGTCAGCTCCCACTTGGTTAGTCTCATTTTTGAGGCATTTTACCTAAATTTGAACCATCTAATATTGAAGGAAGGAATATGTATTTACCCAGATTGACCCTTCCCACCGTAAAGATAGTAGTTTTAAACCATAATTTTTAAAATCTATAAAAACAGGAAAAAATGTTCAAAATTAAGACTTGTCACCCAGGAAAGGATTCAGATGCACTGTGAATCCTTCCTCCCCTACTCCCCATCCCTGCTCCCTTACTTCATTTAGCTTCAGCCCAGAGAAGTCATGTCCCTCTGAGCAAAATTATGTCAGAGTAGATATCAGCATGGTCACAAGACCATAGTAACTCTAGGTCTTGTACTAATACTAGGAATCTTGGACAAATCAAAATTTGTCAGTGTGCATTTACTAAATTTACATTAAGGAGCACACCTCTAGCCTTCCCCCCCCCAATTATGTGGAAGTGCTTTTGCTCAATGATTGTAGACTCTAAGATGAAGTGTTTTTTTGGTGAGCAGGGGCAGAGATCTTAATCTTCCTCTAATGTGTGGGATGGTTCTGGACAGTAACAAAATACAGTACTCAGAATGGCAACAATGCCAGTCAAAAAACTCCTCCTTCCTGGCCAGATCCCATACATATTATGCACCATATTTTAATCAGAAGTTTCAAAATGAAATAGCTTTGTCTACTCTTACCAATTAAAGTTTCCTGTCTCAATTAAGTGCTTTTACTTTTGCACTTGGAGGCCACCTGTTCTAATTAGAAAATTATTTCTAATACTCAGTCTTCTGAATACCATTATTTGTAACCCAGTTAGCTTGCACAAATCACAATGCTCCAAGGTCACTGATCTCATTTCAGCCTGTCTGTAAGAGCAGAGAGATCAACTCACACATCTTAGAACAGAGTTACTCACAACCAAGGGTGATACCAATACTTTAACTTATTTTATCTCTTTCATGTGATCTGATCTCCTCATCCTCTTTTTTCCCCCTGTAGTTAGTTAGAATTGCATCAGTATAAGGAAGAGCACTTCTCAGCTCCTTTTTCACCCTTTCCTATATCTAATACCTCAACAGTTTGCAAAAGCGTGCTTGGAAAGTTGCTGCCTGCCAGGCTGGGGCTTGCAAGGCCCACAGGACCTCGGCCATTAACAGCAGCACCATTATAGACAGCCGCCTTCCTTCCAGCCACAGGGACCACAGTTTTAGTATCTGCTTCCTTGCCAGCCAGACACCTAATCTGGTGGCTTTCTGTTTCTTCTTTTGTAAAACTTTAGGGGCCTCTTGTATTGAGGCAATAGAAGCCACAGTGAAATCATATATTTTTTTACATGTTTTGCTCACTTCAGATTCTAGTGTTTTGTTTTTGTTTGTTTTTAACCAGTTGGCCAAAGTGCCACAGAGCCTTGAGTCAAAAGGGAGGAGAGCACGCTTTGACAACTGTTCTTCCCAGTTCTCCAGCTACACAGCGTTTGTTGTCTGGCACAAGAAGGGTTAAATTCTGAACCTGTTTGTTTTTTCTGGGATCCTATCCTTCCATCTTTAAAAAGAATATCTCCACAGGTCGGTAAACCAGAATGTGATGCCTTGTGCTAAATTTACTTTAGGCATCAGTCTGCAGGGCTTCCAGCCTGAGGATGGTGAAAGGAAGTTGGCCAAAGACTCAAATGACAAAGGCCCTTTAATATACACAAAGTTGCTATGCAAAGCCAGGAAAACAACAGTAGTCACAGTCAAAAGGACAAGCTTCTCTGACTTCAGATCCCTACAACAGTACCCAGTGCCACCCCTGAGCAGAGTGAGTAGTCCACTGCCCCTTTTGCAGAGCCATGCTTTGCTGTTTTCTATGGGGATGTGATAAGTCTGAGATTCAAGCGGTACCCTGGTTGCCAATGAAAGGCACATAACCGCTAACAATTTAAGTGTATGCCTAGGCATTTGTTGTGGGACTAGGTGAATCGAAGGTCAGTTTCCCAGGTGCATCATTTCTTTGTTATTCCAGGCTTTAGGCTTCCTCGAAGTCTAGTCCTGTAGATAATTGGCTCCAATTTCTAACTACTGTTGAAAATAAGTTTCAGCAATAATTATTTTCATACTGTCATTGATTGTTTTTAGGAGATCATTACCAAAAGAAAAATGATTTCTGCTAAGTAATAGAGCACATAAATGTTACACTGCAGATCATGCTCCTTGAAATTGGATGCTCCACAGTGGCATTTGTCAGGTTTCTTTCTAACCAAGTTAGAGAGAAATTGGTAATGCATTCTTGGAACAAGAGTCCAGCCAAGTGAATCTCTGGGAAAAAACAGCATCTATAATATAATCTATAGTTTGGGAATCTAGGTTTTCAAGCAACTACAACTCAAGGGCTAGATTGGATTTAAATGGCCTTCTTAAGGACTGTTCTAGGTATATTTGCAGATGTCTTCAAACACTTTTTATTTTAAGTTGAAATATTATTTCTTGTTGAACCACAAAGCTGCTGGCATTTTCCAATCTTATTAGCATGTCAGCACTAGCACCTGTTGATATGGCAAACTTAAACTTATCTTTCCTTCAGTCACTTATACAGAATCACTCCATCCAAAACCAATGCTACAAATGGTCTGTTAGTCAACTCCCCAGCTTAGAAAGTAAGACTTCTACTCTTCTTTCTTATGTAAAGTTAGATTGTAAGGTTGTTCATTGAGGGTACATTACTTAGTTTAAGAATTCTTCATTTATTTTTATTTAATATTATACTCATATCAAGAATTATCATAGAAATAGCAAAATGGACATTCCTACCACATTAGTTGTAAAATTTTTCTCATGGGCACAGATGGAACTTGAAGTTATCCATTAAAGTTTTCCTGGTTAAAATTTCTTAGAATTTAGTAGTAGAAAAAAGAACTTGAAAAATTTGCATTTTTTTTGTTATTCATAATAAAAATGATAAAATTTTGATCTCTTCTTTATTATTCTAACTTTCAAGAAATGTACCATATTTTTGAATGAGTAGACTCCTCCTAAGGTGTTTGATGAGCCTCAGAGTTACCTATGACAGGGCCAAATCCTATGATAAATTCTTTCTAACACTCTCTTTTGAGATGCCCTGTTGCTCCTTTTGATGAGTGTTTTTCCTGGCTGCCATGAATCATAAAAATAACTCGTTTAGCCATGAGTGTGTTACTGCTGGTCTTTGATTAGAAGGCACTGATACTTTATTCAACAGGAACAGAAGATCATGAACACCTATTCTGTATTTGCACAATGCTAGGCATTTAAAGATGCTGTAAAAAAAGGACACTCTATTCTCAAGAAACTTAATGTTGCATAGGATAGAGAACGATAAGAAAATGAGTAAGTTCACTTCAGTATGATACAAGTCTTAGCATTTAGAAAATGTTTCTAATATAGTCTATCAAGTGTTACTAAGAAAGTTACAAGGCTAAACAAAAATACGGAAGTACTGAAGGTTTTAACTATGCAATTGACTTCTTCTTCCCATCAGCGTCCTTACAGATTCAACCTTGGGGCACCAAGGGAGGAGGCGATATTAGTGGTGTGGGGATGTCTCATATTTCCCTTCATAAAGATGCATCTGTTTGGTACACACTGTCTGAGTATTTTCTCCTCTCATAATTGCCATTTATATTACAAAATATTGTTTATTTTGTTCTCCTTGAGTATGTTTGCTAATAGGATAGTCTGTCTTACTCAATATTTGGTTCTAGCTTATTGTGTCAATGGCATCTCCTGAGTCATTTTTATTGTTTTTGAATTAATCAAGATTTGGAGTGCATGAATAGATTTAAACTCAGTCCAAGTATTATGTTGTTATTTTTGATGTTGCTGTTGTTTCATACTTAGGACTCTGTCTTGCATTTTTTCCTTTTAAAGAAGATGCTAATTTTTACTGATTATTTTTCTTGCTGATGCTAGCCTAGCATTCAATATTTTCTGAAAATCCACCTTAACTAAATTTCCATTTCATTGCTGATCTCCAAATTTTTAAGATGTGTATGTTTGTGTGTGTGTGTGTGTGTGTTTGTGTGTTTGTCCCCAGTGGTAAATGATGTGTAGTATTTACTTCTTTAAAACTTACACCTGGAGTAATTTAGAATGAATTTTGAATTCCCTTAAGAAAAGAAAATGATGAGAAGAAAACTCAGTATAGTTTAAAATGCTTTATTCATAGATACTGGAATTTTAAAAGTTCTACTAACCAGATGTAACCATTCATTGGTATGCTAATTTGCATCAACAGTACAATTTTATATTTCTTATTTAATCCCGATTTCTCTTAATAAGAAGACTAAATATCCTGAATAGTAAGGCCATAGGCAGGTGTTAGTGCATGCATACATGTTCTGTGTGGAAACAATAAGAATGAAATCCCTCTTAGAATAAGATGTAAGATTCTGGAATATTATTTTTCCTTTTTTATGTTTTTTTAATTGAAGTATAGTCAGTTTACAATATTGTGTCAATTTCTGGTGTACAGCATAATGCTTCAGTTACACACAAACATAAGAAGTTTTATCGTTGGAGAGTAACTTAGAATAAACTTGTCCACTGAAAACATGTTATGGATGAGATAATAAACTAATTTTGATGGCTTATTTATTAGTTACTTTGTACATTGATTTACTCAGTATTTGTCAGGAGTTAATCATTTACCACTCATTGTTATAAATGAATCAGACAAGACCTTTTGCTCTCCAGGAGCTCAAAATTAAATAGAGAAGACAAAATGAAGCACCTACTACATAGCATTGTGCTAAAAGCTCTATGAAGTAAACATGGATGCTAAGAGTGAGTAATACTATCCAGGAAGAGTTTGGTAAAAGTGAAGGATGAGAAGGAATTAGTTATATACACAAAGGGGTGTAGACACTTCAGGAAGAATAAAAACCATATGCAAGATTACGGAGAGGAGAAAAAGAGGATGCATTTGGGAAATTCAAGCATTTGTGTGTGAATGGAGCACAGGGAACATGAGGTAGGGGAAGTATTTATGGACCAAATCCTGAGGTCCAAATTCATTTATGCTAAGTTTGTCTTTACTAAAGGAGGGTCACTAAAGTGTTTTAATCAAGGAGATGACACGATTATATCTGGGTTTTCTTAATTTCATCTATACTGTAGAATGAAATCTCCAAGTACAGGGATAAGCAGTCCTAGTTAAGTAGCCGATGTAATTAGCAAAAAACCAAGGTGGATCTGAAACAAGGCAGGCAGGGCAAGTATGAATGGAGAGAAAGGACTAGTGACATATTTTGGGGGAAAACTGTTAAGATTTAGGAGCCACTTGGATAGAGTAGATAAAGAAGAGGAAAGCACTCTGCTTTTAGGGGCATTAATGTGGTGGATGATCACATGATTCACAAAAGAAATCATGATATAGAGAATAGGACGGGAAAATCAGTTTGGACCCACTGAATTTATATTATTGTCAAATGGCCCCTAGTGAAGATCTGGTAGGCAGTTAGACATGTCTGCCTGAACTTCAGCAAAAAGTCTTATGTTAGACTTACAGCTTATCTAAAGACACACAGTTGTAACAGATTCCAGCATTACCTCTCTCAACACTCATTCCTGATTCCTTTCCTCAACTGGATTATTGGCTCTATTTGTGTTTTTCTCCATCATAGCAGTAATCATTCTGCTCTTGAAATATCTATTTACTTGCATTAAACTGGTAGTTTGTTGTTGTTATGGTTGTTATTTGTTTTGATCACAGAAACAGTTACTCTAACAGGGTTAGACAAACAGTAGACAATAAATCCTTGTTAATTTCCCTCTGTCCCTCCTCCTTCCCCATCCCCCACCTTCTTCATTCTTTGCCTTCCTTTTTCTCTTTCCTTGTTTTCATCCTTCCTCTCTGCCTCTTTCTTGCCTTATCTTCTTCCCTCCTTCTGTCTCTACTTCGTTCCCTCCTTCCTTTATTATTACCTTTGTAGATATTTACAGAGCATCTACATGACAGTGTTAGCTATACAGTGGTCAACATCGCATAGTTTTTGATCTTCTGAGATTTCACTCTAGTGGGGGAAAGGGGAAATAAAGAGGTGATTTAAAATACATACTTAATCTAAATTGTTATAAGTTCCATGAAGGAGACAAACATAATGAAGACTTTACACATAGTACTGATTGCTATGTATTAAGGCTTCCATTCAAGACTTTCTGGCCCTTAGTAAGCATTTAATAAATATGTATTGAATAAATGAAAAATGAATTCACTGAGACATGAATTAATAAGTATATAACTAGAACCCGGTTTTCTGACTCTTAGTAAAGTTCCAGTTATAGTTTGGGTTATATAACAACTTATTTTTTTTTTTGTACTCTGAAGTCAACGCTAACTGGAAAAGTTATATCAATGCTGCAAATATAATATTTCATTGAAATTGCTCTTAAAATTTCAAATCAAATTTTGCTTTCTGTATAGGAGCTGTGTATCTCATACCACCCCTGCCATGTAAAGCACATTTAGCTGATTTCTAAGGTAGCATATGCAAGTAACTTTCTCTCATTTAATTTTATTCACTTTCTTCATGTAACTTCTCACTAATTGACATGTTCTTAATCATTAATCTTTTTCTTTATTTCAATTTCATCCCAACTAGAATACAAACTTCAGAGGAATAGGAACTTTATACATCTTCTAGCTCTTGGATTGCTATCATGTAGAATTCTAGATAAATTATATTGAATGAATAAATAAATGATTATGAATCACAACTTAAAATTCTCTATAAATGTTTTAGAGGTCTTAAAATTAACAACAACACCACAAAAAAACCTTATCTGTGTTGTATTGTTTTACTACCAGAGAATTTCTTGTGCTTTTCAAATCATGATTCCTTTCAAAGATGTAAATTTATGCCATGTTGACAACATTCTGGTGCAGTGTTAGAGTGGCAGATTCAGGGATAAACTTTAAATTCCTTTATGGACAGTTTTATTTATATATAAATATTTTATTTTTTCAAGGTTTCACTTTGGTATCTGACTGAATGGTGTAGGCACATTTTTAGTTTGAAACCTAGAATAAATATATAATGTTACTCAGGCAATATTTCTTTACAATAAACATATATTCATGATCCAACCTCTTTTTCCTTTGCTTTATGCCTCTTAAAACCGAGCATCTAGGTTTTGCAGTTTTATTTTCACAATATAATGTTTTCAAACAATAGTTTTCCCAAACTTTTTTCCTAGCAAAGAACTTTGTTCTGAAGACCCTCACTATGAACTCTCTTGGACCCCTTTGGGTCACAAATCATGTATTTAACTCAATTCTGAAATCCTTGATTTGTTTTAAAAACAGGTTTAAAAATCTTATGGCCGGATGTATACATGGACTCTGTAGTCACTTTCTGCTTTTGTGAGTTTTCAAACATGTTTTTAGCTCACAATAATATATTTAACAACTTTCTGTATTGATTTATAACCTG
This sequence comes from Camelus dromedarius, assembly GCF_036321535.1. Classification (NCBI taxonomy): domain Eukaryota; kingdom Metazoa; phylum Chordata; class Mammalia; order Artiodactyla; family Camelidae; genus Camelus; species Camelus dromedarius. Next base: position 72,488,446 of record NC_087447.1, read on the forward strand.
TCTGTAAGTATTATGGATTATATTCTGCAAGCTGTGAATGTTAAAATATTAGGAAGTTCTTAGTAGTATGATGAGTGAATGCCTGTTCTGCTTGGGTCAGCACTGAGAGCCTGGGCCTTTGTGTAAATTAGAAAGAGCAGCCAAGGGTCTGGAAAAATGCAAAGTTTATCTTATCATCATAGTTTTAATTATTTTTGAATTTTATATTGTTTTCTTCTTTAATAATTAATTCCAAATTCTATCCTTCCCTAATTCACTAATAAAAATTTCCCAAATTGCTTTGTGCTATTCATTTTATGCCTTCTAGCTAATGTAATTCCTCCATAGATTATTTTAGAGAGAAACAACTTCTAATAGCTACTGATGATAACAGTATTATATTCATTGGCAGCCATTTTCATGTATTAATTCCAGTAGCAAAATGAAAGCATAAGTTCACAATTTCTTCTTTTTCTTGCACTTTCTTATATCTGATTGCAGAATGTGTCGGGAAATGTCTCCATGGCCATCTTTTGATTTTACTAGAGCAGGGTTTTACTGAAGCTTTATGATGATTTTAGCTGTGGACTATGAAAAAATGGAAATTCATTTACTGTCCACTTACAGTTAGACGTTAGATTGTTGCAAGGAGAAGGAATTAATAAAGCTGCAGTAGTATATATTTCTACCCATCTTTATTCCCCTTCCAAGCATCTTGGCAATGAGAATTCAACCTCCAGTAAATCTTCCAGCAACACACTAACAAGAAAAAAATTAGGCTACATTCAGTTAAGGCAGCATCAGATAGTACAAGCTTAAACATTAGACAGTTTGGGGGTGAAGTCTGGCTCATGCAGAGCTAAGCTGTTAGAATTTGAGTGACTTGTTCTAATTCTCTATTTACGATGGCCCTTGAGTGAGTTGGGCAATCTGGGAAGGGGAGGGGGAATTTTAACAGCATTTCTCATTTCCCCTTGACTCATCATTAAGAGTAATAAATTAAGCAATGATTTTGCTATACTTTTGAGGAATAGGATATTTATTGGGGGTAGAATGAAAAAATAGCACATCAGCAAACTAACTGCTTATACCCCAATTATTTCATCCGGGTCCCCAGGGTATGGCGTTCCTGCTGGATGCCTTGGCTGGGGATAAATGTAATAGTGATAGGAGTGGTGCTTCCTAGACTAGGACTTGTGTGCTGCCAAGTTCCCACTTTACTTCTTTCTTCCTGGCAACTAGGGAGTCAAATATGTTCACTCAGCATCATCTGATTAAGCAACCTCAATATTTTGACCTCTATAGATTTCATTGTTTTAATAGTGTTTTTCCTGGATACAGTATCAGGGGTTGAGCCCTCTTTACGATGGCGCATCATCAGGTTGTGTGTGTGTGTGTGTGTGTGTGTCTGTGTTACTTGGGACTTGTTGCTAAGGTACCACACCAAGACTGAGAGCCCACTTCTCATTGGTTGAACTGTTTCTATTGTTCAGTACATGATGTCATGAAAAATACCTGTTATTTTTATTTATTGCTCCTTCCATCAACTCTATAGTCCCACAATATCCCTGCTGAAGGTAATGCTCACTGAATTTTTTAAAGATAAGCAGCTTACACAGTATCCCCTGGTAGAAACAGAAACACATGCAGCCCGCTAAATTTTAACTACCAAAATGAATTTTCAAACGCATGGAGCAAAAAAATTCAGCTACAGTGTCATATAATATTTAATCTAAATCTTTCAAAGAAACAAAAATAAAGAAATTAATCATGGGCCCCTCAATATACTGACCTTGATAATTTTATGTTAGTTATTTATTTTGGTTGCCTTATTGTATGAAATTGTTGAAGAATAGATAGTAATTTAAGAAAAGTGCTATTAAATTATTTGCTTAATATATGTTCTAATATAAGCTTTCTTATTGAACAATCAGTTGTTTATTATTCATAATAGAAGCTCATGCTTGGCTCATTATAGCTGTTAAATGAGTGTATTTTAATAAATGAATCAGTGAAAAAACTGGCCTTTCCATTAAAGAACTAGAGGTATATCAGGAGAACGTTATAATTTCTTAACACTATTGTGTGCACTTAAAAAAAGCGTAGTACATGCATAATATCCTTGTCATAATAATTTCTTTGGATGTGATGAAAGAATAATGGATTCAATTCTGGTTCAACAAACAGCTTCAAAAATAAGGAGATTTTAATGCTCAAGAATCTACAGATTTACTATGTGATATATCACTTGAAAAATAAGAATGTGAAACTTGGGTTAAAATTTGAAGCAATCATGAAAATATTACCAAGTATAATATACTAAAGACATAGTGATTTACATTTTAATGATGAGATTAAAGGTGATGAAATTATTTTAACCCAGTTAAATAGTAATATATCTAACAACTGAATAATGGAAATAATCTATATCTTATAATAAAGCAAAAATTTTATATGTGAAATCATGTAATACATATATTAAATTATGCAAAAATTCCCTCATATTAAATTATCCTTAAACTTTTGCCATTTTGATTTAACCTTTGTGGCAAATAAGTTGTATGGTTTTAATCAAATCAATCAAAAATAATTTAAAAATTGGGAAGGTACTATTATTTGAGGCCTTAATGAAAATACCAAAAGGTGTAAGTAATGCTATCAGTTTGTTTTCAATTGTATGATTTCCTTTATTCCCAATAAATTTATAAATTCCTGAAGACAATGGCCATGCCTCTTCTGTATCATGGTATCTAATTTCGGGTTTAATGTACAATCTGTGTTTGAAATGCTTTTTGCTATGCGGTATCCATACCAACTAGTTCAAGCAAGCTCCTCCTCGCATTCACCTTCTCTTCCTCTGCTGCCTCAGTTTGCTGACCTGGGTAAAGTATATTTGGTATTATTGCAATTTGGTTGACTGTAAATATTCTGTTTTCTGTAAATTGCCTTTCTTAGGTCCATTGTGGTGATAAGACTGCATATTTTTGCCATCCCTCCTTCTCTTTAACTGAAATGTCCTATAAGTATTTTTAGTTTAATGCCACTGCTTTACAAATAAAGGAGATCATGAATGCCCAAAACTTTAAAAAAAATCTTGAGAGAACAGATGCTGAGGTATTTGTTTTCTGAATTCAATAATTCATGAAGACTTTTTAGATGACTATTCTTCTTACTTCTGTAAACTTTATCTCTCTGGAGCTACTTGGCTTTTTCTGTGACTAAGCTGTTCTTAAAAATGCAGGGGTAGATCGAAATGTGGGTACTTGAATTCCTTGATAATTTTGTATCTATATAAGAGCAAAATAAGTCATAAATATTGTTTCAACACGACGTCATCTTACTATGCTAGGTAATGTTTTATTTATTATACTGCCTTGTCTTAACACTATGTTGTCTTAATAAAAATATATAACCATAGTAAACATTATTCTATGTATATAGCTTATACAATAGGATGCCTGAATACCCACCATTTGTGAAAGGTTAATTACATCAACATTATTAGTAAAAGTTATTGAGCTGAAAATATCAGTATTAGAAAATCCTTGGATTTCCTTTCACTGATATACCTTGAAAAAAGTAGTTGTGACTTTGGTTAGGGTCATAAAACAGAGAAAAGATCAAAAGTACCCTCAGTAAAAATGATAGTTTGATCTACAACATATATGTCAGCTCAGCAATAACTGGTAATTAAAGACCATTCATCCAAAATTTACTTCAGATGAGATCTTGCAAGATCTCCTACCAGGGAGGTGAAAACAATTTCTATGGGAACAGAGGAGGAGGGCCATGAAAAAATAACTTTTGTCACATGAATGTATAAAAAGAATAAAGGATCATCTTTTAAACTGTCAAAAGTATAAAACTGAAGGCAAAAAAATGAGAATAAATTATTATATAAAGAAAAAGATTCTGAGACATATTTAATAAAATATCATGAAGTTGTTGAAAGCAGGGCAGCCCCCTTGACATTAGGTAAACATCTGCATTGTGAGCACTTGGACTATATCATTTAGGGAGATTTGTCTCTCATACAATTCTCTGTCTCTCAATGTTTCTCTTCTATTCCCTGGTGTGTGTGTTTCTTTTAATCTACTGTGGTGGTCTGATACACTGGTCTTTTCTTTTCTTTTGATACGTTGATATTTTCAAAATGTTACAGAAAGTTCTTCTTTGTGGGAAATATGATTCAAAAAATCAAAATATAAGAAAGAAAAAACATATTTAAAATCTATTAATTGAGTACATTCTAGAGTAGGAATTCTCTTAAAGCTGGTGAAAGAAAGTCTATATTTGCTGTCAATTGGGATAGTAGAGGTGAACACAGAGTAACATGAGAACAGAGAAGACCTGCATACCTAACTCTGAAGACATCATGGAGAAGTTCCACAAAAATTGTTACTTAAGCTGAGAATTTTAAAAATGTTTTTAAAGTAATATAATTAAATGTTATCATCATTTGTATAATACTTAGATGTCATAAATGAATTTTAAATTTAACAAATCTAAAATAGGTCTTAATTTATCTCTAAGAATGTTTTCATTCCCTCTGTAGGTGCTTTGGCAACTTATACAACCATTCATACTTTTGTTCTCTTTCCTGCCACACTCCATCATCCCATCTAATCCCAAAATCTTATCTCTTAAGTCTCAAAATATATCTCCAGTTCAACATTTCCAACATCTTAACATATGCCTGCTCAAAATGCCAGGATAGTCACCTGAGCTACTACAGTATTTCTGCTGATCAATCTGATTCTACTCCTCTTCTTTTTAATCTATTCTCTGTTCAGCAGAGCATATTTAAAGCACAAATCAAAGCATACCGTTCCTGCTATCACAATTAGAGAAAAATTAAACTCTTCACTGTGCCTAGACATCTCTGCAGGAGCTGCACCCACCAGGTCTCCAAGCTTCATCTTATATGACTCTTCTCTGTGTTCATAGTACTATGTTCACTCTGACCTTTCTCAATCTCAGACATCCTAAAATTTGTCATCACTTGGTTTTGATTTCTTATGCTAAGCCTCCAAATCCTCACATGGCTGTTTGTTTTCATTCAAGGGTCCACTGAGACATGTGTCTATTGTTTAGAGGATTTGCATGGGAACCCTAGTTAAAGTTGTCCTCTTAGGCTGTGCAGGGGCTGAGCAGTTAGTCTTAACTTATTTTATTTACTTTAATTTTGTAAAATCCCTCTTTATTGACTATAATTGTGGCTGTAAGACTCTATGTATTTGACAAAACCCATACACTGTGCACATCAAACGGTATATTTTACTGTATTTAAATCATAAATGTATACATACATACATACATACATACATACATACATACATACATACATACAATAAGTACTATGGAAAGTCTTTGTAGTGTTTTTATGAAGGGGCTGATCTATCTGTTTTTTTATTTCAGAATGATTATTTGGAAATTAGGTGGAGAATGAAGAAATGGTGGTCATGGTGGCAGAACTGAGGAGCAGGAGACCAGTTGGGAGGCTATTAAGCAGTGGAGACAGAGATCTTCAAGACTTGGGTTGGTGGTAATCTATGAAAAGTAGAGAAATGAGCTAATAGAGGGTATGTTTTGGAGGTTGAGTGCCAAGATATGATAATAAATAAAATATGTGTGAAGGGTTATATAAAAAGAAAGAATGCCAATCTTCAGTGTTTGTCCCAACTTTTGCTTTTTTCTGTATTGTTTGTTATTTCTTTTCCCAAGAATTGTAATCTGTTGGCAAGGAGAGGAAGGAAGGATAAGAAGAAGTAAGCCCTTCCATAGTGGTTACGTTGTTTTCCACTGAGTGTGTCCAACCAATAGACATATCTAATTTTCATCTCCTTTCTGAGAACTTGTTCCCATGTATTTCACTTTGAAGACACTGTGGCCAATTAATTGAACACTTAGTAACTGTCTTGGCCTTTCACGGGTCTCTCACGTTAGGTTTGTATGATTATTGATGATTAATGGATTAGATTATCTCTAGTTTGAGACTTTTTAAATTAGGAAGTTCTACCTAGAGTGCTTTGAAGTATTTTGAAATTGTCCTTATTCTCACTGTGCCTTTGCTTATTAGCTCTTGTTTCGATAGGTAACATGAATGGTTACTGTGCAGTTTTCGATGTTCTCTTCTCTTTGTTTGATTTCACTCTAACATTTTTTGTGCATTTTAGTGTCACAGTAGAAACTCAGATTTACTGGTTCTAGGTCATGTTTTATATCTCCACAAGGATAGATTTTTTTTGAGGCAGCATATCAAAGGCATTTGACACTTATTTCCCCCTATTTAATTTGAAAGTTGGAAGGAAATTTGAAAAAAGGAAGTTTATATTGTAATGATATTTAGGAATAAGAACCAACCCATTAGATTAGTGAGTGGCTTTCTTGCTCTCTCTCTTTCTGCAGTGACAGATTGCTTACTCCTAAGTCTTACCTGTCCCATGTAAGGAGATAGCAGCTGTAGGAGAGAGCAGTGCTGTGCAATGTTACTAAGGCAAACAAACAAACAAACAAAACAAACCTGAGGCCTTAAGTTTAGAGAAAGCTGGGCATTATTCTACACTCTTATCCATGCCTTCCTTTCTTTGAACGCCAATTATTTCTTGACTGAAACTTCAAGATAGATATATTCCTCTTAGTCTTTAAGTGTTGAAAAAATTGTATTTGAAAAATATTCAGGATCCCTTGGTACATTAACTACATGACTGTATCTGCTGATATGATATAAATATGTACTATTTTGTCCCAGATCTTTGAAAAGCTGGACACATTTCAAATTTAGAGATATGTATCAATACCTTACAAAAATAATCTTATTAAATGCTGTTTTTTACAGAATGGGTCTGAAATTTTAAAAAGTAAGGTGTAGATTATGTAGATTCTTTGCGAGTAGTACTTATGTACAGTTTGGTGCAAAAAGAAAAAGAAAAAGGAGTTTTTATTCTTAAGAGACTTGGAGTCTGATGAGATTGATTTTATCCCAATTGGGAAAGTGATTCCCTAGCCTCATGGCTATACTCTCCTAAAACTCACTCCACATACACAAAAAAAATGACTTCAAAATTTTATTTGGCCTATAATTAATGCCAAAATTAATTTCATGATATTGTTCAGGAGAAATTACACCTAACACTTGGTGCTTTTATGGGTCAAAAATATCTATTCATTGTTACTTTCCATATCTCAAATTTCATTTTGCCAAATATTTTCTTCTGTCTATTTCAAATTTTGCTGTTATTGATCCTGACTGATACATGTTGGCTTTACTATCTTCCTCCTCCTGCAAAATTCTAGAGGAACGAAGTACATTATGCTTATTTGCCTAAGGTAGTATATTTCTAATCACATCCGTTCCCCCAATACTTTATCTTGTTCATACCATTTTGTCTTTTCACCCTTTATTCCCTCTGGCTGAAAGAACTTCTCCTCTCACTTCTACACCTTCTTAAGTCTACTCTTTTTCTAAAATTTACTGCACAAGTATAACCTTCTCTGAAAAGGCCATTATCTTTATGCCACTGTTGTGCTTTGTGTTTGTTTCTCTTAAACCTCCCATCCCAGTATATTGAGTAATGATTTGTTTACCTGTCTGAATCCCCTACAAGACTGAAGATAGAGCTAAGATGATTTCATCTCTCACAGTGCAGTGCACTTAGCAGACATAAAAAAATGCTTTGAAAGACTGTAAGAAAGAATAAGTCAATTACTAAAGAAGAATTAGTTTATTTTAAAGAATTAAGCATTAGAAACAATCCACCACAGGAGCCAACAGTTTGTTGCTCTATTGGCTGTTTGAATGAAATCCCTGCAGTTTGGGAGGGAAGGAAATCTGACTGAGAGTGAAGCAGAATCTGAAGGCTTGTCAACATGAAAATGTGCTTTGGGTGATCATATTTTGAGACTATTTTGTGATCATGTCCTCAACGTGATCTCAATGAAGAAAGTCATACAGACTGGATAAGGTTTTCTGTCCCTAAAATTCTATCCTAATATACAAGTTCATTAAAGCCAGACAAGAATAATAGTCAACCTTTCAAAGGATTCTGTGATCAATCTGAGACAGCATGCATAAGAAGGGATTCACTTACAAAGAAAATTGCCGTTATAGAGTTATCAGAACCGGATGCTCTGAGTCATTTAAGTACAAACTTCATTTCTTCAAACTTTAAATTTTCATGAAGTTTAGAAGTTTAATGAATCCTTTCTCATTATTGCTTCTGATTTCTTCCTCTCTATTTCATTTTTTGTTATCAATGAAGGAAGAAAATTGATATCATAGATTAGGTATTTTGTTTTGTTTTGTTTTGTATTTTTCTTTGAGCAATGGATAATTTGTCTGGGCTGTGAATCACATATGCTAGAAGATTCCAACTATCTATAAATATACAGAGCAATCACTCTACTCAATATCACTTTTCCTGCATGAACTGAATCCTTCTCCCACATTCCCCACCATAATTCTACAAACATTTATTGAATATCTACTACATAAAAGTCACTGTGCTATACTATGGATCATTGGCAATGTTTTAGGCAGAAATTATGCAAACCCACATATCTCTTTTTATATCTCAAATCCCTATTGGTTAAAAGAAAAAAATGTGTTGCTGTTAAGTCATTTTACTGATTGATGGGATTTGGAGGACCACAGAGAACTAATCAGTTAAAGAATAAGGAGATAGTTTTCATCTTAGATAGAGGGAGTTTAAAAATCAGAATAAAAATTCAAAGTAAAACCAAAGGGAGGGAGAAAGCAAAACACAGAGAAATATTTTGATATTTGTTGAAGTATTTCAAAAATAAATTAAAAAAATATTTCTACTAATGAAAGCATACTATAGCTCTAATGTTGAAAAAGCAGAGTTAGATTTCTATACATACGTTGATGTTGCATATTTCTATACTTATCTATCTATAGAGGTAGACTAGATAGATAGGTGTGCATTTTGAATTATTTTGATGAATCATCAGAATTATATGAGATTGATTTATTTTGTCCACTACTGATTATGATTTCCCCTGAAATATCTGCAATCTCTTTGCTAATTCCTCTTAGGTATCTGTTACAAACATTTACAAGAGGGCTGACTTTTAATTAATATGAAGTGATAGATTATTGGATCAAAATAAATCTAATTACCTTTTGGGGTGATGTCACCCTTGATTTTGGCTTCATTATCCATGTGTTCTGTCATCTGGAGCACTATTTTTGTGAAATACACATGGATTAGTGATAAGATTTAATTCAAGCCAGAGTTTTGAAATTTAGTCACTATATAACTTAAAGAGTAATCTGAAGATTTCCATTTCTTTCCAAATAAATGTGTGTGGTGACAATGAAATCTCACATAAATGATATAAGGATTATATAAAATAATATATGCTCAAGCACTCTGTAAACTGTAAAGAATTCTTTATACTGGTTATTAGCTGTATGCTTTATCTCATGAACTGGAACTGCATGCCTGAAGGTTTTCCAGTTAAACTCTCTCAGCAGAAACAATGTTTCACCCACCATTATGAATGTAAGTATTAATTTAAATTAAATGTAGGTATTCATTTAGAAATGGAGATTTCAAATATAGTCTAAATTCAAATATATAAAATTCCATGAAAATGGAATAGTGAAATATAAATATTAGTGCAACACTTTAAAACTCCTAAAATCTGTTTGGTTTTTATTAACTTTGCAAATAGTTGTCTCATTCAGCACAAATGATAGTCTATTTCTGGACTGTCTCATACAAGCAAAAGTTAGCATAGGTCATGGTATTTCATTGCAACCATAACCGGAAGTTAAAGGGGACCATCAAGCCTGGGAAACAAACCCAGTTCTTAGATTTGATAATTAACTGGAGTTAGGTATCATTGATGATGTTGTTTTACCCTGAGGCATTAAAAATAATCTTGCTTTATACTTTCTCAGCAGAGAGATTCAGGAGAAAAGTTATTAATGCAAGAGTGTTATTTTCTTTCACATGCAAAAGGTATGAGGAGGATGATAGTTTGCTGGCTAGTATGCCCAGACTTGGAAAGGTTCATGCTACTGGGATAATGGGGGAATTCAGGTTTGAAACAAAGTGGATAGTAAAAATGGTTCAAGCTTTCACACCTCATCAACAAAGCAGTTACAGTGTATGTTCGGTTTCCACAATTATCTCTCTCCCCCATACTCCAGCTATTTTGGGTTGATAATTCATTGAAAATCTCAGGGCTTTTGAAATTGTCTACAATAATCTTCTTCCATTTATCTTTCCATTTTGTCAGTGTATAATTTTTGTATTTATATTTCCATATTTTATTTACATAATAGTAGGTGTTACATTTGTAAAGTATTTCTTACAGATTTTTTGTCAATAAGACTGCATATATTTTCATCCTTATCCTTCCAAAGACTATATCATGATGTTTAGTATTTAGATGGTAATTTTTTTCTGGACAAATAAATTGTTTATTAATTAATGCTATTTGTGACGCTAGATTTACATGAGTGCCTTATTTATAAATAATGTGTAATATTTGAAATGTATGCTATATATAAATTTAAATTAGAAATGATGGTAGGTAATCTTTGTACCACTTCTGGTATTACAAAATTTATCCCACTATAAAACCACTCATTATGTTTTGATTCCTCATTTTTTAAATAGAAATATTTTATCTAAGTGATAATGAATTTTATTTTACCAAGTTTTCAGAAAGGCAAAATTGTAATAAATAGGTGAAATGATTTACCTTCATTGTGTCTTACTGCTGGATTGTGAATTTTTATCTCATAAAAATATTTTTATGTAAATTTTATCTTTCAGTATGTATGCATTCTTCAGACTTTGAAATTCTTATTCACAGCACTCTTTGCTTTCATCCACCAAATATTACCAGCCTTTGCTAGAGTGCTTCATATGTTCTCTAGATATTGATTTTTCCCTTTACTAGCACTCAATTTATGCCCCCAATTTAATGCTTTAAAATCAGTGCATTAAGATAAGCAGGTAAAATTTAAACTTTCTCATCATTTTAAGTATCTGCTTACCATTTTTGCAATAAAGTAAAATGTTTCATCTGAAAAAAAATTACTGAAAGTTTAAAGGGAAGAAATACAATAGAAAGATGCAGAAAGAATAATAGTACACCAATAAATTGCTCATAAAGAATACTACAAGCAGCAGTGATGAAAACAATACTTGTGCCAATTGCATAGTAAAAAGAAAAAGCACGGAGAAGGTTAAGAACACAGCTTGCTTTCACTCCTGGCTGGTAATTTTCCATTAATCTCCCCCACACACCATTGCCTTCAGCGTACCTAGGAGCTGGATTATTCAAGGTATTGTAGCTGGTCATACATTCTGAAAAAGACTGCTGTGTTTTGAATAAGGCAATTGATTGCCCTTTGGCTGTGAAGGCAAATTTTCTGATCATGTTCACCTACTCATTTGACAAATATTTATGTGCCTAGTCTATGCTAAGGACACAACCATGAACCACAGAGTTTCTGTCCTCAAGGAGATTTCTGCATTGGGGTGATTGCTTTTACTGTTACTTTCTTTATCTTGCTGTTATAGGCAACACCAGCATTAATGAGATGGCTTTCTGGCCAAGATGAAAAGATCCTCTGTTTCAACCAAGCTAATCAGTCTAACGGGACTTAGAACCTGACATCATGAAAATTATTCCTGTTGGAAGAGGGTTTTTTTGTTTATTTGTTTGTTTTCATGTGTGTGAATTCCACAGGGTGCTTGTCAAATTTTAGTGGCTTGAATTATTACATAGGAAACATTTAAAATGCAAACTTCCAAGACTCACCTTTGGAGATTTTACTTAAGTAACAAGGCTGATGCTCAGAAACTTGGATTTTAACAAGTACTTCAGGTATAATCTATATTTTAGGGGGGAAAAATCTTAATTTCAGATTGTAGAGTTTGTGTAGATTTTAAAATATTTCTGAATTTAAGCATTATTTTGTTGTTTGTTTTCCCCCTTTACAGGATTTAGAACATTTCTATCTTGTGGCAGTTTCTTGTCTGAGTGTGGGATATTTCTATACAAATTTTGTTTTTCTTTCTTTCTCTCTCTTTCTCTCTTTGCACAAATTATTTTAAAGCTCAACAAAATTGCCTAAAAGAGAAGTTGAACATATACTATTTTGATTACCTAAATATATACTGATGTGGTAGCTGGAAAAGTGTGAAAATGAGAAAAAAAATTACTGAGAAAAATCTCTTAGTTTTACAGCTTCAAGTAGGGCAGTGGTAGAAGCCAAAAAAAGTTTCTTTTCTTTTTTTTTTTTTTTTAACACTGAATCTGCAAAGTCATGTCAAGTACAATGGATTTGGAATGTCAGCACCCTGATTAACTCAGGTTGTCTGAACTATAATCTCTTAAATTACTTTTCCCTTTCTGTTGAAGTTCTGCTTTCTCTTTTATGGATAAAATGTTCCAAGTTTAGTGTGATCTGGCTAATTTTTCCATGGTCTTACATCGATTCAGGTCAACTAAAGATACTACAAGGAATCTCTAGATTTATGCAGAGTATAAAGTATGGTTTCTCTCAAAGACAGATCTCTGTGTCCATCTGTGGGATTTCTTCCAAAGACAAGGATTTCTTAGTTTCTGTAACCTTGAAAGGATTGAAAGTCATAGGCATAGAGCTACTGATCCAACCATGAAGTGCTAATAATGTGAGGTATGGAAACCTGGTTTGAAAAGTTCCCTAGAATTCAGCACACAAGTTTCCATTTCAAGCTATGCTTCTGCCATCTTCTCTAAGTTGTTGCAATCACTTGGTGATGGAGTTTCACCAACTTGAATAGGAAGTGTAATTTTCTTTTAAGAATAAGCTCAGATAAATCAAAGAAATTTGAAATGCATTCTTTACTTTTATTGAAATACAGCTAATTTACAATATTGTATAAGTTACAGGTATACAATACAGTGATTAACAATTTTTAAAGGTTGTACTCCATTTGTAGTTCTTATAAAATATTGGCTGTATACCCCATGTTGTACATTATATCATTTTAAAATTAAAAATTCAAAGTATGTAGAACTCTACTATTTATGAAATTTCTGAATATATGCCTACACATTTTTCTGTTTCTATGGTATTTAATTTAATGAGAGCATTCACCTATGTTTACCTAGGGCATTGGCACTATGAAACCCAGAAAAAGGTAATTTAGCACCAATTCCACTGCTTCTCAAGAGTTTTACAAATTACTTCAGTGTAATTTATTTGTTGTCAGTAATTCTCTATATTTAACTCTATTTAAGTTACCCAAATTGTTCTGTTTTTAGAATGTTCTCTTCTAAGAGATAGTAGTCCGGGAAACAATTCTACTTGTTTCAATCTCTAAATCAGCTCTATCTCAGCAGTTCTCAATTTATACTGAGAAAAAAACAAGAAGGAATGGACTTAACTGAGGCATGAGTGATATAGGTTAGATAGGGAGAAGAAACTCCTGACCACAGGATTTTAAAACCTTGGGATGAATTACATGGGCAAGTTATACAACCTCTCTTCAATTGAGTTCTTAAAATATATATGATTTACATGTCTCAGTGATGTTCTCTAATATGCCCCCAAGAGCTATTAGATTCTAAATTTTTTTATAAATTTGTGTTTTGCATTTAAGAGAAATGAATTGTCCCTATTAGTTTCTATAATTAACTCATACATGGCTTGATAGAAATTACTGAGTCCACAAGTTAACAGAATTTAAACTGTAGAACGTTTGTTATTTCTGATATACTCCATTTGAGTAACAGATTTTCATTTTTCTGAAGAATTACCTGTCAGCCTGACTTAATGGGTGTTACAACTGATCATGGGAAAACTACATGATGTGTATATTTTTTTTCTTAAATGCAGTTCACATAAGGGAACAATGCTCTATTGTGATTCTTCTGAACTATGCAGGGGATAAATATTTTACAGGATTTTATTTAAAAATCACATTAATACCCTAATTGGAATTTTAAATAACCATAGTAGAAACATATAATCAAGATATTTCCTCTGCTAGAATATATTTGTTTAGAGAATTGGCTCCCTTCTGAGATTCAAAAAGTTACAGAATGAGGGTGCTAGAAATGATCTCTAAAGCCCATTTAAGCTCCATGATGCTCTGATTACTTGAAAGTACTGGTAGAGTCAGGAAGCGTGTGAAGAGAATTGAAAATTTCTAATCCTCCTCTTTGTTCCCTCAATGACTACACTGCTCCCTATTTGCATCTTAGAGATACAAATAAAGGCTAATTTAAAAGTAGAAATTAATTTCCTATTCTGTTCACTGCAGAATGCCGTACACTTGAGTTTATTGTTTATGTAATTTGGAAAGTATAGAAGTTAACATTACTTAATCAAACCATTGCTTTCTAATAATTCAATGTGATACATCGTTTGTTTTTTTTTGAATGTTCAGATGCTTAGAATTTTCCCAAAGTATATTACTTAATGAGTAGCTAAAATGCCCTAAAAAGAATAATGAATTAAATGATGCATCACTTAATAATAGAGAACCCAGAGAATGCATACCATCTTAATATATTTTTCCATATACAAGTGTAGCATTTTTTAAATGTTAAGGAACACATCCATAGACTAATTCTGTATGGTTATATTATCATTATTATTTAGGCATGTGGGAGGATGGGAGGATGCCCCCCCAACACACACACAAACATTCACACTACAGTTAACAGAGTATAAAGTTCTGGTGATATCAACTGACTTCTTAGAATAACCATAAGCATCTTATTTTATTTTTTTCATATGCTTCCAACTTATGAATTATTTATGTTTCCAAGTTGTTTATAAATGAGTTTTCATATTTTAGGAATATACTTTTTTAACGAAGCAGTGCTATAGTGCTAAGCTACCAGGTCAACCCACAAAAACCTAATTAAGTCAATTTTGGATATAATTGTATTACTGGAACAAAAAGAGCTGCAGAGATTTTTAATTGAAATGTACTATTTGTGAGAAGAATAATAAATTAGACCATGAATTAATTCAGATAATATTTAAAAAGCAAGGCATTGTAGGAATGATAAAAAAGTCATTAAGAACCAGGGCCCAGAAAAGAGGTGGTAAATAAACTGTCCCCTCCAAGCTAGAAATCCAGGTGTTCAGAGGGAAAGCATTGTAGGGTACTTATTGGGTAAACCGTCCTGTGTAAGATAAGGCATGATGTAAATTGTGAGAGACTGTTACCATTATGTTTTCATCAGAAATAATCTATATTCTCCCGCTGAATTGAGAGTTACCTTCCCTTTGTGTGTGTATATATGAGAGTTTCCTTTTCACTAGATTGCCCTCCTATCAGGCAGTTAAAACAACTTACTGGGAGTCAAGAGAATATATATTTATTGTGATTTGAGACCCTGAAGTATTTACAGTTTTATCATCTTGCTCTTCAGGGGAACTAGGTAGAGGTTTATTAGATTTGTTCAGAAAACTGGAATATTCCTACATCCGTAACTACAAAATCTGTAAATTCAAATGTAGACTTGAACAAATCACTAAACTTATTTTTGTTACCCCAGTTACCAGCCAGAGACAGGGGGTAAACTTGCTTTTGGTGAAACGTTGAACAGCTTAAATTGTTGTGGCAGCTGAAGAGCATGGTTAAATGTAGGCGGCACTTTCTTGTTGACAGTGAGATTCCCCAGAAAGACTTCCTAAGGGAGAAAAAAAGAAACAAATCAAGTAAAAACGTTGTTCTCTTATTTATAATGCTAATTTAAGTGTCAACATCTGTGCATTTGTTTTCAGCCCTAGAGGTATTACACAGATGCCTCAAGGACCTCTGACAGAGGGTAAGATGCATGGGATGTAATGTTTCATGTGAACTCTGTTATTACCTCATTCTAGGTAGTGCTTAAGGGTTCTTATGATTATAAGAACTGCATATATAAATCAGCTTGTTGGAGTTCTTTATGTAACCTACATATGAGTCCTTTATGAGTCCAGATATATGTTGCAAATATTTTTTTCCCAGTCTGGCTTGCCTATTTATTTTTTTATAGATGCATTTTAGTAAGCAGCAATTTTTAAATATGGTCAAGACAAGTTGATATATTTTTCTTTTATGGTCAGTGAAATGCAAATTAAAGTGCAGTCTAAAAGCACTGAAATCAGGATCTCAAACAGAAATTTGCCTCTGTGTTCACTGAAACATTATTCACAATAACCAAGATGTGGAAACAACCTAAATGTCTGTCAGTAGATGAATGGATAAAGAAAATGTGGTATATACATACAATGCAATAATGAAATGCTAAAATGAAATGTCTGTCACAGAAAGACAAATCTTGCATGATTCCACTTCTATGAGGTATCTAAAATAGTCAAACTCACAGAAGCAGAGTTGAAAGGGTTGTTTCCAGGAGCTTAGGAGAGGGGAAAATGGAGAGTTGCTATTCAGCAAGTATAAAGTTATATAAGATAAATAAGTTCTAGAAATCTGATGTATAACGTTGTGCTTATAGCTAACAATACTATATTGTACAATTAAAATTTTGTTAAGAGAGTAAATCTTATGTATAATATTACCACCATAATTTTTTAAATTATGGCATAATTTGATACATCCATTTTTACAAAGATAGTCATTACATTTTATAATCCAAAATCAGAAAGAAATCTAAATGTATGTGAATTAAAAAACAGAATAGTAATTCAGTTATATTCATATAGCTATTAGAATGTAGCATTAAAAAGGAACTATTTATTTGAAAAATAGCCTACCTAGTTATAAAGTCAAGTGGAAGAAAAATATAGATTTTGTTATACCATTTATTTGGGGAAATATATGTATGCATATACATTTTACTTGTAACTTATTTAAAACTTATGTGTCCCCATATGTTTAAAGTCTATTTTTGGACTCTGTATTAGTGTTATTGCTTTGTTTAGCTTTATATCAGTGCTAATGAGTCTTGATTATGATTATAAACTATCCAGAAAAAGGTTATACTAGCAGTCATAAACATATGGAAAGATGGTCAACATCATTTTCATCAGAAAAATGTAAATTAAAACCATAATGATATATCATAATACACCCACTAGAACAGCTAAAATGAAGTGACCAGCAACCCCAAATGTTGGAGAGGATGAAGGAAGTGGAACTTTCATACATTGCTAGGGAGGAGGGTGTCTAATTGTCAAATCACTGTGCAGAAATATTTGTTAGTTCCTTAGAGATGTTAAACATACACCGACCTTTTGTTTCAGCAGTTCCAATCCTAAGTGTTTGCAGAGAATAAACGGAAACATACATCCACAGGATGGATTTTAACAATTGTTCATTTTAGCTTGATTCAGTTTAGGAGAGTATTGGAAGCAACAAAAATATCCATCATTAGAAGAAGAAACACATTAGTTGATGTATACAATGGAATTCTACTGAGAAGTTAGTTGGAACAAACTAGTAATAACTAGTAATACATGTCAAAACAGGGGTGAATCTCAAAAACATTACACTCAGCAAGGAAGCCAGACCTAAAAGCACAGACAATATTATCCTATTTTAATAAAGTTCAAGAAATTCTATGTGGAGGCCACTGGAGGTGGATGGACAGGAAAGGCATGAAGCAACCTTCCAGGATAACGTTCATGCTCTATTTTCTTCATTGGGGTTTTGGTTACAAGGATGTATACATTCATCAAAACACTTTGTACTATACCCTTGAGATTTGTATTTTTACAATAAAATGTATGCATGTAGTGGCTACCAGCCTAAAATCTATTTTATATACTCTTTAATATACAACTTCACAAGGGATATTCACACATTTTTGGAGACAGATTTAGTTGTTATTTATTTATTTATTTATTTATTTATTTATTTATTTATTTTAATGTTTCTTTTTTTATTGATTTATAATCATTTTACAATGTTGTGTCAAATTCCAGTGTTCAGCACAATTTTTCAGTCATTCATGGACATGTACACACTCACTGTCACATTTTTTTCTCTGTGAGCTACCATAACGTTTTGTGTATATTTCCCTGTGCTGTACAGTATAATCTTGTTTATCTATTCTACAATTTTGAAATCCCAGTCTATCCCTTCCCACCCTCCGCCCCCCTGGCAACCACAAGTCTGTTTTTAGTTGTAATTTATAAATTAACCCCCCCTGAATTTTCTAAAAACTCAAGTGACCTGACAGGGATAATTATACAGGGCAGGGACTCTCATTTCTTGTCCGTTGCAGTCTTCACTACACAACAGAGCACTCCAGGTTAATTCCACCATCTAGAATATTGGAGAGCAGCTCTCTGGATACAGCAGAACAGAGGCAATCAGACCATAGGCTCTGGAGTCAAACTGACTTAGTTTAAAGCCTGGCTACATCACTTAGCTGTGATCTTGGGCAAATCAAAATTAGCTTATTTAGCCTTCCAAATCCTTGGTTTCTTCCCTTGTAGAAAAGGACTAATAATTAGAAATTTATCAGTTAATTGACATCAGAATAAAAGATGTTACTGATAAGAAGCACTTGCTACAATACATTACCTGCCATATAAGTGCTCATTAATGTTTCTGAATGCCATAAAAATAATAATTTATAATAATTACTATGTCATGAAATTAATTATATATTAATGTAATGACAATAATATCTGTTATATTAATGACATAATTAATTACTTCTATAGTGGCTACAGGGGACATGGTGGCTAAATTACTTCCTGGGAAGTCCAAGTAAGATGGGAACGGAATGGAATCCTGATGTTACACAGCAGGACACTGAATTCAGGGAACAATGAGAAAGGGCAGGGACTGTACAAGCAAACTTTATCTGTTGCTTATAAGTACAATTCTTTCACCACAGAGGAAGACCTGTCAGTACCTCTCAAGGAACACATACTATCCTGTCATTGTCACAGAAAGCAGCGCTTTATTGTCTTGACGATAGATGGCAATGGTAAAATTAGACCGCAGTAAAAAGAGCCAGATGACAGAAAGGGCATGGAATCAGGGCATGGACATGTTTACAATGATGAGGTTTCCCTTTTTGGTTTGGGTGACCTATTTTGGCTCTATTAAAGGCAATGAATAATGGCATTCTGCCAGGGCTGTGTTATATACAACTTTACAATTTGTTTATTTTAAACAGTGGATTAAATAATACATTTTATCTTTCGAACAATTTTAGATTTACAGAAAAATTGAGCAGATAGTACAGGGTTCCAATGTATTCCCTTCCACCCCCAACGGTTCCCCTAATATTAACATTTTACATTACTGTGGTATGTTTATAATTAGTGAACCAATCCTGGTACATTATTGTTAAATAAAGTCTGTAGTTTACATTAAATTTACTCTTGTTGTTGTACAGTTCTATGGGTTTTGACAAATGCATAATGCGATGTACCCACCATTGTAGTATCACACAGAATAGTTTTACAACTTTACCTATTCAAGCCCACCCATCATTGCTAAACCCTGCCAAGCATTTGTCTCTTTACTGTGTCCAGAAAGCCATACGGTTAGAATGAAATAGTAGGTAGTCTTTTGGGGATGGCTTCTTTCACTTAGTAATAGCCTTGTAATTATGTTTCTTTGTGTCTTTCCATGGCTTCATAGCTCATTTATTTTTATTGCTGAATAATATTTCATGGTATAGATCTACCGCAGTTTATGCACTCATCTATTGAAAGACATATGGTCAGCATCCAGTCTGGGCATTTAGGAATAAAGTTGCTATAAATATTAATGTATAGCTTTGGTGTGGCAACAGGTTTTCCGTTCAACTAGGTAAATACCTAATAGTATAATTGGTAGATTTTATGCTAAGACTATATTTAGTTTTAAAAGAAATTGCCAGACAATCTTCCAAAGTGACTGTACCATTTTTCATTCCCACAAACAATGAATGAGGGTTCGTGTTGCATCACATACTTACTATCATTTGGCATTGTCATGTTTTAGTCATTCTAATAGGTATACAGTGGTATTTCATTCTTTTAATTTATAATTTCTTATTGATATCTGTTGTTTAGTATCTTTCCTATGTTTATTTTCTATCATATATCTTCTTTGGAGAGAACATATTTAGATATTTTGCCCATTTTTTAAATTGTATGGCTTCTTTTCTTATGGCTGAATTTTAAGAGTCTTTGTACATTTTGAATACAAGTCCTTTATCAGATATGTGATTTACAAATGTTTTCTCCCAATCTATGTTTTTAAAAAAATTCTCTTAATATTGATGCTTGCTTAGTAGAAGCTTTTACTACTAATGAAGTCTAACTTATTTTTTTCTTTCATGGCTCATGCTTTTGGTGCTGTATTTAAAAACTCCTTGTCAAACCCATTGTCACCTAGACTTTCTTTTATTATCTTCTAAAAATTTTATAGGTTTGTGTTTGACATGTATGTCTGTAATCACTTTGAGTTAATTACTGTGGAAGTTGCAAGACCTATGTCTAGAGTCATTATTTTTGTTGCTTTTTCATTTTGATATCCAGTTAGTTGTTCCAGTCTCACTTGTTTCAAAATCTATACTTTCTCCATCAGGTTGCTTTTGCCTCTTGGTCAAATATTATGTGACTCCATTTTGTGGATATATTTCTGCTTTCTTTGTTCTGTTTCATTGGTCTGTTTGCCTCTTCTTTTATTAGTATCATGCTGACTTGATTACTGTGACCTTTATAGTAAGTCTTGGAATTTTGTAGTGTTAGTCCTCCAAATTCGTTCCTCTGTTTCAGTGATATGTTGGCTATAATGAGTCTTTTGCTTTTGCATATAGTCATTAGAATCAATTTGTTGATATAGCCAAAATGAGTTGATGTAATTTTATTGGAACAATATTGAATCTGTAGGTCATGAGGGAAAGAATTGACATCTTACCAATATTATCTCCTTAATTTTGGACATAGAACATCTGTCTATTTATGTCTTCTTTGATTTATTTCTTCATAGTTGTATAGTTTTCTTCGTATAGACCATGTACATATATTATTAAATTTATTCTTTATTTTTTTTCATTTTATGGATGCTTACCAAGTCAGTCTCATAATTTGACCTTATGTAATATATAACTGACTATTTCAAATGACATCAAAAATAAGATATAGAACATTGAAAAACACAGATGAAAGTTGGAGAAGTAATATCAACAGGTAATCTCCACAGGTGTTTTCTTTCTTCATATAAGCAGTGATCTGATCCAGATTTTATGTTTGAGTTTCTAGGTGGTTCATACAGGTCATCACTTAGCCATGGAAGCTATTTAGATCATAAAGATCAATTTTATACTCCAATGACTATATAGTTTTGAACATTTTCCAGAGTTCCATTCCCCATATATCCATAAATTATAAGTTTGTTTACTATAAACAACCTAGATATCAGGTAAATTATGCTAAAAGTATTCCATAGGTAAGGACTTCATTTTATCTTCTGTTAGTAATTATTATCCAGAGGACATTTGACCTTATTTTCTTTACTGGGGAGGGGGTTTGGATTTCAAACCAACTACTTCCTTTACTGGGCCTTGTGTGGAGGTACTTTGGGGATTGGAGCAATGGAAAAAAGGAAGGTAGCAAGAGCTTCTGAGAAATTTTACAGGTTTCAGTAAGTAAGAGAATTACCTGGTGAAAATCTCTGCTCAGTTATTTATTTAGGATAGATTCCAATTATTTATTCTCATTTTTTTCCCTTCTGAAGAGCTTATAGAGATACTAATCTCTCTCTCTCTCAAAAAATTAATGACAGAATAGTTTCTCTTTTTATTCATGGCCTATGCATAGTATATGTATTTACTGCATGAACCTATGAACCTATTTTTGGCCAACCCTTTTGGAATTTTTTTTTTTCTAATTTAGTTTCTACCCTACCATATCCATTAAACCTGTCTTCATTGTATTTTCAAGTCTAATAAGTATTATAGTACTTTGAATCATATATTTTAAAATTTTGACTATTCTTGCTAATCTCCTTTTTTTCCCCCTAGCTAAGTCTTTATCCTGTTTCTAAACCTTACTTCATCAGAAAATTTGTTCAAGACTTCCTCTTAATTAGGACTAATTAAGTTTTCTCAATTATATACTTTCATGTTAGCCTATATGTTTCTTTTATCCCTCTTAGTACTTTATAATTAGTATTCTGTAGTCATTTATTTCCCTGGTCACCATCAAGTTATAAACTTTATGAAGACAAGGCTATGTCTGTTATTTGCAAAACTATATCCTCAAAATATTGCCCATGATAGCTACTTAATAAACACTGGTAGAATGAATATCTGCTTTTCATGGGCAACAATATGCAATTGTGAAATGATCTAAGACTTTTATGTTAGAGACATATAGCCTTGAACCACAAGTCTACTATTTATTATTTGGGTGGCCTTGGGAAAGTTACTTAATCTGAGTCTCAGTTGCCCTTTTTGTACAATGTGGGAAATCATATATGGTGTTGGGTATTTTGTGAGATGTAAGGTGGGAAAATGAATGCTTAAAACAGAGTATGGCTCAGAACTGATTTTAACAACTAAGGCTATTACCTTTCTCAAACTGTAAACTAGTAGAAAGCAAGTAAGTGGTGTTACCTTAACTGGTACACATCACAGAGCAATGTTAATGGTAACCCTCAAGGACTTCTGATGAATAAATTAATTGTGTTACTTATAAAGTAATTTATTCTTATGTTTTCTTTTAACTAATATAGACAAATGTCACCGAACTCTAACCTCTATAACACAATTGGATTTTTGTTCATCTTGGATCGCTTAAAGTAATTTTTGCTGTATAACAATCCTTTACACTTTATGTTGCCAAATCACTTTTATGTTATTTATTGATAACTTCAATATCTCTGAGAAGGCAAACAAGAAAACATCTTTCCAGGAAAAAAAAATTTTTAATTTTGCTCAATCCATTTGGTGTGGATACAGCAGTGAAATTACATAAAGAATCTCTGACATTTTCAGAGACATATTTTGTGTGTAAAGTCTTCAGACTCATTTTCCAGTACTGATATTCTCAATTCACTAAACTGCTCACCCTAAGTATTTTAGTTTTGTCTTACAGACATGATCTTGTGGCATAATTCCAAGAGTAAATTCAAATAAAGCTGCAGTACATAGGGATTTTCTTTATTAGTCTTTGCATTAAAAAGTTTGATCGATGCTCAATCAACAGCATGAAGAAAATAATTTTGTATTACTCTCCCCTAACATACTCCAGTCCCATTTTAATCTTTGCACTATGGAATATTACATGAGAATTTATCAGATTCTGTATTTTTACTTTAATTATCTAAACCTTTTGATTGATGTATTAATGTAATCTCTTGGTGAAGAAAGATAGCTGAATCTATTTGGCAATTCTGTTTTTAGATTTAATCATCTGCTTCAGAAGCACATTGAAGTGACAAGCACAGTGTGGCTATCTTGCATATACATTTGATAAATTACGTGAGCATTCTTCATTTTATTGCTTAAATCTCTATTTTCTTTAAGAATGATTTTGTAATAAACAAAATCACTACTTATTGCAAATACCTTGTATATTAGCAATTAGTTTATAATCTGTATCACTGAACATGACCTACTATGTGTATCTTCATTTTCCCCTGAAATTCGAACTCTTGATAGCTGGTAGAAATAGTGTTTAAAAATTAGTCTATCTTAGCTAGTTCCAAAACTCTTATAGAAATTAAAAAGCTAATTTAATTAAAAATTTAAATATGCAGCACTATTTATTTTAAAAAATCAAGACTAAAAGATGAATGTTCAATCAGAACATAGCATTTTTTGATGCTATATCAAATAGGGTTATATAATTCTTCTAGTTAATAACATGTTTTTCTTGGGTCTGAACTTAAAATGGACATAGGCAGCTTAGAGAGAAGTCCAGAATTAAAGGTTTGGGAGAGGATGAAGAATAGAATTCATGAACAATGGCTATAGAATTGGGATATATTAAACCTGAATGTGAAACACTTAGTAACTGTCTTCACGGGTTACTTAGTATACAGAGGATGATGGGTAGTTGTTATTTATGAAGGTCAAAGAACAGGGCAAATGAAACAGGAATTTCCTGAGCGTGAGAACCAGACATATTTTGGAATTATCTCCTTTTAGTTTTATTTTGAAGCAGCCTGATTTCTTATCTATCTTCTGGTTTAGAAATAAGTCAGCCACAAGGCAAGGGATAGATTAGGTAATCTATTAAAATTCCAACCAGTGTTGTTATCCATACACTGATTCACTTCATAAATTTTCCATTTTTGCTTTAGATTCTTTTTTTCTGGGCTATCTTCATTTGTTCATTTAAATAAAAGTTAAATCTGAGTATAACAACTATTTAGAGCTTTCTTCTTTCTTTCCTTTTATTCCTATACCTAACTGTCTGCTGTGAAATAATTTGGAAACTGCTTTTCCCCCTAGGTATATAACTTCATGATAATTGAAGTCCTGACCTTAATTATTTCTTATGGGGTGAGAGGGAAAGGAGTGGATTGATTCTAAGGCCACAAGTGGTAGTTTCATTAAAAGTATTTTCTTTTTGATTACTGTATTCAAGAGATTGAATTCTTATTCATTTTATCTAAACTTATTAATCTCACCATCTCTTGCCTCAAACATTTCATCTATTAATCAAATGAGTTTTCCAAAAAATTAACTATTTCAAAATAAACTGTTCATTTCAAAAGTATTTTGTAAAGAACTGCTCAAAGTTTACAGACAATAAATATGTTTTAAATTTTGCTGAAAGTGAACCTGTGGAATATAACTTGGAGAAATAGCAAAGTGAAATATTAGAGCTCATTAACCTTGATTACTGTTATTTCATATATTTTACAAATATTGGTTTATAATACATCATTCATGCTGAGGAAGCTTAAGGAATGGCCTATTATTTAGAGAAATCATTGACATTTAATTAATATTAGTTAAGTTCTTTACTTTCCTAGGTATGAGGATCTAAAATAATTGTTTCAAGGTAAAAATAAATACTTTATTTCTAATGCATGTAGTGCAAGTTCTAGGAATCCTCAATACAATTTTCATTGATCAGACTGACCTCATTTGAACTTCATCATTGATTTTTTTCCTTTTAGTGTCATTGAAAAATTAAACAAAAAAAGAGTTCACTTAAACACTCTTGAAAGTACTTGAAGCATATTATGGATAAGAATATAAAATTTCAGCTTTGTATATCGCACTAAGTATCAATAAATGATCACTGCTTTTGGACAGTTGCATCTACATTTTACAAAGCATTTAAAAATTTTGATATTTTTACTTAATATTGTTCTTGATATTTTCAGTATTAGGATAGTTTATAATTATTTGTTTTAAAATAAAATGATATCACATGGAACTTAAATAGGATGAATACCAAGGCAAAATGGAAACATACTTTATTTTTGCATTGTAATTATTTTTTAGCTTTTATTTTGCAGTAATTTCAGACTTTTAGGTAGGTTGTGAAAACAGTACAGAGTTCCTGTATACATACTCTTATCCAGCCTCCCTTAATATTAACTGCTATGTAACCATAGCATAACTGTCAAAACTAGGAAATTAACATTTGTATAATACTATTAGCTGAACCATAGACTTTACTCAATGTGGACTACCTTTTAGCCCATTCATATTCATTCTTTACTGTATTTCTATTGATTATTATTTGTAGTATAAAAGTAATATAATGTAAAGGTAATATAATAGAAAATTTAGAAAATAATGTAAGAAAATATAATTTTCCCCTGAATTCATTAAGTTCTGTAGCTTCTGCTATTTCTATATATTTTCTATTTTTCTCACTTACAGTGAAATTGTATTTTTCTTTGAAATGAATATTACTTAAAAAATCTCTTATATTTGTATATTACATACTTTTAAGCAGTAAATAATAAAATAACAAGGCAACAGGTGAAATATTCCAATATATCAGTCATTTTCCAGTTATTCTGCATACTGATCTAATTAAAACTTTACAACCGTATGTACTTATTGTTATAATTCTCATTATATTTTCAAGGTTACACAAGTATTAGAGCTTGAATTCTAGACCAAGCATTCTAACTTCAAATATGTCCATTGTTCACTGCACTGTATTTTTCTTAAGTTAAAAAACAATTCCACCCCAAATGTGTATTTTTCAGATGAATAATCATGGTTTAGGGTTAAGTAGAAACATCAGAGTAATGGGGAGCATATTAATAAAACTGGATTTGCATATTACCATGTTAGTACAGTGTAACTTCGAAGAAGACATGTAAATAGTGTTGATCTATTTTAACTATCTGTAAAATATGAGTAATACTACTTTAAAAAATTGGTACAAAGCTTACATAATATAAAATATCTAAATTTTTCTAACATAAAGAATGACAACTAACACCTATTAGGTAAAATTTAGTTCCTTTCCTATACTTCTCCTTTTGTGTATTTGAAATAGAAGATGTTTCCACTTTTCTGTAAAGCTTCTTAAAAGGAAAAATGACATTTGTATATACATATAATTTTATAAATCTAAAATGCTAAAATATATTTTAAAATAACTGTAAACTCTCCTTTTTTCCCTCTTCTGTAGAATTGCAGAGTAGCTCTTGTGGAAACCCAGGAGTTCCACCCAAAGGTGTATTATATGGTACAAGGTTTGACGTTGGGGACAAGATCCGCTACAGCTGTGTAACTGGATATATCCTCGATGGCCACCCTCAGCTCACCTGTATAGCCAATTCAGTTAATACAGCCTCATGGGATTTTCCTGTTCCCATCTGTAGAGGTAAAAAGTTTATTTTTATGTTGACTGAATGTTTGACACAATGAAAATATTTTAAAAGTAAGGTTTGTAATCAGACATTATATTTGCAAGACATGCTTGGTGTTTGTTTTATAAAATCTGAAGCTTAAAAAATGTATATATATATAAAACACATACACTATATGACAGATTAAGAAAAATATTTGCTGAGATAAGACAATGTTATTTGTGAAATGACACAGTGGAATACATTTCTGTATTTATACATGCATTATATATAGAGATATGTCTTCATATTTATGTTAGAAAACATGGAGTTTATGATATTTACAAGTTTAATTAGTCTGTCAAAGTCATGATTTTGTTTTCATTTTGAAATATTGACTGAATCTATGGATCTTTTAAAGATTTCTCTAGAGGATTTAGCATGGGAATTTGTGAAATTCAGAATTCTGTATAGTTTATTATTGATATTGGGAAGGATCATTTGTATTATGAGGACGACATAATATACTAATGTAGACAAAGGTTCAAAGTACATAGCCTGGAAGATAGAACGTGTTCAACATTAACTGAATTCATGGATGAATTTTTTTTTTTAATTCATGCATGAATCTTGCCCACAGAAATTCTGTAGACTGGGCTTTCTTTTCTAACAAGCAAAAGACAAATGAGTTATATTTTGTTCTTTTGGCATGTGGTTCTGTAATTCCTCTACAAATGGTAGGAATGTCTAACTACTCATCCAAATTACTATGTAGCTTCCTCTTAAACACGTAGCTGCAAATGCATGCTGGAGAGACCCCTAGAAATCAGAGATAGTTGATTTTTTTTTTATCCCACCTTTGACAATTACCATATGTTACCTCAGGCAAATCTTGTCAACTCTTCGTAATTCATTTATCTCATTTAACCAAGGAGGAAACAAGCCCACCTGTTCCATTTCTTAAATAAATTAGCCTGTACCTGCCACTTAGTAATATATTAGCCCCATGTTGGCTTTCTTTTAATGTTAGCTCTCTCTGCTGCTCCTGCCATTTCTTTTGTTGCTGTTGTTGTTAATTTTTTTCCTACTTTATTTATTATTTATTTATTTAAACAATATTGAGGTAGCATTAGCTTATAACATTGGCTTATTATATAAGTTTTATGTTCACAGCATTATGATTTGACTTCTGTATGAACTATAGCCTGTTCACCACTAAAAGTACAGTTTTCATCCTTCACCATACAGTTGATTCCCTTTACCCATTTTAACCCCCTTCCCCTCTGGTAACCACTACTCTGTTCTCTGTATCTATGTGTTTGTTTTGTTCTGCTCATTTATTATTTAATTAAATTTAATTTTTTTTTTACATATGATTGAAATTGTATGGTATTTTTCTTTCTTCATCTGACTTAACTCACTTCGCATAATACTTCCAAGATCCATCCATCTTGTCTCAGATGGCAAGATTTTGTTCTTTTTTATAGATGAGTAATATTTCATTGATGATAAATACCATATCACCTATATCCATTTATCTGTCTTTGCTCATTTAGGTTGTTTCCACATCTTGGCTATTGTAAATAATGCTGCCATGAACATAGGGGTTCATATATAATTTTTAGTTACTGTTTTTCTATTTTGTGGATAAATACCCAGAACTGGTATAGCTGACTCACATGGTAATTCTATTCTTAATTTTTTGAGGATCCTCCATACTGTTTTCCATAATGGCTGTATCAATTAACATTTCAACCAACAGTGTCTGAGGGTTCCCTTTTCTCTCCATCCTCTCCAATATTTGTTATTTCTTGCCTTTTTGATAGTAGCCATTCTAATGAGTATGCGACGAAATCTCATTGTGGTTTTGATTTGCATTACCTTAATAATTGGTAATGTTGAACATATTTCATGTCCCTGTTAGCCATCTTTTTGTCTTCTTTGGAAAAATACCTATTTAGATCATTTGCCCATTTTTTTGATATGGTTTTTGTTGTTGTTGAGTTATATGAGTTCTTTTTATATTTTGAATATTAACCCCTTGTTGTATATATGACTTTAAAATTTTTAGATATCTACTCCCTTTCAGTAGGTTGTGTTTTCATTTTGTTTGTGGTTTCCTTTTCTGTGCAGAAGCTTTTCAATTTGATATAATCCCATCTGTTTTTTGTTTTGTTCTGTTTCATTTTGCTTTTGTTTCTCTTGCTTTAGGAGACATATCCAGAAAGATATTGCTGAGATCAGTGACAGTGTGCCTATGCTTTCTTTTACTTTTTTTTATGATTTCATGTCTTATATTTGAGTCTTTAATCCATTTTTAGTTGCTTTTTGAATGTGGTGGAAAATAGTGGTCTAGTTTCATTCTTTTGCATGTGGCTGTCCAGCTTTCTTAGTGTCATTCATTGAAGAAGCTATCCTTTCTTATTGTGTTTTCTTTGCTCTTTTGTCATAAATTAATTGTCTATATGTGTGTGAGCTTATTTCTGGGCTCTCAATTCTGCTCCACTGATACATATGTATGCTTTTCTTCCAGTATCACGCTGTTTTGGTTACTATAGCTTTGTAGTTTAATTTGAAATCTGAGAGTGTGACATCTCCAGCTCTGTCCTTTTTTCTTGGAAAATTGCTTCAGCTACTTAGTATCTTCTGTAGTTTCATATAAATATTAGCATTTTTTCCTGTTTCTTTGAAAAATGTTGTTGGAATTTTGATACAGATTATATTTAACCTGTGGATTGCTCTAGGTAGTATAGACATTTCTAACTGTTCCATTTCTTTGTGTCTTCAGTTTATTTCAGCAGTGTCTTATAGATTTTAGTGTACAGGCCTTTCAGCAACTTGTTAAAATTTATTCCTAGGCATTTTATTTATCTGTTTATTTATGTTGCAATTATGAATAGGATTGTTCTCTTAATTTCTCTCTCTTCTAGTTTGTTGTTAGTGTGTAGAAATGAAAAAAATTGTATATTGATTTTGTATCTTGTAACTTTATTGTATTCATTTATTATTTGTAATAGTGTTTTTTGGTGGAGTCTTTAGGATTTTCTATATAATCATGTCATCTGCACATAGTGACAGTCTTAACTTCTGTTCCAAATTGGATTCTTTTTATTTCTTTATTTCTTTTTGCCTAACTGCTTTGTCTAGCATTTTTAATACTGTGTTTAATGAGTGGTGGGAGTGGGCATCCTTATCTTGTTCCTCTTCTTAGAAAAAAACAGCTTTCAATTTTTTATCTCTGAGTATTATGTTAGCTTTGGCTTTATCATATATGTCTTTTATTATGTTGAAGTACATTTTTTCTATACCCATTTGATTGAGAGTGTTTTTGGTCATAAAAAAGTGTTGAATCTTGTCAAATACTTTTTCTGTATCTATTGAGTTGAATATATGATATTTATCTTTCATTTTGTTAATGTTACATATGTATATTCACTTTGTTATTTTATATATAAATATAATCTCACATTGATTTGCAGATGTTTAACCATAGTTTCATCCTAGGAATTAATCCCACTTGACCATGGTGTATGATCTTTTTAATCCACTGCTGTATTCAGTTTGTTAATATCTGTAGAGGATTTTTGCATATATGTTCATCAGAGATATTCAGCTATAATTTTCTTTTTTTGTGTTGTACTTGTCTGGTTTTGGTATTAGGGTAATGATGGCCTCATAAAATGAGTTAAAAACTGTTTTTCCTCTTCAGTTTTTGGAAGAGTTTGAGAGGAATTGGATATTAATTCTCCTTTGGATGTTTGGTAGAATTCACCTGTAGAGCCATTTTGGTCCTAAAATTTTGTTTTTTGGGAGGTTTTTGATTACTGTTTTAATTTCTTACCAGTGATTGGTCTATTCAGATTTTCTGTTCCTTCATGATTTAGTCTTGGAACATTGTATGATTGTTAAGAATTTATTCATTTCTTCTTGGTTGTCCAGTTTATTGACATAGAGCTATTCATCGTATTCTCTTACAATCCTTCATATTTCTGTGATATCTTTTGTTATTTCTTCTCTTTCTTTTTTGATTTTATTTACTGGAAGCTTCTTCCTTTTATTTTCCCTAGTGATAAAAGCTAAAAGTTTGTCAATTTTGTTTATTTTTCAAAGAACTAGCTCTTCATTTCATTGATCTTTTCTGCTACCTGTTTAGTTTCTATTTCATGTATTTCCACTCTGATCTTTATTATTTCCTTCCTTCTACTCACTTTGGGCCTTGTTTGTTCTTTTTTTCCCCCCTAGTTCTATTAAGTATAAAGTTTGAATATATATTTGAGATTTTTCTGATTTATTGAGGTAGACTTTTATGGCTATAAACTTCTCCATTGGTATTGCTTTTGCTGCATCCCATAGATTTTGGTATGTTGTATTTTCATTTTTGTTTGTCTTCAGGTGTATTTTTTATTTTCATTTGATTGCATAATTAATCCAGTAGTTGTTCAGTAACATGCTCACTTTTCACAAACTGCGATTTTTCTAGCTATTTTCTTATACTTGATATCTAGTTTCATACCATTGTGATCAGAAAAGATGCTTGATATCATTTCAGTCTTTTTAAGTTTATTGAAATCATTTTGTGTGTCCTAACATCTATTCTTGATATGTTCCATGTACACTCAAAAAGAATATGTATTCTGCTGCATTTGGATGTAATGTTCCATAAAATCTATTAAGTCCATATTGTCTAATGTTTCATTTATTGATGCTGCTTCCTTGTTGACTTCCTGTCTCAATTATCTATTCATTGGTATAAGTGAAGTCTTAAAATTCCCTACTATTATTGTGTTGCTGTCAATTTCCCCCTTAGCTCTGTTACTAATTGTTTTATCCATTTTAGAGCTCCTCTGTTGGGTGCATATGTATTAATAACTGTTGTGTCTTTTTGATGAAAAGTCCCTTTTATCATATTATGTCCATCTCTATCTCTTGTTACCACTTTTGGTTTGAATTCTATTTTGTCTGATAGAGTATGGTTATGTCCACTTTTGTTTGGCTGTCATTTGTATAGAGCATCATCTTCCATCTTTTCCCCTTGAGTCAGTGTTTTTCTTTAGAGATGAGTTGAGTGTCCTGAAGACAGCATGTACTTGGGTTTTATTTTTTATTCCATCCAGCCACTCTGAGTTTCAATTGGTGTTTCAATTAAGTCCATTTACATTTAGGGTGATCATTGATTAATGAGGACCTAGTACTTCCATTTTGTGTTTTGTTTTCTGGTTGTTCTATATCTCTGTTGTTGTTGTTGTTGTTTTCCTATTGTTTCTGTCTGCCATTCTATTTTGGTAAATTTCTTCCATATTTTTCTCTTTTTTCTTTGTTTTTTATGTGTCTGCTCTAGTTTCATGTTTCATGGTTTTTATGAAGTTTGTATAAAATATCTCATAAATAAAATAGTCCTTTTCCTCTTGATAGCATCTTACCTGAATTTGCCTCTATGGGTTTTGTCATTTTTCCTCTTTCTCTTTTATGTTCTTGTCATCTCAAATATCTCTCTTTATTTTGTGGTTTTATTACCAAAATAGAAGCAGCTATAGTTATTTTTACTGATTTTCCCCTTTATCTTTTATTCTAGAGTTAAATGTTAACAACCTACAATTTTCTGATTTCAATTTTATGATTCTAATTTCTCACCTTAAAATTTTATGTAATTTTTTCTTTTCATTTCAGGTAGAAGGGCTCTTTTAAAATTTATTGTAAAGCAAGTCTGGTAGTCTAGTGGTGATAAACTCTCTAAGCTTTTTTGTTGTTGTTGTTGTTGTTGTTCTGGGAAAAGCTTTACTTCTTCATATCTGAAGGATAACTTTACTGTATAGAGTATTCTCAGCTGGCAGTGTTTATCTTTCAATATTTTGAAGATGCCATTGCACTCTATCCTGGCCTATAGAGTTTCTACTGAGAAATCTACAGATAGCTTAATGGAGTTCCCTTTTTAGGCTGTTATTCTTTTTTATATGACTGCTTTTAAAATTCTTTGTCATTGACTTTTGACAGTTTCAATATATTGTGTCTTAGAGAAGGTCTTTTTGCATTGAGGTAAATAGGTATTTGCTTTAGCTTCATGAACTTGTATATCTAATTCCTTCCCCATGTTTGGGATGTTATCAGCTATGATTTCTTTAAATAAACTCTCTGTACCTTTTTTCCCTTTTTTCTCATTTGGGATACCCATTACCCTAACATTTCCTTTCTAATAGAGTTCTCATAAAATATTTCTTTTTCCTCTTCTTCCTCCCTCCTCTTCCTCCTTCTTCCTCTTCTTCTTCCTCTTCCTCTTCTCCTTCTTCTTCCTCTTCTCTCTTCTACATTTATTTTTTCTCTATTTTTCTTTTTGAGCTTGCTTATTCTCTCTTCCATATGATCTGGTCTATTTCCAATGCTTTCTAATGTATCTTTCATCTCATTTATTGAGTTCTTAGCTCCAGAAGTTCTGTTTGGTTCCTTTTAGAGTTTGTCTCCTTGGTATTCTCTCTGTTTAATAACTTTGTTCTTGAGTTTATTGAACTGTGTTTCTGAGCTTTTTGTAACTCATTGAGTTTTTTCATGACAGCTATTTTGAATTCTCCATCAGTTAGTTCACAGTATTTTGTGATTTTAAGTTTGTTTTCTGGAGAATTGTTATTTTCTTCTTGTGATTCTGTGTTACTGTGGTACTGTGGTTTTTCATGGTGCTTGATGAGCTGTTTCTATGCTGCCACATTTGAAGTAGTGAACACCTTTATTATTCAGGTAAATTAAAAACTTTTTCTAATGATTTACTAGATTAGTAATTAGAGGCCTTTCTTTTGTTTTTCAGTAGGTTGCATTATAACACAAATTTTTAGTTTCTCTCACCTGAGCTGCCACTGGTTATATTTGAGAGTCAGCACTTTGCACCCTCTGCCACCTTTGCCAGAGGTATCACTGGTTCCCTCATTGTAGTTGCTTATGCCCTTGTGCCATCGTTACTGTTGTAGCTGGCATCATTTCCTGGGCATTGAGATGGCAGGCACCTCCACTGTGTCCAAGAGCTCCTGAGTCACAGGCTCTGCTGCATTTGGGGAGAAGGGAAGTATAGGGAGTCTTTGGTGCCTCTGCTGCATCTGGAGTTACTGAGTTTGCAAGTCTTACTGCTGTGGATGGAGAGGACTGGAGTTGTAGGTACCTTCATGGTTGGTAGGACCAGTTGCAGGCCCCACTGCCACTGCTGTCTAGTTCCCTGTGGCAATGGGAACCACCTCAGCTGAAAGCCTGGAGGCTGGAGTCATGTATGCCTCCTTCCCTGCTGCTACCTGGTTATCTGGGGCTATGGGCTTAGTTGCTATGGCCAAGGGTACAGGACCACAAGCACTGTCTCTGCTATTCCTTTTATTTTGCCTTCTCTATGTGTCCCAGTCCACCCACCTTTATGTGTACAGGTGTGTGGAACTCCCTTCTATTCAGGTATGTTGGGCCAAATCACTTTTGTTGAGTTGTGGATGTTTTACTGGTTACAATTTGAAGGAGAGAGACAAGGAGAGCATCTCATGCCATGTTGATGCTTATGGCACCCCCTTATTTCTAGTTCTATGACTGTTGTTAGCTTATAGTATACACTTATAGTATACTAGGAAATTCATAAGCATACTCACTTTTAAATTTCACAACAGTACAAAACTGAAGTTCAAAAAATTAAAAAAAAATTTCTCAAGGTTACCCAGTAAATGTCAAGAACTATGAAAGTCTGAGATTGTACTTGATTTACAGTTTAACAATTTATCTGCCACAGTTTCTTGGATGGTGATAGAAGACACAAGACTCTTGGATCAGAAACCAAGGAGGGTTTATTATTCACCAAAATGTCAGGAGACAGAGTATCAGCATTTTTGCCAATTCTCCAAACCCCAGTTCTGATAGAATGCATGAAGAGTATGAGATACCTGCATATGTAATATGTGTTATTATAGGAGGGGGATCATGAGCTTATAGAAATCAAATCCTCTATAATGGGCATGCCTGCCCGTTGCTCTTGGGAGAGGTCCTTTCTCTTTTTCCCAAGCTTTTGAACAAACTGCTTTCTCTTGGTAGAAGACATTGTTTCTGTGCCCTGAGCCTATTTGCTATGCAAATGTCTTTGAAAAGACAGTATGGTACAAAGAGAAAGACAGTGGGAATCTCTGCTCACAGACGTACATCAATGTCAGAATTCAATGAAAAAATTTCTTGCAGTTTGGGGTGTGGTGGGGATGCCAGATTTGATGCCATTCTGTCAGGTTCCAAAGCCTTAGCTTGTTACCGTTTGATACTTCACCAAAATTTTTTGCATATCTCTTCAGAAATGTTTTATTATAAGAGAGTAAATGGAGTTTTATAGCTTAATCATTCAAAAGATGTTTATTTAGTTTTTAAGGCACAAAACGCCCTGAGTCAAAAGTATTTATTAAGGTACTTAAAGCCAAGAAGAATTTTAAGAGGTTTCAGTGGAGTATTTCTAATACTACCTGAAAGTTAATTTCTGTTGTGGTACTCCTTCCTTTCCTGTTTGGTTCAGGTAAGAGCCTGTGGGGTCAGAAGGATCTGAATCTAAATACTGATTTTGCTACTTACTGACTAGACCCTTTGAGCAAAAATTGTATTATTTTGGAAACTATTTCTTTAGCTATAATAGAATGAATAGATAGACAGAAATACCAATATCACAGTACTGTTGGAGTTTAATATGATAGCATATATAAAGTGCCAATTATCTACTGAGTTACTTAAGTAGCTCCCCCTTTCCGCTTTTCATTAGTACTTCTTATCATCTCCTCTTTAAAGAAAGGAATTACAATTAACAAAAACTGGATGGATAATATCATTTATCTTTATATCCACATCTAACCCTAAAGCCAACACTTCTATTTTTGTTGTTGGTTTTGTTGCTATTTTGTTTGTTTTTGCCTGAGTGTATACTCTACTTCCCTACTCCTCATCCCCAAGTCTCTTCATGCTTATTTCCTTTGACTTGCATTCTAACCTCTGTAGCTTTTTAATCTATCAAAACATGACACCCACTGTTTTTTTGAAATTCAGTCTGCTTCAGTTTGCCAAACTCATCTTTTCTTTTCTTTGACAATAATACTGATGACTACAGTTACTCATTCAAATATATTTATTAAGGGCCCACCCTATGCAAAGCATTGTTTTATGTGATGAATATAAAAATATGATTAAGAAACACTTCTTGTATTTAAGAATCCAGTTCTAATAGGGCTGATCATACTGTCATCAGATTGTTATAGTAATGTGTGATAATTGCTTTAATATCAGAATCTGTAGACTGTTAGGCACCTTGAAAAGGAAGACCTTAATTCTTCCCAGTTGAGTGGAAGGAAGTTCAAGTGCTTTAAAAGAGAAAATTTCAGAGGCCTTGCTAAAAATACTAACTATACAGAGTAATAACTTTTTCAGTGAGGCAGTAATTTTCCTTTCTAGTCTCAGAAGTAGTTCTCATATGTTATTAATATTCACCAGGTAAAGGTAGAGTCTGTGAAGTGATAACTTCATAGAGCACATGATCTAGTTTTCTAAGGAGCAATTTACCACCCACTAACCACTTTTTAAATTAAAGCTTAAAGAGTAGACAAATAGTATATTTGGATGTTGTGTGGTTGTCATTTTAAGAAAAAGAAAATACAGACTTCAATTCATGGCTTCCCTCCTCTACTTTCTGCCACTTGGTAGCATACTGACTCTTTAATTTATAACTTTTCAGGGTGCTGATAACACTGCAATGATTTGCTTATTGCTTTCCTTAGAGCTTACGTATTCTTGATGAAACTGTTACTTCCAGAGAGTTCTTTTGATGCTTCCTAACCATGATAGTTTAATTAAGAATGAATGCCACATCAACCTAGAGGGTATGATGCAAGGGTTTTTGTATTTGTTCATAAGCACGATAAATTTTATCAACACCATCTGTTAGTATTCATAAAGTCAATTAATTGCCTGATGCTGGGCTAAACAGTATTATATAAAAAATGAATACAAATTCCTATGCTCTAAGTCTGGAATGAAAATACCTGGCATACATGCCTTTTCTGTACTTCTTCCTTTAATAGACATTTCCATGACATTTATTCACACTGAGCTTTAATATGGTCTCAGAGTCCTTCTTAACTCGGTGTTCCCAACACTCCTTACAAATTAAGAGTGGTTGACAGACGAGGAGAAATGGATTTGCTATTCCTAGATTAAACATTCTAAAATTCATAATGATATTTTATATTCAGAATGGCCTTTTGGTATACATAACCTAGGGCAAACTAATAAGTGTATGTGAAAGTTACACATAAATTATATTGTCATAAATGTACCTAAACCTGGATTCACACAAAATCAAACCACTGATGATGGAAGAATTAGCATATTAAGATTTAAGGAGTCAATCATAGAAAATTTAAGTTTATATTAGCATGAATTTTAGATTAATTAGAGAAAAATTTAAAGGATGTTATATTTTCTTGATGATTGAGTATGTTTATAACCAAAAGTAAAGATAACAGTATTCATACGAGGTTTCAGGGAAAGCACTGATCAGTGAAGGGATACGATGTTGTAAAGTGTTGATGGAGTTTACTTTTATGTGGCAGGTGAGATCCTTTTGAGGAACGCTTGGATGTTAGTGATGTAGATGCCATACACTCAATTGGTGCCATGCAACCTAAACCAAAATTTTCACAGTGCAGCTAAGCAAAAGGGCTAATGAAGAAACTGTTGCTTCTGACAAAGCAAAAGAAGTTGAAGTTAGCAAGATTAACAATGAGAGTGAAAAGGGTTTTCCAAGTTTTATTCTTGGGAATAAGACTGCCTTATACTGCAACATGGTATATAAGAGAAAATAGCTGATAGAAAAAAAAGCTGCAACTTGTTTTGTCAAGACAAAATTTTATTCTCCTGCTAGAAACCTGGATCAACAATCTGGATAAAAATGTGTGATACCAAAACATGGAATTAGGATGTACAATATAGGACTATAGTTGGAGAAGGGGAAAGAGGAGGAAATGTTTAGCCAGTTGTTTTCTGTATGCAAATCATACCAAAAGCCCTCCAAAGAAATGGCAACATCTAATCAGAGGCTGTAAGTAAAACAAATCAACCTAGTAGAGCGTGTAACAAAAAAGTAATATAGTTATCCCTCTGTATCTATGGTGTATGTGTTCCAGGACCCACTGGGAACGCCAAAATCCGTGTTTACTCGGGTCAAATAGTCAGCCTTCTGTATCTACAGATTCAGCATCTGTGGATTCAACTACCTGAGGATCTTAAATATAGTAGTACGTATATGTACTGAAAAAAATCTGTGTTTAACTTCGCCTGGGCAGTTCAAACTCGTGTTGTTCAAGTGTCAGGTGTACCTGTAAAGGACACAGTGTTGGGGCTGGTGTGAGGAGGCTAGTAAAGTGTGTTCATTGTGTTTCTATGTTCTCATGCTTAGTGCTCTGGAAACCACCTCAAAAAGGCATTAGAAAACAGAAAATGTAATTTATTCTTTGTATATGTCCTGATTACACACTTATACATATATAAATGCTGAGGAATGATATTCAGAAATATACTACATTTATAATGCATCTGGTTATTGATAAAACCCAAGTAAAAAGTAATTAAAAAGGAAGAAAACTGGAAAATATTTTATTGAATTAAAACCCAAAACACATAAGTAACTCAGTGTTATGCTTCTGTTCATTCCCATGTAGTGCTTAAACGTAATAATCTGAGAATTGAAAAATGAAACTATTTGTTTTTGTAAAATTTCCTGTACTTTCTTAACAAAGTTGTTTTTCTGTTTGTTGTAACATTACTTTTTAAATATTTTTCTTTTGAAGCTTAATCTGTGGTTCCTTTTTAAAAAAATGCTTGATAAAACCTAATAAATTGCCATCTGTTTTTCCTTAAATCCACTCCCAAAGAAGAGACTGTTTTAATGTAACTCACTGAATCATAGAAAGATTAGTATTAGTAATAAACTGTTCTATGCCAAATGAAAAAAAATTCTCAAATGCACAGTTCAGTATCAAAATGTCATGTCAGGCCTTGCATTAAGAAATCTTTCTGAGATTTTTCCAGTCAAGATGGCAGAGTAGTAGGACCACGAGCTCACCTTTCCCCGTGACTACAACAAAATCACAACTGACTGCTAAACAACTATTGAAAAACAAAAGACTGGAACCTAGCAAAAAACATCATCTTCAACTGAAAACATAAAGAAGGAACCACAGTGGGACTGTAGAAGGGGCGTACTCTCTATATAACCGGACCCCATCCCCCCCCCAGGGTAGACAACCCATAAGCTGAAGAATAATTAAGTCATAGAGGCCCTACCAGAGGAGTGAGAGTTTTAAGCCCCACGTCAGGCTCCCCAGCCCAGGGTTCTGACATTAGGTGGAGGAGGAAACCCCAGGACATCTAGGGTTGAAAGCCAGTGGGGCTTACCTCCAGGAGCCCCATAGGACTGAGGGAAACAGAAACTTCACTCTCTTGGGAATGTACACAGAGTCTTGCGTGCACCAGGTCCAAGGGCAGAGGCAGTGATTTCATAGGAACCTTGGCCAGATCTGCCTGCTGGTTTTGGAGGGTCTCCTGGGGAGGTAGGGCACTCCTGGAGTGTTCATCTACATGAGCTTTCCTGGAGGCTGACATCCTGACTGTATCATTAGCACCAAGACCTAGCCCCACCCAGCAGCCTGTAGACTGAAGAGCTAGGAAGCCTCAGGCCAAACAACATATTGGGTGAGAATACAGCCCTGCCCATCAGCAGACTTCCTGAGCTACAAATGCCTCTAGACATGGCCCTATCCACCAGAGGTCCAGGATCAAGCTTCACCCAGCAGTGGGCAGGCACCGACTCCTTCTGCCAGGAAACCTGCATAAGCCTATAGTGCAGCCTCATCCACCAGGGGACAGACACCAGAAATATGTGGGGGAAAAAAAAAACAACTTTTTGAGAATTGGGGCTTTTATAGTTTGATTTAGTTGATTTCCAAAGATGTTATTTTAAATATTATCTTAGGAAATCTTTTACCACAGACTTTGAGTTTTTCTACTACACTTACCATTACTATCTGGGCAACATTATTCGGGCTAAAATCTTTCATTAGTCCTATCATTTCACATAAAGGAATTTGGTCTCTTTATGTGAACTGCTACACTTGATCGTAATAAGGAAAAGATTTTCTGATTGCCTTTTAATAAACAAGCAAGATAAGCATAAGTCATTTGATAATAGGTTTATTTTAACACCTCAAAGACTGGCAGAAAAATCCTAGTGATACCAGGCCACAAGGAAAAATTTCTAAGTGTCTCAGGTGACTTGCTGTTTCTTCATCTCTTCCAGGCTGTTCCATCAACAGTCAGGCCAACACTCAGTCACCTTCTCATGTACCCTAACCTTGTTCTGAAAAGTCTCTTTGTGTGATAAAAGAAAATGAAAACATCCTGATTAAATTGGTTTAGTAATGTCCAGCATGATGGACCAAAGGATGCACAGTTTGTCTGTAAGGGTTTAAGATCTGTGAGATGATTGGCCTTCCCACCATGTATTACTTGAATGTGTTGTTTCTTATGTCAGAAATTGAATTTTTTTTTTTATCTATCTCAGGAGATTGTGAATGTTAGAGAGACTGGAATAAATGAGATAATATTTAAAAAATATTTAATGCCTCACACATAGAAAGTATTCAGAAGTTGCAAATTGTCCCCAAATACATGAAAAAGTAATTTAAAAATAATATAAAAGTAAAATATATCACTTGTGTTATATATGTGTTTAGAATATTTTAAAATATCTATTGACAGTTAAACATGTGCCTATAGCTCTGAAATATTTTCTTTAAAACAAGAGAGCAAAAAACTCTGAAAAGGGTGGATTCTGAACTCATAAAAATTTTGGTTTACTTTACATCTTTGCCACTGAGAAGACATAGAACCTTTATGGAGATATTTATTGTTTCAGATCTCAGTTTTCTCCCCTATATAATAGGGGAATCCTTAGTACTCTATAGTTATTATAATGAGTATTATATTAGTTAATGTATGTAAAATGCCATATCTGTAATATTTAACAATAAGTTGACTATTTATTGTCATCAACAAAACAGGCATTTGAAAACTGATAGTACCAGATAATTGACATATTTAGGTTCTAGGTCCATACAGGCAGAGGAATTAATTTTTCTCAGAGTTGCAGTGGTTAAGGGGAACTTTAAACCCCATAATAGCCTAATAAAATAGGTTGGGATCAGGAAGTAATACACATCATTAGTGAAAATATGTTTCCCGTGGGTAACAGCATTTCTGAGTCATTCATTTCTAGGGGTTCTTTCATGTGAAATATATTTAATAATTAAACTGGTATCTGTTAATAAGTCATTACACACATGTCATACAGATAAGTACCATGATGGATGAAACAGACCTATGTCTCTTGAAACTCATAGTCTGTTGAATATGGGCCCTTTTTGGGGGGTGATGATCCATTTTTTGGCCTGGGTTATTGCTCAAATATGTGTACTTTAATTCCATGCATAATGTGGAGTTCTCATATAAAAAATAGGTGCTGGCCTTCTGTGTGTTTCTGATATTTAGAGAAGAAAATCAGTGCTTTCTAGTTTTACCATATAATTGCTACTGCAACTAGCAGGTCATGCCTTTAATGTTGAACTCACGCATTATTTTCCCCATTTGGTATTTCTGAATTATATCTTCCTCCATCCAGGAAGCTATTTACTTTTTTTCACTTTTCCATCCTGTATATAATAACTCAAACATTTTTGTTGCCTTACTCTATGGTCCAACAAAAATTCCTTCACCTGTCATTCTTAGTTTAAATTAATCCATTTTAATTGACAATAGTGGGGGGTTGTCAACATAATTTTTCATTGGTAATAGAAATAGTTTTAGAAAAGGCTTACTTTTTAGTTAGAATCAGAATGACCTATAAAATAATACTTTGAAGAAAAATGCTCTAGATTTAGTATCTAATTCCATGTTCTACTAAGTATCATAGGGGGAGAAATGGCAATATTAGAATATCAGCATTTCTAACTTTCACAATCTTATCCCTATGATTAGCATGAATATTTTATTACCAGTAGTATATAGTCATGGTTTTATAAGAACATTTTCTTTTCTACAGCTAAAAGCACAAGATTGGTACTTGGCCACTTATAATTGTTATGTATAATAATATACACTACTATTTTAAGTCTTAAATTAGCTACTTGCCTGACAGATAACAAAGAATATTGATTGCATTTACCATACTCAATTCTGTACTCTCTGAAAAAGGATGAGAAATAAACTTGAGAGCAGACACCCAGCCCAAGTGAATGGAACATTAAGCGCACCATTAGACCAAGGAAGATGTAGGACAGCTTTCAGGGAGCTTAGGGAAAAGCTTGTAACTCTTCGAAGAGGAAGGAGGAAAAAGTAGTTACAAGTCAGGTACATAAGGCCTAGACAAATCCATGACCAGATGGAAACATTCTTGAATTCTACTACTGCTGTG
This sequence comes from Camelus dromedarius, assembly GCF_036321535.1. Classification (NCBI taxonomy): domain Eukaryota; kingdom Metazoa; phylum Chordata; class Mammalia; order Artiodactyla; family Camelidae; genus Camelus; species Camelus dromedarius. The sequence goes on from NC_087447.1 coordinate 72,530,647, forward strand.
TTTACAAACACCTCATTTGAAGACCAGAATTGTTCCCCAGCATATATGTTATCATGCCATTTACAAAATCAGAGTGCGGATCTTAGAGCAGGAGGACCACTCTAAAGCAATAGGATATGATAATTACAGAAGAAAAATAGGTGGGGAAAGTCTGATTGTTCCAATCTTAAAAGTTGTGAATCTTAAAAGTTGTGAAGCTATGTGTACAACTTGTAAAAAGTGAGGAATGCTGAAGAGAACAGACTTCAGAGGGAACATAAAGGAGGCTGCCTAGATTTTGAGAAAGCAGTCTCCGAGCATGAGGTTGTGCTGTTGGCACAGCAATCACACAAGTGACTGAAAATTGTTAAAGTTTTTTTTATGGCCAATGACTTACACAGGAGGCACAAATCTCTGTTAATTGTATAATAAGTGCATTGCTAAAAGCCTCCTATGAATTAAGCAGGGGAGATCAGTTAAAGAGGTAATGGCTTACTCTTTACCTGTCAAGTGACTATCACCAAGTTTGGCAGCCAAACATGAAAATAAAATCAAAAGAAAGTGGACTTTTTAATCATGGATGGCTTTCAAACTCTGTAAAACTCTATGCCTCTTTAGCATCATGGAAACTTTTACATATTATTGCACTTAGGATTTTCATGATTAGCACACACTTTTAAATGAGATACAGTGGAAAAGTGACCGCGGGGAAAGTATGAACGGCACATGCTTATCAATGCCCTGAGTCATCATTGTGGCAAGAAAATGACCAAGCTGATTGGTACACATCCTGTGTCGTTTTTGTTTTTGTTTTTGTTTTTGTTTTTGTTTTTTAAGGGGCAAGAAGAGAGATCCTGTATGCACAATGGAAAATAATGAATGGCAACTCAGGTGTTATACTGGGCAGTTTTGGAAAGAAAGTGTTATACATATAAATTTGGTCAGCTCCTTGGGTGTCCGATGATTTGAGGCCCACTCAAAAGGATGCCTCCTCTCTAACCAAAAATACGTCTCTCACTTATTGAGGTGTCTAAAATTAACACCATCCTTCATCAGTTTGGATTTATAGATGGAAAGGAAGACCCTAGCTCTATTGAGGAATGAGATAAAGAACCCTGAACAGCATGAAGGTGCTTTGTATTCAAAAGAAGACACAGAAAGGGCAGCAGAGAGGAAATGGAAGGGCCTCGTTGATAGTTCTTCCTAATACTGTCCAAGAATTTGGTCCAAATGGAATGAGTGATACTTTCTGTCCTTTTACCTTACTCACTGAATTGGCCATTTTGGCCTCAATTATTCTTGCTGCTTACTAAGTTGTGTTTTGTGTATTTATTATGAAGTCTTTGTTTCTTTTTGAAAAGTAATTTTGCCATTTGTCGCCTTTCCTGATCGATTCCTTTCCAGTCACCGTTAATGACTATTGATTGTGACAACTTTCAGCTTCAGATGGAGTAACTGCCTTAATATAGAGAGATTTTTTATCTCCAATCCAGATATATTTTTACCTAAATCTCTTGAATATGTTTCAGATAGAGCGTTTATAGGAACTATACGCATACACTATAGAAACGTTTGTATATATCTTAAGACACTTGCTCTGTCTAGACAGTTACCCTTATCTAGATGAGGAATTATCTATATGATTATTGGAAAATTACTATGGGCTTGTATAAGTTACTGAAGAAATTTAGGAAAGCCTATAGATTTCACATCTAGAGAATCTGTTCATTTATCATAATTCTCAGGTGTCTTGTTGTGCAGTAGGTAGCACCTCAGTCTCATAATTCTCAGATAGTTTAACTTTTCAGTGAATAGAACTTTTCTTAGAGTTATAAGGGTTAGAGGTCATGGAATTCTAAGCATCTATTCAATGCAAAAGTCTCTGACAGTTAATAATGCAGATTTTGCATGTCATTTCCAGAGATGAGGAACTCACTACTTTGTAAGCATAACATTCCATGCCTAATTGAGGATGAGTTTGAATCCTTCCTTTCCGTTATCCTTCTACTCCTCCAATTCAGTTTATCTCAGAGTCCTATAGAGTAAGTCCTGAATATTTTCTCTCATCTCCATCCCCTTCATTACTCCCCTTTTTATGTCCTCATCACTTCCAACTGCATTACTGAAATAGCCCAGTCTTCCCAGAGATTTCTCCCCACCCCTTGCAACCATTAATTCATTAATTCACTTTTTTTCTGATCTTATTACCTTTAATGACTTTTTATTGAAGCATAATTGGTTTGCAATATTGTGCTTGTTTCTGGTGTACAGCATAGTGATTCAGTGTTATATTATATATATATATATATATATATATATATATATATATATATATTCTTTTTCAGTTTCTTTCCCATGATAGTTTATTATAAGATGTTGAATATAGTTCCTTGTGCTATACAGTAGGTTCTTGTTGTTTATCTATTTTGTATATAGTAGTTTGTATCTGCTAATCCCAAACTCCTAATTTTTTCCTTCCCAACCTTTCCCCTTTGGTAACCATATGCTTGTTTTTTATGTCTAAGAGTCTCTGTTTTGTAAATAAGTTTATTTGTACCATTTTTTTAATTCCCCATATAAGTGATATATGATATTTGTCCTTCTCTGTCTGACATTCTTCACTTAGTATGATGATCTATAGGTCCATCCAGGTTACTGCAAATGGCATTATTTCATTCTTTTTTATGGCTGAATAATATATATATATATATATATATATATATATATATATATATATACCACAACTTCTTTATCCAATCATCTGTCAATGGACATTTAGGTTCCTTCCATGTCTGGGCTATTGTAAGTAGTGCTGCTATGAACATTGGGATGCATGTATCTTTTTGAATTAGAGTTTTCTCTGTATATGTGCCTAGGAGCAGTATTGCTGGATCATATGGTAAGCCTATTTTTAGTTTTTTAAGAGATCTCTATACTGTTTTCCATAGTGGCTGCACCAAATTACATTCCTACCAACAATACAGGAGTGCTCCCTTTTCTCCACACCGTCTCCAGCATTAATTGTTTGTGGACATTTTAAAGATGGTGTGTGATGATACCTCATTGTAGTGTTGGTTTGCTTTACATTTCTCTAATAATTAGCAATGTTGAGCATCTTTTCATGTGCCTGTTGGCCACGTGTATGTCTTCTTTGGAGAACTGTCTATTTAGGTCTTCTGGCAACCATTAATTTATAATGCTATCAGAGTAGTTTTTAAAACTGGATATCTGCTTCTGTCACCTGCTGCTTTAAACCAGACTTCTTGACGTCATATTAAAGACTCTGGTCCCAGCCAACCTCATTCTTTCTCTCCAACCTCATTCCTATATCCAGCTTTCAGTTACATCCTATACTTCAGCCATTGTGAATAACCTGTAATTTGCAGAGAGCTAGCATTTCCTCACACCTCTCTATCTTTGTATGTGTTATTCCTTCTACCTGAAGTTTCCTCCTCTGCCTTCCTATGGCCAAGCTAATGTTTCAAAATTCAACTGGGGCATTGTTCCCTCTGTGAAGCTCCCACAGCACACACGCATACCTGGACTCATCACACTAAATTAGAATTGTTTTCTTCTTTATTTTTCAAAGACTGTAAACTTTGTATACCCAATATCTACAGTACTATTACGGTACCTGAAATATAGCCAGGTACTCAATTTTGAATGAACGTGAGAGATTTATGTTAAACAAAATATTACCTATGCATGGGTCTATTATCTATGCATGGATCTATTTTCCAGATAATAGCCCTAATATTTGAAGACAGCTATTATGTCTAAATATATCTTCTTATTCTTAACATCTCCTTTAATCCACAGCCTGGCCATATTTGCCTTGGTGACAGCAAATTCTTTTTGAACAGATTTCCTGTTCAGAATACTGTTAGATCAGTACTTACAACCCCATCTTGCTTTCTGACCATCTGTTTCCAAAATTTCTTAACACACCATCTAAAATTTTTCCAATTTATTTCCTAAGAGTAAAACTAGCTACGTTCTGAATAACTCACTTCCTCTGTCATCACTTATTCCTAAAGGTATCCCCTCCAAGAGAAAAATCACTAAAATCTCATTTTATTAAGTCATCTAATCTTTGCCTCCAAGCTTTTTTTAAGCTACCTCCTAAGTGTGGTAATACATTTAGGTTAAACAGCTCCAGTAATGGTTGAGGGACAAGGGCAAGAGCTTAAATGGCATCTTATCAAGAGAGTGCCTAGCTTTGATGAGCAAGAGAGGATGTTTGTCAAATTCTGTGTCTTAACTCAAAAAGTTAACACTGCTGGAAATCCTATAAAGCTAATAAGCGTTTTCTTTGTTTTCATGTAATTAGCTTTGAAAGATCAGTCCTTGGGAAAGTCTTTCATTCCTCCTTAGAATTATTTAGGAAGGTGTTTGAAGGATCTAGAGAGAAAATCAACTAATTACCTGACCAATATATGGTACTCCTAGGACTTTCTAGGTGGAAGAATCAGTCTGTATAGAACAATACAAGTAGATAAGCATACCTGCTTTTAAAAAAAGTTAGCCCTGGTAACAAAATTACCATCAGATTTTCAGTACCTCCCCAGTTTGAGAATAGGTATGGTACATAGGTATCTGTGATATTACTTCCTGTACTTAACCATATGTTTAAATTTTCCATAATTCAAAATAAAACTAAAAATAACTTTTAAAAGCTATGTAGAACATTTCCCTTGCATTGCCCCACTGCTTTATTTAATTCCTTATGCATCTATTAAAGTTACAAACAACAACAACAACAAAAAATAAAGTTATAAACAAGAGTATATACTATACGTGAAATTTATTGTCAATATGAAGTATTTACCTAGGCTCTGGTGGTTTTTTTCAGAATATTTACATATTATGTCATAAGTACCAAAACTAGTCAGCTCTTCAAAAGCTGTTGTCTTTTTTTTTTTTCAAATGGCACTGGAATAAACATAGGATAAGTACTTCTCTCTCCATTTTAGAAGAGTGAATAGGGTTGTAAAGGATTCACTGACTTGCTCTGTGTTTTCTTGAATCACTACATCAAGTTTCCTGAAATGATAACATATTTTATAGCCTCCAGAAAGTTTCTAGTCATTAAATGTCTTCATACCTTAATTACCTCTACCATTACTGCCCATGTATAACAACTTAAATAATGACAACTTTCTGAATTTACTGATACAGTAGAATTTTTGTTTACTATTTAGATTTCTAGATATAAATTTTAAAGCCCAGTTATTAAGATTAATTAAGAGAGAAAGTATTGTACTTCATGGTAATTTAAATTATTCTTGCCTTACACTTTCCAATTACTGATTCATTGCTAAGTGAAGTACAGAATTGCTATTTCAGATATATATCTAGTTGTTAGATTCTAGTGTGTTAGCAGTCATCAATATGTCTTTTAGAATCTTAGAAATAATTATATAGAACATAAATTTATTTTTGAGCATGCTTTCAAAGTATCTAAAGCACTGTTTTTGGATTTTAGTGTCAGAGTGCAATAGTCTCATTATTTTGGCTAGAAATTCATTGCTTAGTCTTTGCATCTATATGGAGGATCTCATAGGCTCCATCTATAATAAGCAGCTTATCCAGTAAGTTAATTTTTTAAATGCTGCTCAAAAAAAGAGGCTGCCTTCTTCTGATAAACCCCAGAATTTAATAACATGTCCTCTGAATTAATTCTGTAAATACAGTACTAAAGTTCAGTGTAGCAATCTGGGCTGTTTAATTAGCTCACAGCTGCACTGCTGGGATAACATTTCTGGTTGAGGAAGTAGCGTTGGTTTTCATTATTTGGGCTCTGGTTCATAGTTCAGTGGTCATTTCAAGTTTTCTTAAAGAATTGCTTGTCTTTGCTTTCAGAGAAGACCATATGCTCTGTTGCTTAACCATTACTCAGAAACATTTACTAGTGTTCTTGCCATGACAGTACAGCCATTGATTTGGCCTTAACAAAACAAATGTTGGCAATCTTCTAGACATAGAGGGATCCTGTATGATCAAAAAATTATCTGAGTTATTAGTTTAGCTAGTATATAAGTCACACAGATAGAACCTAAGTCTCAAATACTTTATTATTTCAAAGCTCTTTAAACTTTTAAAATCTCCTTTTTAATGATGAATATGGATTATAAAATTTTAAAAATCCTTTTGAAGCTGTATACAGTTTAACTGTATTTTCAACATTGTCCAGTAAATTGTATTATTTTTACATATACTAGAGAATATGAAGGCTTAATATAAAATGTGGCAGGTTATGTGGTAAAATGAAGAATATAAACACCTTTCATTTAGTGTCCACTAGAAGAAAACTCATGATCTAATTTTATCCTCACAGCCACAATAGAATGTTGTCCCCATTTTGCATAGGGGAGAGCTAAAGAATCAGAGCAGTTAAGGCATTTGCTCATGGCCACACAGCTGGTAAATTTTGGAACTAGAATTCAAATCCAGGCATGCCTTTCACTAAAGCTCAGGCTTTTTCTAAATGTCACATTGCCTCTTCCTCAAAGCCAAGTTTAAGATTCATCTTTCCCATAATAATCTTTCCAACAAACTTTAATTTTATCGGCACTAATTTATGTACTATACCATCAGATTTATGTAGTTCTTAGAATTGGTTTTCTTACTAGTCCATGACTTGTCAAGGCTAGTAGATGTGTATATTCCCTCGGTCCAGACACTGCTTCCTTTTATGCCCCACAGTAAGAAGTGCTCTGGACAAAGTATACAGTCATTTACACTGGTTATGCCAGAATGTGATTGCAGAGAGCTTTCACTTTCCACACTATACATATCTGTATTGTTTGAATTAGAAAAAATACACATACATACTTGTAGATAATTATCTATCCCTAGTACTAAAAATGATAGTATATCTGGTGTTACTATTTGACTTCTTGCATATTAAAAAAAAAAAAAGGAGTTAAACAGAGGAGGCAGCTTAATTATTTTTCTGTCTATAATAGTCATGGATAAGGTTTTAAGAATGTGGGAAAAGATGACTTAGACACAGAAATAAGAATGTGAGGCTATTAAGTACTGAGCATTTCATTCTTAAAGACATGGAGAGGAATTATAAATGATAGTGAGAATGTATATAACAGAAAGAGGTGGCAAAACATATACAAGAGAAGCATCAGCATGATGGGAGGAAAGAAACACACTTTCTACTTAAGAAAATGAGAGAAGTAAAAACATTACAGTCTTTAGTTAGAATAGGACTACCTCAAAAAACAGTAAAAGGAATATGGAAGGCCATAAATGCATGCTATAATATCAGCAGAATCCTGGTAGCTCAAAGAGAATTTAACATGACCAAACCAAAATGATGACATTTTCATCCTTTTTGGTAGATATTTAGTGTGGAAGTGTTCTTGTTGTCCTGTAAACAAGGCACTACTACTTGGGAAAATTAATTTTTGCTGTGATAAATTCTTTGATGGTGGAGTGGCTTCATACAATTTGTGCTGAAATAATGAATTTACCAAGTATGAAAAATTAAATTAAAAAAGTAGATGAATAAAATAAGAACTGACTTGAAAATGGCCAAACACACTTTACTCAATGCAGGGATTGTGTGATGGTAGCAGAGCATTAGAAAGAGGCTAGAATTTGGAACCGAGAAAGCCAGAGTGCAGGGGAGGGGAGTCTTGACAAGGCAAGGGACTTAGCCATCAGGACATTTTTTTTTTTTTTTTTTTTTTAAGAAATAGGCATCCTTAAAGTTCAAGATGAACCCATGAGGTCAGAAACTAAGCAACAAGCAAGCAGAAGTGAGTATAAATAGATGTGAGAATTAAGTCTAATCATTGGGTCAGAAACTGAGGAGGCGAGCAGAAGATGTAGAGGACACAGTTACTGGAGTTCAGAGAGCTAGGGACAAAGAGTGGTTACTAGTATGGTTACTGGCAAAGAGGGAGAACCTGGGGGCCATAGATTTCAGAAGAGAAAGGTAAAGCAGCTAGCCAGAACTTGCCTGGTGGTCTGGAACCAGAAAATTCCTAACAACTGGGTGAGTAGAGTAAACATAACACTTTGATTATGTGAAAAGCTGTCTCCAGAAGTTTCTCCATCATTACCATAAAGACATTTCTTAAAGAAATCAGTATTTCTAGGTCTCAAAGTGCAGAAATAGGAAGATGCACCTGAGCAGACACAGCTTCCTGTCAGGTTTTCATGGTGATAATCATTCAATAATGTTATCTACAACATTTCAAAGTTGGTGTACCCTCCCTGTCTCTGCTACAAAGTGACTCATTGTCTGTCATCTCAGCCCTATCACTAGAAAATCATCTAAACTATTTCTCATGTAACTATGATTTACGATTGTGTTTTCCCTTTCAATTCAGTCACTTGATTATTCGTATTCTGATGACATTTTCCCACCTGTTAGGTTATGCCCTCAACTTAACTAAATGAGGTATTTTACTTGAACGACTAGTTTCAACTATGAGCCAGTGAATCCCCAATACCTATTCCTGAATAACATCTGAAGCAGATTCTGTAACTTTCTGGGAACTTTAGACTATGAAAACTTTGTAAAAAGATTTACCCTCCCCCTCATTGTCTCTGTGTACTTTTTCTCCCTCCCTCCCTCCCCTCTCAGAGTTATGACTCTTCCAGTATTAAGGACAGAGAGGATGGAGGAGGGGAAAAGGGCAAAATCTCTTTTCTTGGCTAGATTCTACTTCAAGCCCCTTTGAAAGTTGATGCCTTCAGCATGGCAGACATCCAAATAATGAATCTCTTGTAGGTATATGTGGGAACGTTTGAAGAGCCCGGCGGGGCCATTGGTAGGAACTGGTACTGATACACCACTAGCTAGAAGGCAGGATTTCTGGCTTTACACGGGGTTCAGTTCTGGCTTCCTGCCTCCCTGAGGTCTAGCCACATCTTCTATCAATAAAACTCCAAGTTTGTAGATTTATAACTTATTTCCTGGTTCACTAATCCCCTGAGCTGATATCTGCTTACTGCACCCTGGCTGTTCTACTTTTGAGTTCTCTATTTCCACTACCACAGATTTTTCTTTGTTTGCACTTAGCTGTATATTAATACTGTTTGCTATGTTTTTCCCAGTGTTTACACACCACACATACACACGCATTTGGAGAATGGGGTTGCGTAATGCAGTAGATCTGAAGAAGGGTTCTAATATGTGAATTCTGAGAAATGCTCACCGAATGAGTCTGTGATATGGATGGAATTGTATCCTCCCCACCCCAAATTCATATGTTGAAGCTCTAACCCCCAATATAGACATAGGGCATTTGTGGAGGTAATTAAGGGTTAAATAAGATCATAAGGGTGGGGCCCTCATCCCACAGGACTGGGGTCATTATAAGAAGAGGAAGAGACACCAGAGATCCTTTTCCTCCATGCACGCACACAGAGGAAAGGTCATGCGAGGACAGAGCAAGAAGGTAGCTGCCTGCAAGCCAGGAAGAAAGGACTTGCCAGAAACCAACCTTTACGGCACCTTGACCTTGGACTTCTAACCTGTGAACTGGATGAATATAAACTTCTGTTCCTTAAGCCATCCAGCCTGTGGCATTTTATTACAGCAGACTAATACAGTCTGATTATCAGTGCCCATGCCCATGCCTACTGAGGAGCTCTGCACCAGACCCCCTTGAACTCTTAACAACTGTAACTACAGTGGGAAACCCCAACTCTGAGTCACCAGAGAACATTGTGTGGACCTATATTGCTATAAAATTGTACTCTAAATTTGCCTGGGCCTTGGATAACGTTTTCTTTGTTCTTGCTCATCCTTCAGTTTCTTTAATCAACCCATTCCATTCCTTACTTAGCCTCACTCCGTTTTGGCTGATGACTATAGGAACCGCTGTTATATCAGGAATATTGAGATGGCATTTTTGAGCCTATGTCATCCTTCCTCTAAACTTAAACTTTTTTTTTCCCTTTTTCTTCTACATCAGAAAAGAGGTGTTTCTCTTTCTTTTCAAGGTGAATCCCCTCTGTTTTAGATCCTCCCTTCTCCTGACCTCTGCACATGCTGCCCAGCATTTTCAGCTTCCCTCCTTTGACCCCTTCCTCTCTGCCATCAAAAACGCATAAATCAAAAAATTGACTTTCAGTGACCTGGTTTTTGATGTCTGGTAAATTGGCTTTTTTCCAATACAACTGATCCTTGAACAACCCAAGTCTGGGTCCACTTGTATGTGGATTTTTTTCAGTACCATTTTTTCTGTACCATTCTCAGTTGGTTGAATCCAAGGATTCAGAACCTCTTGTGCAGAGGGAGGGCTGACTGTAAAGTTATAGGCAGATTTTCAGCTGCCAGGCGGGTGGCCGCCCCTAAACCCTGTGTTGTTCAAGGGTCAATTGTATTTCTATCTGGAAGAAAAAAAATGACCCTGAAACAAGTTCCCTCAGGTCACAAGAATAAAAGAACAAGGCAGTGGATATAAATTTAGAAGTCATCATTGAAGAGGTGACATTTATTTATTCATATCAAACTAATTTAATTTTATGCACCCATTATGTGCCAGATCTTAATAGAGGTGGCATGTAATAAGTGTTAATAAATGTTTCTTTGTGTAAAAGAATAGATGAATTACTTACCTTGATGATAATGCCTCCTAAATAGATATATTTCATGTTTTCTTTCCTTAGTAAGATGAGAGGATATTTGTCAAGATCAACAAATGATTAATGAATAAATTAATGAGTAACACTATCCTTATTCTCAAGGGGCCAAAGTCATGAAAATGGGTGTACTTTATGAAAGTTAAGATAGAAAGAAATGCTCAAGTGTAAGAGCTTTATTGGAAATAGCCAAGGAAAGAGAAAGAAGAACCAGTGAAGAACACAAGAGAATATCATGAAGAGACCATGAAGTGCGTCAGTTACCTAAAGGCACCATAAAAAATGGAGCTCTTCTAGCTCCACTCTAAATGGTCCAAATCAGAAGCTCTGCTGCTGTGGCCCCAGGAGCGTGTGTTGCTAAGCTCACACTAGTAATTCTGCACATTCCTAATATCTTGAAAAACAGAGAAGTTTCAAAGGAAAGGTGGAAAAATTATCTAAAAATATAAGCACTAAAAAATCTGAAAAACATGAAGTGTACCACAAATGTGAGAAAATCCTTCTGATTTTCCTATTTTTAGCATAAAAAGATACTGACGTAAGCATACACCAGGGATGGTGGAACAGAAAGCCGTAAGCCTGGATTCTTGATGGCTATGTTCAGCAGCTAAATCGATCATACCATCACCTACTTCTGAACTTCTGTTATGAGAATAACTCCCTATTCATTACAATAAAGTAAGTAGGGTAAAAATGTATATTATTGTTTACAGTGAATTGACTTTGTAATAAGGGGTAAAGAATGAATGCTTAAGAATAATAACAGTTATTGAGCATTTACTACACACCAAGTGTTCTGTTCAGAGTTTTGTGTAAACAACTCACCAAAACCTCACGACAACCTCCTATTAGTGGGAAAATACATGAGTTACTCGTGGAGGTGAAGGATAACAAAGGTAGTAAATATTTGTTTCATAGATCATGAAAGGATAGGAAAATAGATGTGGGAAACTTGCTAATTCTCAGGTACATCTGGCATTTCTCCTGCCCATCTTTTGCATTAATTTAAATCTTATATCTGTTTTGTGGCACAAGTCAAATCCACATCCTCCTTTAGGAAATCTTCCTTAACAACATTTAAATAACATCTTTCCCTTTTTTTGACTCTCTGGAATTTAGATTTAGAGCCATGACCCTATGACCTAGATTATACATTTGGTGGTAGAAAAAAATGCCTTAGACCTAGAAGAGTACAGGATGTTAAATAATTCCTGTCAAATGATGACATTTAACCGTTTTACGTTTTTCACCTATAAAAATTTTCCATTATGTGACTTGAAAATTCTTATTTTAGGTTTACCTGTAATCATCTTCATTTAAGTCAGCAAATGTAGTTAATTGGTTACTAATAGATAACAGTTCTTGTGGTTTTCAGCTAAGTTATGTTTCTCTTCACATCTCTCTCTGGTGATCCAGGTTAATGGAAATTTGAGAACATACGTAACTACTTTTTATGAAGCATTAAATATTTTTCTTCTTTTGCCTCCCTACACAAGTCAGTTCTCTTTAGCTTCCTGCAGTGATTAGAACTGACACATTCACATATGTATAAATGCATATTTTGGAAAATACGGTTTGAAAAATATGTTGCTGTTGGTATGTCTCTATTTTGTACTATTGCTAGAGGCATGTGACAGAATTCTTGAGGAAATAAAGATCCCAGTGTTTCCCTTTACACTTAATTACACTGAGAATTTTAGGAAGCTATCTCCATGAGTTATACAGGGCTAGTTCATATTGAATTGATCAGCTTATCAGAAAAGATGTCAGTAGTTTAGATTTATGCCCCTAAAAGGAATATACTTTAATAGTTTACAAAATACATTACTCTGAAAACATGGCCTATCTTCAAACAATGTTAACATCCCAAAGAGTAACTGGCCATAGGATTTAAATACGTTTATAAATTTGCATTGGAACTAAAAAAGATATTCAAAACTTATTAAAATACACTTGTAAGATTAAATATTTAAAAGTAAATTGAATTATTATATTATTATTATGCAGTGATATATCACTGGATCAATTAAATCCATAGAATAAGTGAGTTCTAAGATTAAAAGGATTTGGTTTTATCATATACAGTGGCATCTTCAAATTTAAGTAGTTTCATTTTTTTAGGAAATGCTAATTAAGCAATCAAATATTTTCTTGATTTTTACAATGAAAAATATGCCATTAAGATTTCAGTGCTAAACTTCTGGGAGAAAAAAATGAGTTTCCTAATGTAATGTGTACAGTTATTTATATATTGCTTTCTATTTGAAGAATGAAAATATAAAAATCAGACTACACAGTACAATCATCTTGACTATGACAGCAAAAATATCTTATTGTATGTGACTCACATTTCATTAAAATGCATATAAATATGTTCTGGGATATATGTGTATATAATCTACATAAATGAAAACTCTATTGAAATCAAGTTCTCAAATGAAGACGCTGAGTAATTTTTCATGACCACAACACTTTAAGAGAGTATATTTTATTATTTGGAACTTCAATAAACCCACAAAGTGAACAGATTCTAGTTTAATCTATTATCCATTTTGCTAGTGCACTATAGCAATGAGTCATATATTACGTTAATGTCAAATTCTTGATTAAAGTAGAATACATAATTCAATTTTCTACTGCGACTTCCTTGGAGGAAAATTGGACGAGAGCCAGTGATTCTTAAATGTCTCTAAGCCGTTTTGAAAAGTTAATCTGTTCCTCTGTTAAGATGTTTTGAAATAGTGTCAGGAAGGGCTATTGTACCCACCGACCAATTTCTTAACAGTGATTAAAGAGGAAAAATGGTGCGATCTTGCCCGGTGCTAATTTTGCATGTCAAGGGCACAGCTCAAAAGGTTGGTAGTGTTTGACCTGGTAAGACACATAAATTGATAAGTATAATTTTTTTTTTCAACAGGGTTAACTTTTAATTTTTTGCTTTTTAAACTTTTTACATATTTTGTTTCTAATCCTTCCAAAACATTTTAATATAAATGCTACCAGAGTGAACCTACATAATAAAGTCCTTCGCATATCCTGTTTGCTTTTAGGAAGACGTTATTAACATTAATTTTTCCAGTCCTGGAGTTAAGAGAAAGGAGGAGCCTCTGCAGAGCTTATCTTTTGTTCTGATGAAGTGGTCCTGAAAACACTGACAAGGTCTCTCGAAGAGCCGCGACGGTTAGTTCAGAGGTAAGACGAAGATGGAGCACGATGTCTTAGGTAAGACACGAATCTTTACACACGTATGTATGCGTGTGAAGGAAAAACCGTTTTGTCACTCCAACGGTTTCTTTTTTATTAACTTGCAAAGTCTATTGAAGGTTGGGGCAAGGCCGGTCACCTTTCAGCGTATCAGTCTCAGCACGTTACCCTGTGTTTTGTTTTGTTTTCATTTTCTTTTCATCCCAGGAAAGGTGCTGGTTCGAGATGCTACAAGTGAACCAAAAGAGCCAACAGCTTGGCATAGGTAGAAAAAGCAAACTCAAAACGGAAACTCGGGGACTCTGAACGCGGATCCTGAGGGGCCTGCGTTAACCCTTAGGCGCTGCAACAGGGATCCCCGGAGTCTACAGGCCGACTAGCAGGAACAGAGGTGAGGAGCCGGGGCCCATTGGGGGTGTGGGCTGTCCTCTCCAAGGAGGCACTTCTGTCGTCCGGCGCCTGGTCAGGGCCCAGGATAGGCACCGAGTCCCTACGGAGTGGAGCAGAGACGTGGCGAGGAACCGCTCAGATGTCCGCAGATGCGGGCGTCAGCTTAACCTGTCCTCGCCAGGAGTGCTCGCTCGCCGAGTCCACCCGCCCACCTCCGGGGCTCTGGAGGGCCGCAGGCCTGGGGATGGCTCGGGCGGGGCCCCAGGTGAAGGGCGCCCGAGTTCGTCTGAGGCAGTCATCGCTCTCCAGCCTCCACAGTCGCGGGAGCCGCCCGGACCCGCACCGAAACAGCAGCTGTGACTGACAAGTCACCGCCCGGCGCGCCAGAGCCCCCCCCCGCCCCCTCCTCCCCCCCCCGCCCCCTCCTCCCCCCCCCGCCCCGATACGTCATGGAAACACGGACGTCAGAGCCTCTCAGCCAATCCCTGGCAGCGGCCGGAGGAATGGTGCGAGCGGGAGGGGGCGGGGGCAGCGGCCGGCCGAGGCGTTAGGCGGAGGAAGAGAGGGAGGGGCGCGCGGAGGCGCGAGTCCCCCCGCCCCTCACTCGGGCCACCCTTTCCCCACCCCGCGGCAAGTTCTAGTCGCCGGGGGCGCGCTGGACTGCCGGCGGTGCGCTCGCCGGGTCCTCCCCTTAAACGTCCTCTCCGCGCCGCTCGGCCCCTAGTCTCCGTCCTAGCCGCGCTTCCTCCGCGCGCGCGTCCCTGCCCGCCCCCAGGCTCCCCGCGGGCCGCGTCACGTGATCGCGCCTAGCCAAGGCGGCGGCGGCGGCGGCGGCGGCGGCGGCGGCGGGAGAGGCGGCGGCGGGAGAGGCGGCGCGAGGTTCGGCGGCGGCGGCATTGGCACTTGCTGCGCTGCCAGCGTGGAGCGGGAGACGTGAAGGTGTGGAGAAAAGGGAGCGCCAGACCGGAACGGGTGAGTTCTCCTCCCCTGTCTTCCCCGTCAATCTTGCGGGCCACCCGGTGCAAACGGGGCCCCTGCCCGAAGCTTCGCGAAGCCCCCTTGTGCTCGACTGTCCGCTTCCCGGGGGCCGCGGGCCTCTCCTGGGGCGGACCGGGCTGCGGTGCTCACGAAGGGGCTGCACCCCGCCCGCTGCTGCTGTTGCGGACGGCGGCGTGAGGCCGGCGGAGCTGCCCGTGGTGAGCGCGGCGCGCCCTGTGTGCGGCTCTGCGGAGCCCAGGAGGCGGGTCCTGCGGGGACTCGGGCGGCCACTCGGCGGCTGCCGGGCTCTGTGCGCGGGCCGGGCCGGGCGCCGCCGCCGCCTCCTCCTCCGCCGCCGCCGCCGCCGCCTCCTCACAGTGCAGCGTGAGTAGGGAGCCCCGGCTGGTGGACGCCGAGCCTCTCGGCTCTACGGCCGCCTTATCCTCGAGGTGCAACCGAACCTCCGCGTGGCGCCCGGAGTCCTGCGAGCCTCCTTCCGACGCGCGGAGGACCGAGCCCCCCTTCTCTGCGCTTCCCGCTGTCCTCGCCGCCCCTTCTCCCGACCCTCCTGCAGCCTCCCCTTCCTTTCCTCCTCAGAAAACGGTTCCTGCTGCCGGGCGAGGTGAGTGTCGGCTGCCTCCCGCCCGCGGCGGGGGCGGCGGGGCAGGTCACCTGCGGGGGAGGCCGGGCGGAACGCTGAGGTCGGGGCGGCGCGGCGGGGATCCTGACAGCTGGGTGCTCCGCGGACTGCGCGGATTCCGGAGAAGTTGGCGGGGGCGTTCGGGGGGCCCCTTGCAGGTGGTCTCCCGCCGTGCCTGCCCCGGGAAACCGTAAAGGTGAGCGGGTTCTTATGCGTGCGCCCCAGCGCTGGGTCCGGCCAGTAGTCTCCGCCCAGGGCCCGAGGGACGGGGCTCGGTGGTGGGACTTCGCGTCTTCACCCGCAGTTCTTTGGCTTCTCCCAGCCTCCTCGGCCGCGCCATAGCCCATCCTGCCGCCGGTCGCCCCCTCCCCGGCGCCTGGTGACCTTGAGGGCAGCGGTGCCCAGCACTGTTTCCCCGCGCCCCGGGAGGGTCACCCCTCTAATCCCCGGCTTCGGCCCCACTGGCGCTCCGCAGGCGGAGAGTGGGGCCCACGTTGGCCCCCGGCCCGGGCCGGTTGATTGATGCGTGTCACACCGGACGGTGATTCCCCGGGAGTTGGCGAATTGCCTCGCCTTTCTCCCGGCGTCTCCTGTCTGGCCCCCCAGGATGTTCACGGTTGCTTCCTATTCGCTTTTTTAGACTTAGTGTAAAAGAAAGGGAGGAAAAAACCCCCTGCGTCCTCCACTTCTTTTTGGGAAGGGTCAATGAGAAAGAACCGCGTTCCATTTGCGGTGTTGTGGGGTGTGCTCCCTTTATTCCTTCCTGCGGGAGAATCCGGTGGCTAAGCTA
The DNA here is from genome assembly GCF_036321535.1 of Camelus dromedarius. Lineage (NCBI taxonomy): Eukaryota > Metazoa > Chordata > Mammalia > Artiodactyla > Camelidae > Camelus > Camelus dromedarius. The sequence goes on from NC_087447.1 coordinate 72,547,242, forward strand.
GTTAGCGACCCCTGGTCTGCGCCGCGGTCACTAGCCGGGTTGGTCTCTGTGCGCATTTCATTCACCAGTTTTCTGCGGGACTCGCAGCGCTGGGAGTACTCGCATCCTGTGCGGTGCCGCGGTGCTTGGCGCTGAAGGAAGGACGAGAGGTGCAGAGGGGGTCTTTAAATCTGCGGAGGTGTCGACCGATCTCTGCGGGCGTGTATTTGCCTTTCCTGGGGTTAGAGCGCAGCAGACAGCCACCTTTCGCTATGCATAAGCTGTGCATGCTACTTTTCTGGGTTTCTTAATCATTTAATGGCTTCTGTTGGTATCGACTGCTATTCATGATAAATTAGTTGTATGGGTTTTTGTTCATATGAGTGTGGATATCTGCATATATGTGGACCATCCGCCTTTCAACATGGAAGCCTTTGTTGTGTTTAACCTCCTCCACCTGAAGACAGTCTTACTTTAAAATAAAGCTCTTGTTCAGCGTGGGTGTATTTTATAATAAGAAGTACTTGTAAGGATCTGCTTTGTATGAGGCTTTCTTCGGGGTGAGGGTGTGTAACCCTTTGGATGGTGGCCCACGTGAGTGAATGAAGGGCCTTCACTGCTTGCCCTCCTGCCAGCCTTCCCCAGACTCCCTGCCCTTGTGTGTGGCAGAGGCGAATTGGGGGAATTAGAGGGATTGGAGGAGAATCTGCCTTTTGTACTTGAGCGTTTCACTTGGATCTCCCTTGCCCTCTTTTTCTTTTTCTTTTTCTTCTTTTTTGTCCTGGTGAGTTCAAATTTGAAGTAAATGAAACATTTTCCTTAAAGGGCATATTTGAAAAACTAGTATATGAAATGGGTTTGATTTGGCCGTGATTTCAGGGGGATGTTTTAGTAGTTTCTATCTTACTTCGCATGAGACAGTTAAATTGCTGTAATTAAGGGTGGATTTCTCTTGATTTTGGCTTGGGTGTAACTTTGAAAAGTAACTGTTGTTTCCTACCATATAGTCTGCAAAAGTGACTCACAAACGGGTGAGTTGAGGACAGAGCGCCACCTTTAAAATTTCGGCATTTTCTTTTATTAAAATGGTGAAAATTATGCCTTCTTGATTTTTATTGCAATTGTCTTTCCTGGCACCCCCATTTAGATGCATAAGGTGAAATTGTCTTCATTTTCTTTGTAATTCCTCACTCTGTAATTCCTCACTCTGAAGGTGGGATTTCTGCATTTGTATGGGAAATCATGGTTTTTTTAATGGAAGCTTGGAATTTAATCTAGAACTCTGAGATGAAGCAATAAACTAGATTTGATTTGTGCTTATAATAAAATAGTGGGGGCAAAGATAGTGTGGATCTACTTAGGAAAAGAAGTAAGGAAAGTAATAGCTTCATCATAAATAGATGTTTATTTAAAACTAGCCATCGCCACTAAGTTAGGGTACCTACCAGCATGATAGTGGTTTTATAAATGTTTTTAGCTTCAAGTGCTATTAGCAGATTGTAAAGTAAACATGCAAAAAATTAAGCTTGTTTGAATAAGGTATAGTAATTCTTTTTTTGCTTTTCATCTTCCGACAGCTTTCCTTTTATGGTTTGCGAGTTTTACAATTGTTTTTAAATAATACAAATGAGGACTTCCAGCTGGAGTACTTACACTCAAAGTTGTTGAAGACCATATTGGAAAAAGTGGTTTCTGCGTATGGCTCTTCTCAAATGTATCTCATATAAAAATAAATGGAGTTTTTAATGCTTAGAAAACAAATGCTGTAGTGACAGCTGAATGGGTGAAATTTCTTTCCTTGCCCACTTGTTCTCTCCTGCACCCTTCTCCCCCATATCAAAAATTTAAGGTACTCTAACTCTTTAGACACAGGGTACTTTTTGATGATTATGACTGCAGGTGTAACATAAAGAAAAAAAGATTTAGCTTTTCAAGTAATGAATAAATTAATGTGTGGATATTACCCAAATATAGTTTTAATTACAAACCACAAGATAGTACCGTTTCTGTCTGCATTTAAGTTTTAATTCTGCACTTGCAGTTTTTACATAGACTTTTGTGTGCATAAGCTATTGAGCTATAGATAGTTTTATTAAACTAAAAAACCCACTTGAGATGAAAGGTGGTTTATGCTCGTCAATCTGTAGAATATGGTCCCAGGTTAAAGGACATTATTTGAGCAATGAGGTTGATGTATGCAGAGTGATTACATATCATTATGCATACTTTGATAAAATCCTTGTTTTGTGGGTTATTTTTACCAGTTTCTTCTGACAGATTAACTTTGTTTTCGATGAAACATTCTCTTGCCATGTGAATTGAATTGCTTAGGTCAACAAGTTTTAAGAGGAATGGCTCATTAAACCATTGGTGGTCGTTAGTAACAGAAAAGTGTCCCTTTTTTCCTTACGTTTTTACACATGCATACAATTGAAACTGGTCATTTTCACTTTTTAAATCTGGAATTTTGTAATGAATGAGATCATGAAGCAGAAACTTAAGAATTAAATTTTTGCAGCTTGGGTAAGAGTATTGCCCAGTTGAAAGGGAATAACTATTTTCTAGTAAGTATCATGATGTATAGAAGGGCACTGTGAGAGTAGCTTATTTTGGAATATATAGAATCTGAAGTAAAGTTGAAGGAAAATGATACAATAGTTAAGGGAAAAATTTTCCCCCAAAACTTTAAAAGATTTATCTTTTAGCTTTTATAAATGTTTTAGGTACACACACATACATCATTGCCTTGTTAAAATTTTTTATTGTGGAAACTGCACAACATGTCAAAGTAGAGAGAATAATATACTTACTGACCAGTTTTGACAGTTAAGAATTCATGGTGCATCTAATTTCTGTTTTTACACAAGAAACAGGTCTATATAAATGGGAACATAGGGCAGATACTTGAATTGAATTCCTATGTTTTATATTTGTAATTTATAGGATTTACACAATAACGTCCAATATCTAATTGCATCCAAAAGATCAATTTTTATGTTCATTGTTTCTGTGATAGCCTGTTTTACAGCAGGCACCTAAAGACAATGTCTCTTAAATTTTAATGATAATGCCTTTGATTTAAAAAATGCTTTACAGTATTATAGAATGTATTAAATACTATCTCATTTGATTTTCACAATAAATATTTCTGTGAAGTGAGTAAAATAGATAGCTGTGCCTTCCTTTTTCTTAGGTAGGTGAAATAATTTGTCTAGGCCCTAAGGTCATAGAATCTGGCCAGCAGCTGGATTAACCAGAACTGAGCTCTAGGTGGCTTCTAGGTTTTGCTTCATTGCTCTTTCCATTACACATGTGTATGTAAGTATATGAAAGTTATATAAGTTTATGAAAAATCAGTTTCTGACCAGAGTAAATTTAATAGTAGATTATAAACAGTTTTGTTTGGATTTAACTTTATAAATTTAATCATTGCCTCTATTTGGTGTTATGTAAACAGTTCATACCCTGATTTTGTTAACAGCCGAGTAAATGAATTTGATCATATTTGAAATACTGTATTGTTAATATGATGGATTGGATGATCTTTAAGTTAAGAATTTTATTCTGAAAGACCTGTTGGTCTTTGAAATGATTAGAGGATATTTTAACTTGAGTTAAAAATAAAGTGGCCTATACTTAAAAGTTTCTTCTTTTAATTTCTGCTGTGATTTTTTTTAATGCATTTGTTTTTCTGCCACAGCATATTTATTACCTAAGTCTTTTTGAAATATTAATTTGGTATGTAATGAAATTTAATTTTAAAAGGCCACAAATGAGATTTTAGTTTTCAAAATCCAAAGCCTTGTTATAAATCTCACAGGGAAGGTGGTGGTTCTCCTGTATGTGTGCACGAGGACCGCCTTGGGGAGTTGCTGAAAGTGCAGGTCCCCTGGCGTTGCCCCTGCAAATCTGATTCAGCAGATATGGGGTGGGGCCGAGGAGTCAGCATCTTGAGAAACACTGACCCTGAATTTATATCTAGGTTAAAATTACGTTACATAGTAGAGATCCTTTATAAATTGGAAGGATGACATAGATGTATTTGATTTTGAACGTGGCAGAGTTAGTGTTTTCAAGTAATTTTGACTGTTATAGCCAAGTTTGATTTGGGATTTGGTGATTTTTATGACAGTTGTAAAACTGGCAAATTGAAAATATTTTTGTTATCTGTGTGCAGTCTTTCAAAAGATCCATCTACAGTTATTTATTAAGTTAGTTATTAAGTGCTATAAAGTCCTAGACACAGAATGTTCTTCTCTTTTTTGTGCCCCAGTGTCTACCATTTTGAAATGACTTGAACAGGGGGCTCATTAATGTAAACATAATGCATGCTGTGTCAGTACAGTACTGTACATTTATACCTTAGTCTAGCGCTTAATTTTTGTAAGAAGGGAAGACTTTGGATGTTCCTTCAAATTAAAAAGACATAAATTGATGGATAAGTAGTATACCTTATTAATTTCAGTTAACAAGTAGTTATTCTTTCCAAAAATAGCAGGTTTGTCCTTAATGACCTTTCAGATGTAAGATAATGATATAAGACTAATTGGTAATTTATCATCTGTGCAAGAAAACAGAAGTTAACTGCTATTATATGTAAATATTAAATAACAGTTTATGTAGTTCAGTACAAATGTACTGTAGGGTCCATTTGATGTAAACTGATCTGACTTTTTTAACCATTTTATCTAGTGCTGTGTACCCCATATGGATTTCTTTCTATTTAAGAACAGATTTAAAATGCAATTGTTTTTGCTTTACTTATGACACTGTAGTAAATAGCCTGCATCTGTTTTTAAAGTACATTTTATAATGAAATTAATTTCAAAACAAGTCCATCTCAAGACTGTGCTGAAGTTTTTTGTTCATTTTTTCCAAAAACTTAGGCTTGTTGGTTATGCTTTAGGATATATTTAGGAATCATAAGTTATAATTTATTAATGCTTGTGGAAATCTAAATTAATAAAGATTTCTGGCAGAGAGATCCAGATAAACTGTGGAAGAGACTTTTCACCATATTCTTTTAAAGCTATTTTATATATAAAAACAGGACTGGGACTGTTAATTATTCTAAACAGTATGTAGTGTTTTTAGTTACCTCTTCGGTAAGAATATTATTTGGTATTTCTAAGTACAATAACTTCCAACAATGTGGAATCTCAAAATTCAGGATACCTGCTTTTTATTAATGTTAAAGTCACCTGGGCCTCTGGAGGAACGCGTAAGGATGGTTTTGAATGGACCAGTGCTTGCTTACATTGTGAAATCTGAGATTATACCCTCTAACTGTAAGCTGGTATCACTACTGTAAAGACCTGATAAATTTATGACTGAAAGTTGTATTTTCTGAAAAGTAGCTCTTAAAAAGAATTTGTTTAAAAGGTGCCTTTAAAATAACTTGATTATTAACAATGTGAATTTATTGTTCATTGGGTTAACTAAGTTTGCTCCCTGAAAGATGTTAAGCAGTGTTTCACTCTCAAAATTCTCAAATCTGCTGCTTTAATCTACTTTTGATATTTGTGCCAGATTTTTGTTTTGTTTTGTTTTGTTTTTAAATAGCTTTCCTGCTGTCGTTTCTTCAGTAAAAGCTTCAGTGGTTCCTCATTTTTCTCTTTATCAAGATGCAACTTGACTTTGAAGACCTTTTATAAAGTTAGCTCCGTATTTTCTAAAGTGTGTTTTAGAACCCTGATTCTAAGAAATATTAATAGGGATTTTATGGAGGGGAGGAGAAAACCCAAATCCAAGATATGCTGGTTTATGCAGTTTTCCCATTTGGGACTTCTCCCATACTTTGGTATACTAACATGGACTGAATCTATCTAAATGTGTTTAGCATTTTGCTCCCTTATTTCACAGAATCCCTTTTAGTGAAGCATCCACTTGTTACTTTGTATATTACTTAACCAGGGTCACCACTTTGCACACCTCCAGGAGGTGCTGTTCGCATAGGACACAATATAAATCATGTTTCCTGGAGTTGAAAGCAGTGTGCAGGACTGTAGTACTGTTGACTGCCTGCTGCATGGCAGTCATGTCTGACAGTCTTCTCCCTACACTCTTCTCACATCTTTGGCTTTGACTTCATAATGTTTTTCCTCTCACCTGATAGGACCTGTGATCTTGTCAATCCAAGGGTGGCCATATGTCAAAACTCCACATTAGTCTACCTTTCCCAGTCATCACTCATTGATTTCCTTGTCTGAATTTCTCTACATTTATAGTCTGGCCATACACTTCCCATCTATTATATATCCTTTTTGTCTTAGTAATTTCATTTGGGGATAATATGAATTCAGATAAGAACATGGGTTTTCGAGGATATGTAGAGTTTTATCCCACAGACGTTCAATCAGTATTTTTTGGACATATTGACTTAAGATTTTGACATTGTATAGCTTGCATGAAGGTAAAGCAGATAAAGTGGAGGCATTTTTCTTAGAGCATTTCTAAAGCCTTTTTTCATTTGAAATTTTAACTTTCCTCAGTTGGATTCATAGGACAGCCTGTTTTATTTCTGGAGGGCAGCTACATTTCATAGAATGTTAGGACAATAGAATTTGGCGTCTATATACAAAGTGTTCTCCATTTCTTAATTGCAGTGTAGTAGCTGGTCCGTTTTAGATTTTATTCTAATTGTAATTAGTCATTATAGTAGCTATAATTTTTATCTTAAAATGACAAGTTTCACTTTTCCTTTAGCTTGTGACATCTTTTCCTTTCATCAGGATTGATGTTCTCAAGATATGTGTGTTACACCTTTAATTCATTATCATACTGTGTATAATGTAAAATGCCATAATTTAAAGCATATATTCTGATCTAAAATTTAAAATATGATACCCTTGTAGTTACTGTTTATCAACAGGAAAACTGTTGGAGCCAGGTTTTTAAATGTCTGTTTGCTGCAGGTTCTGACTTTTCTGAGAGTTCTTTTCCATGAAATGAGTATGAACAGTTGGCTCATGACCAACAGGATCATGGTAGGCATCAGAAATGGGTTTAAGTGTATGGTTTTCGTGAAAGTTTAAAGCATAGCAATGTGGTTATTCTTCTAACTGCTTTACTTAGGTCAAGAAAAGAAAGCCTGTAGTTGTATCATTTCTGTTGAATGCTCATGGAGTCATAATTTCAGACATTTGAGCAATTAATGCTTCCTGTAGATTTAGGATGCAAACTGTTACATATCAGTATGCTCAAAAGAAGTTGCTCTCCAGAGATTACTCCTCAGTGATGAGCACAGCTGAAAGCGCACAGGTGCGTCGCTCTTGAGTAGTCTCCCAACCCTGTTATATTTTATAGACCTAATTGTTGCTAAGATATTATAGAAGGACTTAAATGTTGATCAAAAGAGAAGTGTAGAATGGTTTTGGTAGTGAAAAGAAAAAAAATCTGTGAAGGCAGAAATCATTGGATCCAGCAAAAATGAGATGGGTTAGAGGATGATCTTTTCTACTGGATTTGGATCTTTTCTTCTTGGGACACACATGGGTGACACTGGCATATAGTCCATGCTCCCTTGCTTATACCTAGGGTTATGAAAAATTTTCAGTTCCTTTGCTATAATTCTGTCTTTTTCTCTATTTATGCCCCAAATCAAGTGAGTGATGCTTTAACTGCTGTTTGTTTCAAAAGATATATGGAGATAAATCAGACTATGAATTTTTATTCATTTCCATGATGAGAGAACACATAATGTGTAGACGGTCCAGCACATTGTAATACCTTAATATGAAAGGTCATACAGCCTGCAACTACTGAAATAGATAGCAAATATTCTTTAAATGTACAGTTGGGTTTGCAAATACCCACAGGGGCCAGAAACTGAGACAAAACCCTGGCAGAGTTGGGGAAAGGACTGTTAGTGTCAGTAACCCAGAACTATAGTAGTTATTACAGAAGCAGACAAAAGGGATGAAGCCAGGGGCAAGCAGAGTGAATTAATTCTAAGTTCCACAAAAAAGCTAAGAGCAACCAAGGGTTACTACTTCAGAAATTGGTGGACTTAAAAAAAAAATAGATGAAGATGACCAGCAGCAGAAGGAAATTTGTCTCTCTTGGGTTGGTCTTGACTTGCCCTGAGACTTGTCCCCTTTCAGGGCTTTATTGGTGAAACATTTTTGTAGTTAGACCAAGAGCGTTTCCCTTTGGAGAAGTTCTGAGTTTATTTGTGTCCTGTGTCCCAACTCATTTATTCATCAACTCTAGACTGCTATCATCATGTATTTTTTTCAAGTTTGAGTTTATGAAACTAGAAAATACATAAGTTAACACTTTACCTTGAACAAATCAATAGAAACAACCACCATGATGTAGTGGAACTTTAATAGAACTTCTTCCATGAAGAGACTATTAAATAAGACAGTATGAAATAAGACCAGTAAGTTTTGAAAAAAAAATTCCAACGATTTTATAATAGTCAAAAATACAGTCTTTGAAATTAAACACTCAGTAGAGAAATGAAACAGTAGATTAGACACAATTAAAGTAAGATTTAGTAAACACCAGAGAATTCATCCATCATGCAATGTAAAGAGACAAAAATGGGAATTTCTGAAGGGTCAATTATAAGACATGGAGGATAGAATGACAAGTTACAGTAAAATTTTAATGGAACTCTGATAGAAGTAAACAGAAGATAGGAAAGAGGTAATATTCATAGAGCTATGTTTTTGAATTGATGAAAAACATGAATCCAGACTGAGTCTCAGTCAGGAGAGAAACACTCAGACACATTATACTGACACTAGAGGACACCAGAAAAAAAAAGTGTAAATGCAACAAGCAAGAAAAAATATGGTTTAGTTGCAAGATAAGTCAACTAGATGGACAGCAAATTTTGTAGCAGAACCAGTAAAAGCCAGAAACGATAGACTAACCTATTTAAATGACATTTGAACAAAATCTTAATGTGGATATGTAAGACAGCCTTGTGAATTTCAGAGGGAAGGGGTGGGAGAACATTCTGGGCCAAGGTCATGGGGCTACGAAGTCCCTTAGATAAGGAGATGACTTGTTCAAAGAAAAGGTCAGAATGGCTGGAGTGTACTGAGAGAAGAGGACAGAAGAAGCAGATGAAATCCAAGAAGAAACAGGGCCAGGCTCCATGGAGCCCTTGGGGCTGTGAGTGAGTGAGGTGTGAACAATTGCAGGGTTTTGAGCACAGAAGTGACAGGATCTGATTCACACTTTAGAGTGATTACAGCGAGTTTTGAAAATAACCTGTTAGGGAGCAAGGGCTCAATTAGGGAGACCACCTAAGAGGCTGTTGTCCAGGTAATCCAAGCTTGGCCCTTGGTATCGGAACAGTAGACGTGGTAAAAATGGTTCCGATTCTGGGACTATTGTGAAGGTAGAGTCAACGGAATTTCCTGATTGATTAGATATAGAGTGAGGCAAAAAGGGCGGAATCAGAGATGATTCAATGATGCGGGGCTTGAGAAACCTGAAGTCTGAAATTGCCTTCAACTGTGATGAAGAGGTGGCAACTGAAGTCCATCTTGGAGAGGGAATACAACTTCAATTTTAAACATATTATGTTTGATAAGAAAGTTCAAGTGCAAGATGAGGTTGCTAGAACTGAGTTCTTTCACCACCTTTTGCTCTTATCACTTAACCCTGCCCTCAACTTAGTAATTAGTCCCTTCATTAAAATCTCTTCAATTATCTTGTCTGAGATTTCTGTTTCCTGTTACAACTGTGAATGATATAATTATTAAATGAATAACTGATTAAGGTAATACAAACTCTTTCACCTGCTTGGGTCCTTAATTCCCCAATCTTTTAAAGTGTATGTTTTGTCACAAATGGATTTTTCAGAACTAAAAAGAAAAATCACTAGGCTTAATTAGTAATAATGTATTTATCTTAGCCAAATTGTAAATAATGAAAATAAGATATGTCACTTTAATGAAACTTTCATAAATAGTAAATAAGGAAACATTTAACAGATGACCTGGAGTGTCCCATGTTTAATTCACCTGCTATTGTCTGCTACTGTAGGAATAATTGTGGACAAGCGATATGTGCATTTGGGATTTTTGGTTTTGTTTTGCTTTGTTCTGTTTCTTTCCCAGGCTGAAAGTCAACAATGATGTGTCCCGGCAAAGTCCAGGAATGCTATTGATCATATGTCTATAGAAAGGGAAAATAATATACATAAAACTCTGTCCAAAGTTATAATTAACTGACAAAGAGAGATTTTCATAACAGAAAACATTGGATATTTGGGGAAAATGGATGCAAAAATATGGAATTTGTCAATTAGTTCTATGGAGATGTGAAACAAAACACGCTTAAAGCTAATGGAGGTCTAGATTCTCCCAAGGGGAGAAACTAGACCCTTTATCTTTTCTGTTTAATTTCACTTGTGAATTAATACACATCTTCCAAGCCCTGGTCTCCCTGCTTCATGCTTGCGGGACAGAGCAGGATGGAGGAAGGAGTGCTCCCTACAAAACCACCCTGATCCAAAACAGATGCCACTCATGTTCCAACACCTACTCAAACAACGCCCCTTGCAGGTGTCACGCTCAGTAAAACATCTGCTCTCCAAAACTCAGGATGAATTAAAGAGAGAAAGAAGTAAAAGCCATACTTTTTAGAACTACATTTATATTGGAATTTAAACACCCAAGTGAAAGAGATTTACATAAAAGAATATGACCTACATGGTATCATGTACATGAGTGAAAATTGTTTCTCAGTTCTTCATAAAATTTCAGCTTGACTGGCAGGTACAATGTAAAAACAATATGCACACTCTGCTTTCATTTAGATCTTCACTCTCCCATGTCACATTGGATTGTATATATATATATATATTTTCAGTATTTTACCACAGCAATAATCACTTCAAAGCATATTCGTGCTGTGCCCTTATGTGACATAAACAAATATGTGCCAGCACACTGAATTCTCACTTTAACCCTTGGTCTAGCATGGCTAAATATAAGTGGCATTTTCCCTATTTCTGTGGAGAATGTAAAGTAGTGATTTTGCATGCTGCCCCCTCCCCCACATATATACCCCACATCACATCATATCAGGTCAGCTACTCACATAGACTAAGTCAACAAAATTTTATCAAATATGTTTCATACTCCAAGAACTGGGAACTAGTGTGTTTACTTAATAATGTGCATTTAATTCTCATATGTGAGCTCATAAATATCTACTAAATGCTTAATGCATGCTAGTCAATATACTAAATAGAAGGGAAACCAAAACATGGATAGGTTTCCTATAGCATAATGGTAAAGAAAAAAACATTTTTACATCATAAATACAAAATATGCACATGATGTTACATGTTAAAATAGGTACAGGCAGGGTGGGACAGGGGGCCACAGAGGAGGCTGCTTATTTAAACCTGAAACTTCAGAGTAAGTTTCCTGAAAGAGATGACTTGATATTATTGGCCAAACGTCACACAAAAATAGACCTAAGGTACTTTGGAATCCAAAAAAGTAATACTTACCATGCTAGAATGAGGTATCCCAGTTTTTAATATTTTAACAATTTATTAGACATGATTCTTTTTGACAATTTACTCTTTCTTGAACACAGTAACCTAAGAATTACTGTCTAGAATTATTTTCAATGATATATAAACTCTTTTAGCTTTGCATTTTTTTAATATTTTATTTTATTCATTTATTTTTTGTTTTGTTTTGTTTTATTTGTTTTGTTTTGTTTTGGGAGGAGGTAATTAGGTTTATTTATTTAATTATTTTAACGGAGGTACTGGGAATTGAACCCAGGACCTCGTGCATGCTAAGCACACATTCTCCTGAGCTGTGCCCTCCCCTCACCTTTGCGTTATTTTAGTGATGAAATTTTTTTTATGGATAAGTAGATATGGTACTTCATGGGCTATTGTGATATTAAAACTGGATATTTCCAGCAAGGATTCCTGTAAGGGGCTGCTAGAATAAGGAAAGTGGAATAAATGATAAGCCCTAAACCGAACAGTAAATATGTGTGTGGAGCTTGGATGAAGTAATCATTTGTGCTTCCATGGTACAGTCGGCAGGACCTACTACATATGGCGGGCTGTGCAGGAGTGAGAGGAAGGGCTCTGAGCGGCTCCCAGGATTCTGACTTGGTGGATTAGACGTGTGGTAGTGAGGAATGCAGATGAAAGAGCAGTTTTAGGCGTACTGGAGTGAAAGTGGACGTGAAAGTTCCAAGTGTCCTTACGGTCTAAAGCTTAGACAAATCAGAGCTCAAGAAGCATTTGAAAGTTATCTGCATGCAGATGATAATTAAAACTATGAGGACAGATGAGACCATCCAAAGGGGACATACAGAAGCCAAAGATAAAAACCAGAGTAGGAACCCAAAGCAATAACAATATTTAAGCAAGAGGCTGGGAGAATATCAGTGTTCACAAGGGGAGAGAACAAGAGGAAAATATCAGTGACCTATGGAAAACCTGGAGAGAATAAATAGTGCCATGAAAGTCAAGTGAACAGACAGTTTTCAAAAGAAAATCAGTTGTATCCATTTTGGTAGAAATATCCAGCAATGCTGTAGTCCCAGTAAGGGACTATACACTTCAATTTCCAGGAATTGAAAACTAAGGAATTCAGATCAACCTCCTGCTGGGGAGAACCAAAAAATAAAAGTAAGAAGGTTGGACTAAACGAAAGAAAATAAAGTCATCAGAAATTTAACACTATATTGAAGAAGATACAGAGGGTAAATAGAATGATTTTCTCCATTTTGCTTACATTTAGTAAATTGTGAACAGATGCATGTAACAAGTTTCCTTGTAGAAGGAACGACTATCTTATGAGGAAGCGTGAGAGAATTTGAGAATTGAAGAAAACTCACACTGATGGGTTACAATGAAAATTGTGAAATATTGTCACATTTCCGTGTCCTTAGATATTTCTCCATTCTGTTTCTCTGAAGTGTGGGTAGTCTAGCTCTCACACATTGCAACTTATCTGAACTGTCTTCAAATCTAAAACTCTGAAAGAGGAAGTTTTCAGAAACAAATCATGTCAGAGCAGGAAAAAAAAACCCTTTTGGGTGTCTTCAGAGATGGTTGTAGATGACATCAACTCCTGAAATTGTTTGCAGACCGTTTTGCTCCTCTTTGTTGTTTTTCTGTTTCAGAAGAATTGTCTTTCCAAGGGGACTATTTAAAAGAGGGACCGTGAGGACAAAACATAACATGCTGGAAAGGCTACCTCTGAGTATAACATAGTAAACGAGCGAGCTCTGGCTCTGGCTAAACAAAGATTTCTTTTCCCTTTGATTTTGAATGCAAAATTTGAAAAAAAAAGTTATTTTGTTATCTTAAGTAATATTTTTTTTCCGGAGGCTTTAAGTGTTTCTCCAATTTAGTTTGTTTTACAACATATGAAATTATTCGTTAGGAGTAATGAATTTTAACGTCCTTAAACAGTAACATTTTTAAGAACAAGTTGGTTGTGATGCCGTAACTGCCCTCTAATAGCTTGCACAACTGTATATAAAACATGAATTTACATAAGAAACACATTTCATGACGGCAGAAAAAAATGAATTTAGCATTAAAAAAAACCTTACTTTTTGGAGTGTATGAAAAGCTGTGAAGGAGGGCAGTTATTTATACAATATCAAGACAATGACAGGAAGTAAAAGGAAAAAGGAAAAAAGATGTCTGTAAAATCTCATTGATTCATCAGAAACTTTTTAACTGGCATAATGAACTTAACAGTCTTGTCTATATGAGATGGCATACAGGGAATGAATAGAGAAGACTTCTCAACATGTGCCCTTCCTTTACTTCAGTTCATCCCCACCTATGGCTTTAATTACCATCTAATTGCCAGCTACCCTCAGATCCACATTGTATATTCTCCATCTCTCTGACAGTTAACTCTTTTTTTTAAAAATTGTTTTGACTATTTTAGATCATTTGAATTTCCATATACGTTTTATTTTATTTTTTATTTTTTGGAAGGGGAGGTAATCAGGTTTATTTATTTATTTATTTAATGGAGGTACTGAGGGCTGAACCTAGTACCTTGTGCATGCGGAGCCAGCACTCTACCACTAAGCTATACCCTCCCCTCTTCTCCTATGGTTAACGCTTGCATTTGCCTGGCTCAGAGGTACTTCAGACTTCACCTAATATCAAACACATGATCTTTCTGTGTAGACTGACTCTTGTCCAAGAGCTTCTATTTCCATGAATGGCACAACCATTTATCTGGCTTAATAAGACAGAAACCTGGAGTCATCTTTGACACCCTTCTTCCCTTTTCTATTATTACAAAGTGTTGTAACTACCTGCATCTCTCGTTTCAAAAGCTATTAATGAGTTTACATTTTGTTTTGGATACAAGTAAATAAGCATTAGAAAATTCTGTTTCAAAAATTTCAGCTCTCATTGCCAAGCCCACTTCATCCTTGACCCCTCTCTGTCTCCATCTCCCCCCTCCTCCCCTCCACATTCTTTTCCTCCATTTCCCTGCCTTACTCTCTTTCTTTCTTTCTTCTTTTTTTTAATCTTTGAGGTGGCTGAAATTTCTTAGTAGTTACATTTCTGTGGATGTTTAATGTGTCCATTCATTAATTTAGACACTCATTCAACAGGTTTTTATTATACACCTCCTTTGTAGATTGCTCTATGCTGGGGGATTCATGTCTCAGTATAAATTACATAATTTCTCATTATAATTTCCAGGAGTTATTTGGGCTCTGTTTAAAAATTGGCTTTCAGATAAGACAAATGTACACCATCATCCTGTACTATTTTTAGATGTTCCATGGACACGCCTATGAATTGTGTTTGCACTGCCTTTCCAACCACATTGTGGATTCATTCATTCAACAACCATAATAATAACAATTATGTGATCAATCCTGTGTTGGGACTAGAATACAAAGATAAATACAGTGTGATTTATACTTATACTATAGCATAGAGAAACAAAAAAATTTTTTTAAAGAAGCTAGGACTTCAACTATACCATGATAGAATGGACAATGTAAAAAATTTTAAATTCCCTGGAAAGAGATTGTCTGGAAACACTTCATGATAAAGAATGTTTTTCTACTCATGACATGTAGTTATTCAGGAGATTTTTGTTTCTCTGGAGTAATATCACAGTACTGACTTTCCCAGCCAACTGAGCTTCCTATACTTAACCTTGGCACTTAGGGTGGGTATATGATGTTCTCAGAAGCCTCTCTCATATCACCAAGTGAGTCGCTTAAAGGAAAGAGCCTCACCTAGTTACAGCAAGTGGTGTGGTGGGTCAGGAAGTAGACACTGAATTTAACCTGTTGTAAATTTCTTCTATGAACATTACTAGTAGTCACAGTAGTAGGAATAGCAATAGTTATAATATTATCCAGAATTGGAATTTTCCAGGTTAGAATTTTGTTCCTTTCTCCTAATTCACTATAGAAGAATCCCTTGAAATCTGGGAAATAGTTGTTAAGTTATCATTATGATTAGAAATATGGTAGTCATGTTGGGATAGGGCAAAGATACCAAGAAAGCAAACTAAAAGGGAAAAAAAGGAACCAGAGTAAATGGATCTGGATATCAAGCCAGTCAAAGTCAGGCCCGCATGAGAAGGTTGACAGGGTGAGCAAGCCAAGATTAGAATACCTGAGACCAGTGTGGAGAGGGGCAAGGAAACCACTCTGGATCAGAATCATAGGTTCAAAGGAAGAGCACACGTTGTCCATCCAAATGGAGAAAGTGCCTGAGCAATTTGCTTCCTAACTTTAAAACAGAGGTTCACTCTCATGGAAAAGCCATTTGCCCGTTAGTTCTCAACAAATCTTGTCCTGAAAGCAAGCAGGAAAATTTTCCTAGTCACAATACTTCCTAAACTAGTTTGCTATAACTAGACAAACTTCTAATTTTAGACAGATAAATAAAAGATGGACATTACAGCTCTAGATACGTGCCTTTATGTTAGTATTGTGATTATCTATCATTGGTGTTGATACCTGAGAGTAGTTAAATCTGGAAGAGATCTTAAATTTTATCCCCATTCCATTATTTTACTGATGGCGTAACTAAGTTCCAGAGAAGCTGAGTGACATGTGAAGGTCACCCTCGTAGTTAGTGTTGAAGCCAGGATTAAACCCTTGACGCTCTAACTTCCAGTATGGTACGTTTTTCTAATGTATCACTTTACACCTAGGTGCAGTTACTCACACACCGGAACGAAATCTACAGTAAAACGTATGAATAACTCTGTCCTAAAAAGTAATTATAACAACGATTAAAATGATTTTTAATTAATCTGTGTAAAAACATATAAATGTGTCATTTCATACTCACACGTGCCACAAAACCCTAGTGGGAAACGTATATGCAAAATTATAAACTTTCATTCAATGAACTATCCAGAAATTGTAGATTTACATAGTTTCTTCATAAATATTGCTTCAAACTATATATCTGTTTTATGCAAAGAAATACCTCACTGAGCAATGCCCTAAAACAATAAAAGTAAATATTTCCATTACAAAAAAAAGAATAGAAAATGATGATGAAGAAGAGAGGGGTAAGGCTTCAATCTGTTAAAAGAGAGCATTGTGTTCTTTGGTAACTCCAAGTTTGAAGGGGGAAGGATAAGTACAGAGGCGTGACAAAGGAACCTCTCCTCTTACCTTGCTGTCATCTCGTACCTTCCTAAAATATGACCCCCTCGGCTGCAAGCAGCTCTCATGAGAGTAGACAAAAAGGGCAGAAAGATCAGCAGCAGAGCCCTCCTCCTTGACAGGTGAATAGAAGTGGCACTTCTCATGCTGTTACTAATTTATTAAGTATTCCAAAGTTAGAATTTAATCGGAATATTTTTGTCACATTATCCATCACCAACTCAGAAGAGATGGAATTTTCTTAAACAGCTGCACAGAGCAGTGCCTTAGGCAGGCTTTTAGTCATTTCAGTTTGTCACAGTGGACGAGTTCCATTTTAATGATTTAGTTAATTGTGTGACAAGCTATGAAAAATGTGAGTGACCCAATACCTAGTCCAAGGAATCTGCCAAGGTCTAAGCGGCTAAGTTCCTGAAAACCATTCTCATTTGCAAATAACCATTTTTTCCTTAAATTCCCACCTTTCCCTTTTCCTTTTATAAATTTCACATGTTAAGCAAAAGTCAAGTTAGAGAATAGCATTTCATTTATATAAAGACAAGATGAACATTAAAAAGTCACTAACAGTTTAAATGATTAAGTTAAATAAGACATGATTTAAGTGAAAAGATAATTAAGTGTTGAAAATGTAATGATCCATTTGACAGTGGGAGAATAGAAGATGCAGAGAATTCCAAATACAACCGCCCCATCTAGAAATCACATTTAGTATTCCTTACAAGAGACTATGAATCTGATTAGTACTGTATTAGTTTAAAACTCAACCTATCACTTAATTAAGGCAAACTCATATTATATAAAATATACACTTTATAATCACATAGAGTCAGGGACAAGTATCTTTTCTAAAACTCATGCATCATAGGAACATCAATCAACAGAAAATAAAAATAACAATATGTGTCTCTACTCTGCTTTGATTTTGTGTGAGAGTTTTATTGTTACCCTAGACCATCCCACTAATTCCTTCTTTCAAAGCATTTAAAGTTTTCACTTCACCTTGGCAGCAAAGTAACAAAGAGAAGAATTCTAGAAATAACTCAAAATATAATTAATAACACACCTTCACATTCAAATCAAAACATACTAATCTCCATGACATTTTGAAACTAAGATGTTCTTTTGAGTCAGAAGATCTAGGTTCAAGTCATCGATAGAAGCATCTTGGTTAATCTCCATGAGCTGTGCTTTTTGCAGCTGTCAGTTTGGACTAATATTTACCTTACATGATGATTGTGAAGAGAAAATGTTAATCTGTGTATAAGCAATGATATAGGTGTTTATTAACAAGACTCTGTGTTATGCTGCCATAAATTAGGCAGTAAGAAGGCAAAAGAGCAAATTCTATGGTGCAGTGAAGGTCTCCAGGTAAGCACCACAACTACAGAGTGACCACTGAAGGATTCCTGGCACCATTCAGGGAAAAAAAAAATAATATATATATATATATATATATGAAATAGAACCCATTCTACAGAAACAAACCATGACATAGTGTAAATAAAAAGCAAATTACAAAATACAGTATTGAACTCATTGAACTCCCTGTTAAATGGATCAGGTGAAGTATTGCATCTTTTGCTTCTCTGTTTTTGTAATAGCCATTCTATGCTCCCAGCACTTCATCACCATGCTCTAAAGACTTTGAAGTGGGATATATGTGCATTGAAATGCAATGCTAAATTGTAGACAGTCACCTGGTCGCAATAAACCAAATGCGTAGCCATTCTGTGACAGCCACCATGTCATCAGTTCACAGTGGGTTTCAGGTTCACAGACTGCAGTGTTGTCTGAATGACTTTCTAAAACACCAGACAGAAGACATACTAACACTCTTCAACCAAAAGATTTAGATGAAAAGGAGAGGGGCTGATGGCATTCATTTATAGTTTCTTTCTTTAAAAAACTAGTGTGTTTTTTAATTTAAAAAAACTTACACACAAAACAAGTTTTTTTTTTTAAAATCTAAAATAAAGCATAAAAATCACTATGTGAGAGATTTTCATTGTTAACCTTTAAGCCATATGATTAGACTAAAATATTTAAAGCTCTGTTGCAAAAGGAACATGTTCTTTAAAAAAGGGATGCAAGATTATTTTTATTTTGGGGAGTTTACATGATGCTCTTATAATATGATTTAGCTCTGCATACATGATCCATTAATTCATCAGAATGTTCACATCTCCATGCAGAATCTGTCTTCCTGCATGCCTACCAAGTCTCCAGTTCTACTACAAAAACTACGTTAAAACTTAATTCATTAATGACTCAATATTGCAGCACTAGTCTCATAATCTATTTACAGCTGACTTTACTTCCAAATTAATTCAAATGGCCAAATGTGGTCCATTATTTATGATCAATCAATCAGCTCACTGTATACCCAGAACCTTCCAGATGTGCTTGTTTATGCCTCATTTATGCCTACTGACCAGGAATTGTGTTTGTGTACCAACTGGAGCATTAGTGTGTAATTATTAATGATACCTCTGCTTACAGTTGCTTAAGCCCAGACATCTTCTGAAGGATCCAGTCACCTTTAGTGGTAAGTTAACAGAATTTTGAAAAAGAACTTTCTCTGTGGGGGATTTTGCATTTCAAATTTATTTTTTTAGGTAAGATCATTAACGGTTAGATAAATAATTTCCTGCAGTATTCATTTCTGGGAAACATATCTGTTCCCATGTGTTTTGCAATTGATCTAAAACTATCCCTTAGATGAGGAATCAGGATAAGTAACCTCCAAGACCTATTTAGTGCAAAATATTTGACACTCAGCCCGGAACAATCACTAATAATTAGTAGGACAGAAACTCTTCCCTAAACTCTGAAGACCAGGGCACCTACTTCATCTTTCTCCTCTTTTCTGACTTTTGTTATTACAAACACTGACAACGTGTTTGGAATTCTCACACTCCTAAGAGAGTTCTTCACGTGGTACCCAGATGACTGAGTGAATCCATTGGTAAGAGGAATGGCTGTAACAGAAAAAGATGTCAGGAAGGTCCTTTGCTTCTCCTCCCTAAATGGCATAGTATCAGAGGAAGAAAGAGGTGGTAAGCAAATGCCACCACCAATATCATGTTATTTCACCTTTCTTATATTTTAGTTTGCTTCCTGATGTCTGCACATAATGTCTCAAGTTCTCAACCTCCTGAAACAATGTTTCACAAAGGGAAAATTAAAAAAAAATAGAACTTTCAGCACTCGAAACCTGACAGTATATGAAATCAGCTAAGCATATATATATATATATATATACACTTAACATTGCTAATCATCAGGGAAATGCAGAGCAACACCACAGTGAGATATTACCTCACATCTGTCGGAATGGCTATCATCAAATGGACCACAAATAACTACTGTCAGAGAGGATGTGGAGAAAAGGGAACCCTTGTCCACTGTTGATGGGAATGTAAACTGGTGCAGCCACTGCAGAAAACAATATGAAGACTCCTCAAAAAACTAAAAATAGAACTCATAGAATCCAGCAATTCCACTCCTAGATACATATCCAAAGACATCAAAAACACTGATTCAAAAAGTTACAAGCACACTGATGTTTATAGCAGTATTATTTACAATTGCCAAGACATGGAAGCAACTTAAGTGTCCAGCAACAGATGAATGGATAAAAAAGCTGTGGGGTGTGTATATACACACACACACACACACACACACAAGTATACATATGACAATGGAATATTACTCATCTATAAAAAAGAATGAAATTTTGCCATTTGCAACAACACAGATGGAGTGTATTATGCTTAGTGAAGTTAAGTCAAACAGAGAACAATACTGTACGTTATCACTTTAATGTGGAATCTAGGAAAATAAACAAACTAGTGAATATAACGAAAAAGAAATGGACTCACAGATATAGACAACAAACTAACGGTTACCAGTGGGGAGAGAACAAAGGGTAAAATAAGCTATAAGGATATATTGTACAGCACAGGGAAATATAGCCAATATTTTATAATAACTACAAGTGGGATATAATCTTTAAAAATTGTGAATGATTATGTTGTACGACTGAAATTTTATACTGTAAATCAACTATACCTCAATTTTAAAAAACAGAAATAAAAAAGTATTCTAGCATAAAATACAAATTCTATTTTTTTCTGTGACAACGGGGAAAAAATCAGAAAATTATCAACAAGATGGAAACACAAGGATGCTGTGAGTATCATTTCTATCCATATCACTCTGCCTCCTGGAATATTTTTATGCCCCCCCATTTTAAGTCCTTTCCCTTTTTCTCTCACCTTGAGCCCCTTCTCCATATGTGTTTACTCAGTGATTTGCTCCCATAAAATCCATCTCCATCTTTCTTTCTCTCCTCAGAGCACCCCTCCTCGTAACCAATTATGGGTGATTCATGGGCAGCATCCAAATCTTCTTAACTCACACCTATGAATGAATGTCCCATTCTGTGGCTTACCGTAAATATGAATTTTTCCCTTTCTCATGCTTTCAGAACCTCTACTTATTTTTAATTTGGAGGAATAGGAAGATCGATTTTGCATAACTGTTTTCTAGGTCTCACTGTACCAAGGAAGTTGGAAACCTTGATAGAAAGTGTCAAGTAGTTGATGGTGACAATAATACACATAGGCCAAACCATGAGAAACCAGAAGTTGAAAAAGAAACAAACAAACAAAGAAACCAAAGGAGAACTCAAACTCAAAACCTAGCCCTTCGCTTCTGCAGCACACTGCTACCATTTGGCTTCCACGTCCCTTTCCCATAATCTTCCCACACCTTCCAGATGGAGTTACCATTCCACTTGTGCATTGGGGCTGGATCAGTCCTCCTCCAGAAGCCCCCATTTTGGGAGTTAAAGATGAGGAGAGGACAGGCATTCCCAAACTGTTGCCAGGAATCCAGCGGAGGAAAATATTTTCCCAGAATCCCCAGGTGAACTTTTTGATTCATAATCCACAGAAACTTCATAATACACACTAGATCATCCATGTCATGTCATTCCTACAGAACTCTACTTTCGGTTATATAGTCCTTTAGGCATATTTGGGCTGTCCTGGGATCCAAACTCCATAATCTGCTTGTCAGTTCCAGACAACCATCCAAATGACTTTTGAGAATCCAATGCATTGGCAAATTTGGAGTTGTTTATTCCTACATTCACTACAGGATCATCAGGAAGACTAATGGGTCTTATATTTGGAAAAACTTTGAGAGCCTACTTAGGAAAGCATTACGTGAGTGCAAAGTATTATAAAAAAGCAATGGAGGAAAATGTATTGGCTGAGGAAATAATTGGCAACAGAGAGAAGACAACACTTTTTGCAGCTAGACAAAAAATATTGTAAGGCGATACTGAGCCAGGTGAATGGAGAAAGGATTTAGTTTTATTGGCAGGAGTTGATAAGTGCCAGTAACTTGAAAAGACATGGAAAGCAGATTTGACTGTTTGGAGAATATTCTTCAAGAGTACCTGAGTACATATAATCATATGTCTATCATGAAGATATATTATTTTCATTTATTTTTGTATTGTAAGGTATGTGAAGGGCTGTGTAATCTTGTACTTCCTTCCGTGTGCTTATACATTACTGAAATGTATCCATGTTTTTCTGTTGTGCTGCATATTTCATTTACAAGGTTGTATCAGAGTTCTTTCATCCACTCTTCTGTCATTGGGCAGATGGTTTCCAGGTGCCTGGCACCTCAAATTCCTGAACTTCTTCCGGGTTCTGTGGGGTGAGTCAGCCGTGGCTTGCTACCCTCCTCCCTTAGAGTCTGACATGCAAGTTTGTGTCATCTGCTGAGTTCCTCCACCCGCCGTCTTCCACTGTTCCCTCAGTATCATTTACCTGCTCTTAGTGCCTCTTCCATTCTCTTTCTGCTTAGTCTGTTAGATCATTTTAACTCCTTTGATGCTATTTTTGAGGAAAGACTATACAGAAGTAAACACACATTTTTTTTCCACCCTATTTACTGCGATTTACTTGGATCTAGTCTTCCTAGATGATTTCAAGAGATGTATTTTAGGGAAGATAAAAGATAAGCCAGAGGATTCCCTTTGGACATGATGCAGTGAGGAGATGAATACATTCTCTCCTCAAAGAGCAACTGTAAAACTGGCCAAAACTGTCAAAAGACAATCATTTCAGCACTCTGAAAAAATCAGTCAGAGGCATACGACAAACTGAGGAGAATTTATGAATGAAAACTACTAAATTTGGCATAGAAGGAGCAGGAGTTTTTGGTAGTCTTCCTGGAGGCTGCTCCCTTTCCCCTCCCCTTGCTTTGGAGAGTCAACCAAAGCAGGACAGATCTTGAAAGCCCACAGGGTCAACCCCACCACAAGAGCATTTGGATCCTTGTCATTTAAAATGGAAAGCAAATAAGGAAAGCAAGCAGCTCAGCTAGCCAGAGGTGACTGTACTACATGGGGCAAACAACGGACCAACAACCTTGTGAATGGTTTAACAGGGAGTTCCAGGAGGTGTGACAGCAGAGGGGCTTGGTGAGCTTCCTATCGATCCCAGGTTGACCCCAGTCTGATACACTGCAGAGGTCGGCGTGGGCCAGCGCTGTCCCCACAATCCTTTGCTGAAGGTGCCAGCACATTCATTACAGGCACCCAGCAGCACATAAAAGTGACAGACTCTAAAAATGCCCTGGACTTTGAATGCGTTTCTTAACCTATTGTTTTGTTTCCATTGGTTTTGTTTCAGCTGCTTGTTTATTTACTTGCCTGGGT
This sequence comes from Camelus dromedarius, assembly GCF_036321535.1. Classification (NCBI taxonomy): domain Eukaryota; kingdom Metazoa; phylum Chordata; class Mammalia; order Artiodactyla; family Camelidae; genus Camelus; species Camelus dromedarius. The sequence continues at coordinate 72,570,586 of NC_087447.1, forward strand.
CAAATGTGTGAAGTATCACTCCTTTCTAATGTATAGTCACTGATGTTTCTGCTCTGGGATTTTCCCCTTCTTGATTTTAGTGTTCAAGCCCAGCTTCCTAGGGGTCACCTCTGTGTCTTCATAGCTTAGTGTTCAGCCAATGGTAGGTCTTAGATTGCATTCAAATATCTTGAGCCAGTAAGACTTCTATACTTTTATACTTTTACTCTCAAGTATTGGACATGATAGAGACAGACTGGAACACTCATCTACGGCTGATGAAAATAAACAATTATACAGCTATTTTGAAAAACAATGGACCCTTTCTTTAAAAGTTAAACATAAACTTAGTATTCAACTCAGCAGTTCCACTCCTAGGAATCTACCCAAGAGAAGTTAAAACATGTCTATCCAAAGATGTTTTTGTAAATGTTCAAAATAATGTTATTCATAGCAGTCCAAAACTGGAAACAATCCAATTGTCTACTAAGCAGTGAATTAATAATCCGTATGTAGTATATCCATACTGTGGAATAAGATTCAGCAATATAAAAAGAATGAAATGTGGATACATGTGGAAACATGATAAACCTCAAAGATGTAATCCTGTGTGAAGGAAGCCAGATGCAAAAGACTAGTTGCTAATTTAGGGTCTTAGTTGAAGTGTTTTTAAAAACAAGGTTTTTACGATCATATAAGGAAGAAAGGGTAGTAGTTGGCAATATATAGTGCTTCCTATTTCACTAAAATTCTATGGGGAGGGGGGTGTATAGCATGCATGAGGTCCTTGGTTCAGTCCCCGGTATCTCCATTTTAAAAAATTAAAAATTAATAAATCTAATTACCCCCTCCACAATAAATACAAATAAAATAAATAAAAATAAAATTCTATAATTTACCACAAAATCCTTACACCTATAAAATTATGATTGGTTATAGTAATAATATAAAAAAGCCAAGATCTTTATTCCTTTCTTTTTTTGGACCAAAAGACAAATGATTATTGTAGAATAGAATATCAAAACATCACAGTGAAGGGATATTGATATAAAATTAAATCGCTCTGTTTTGCTGTAATGTTAAAACCAAGTTACTGAAAGTGATAAAGGTCCATTTCCCTCACCAATAAAAGGTTCATAATACTTGTGAAGGAAATACAAAATTTAAGGAGGGACAATTTACACATATGAGAATACATTTGATCTCAATAGAGACTTGTGAAGGTAGGAAAAAATGATAAAAGAGATTGCACTGGTATCACCATACATGGGGGACAACACAGGGTGATGAGAAAAGAGAGATGATTTATAAGATAATGGTAGGAAGAAGATTATGTGCTTTAATACTTCAAGTGTGTATATCCATTTTAACTTTATAACAGGAAGGAAGTTATGAATTTTAAGACACACATGAAATCTAAGAGGTTCTTAATTGTCTATGCTGTTTATTTATTAGATGAAACTACCACATATGAAGGCATAATCTTTAAAATAAAGGATTCTAGATTATTTCAAAACATGGTACCTTGAAGGAATTCAACCCAGGAGAGACTGTCTTTAAATTGCATCTGTGAATATGAAAATCAGGATATATCTGAGAATGAGGAGCATCAATTACCTTATAAATTAGAGCTGAAGACTGCCTATTCACTCATGTTCTATACATTTTAATGAATTAGTTATCTAGGCTTTCTCTTCATTATGAACATAAACTCCAATTCTGTTTCAGGGCTAATTTAAGGCAGTTGTTTCTTCCTGTGAGGAAACTCAGAGGGTCCACGTATCTGTGACGCAAGCATAAGACCTCAGTCATGCTCAGGGAGGCTGCTTGTGAAAATAACTGACTCTATTTTTCAGCGTGGCAGGAGTGGCTTGTGGAATAAAGACACGTGGCTATCCAGTGAGTTTCCCCGAGAAGTAAACTCTATGCCCAGAAAACTGTAGCCCGCTCAGCCTCCGAGATAAAGTGATTCAACAACATAAACTGGCTTTACTCATTTTGTTCTCCAAAAAGACTGGAGACGGGAGAAGAAAGTCTTCTCTCTTTTTTTTTTTTCTAACTCCCTCATATCCATCTCCTGTAGTGTAAACCTAGTCTTCAAATAAAGGACCATCCTTTCCATAAGGTTGTGAATGATGTGAGGTTCTGTTTAAAACAGCCTAGATTAGTTTTAACACATTCCAGACACCTCCCTGAACGTGCACGGGAGCTTTATGCTTTCCTATGGGCCATGCGGCCACTCACCCTTTGATGTATGACATTAGCTTTCTATTGGTCCTCCGATGTAATCTTACTAGTGTCAGTGTGAAGACTTTCTCTCCTTCTTCTGGAACTACTTTTCGGAATCTCTCTGCCCCAATGATTCCCTTTCCCATTTCAAATGTCAACCAAATGCCTTCTAGTTTTCATTCCCTGTGGTTCTTAGTCTTTTTCCTCCTGCTCTTTCTGTTTTTCACTATGTAGCTATATTACTTTATCTGCAAGAATTCTGGAGACTCTGTTTTTGTGTAAAATAAATGAATTTTAAGAAGTAAAGAAAAAACAAACAAGAAACCCTCTAAAATGTACCATTGACCATTTCAGCTCTCAGAAGTAGGTTGGAACAGTATGTGGCAGCAGAAATGTGAAATTCAATTAATCTTATATTCAATACGAGTATAAATTCTCCCAGTATAAAGTAACTGAAGTGAGGTACATCAGGAAAATGATTTTTTAAAATATGTCACAAAGAATTGAGATACTTTTAACCCTTTACTTTGATACGAGTTTTAAAATGAAGTACAAGGCACACACACTTGCATACCTGCAGAAGTCATGCTAATAACTAGAAAGCAGATGCACGAGCTTGGAATATAAGCCCTCTGAACAAACATGTAGACTTACTGAGCAGTACTTGAATTCTTGTACTAAGAGAAAATGTAGTATCATTTATAATTTTCTTGCTGATAAAAATGTTTTTGCTGATTACAGATGTAAGATGTTTATTTCAAATATGTGAGGAGATATGTATTTAGCATAGGATAGCTCATATTTGAATAGATATTAGAGATGGAAACAGAGAAAAATGGTTTGCATTTGAATTCTATACTTTGCTGCTATAGTCTCAGCCTGGGGAGCTGTTCCTCTAGAAGGTCCCATTGCAGAGATTTGATGTGCTGCCTGGATTTTCAAATGATGTCAGTATTTCTCAACACACATTCATGTACCTTGCTAATTATGGCTCCACAAATATGCATTGATTAGTCTGATGATCATCAGAGAAGTGCAAATATTTACTCATTTCAAATGGTATAACCTCATAGGGGGATGAAAAAGAAATTCTGACATGAAGAATGAGAAGGGGATGCTGATCGTGGAGAAGAGAGAGGGAAAATTGCTAAGAAAAGAAAAGATGTCATTCTAAATAAGTACATTAAATACATTGTTTCTAGTATGTTACAACCCCAAGCATACCTCTGGCTTAATCCCTTCCAAAATGAAATATAAATATATTTCAATCTATTAAAGAAAGTTGTTTCTTGTAGAAAGTATTTCTCTTTTTAAAATGGAAGTTTAAAGGTCAGACACATTATAGAACCTCCTTGACAGTTAACCTTGCTGGACACATGTTACTCCTTCAAACAAGGGCACCTGTCATCCCGTATCATTAAAAATGAACAAAAGAATAAATAACACCCACAATCTGCTGATTCTAAACATGAAGCAGTTTAAAAGTTAACCAGGCTTATTTGGTTGTATGGTATGGCTGATAAGAAATGTTAAAATGCCAAATATCACTATGCTTAGAAGATATATCTCTTAACTAGGTGGGGAAAAATCACCATGTTTTTACATTAGCCATGATTTTAAAAATAACACATGAAATACAAAAAATGCAGGAAAGACAATCTGTGTTTTGCTTCTTGATCTTCCTCAAAGAAATATTATCAGAGAAAGTTACTCAGGAGATACATGATGTTGCATTGTATATGCAATGCAATGTTGCTTGCATTTAAGAAGAAAAATTCAATGAGGATTTTTTGTTTGTTTCATTTAAATTCCAGTGGTGCTCATTGTAGTCAAAGCATCATTTTCATGGAGTTACACTTACCTAAATGCCAAGCATGTTTATTTTACCTAACTGTATACTAACCAGTGCATTCCTCTAAATAATGCATATTAATTTAGACAAGCATTTCCAATATGGAGATAGCACAGGCACAATTTTTTACACACATTTTCTATCACAGGCACAATGATGGTGCGATTTGATACCACTAAGGAACTTACTGCTTTTAGGAGACTTTTAAAGCTACGTGAAGATATTCAATATCAAGCAACCTTCCATTAATGAAACAATAACTGGGACAGGCTTTCGCTGGGGTGTAGAGTCAAACACACGGCTTATAGAACAACCTCTAGCCAATATATATGGCCAGGGAATGAAAACAGGACCTGCTTTGAAAATTACATTATTTGAGCGGCTCTTAGTCAAACTGAGAACACAATTAACTGTGATGATAGAAAATTGTCTTGACCCTTGGACTATGGCACCATCAATGTCCTACACGTGCTTTTATTTGAATGATGCTGTAAGCCAAGTATGTGGGAAGTGTTTAGTCCTGTAATTTCCTATGCCTTAGAGTAGTTATACTGGACATGAGTCTAATGATTCTTAATTAAAAATTGAAATCCTTACCTAATGCAAGTTTTAAATAAAGCAAAGCTCTCAAAATCAGCATTAGCAGTTATTTGAGACGAACATTAAAAACCATAAGTGAGATTTGCCTAGTGCTACATGTGTTTGCCATGTGTTCTTGCATATATTGTTTGATCCATATATTCACTGAGACTCCTTTTTTTTTTTTTTTTTTGAGAATTCCAATGAACTGAAATCAAGCCCCATTCAAGGCAGACTGGAGTCTTCCCAAGATCACTACAAATTTCCAGGTGGAAGGGAAGAGCTTCAGTTTTCATGATCACTTCTTGCTTTAAGTTCCAGTTCCCCTCCATTCACTTTTTCCAAAACTGGGAATTTGTATGTAGGTTTGAGGGGTAAGGCAAAGAACCTTAAATCGGACCGAGTTCCCTGCTCTAAAGACTCCTGCTAACCCCCACTGGTATTTTCCCGGCCACTTCTACTCATGTTACTTAACATCTCGGCATCCTTCAAGGCCCTCCTGTCACCTTTGTTTGATACCCTTATTGATACTCATTTGATAACCCCACTGACTCTGAAGCTAATTTTGTGTATCCAAAAGCTCATTAATCTGTTCTATTCTCACAGAAAGGCTGGCAGAGACACTGAAAGAAACTACCTGCCCACTGGCAAAATGTATCTCCTTCTTTAGGTAGAAGCAACTACTACATAGCTACCAAGGTAGGAGTAACTTCTTGTTCCCACAGAAAGCAAAGATCAAAAGGTAGGGCTTGAATCCAAGACTTCTGGGCCTATATGGGCCTTTCTGGCATTTCATATATTTTCTCTTTTTTAGTGATGGGTTACCATCATCCAGTTTCATCAGATAGGGGATACTTCATAAATTAATATGTGCATCTTTCCTTTTGTTCTTTTCATAAAGTAATATGTACAGAGCCTGGAGCTTCCTCCATCAAATCCTCACTGCTGCCTGGATTCTGTCTTCCACCATGGTTTGTGTGTGAGTGCATGCCAGGCATTGCACATGGGATGTGAACCCTCCGTTATTTTTCTTAACCCCCCAGCAAAGTGCTCTGGTCATGCAGATGCAGATCTGCAGTGGGACTGGGAGGATGGGAACATGAGATGAGCTGAATGATTCCGTAGTTGTCTGACAGTTCTGCAAGCTTGTACCCCTTCTCACTGAGTGCACACAGTGTGTGGTGCTTCAGCAATCGCTACCTCCCTTTGGTCAGGAAACATGATAGATTTTTAAAGTAAAGAGAATTTAACACAGGCAAAATTTGGAAAAGTTGGATATGCAGATGAAGAAGGAACTGAGAATCCAACTGAGCAATTTAAAGCAATTAGTTAAGCAAGACTAGCAAGAGTAGAAACCTGGAGAAAACTCAGTGGCTAAATAAAAGGTGGGATGCAGGGAAGCAGCCAAAATCTGGAAGCCAGGCCATGTGGCCGGGCTGCCCAGTGGGTTGTGGGCCATGAGGGAGGAGTGGCTTCTTCTGCAGGCTGTGAGGCAGAGCAGGGAAGCTGAATTCCCCTCTGCCCTCCAGGGCTCCCATTACAGAACTAGTCAAACCCCATCTGTCAAAGGAGCTTGAAACAATATTTTCCCAAAATACCAAGCAAAGCAGAAGGGTGAAGAGTGGGGCAATGCACAAATGAAAGGCACACTTGTCCCAAAACATCCACAGTTTTTAAATGCCTCCACATTTGCCCGCTGTAAATCCAGTTAATGAATAGCTTTAATGAACAGGGACTCTACAACTCTGATATTTCAAAAAGGATTTCTAAGACATAAGTTTTCTTCTTTATTATTGATATTAGTGATATTAATATGTTTACTTATTAGTATAAATAATAATTACTTACTAATTTTAAGTAAAATCCTCAAGTCAAACTACAAAGCTATTCACAAGTTTTTTGTTTTTTTTTTTTTAATATATCCTCTCCCTTATTTGTTAGTTATGATGTGGTCTTTAATAGCCTGGTTTTAAAGGTCTTTTCTTCAAGACATGCAATGATTCACTTGGAGTGATTCACCAGTGTTTCCCTCTCTTCCAAGAAGTTTTCTCATCTTGAAACATGTCAGCATGAGTTTTTTAAAAACAGGAGCTAAGGGAGAAGGGAGTCCCCATGATGGAAAAGAGTGGGAACCGGCAGCAGAATGCCAGAGAAGCCATTAACACTTCCTTGGAAATGTTGCCTAAGGCAGATCCTGCCTTGCAGAACCAAATTCAAAAAGGAAAACCTGGACCGTCTTCTGCAGTCCTCAGTGAGACTGAGGGTCATGGAGGCCCTCTGTTCAGAAACTGGAGCCCACTTGCTGGGCTCAGCAGAACGTGGTCCAGGAGATTTGCTGATGAGGTTGTCATTGATGTGGATGGGATATGAGCTGCCATCTCCTGACAGATCCAACTCCTTGGGCTTGCAACTCAGGAGTGTCATAAACTGACCTTCTCTCTTCCCCTGTGCTTGTTCTGACTTAAGAGGCACTGGGATTGTGTTTAAAAAGCAAAAAATGTCTATAGAATATTTGGTTTGCATATAGCCACACACGTATCTTAAAGGGTTTACCAGTTGAGACAAGTTTCAGGAAAATAAGAATTTATTAGGCTCCATTGAATAATTTTTGATTCTGTAATTTTTTTTATAAAGGGAGTTTTTATTAACCAACGCTGCTTAAAAGACAGTCATATTTTATTTTTGATTTTGTTATAAAATATCAAGTTTGAAATTGTTATATAAATATGTCAATAAATTCAGAAATTTGAGAGCTATGTTTGGAATTGCTTGTGTCTTAAGTGATGCAGGTGTTAGGTGGAAAACATTTAGGTAAATATTAGTAATATGTAACATAACTAAACATTCTTAGCTTTCCAGCAATCCTGTAATATTCAGGGTGATAAATGTCCTACATTTTATTCTTTCTTGTGTTGCTCTTAGGTTTATATTTATCGAGGCCTTCCCAATGTACAAATTCATCAGTCTTGGTCAATTGACCATGGTTTTATTTGGGCAACAGGATACATCACAATTGTAATTGTTATGGCTTGTGCATTTCTATGGCACTTTTCTGTAAAGACTTCAAGGTACTTTATTAAATCTAGAGATAATTTTTATAACACTCAGTGGAGGTATATCTATGAATTTATATATGAATTCTAATAACTATTCCAATGAGCTTTCCAAATTCTAAAATTTAACTAATGAATATGCATTTTCATTAAAGAAACAAAGTAAATAGAAAGCACAAAGTAATTGGACATTAGTATAAATTATGCCACATTTTCTAAACACTGACTCAAAACAAAATAGATTATTTGGGATATTTTACTGAATATTTTGCCAATTAAAGAGATTAACTCACTCTTTTATTTGATCCCAAATACCAGAGTATGTTAAAGGAATTTATTTTCTTGGTCTAACTCTGGCTCACATATCTTTTTTTTTTTAACTAATTATTTTTCTTAAATAAGAAATGTAAGAAAATCTCATAAAACAAATGTGTAGTTTAATAAATTACCAAAAAGTGAACATTCCAGTAAATAATACTGATATCAAGAAATAAAACCTCACTAGCCACCCCAGAAATTCCCTGTGTGACCCCCAGTTATAGCCCCTTCTCTCTCCACTAAGAATTATTTCTCCTTACTTTTATGGTAGCTACCTCCTTACTTTATCATTCAATTGTACTGCCATAGACACTGAGGTTTAGTTTTACCTGTTATTTCTAACAATGTTTTTGTTTTAATCTATAGTGTCTTCCACTATCCCTTCTCTCTCCTGAACTCTTATTTGTTTGGAGAGCCTGGGTTTTTCATGGTCTGTGCCTTGCTGATTCCGTTCCAGTGTAGTTTAACCTGTTCCTCTGCTTTTCCTCCATATTTGTTGCTGAATCTAGAGGCTTAATCAAACTAAGACTAGCGTTGTTTTTTTTTTTTTTTTTTTTTAGCTGCTTTATAGCCAGTGTTGCATTGCTCATGAGGGACCACAGGAGGTATTTAATGAACAATTATCTCTTTTGACAAAATTAGAAGCTCTTAATACCCAATCCCTGGATCCTTTTAATTCTTTAGAATTCATGAAATGTTGAGATTGTGATTCTATCATTCCTTCTTCATGTGTTTGTTGAAATATTCTTATGAAGAGGCAGTTTTCTTCATCTGCTTTTTGGTTACCCAATTCTATAGCTCATATAGAAAAAGCAGGATACATGCTTGATTCCTTCATTTCATTTATATCCGGTTTATGTTTTGAAGCTGTGTTGGCTGTGATTGTCCTATACTTTGGAACACAAGTTCTATAACTCATCTTTAAATACCACAGCTGTGCCTTTCAAAAGAGAAAAATGCTTATTTCAGTTTTGGCCACATATTCGAGTTATTTAAAATTTGCATTCGAGATACTACACCCTGAGATACATAATGATCCAATGCTATGTACACTCCACTTCTTTTAGAATTCCGCCGTCACTAGATGTATAGTCCAACTGCCACCTGCTTTAATTCGTCTCATTATGGATGCTCTGTTATGCTTTTACTTTCCTTCTTGCTACCAGTGTTGGAATTTTATTTTCTACTTCCTGTCATTAGGTTGGAATTAGGCACTTCAAAAATAATCTATTGTATCTAAACTAAAGTTAATTTTTTTCCTGAAACTTTCACATCTTCATTTTATATCTCAGGAGGGAGAAAGTTCAAAAGTGAATGATTGTATGTGTTGGACTAAACCCTTGACCAAGCTGATTGACTCTTGCTCTCTGTGTTTGGTGTGCTTAGTTTGTCTAATAATCTCAGTGTCACAGAGAGATAAATAAGGAACTAGGCCTGATCTGAGGGTCCTCAGGGATTGTGTGTGACTTCTGGGGGAAGACGATCCAATGGGAATGTAATTAAGTTGTTCAAACTACATGCAGCCTGGGAAACAAGCATGTCCATTTGGAGTGCAAAATCTTCGATGCTGAGAAGCATATAGTGCAGGTCCCTCAAAGTGAAGGAACAAATCTGTAACGTTATCTTGGGTAACTTTCCCTGTGTTCAGTGTCCTGGCTGACACTGTGGTACATGGACATTGTCATTAGTGTCAGCTGATTAATATTCAAAATAATTAGAACAGTTTAGAATAAGTAGAACAGTTTAATATAATTAATTTTCCTGGAACATAGAGAAAAATAGAGGATTAAAGAGAGAAGAGTGGACATCTCCCCGTAGCTCCGTGCGCCAGCTGAGGGTGGCTGTGCTTTGGGACAGTTCTCAAGGATGGACGACTGGTCACTGAAGAAAGGCTCATATCCTCAGGGAGCTCGATGCAGGGACCTGTCAAAACAAAGCACAGAGGTTAGTGTCCTAGAGGGTCACAGTGAGCTGAGCCTCAAGATGGGCACCAAGTCCAACTGGGCACATTGTCCTTGAGGTACAATGACTGTGAGGCAGACCCTCCAGTTCTACCCCCTCGAGGGGAGCCTGCCGCACCAAGATGAGACCCAGCACGGAACAAGACCACACTCATGCTAGTTTTGTCGTTCTTAGGTCAAATGTTTCACTTTTGGACGTCAATCCAAAAGATGTTTTTTAAGGATAGGATTGACTTCCAGGTAACATTTTTTAAGGGAAAAAATGTTGTGTTAATGAGATGATCTTACCATTGGAACTCAACATGAAATAGCAAAACCATGATGAAACTGTATTACACAGGTGGGGATGCTGAGGGTGGGGTGGGCTGTGATGTTTTTGAAAAGCTTGATAGTGTCCCAATCCCAAACCTGATGACAGATGGGAGCAATTCCATCATGGCCAAATTTTTCTTTTCTTCCAAAAGAAATACATGATTAAACAATCAAGAGATGGCTAAAAATACAGTCTAGGGAGGGTTCCCCATGGAAACAATTATCCCATGGAAAGTGCTGGGGCATCCAAGATCTGCTCACCTTGATTTCTCACAGCATTCTTATGAGGTGAGTGCGATTGTCATCAGTGATCTGAGGGGACGTTGAAGCCCAGGCAGGGTGAGTGACAGGAAGCAGGTAAGGAGCAGGGAGAAGCTATGCACCTGAGCAAGTGGAGCTGATGTCTGTGCAGGTCTGGCTTCACAAGTCAAGGTGTCTCGTGCTCAGTCAGAAAGCAAGGAGGAAGTGTCCCCTCCACCTTGGAGGATGAGCTGATCGTGACCGTTTATACAGCATCTACTGTGTAGCAATTGGGGTCCTTTCTAAACATCATTTCCTTTAGTAAGACCCCAAAAAATGGTTTAATATGTCTCTAAATAACCAGAAGAATAGGATTTCCTTCAGAGAATGAATTGGTATCAGAAACCGCCAAACCATTTTCCAAAGCGGCTGTGCCATTCCTCCATCCCACCAGCAGTGTAGGAGAGTTCCAGTTCCTCTGCATTCTCACCAGCATTTGATATTGTCAGCTTTGAATTTTTAAAAATTGTAGTTTTCCAATAGGAGAGTAGTGCTATCTTCTTTGCATAGTGGTTTTAATTTGAATTTCTGTAATGACTAATGATACTGGCTTTTTTTCCCTGTGTCTCATCTATTTACCATTTATATATCCTGTCTGGTGAAGTAAAGGTCAAACAGTTGCCATGTCAAAGATAAACAGAATAAACACACCTATTAAAAGACTCTCAGGGTAGATTAGAAAGAAATCCAACTCCACACTGTATACAGTAGGATACACTGAAGACTAAGAGCTCAGAAGGTTTCAATGTAGACAATGGCAAAGACAACGAGGGAGTTACAAGTGAAAAAACGTAGGGACTTTACTATTTATATGGGGAAAAGCTGAATTCATGGCAAAATACATTAAGACCAAAAAAGAAAACTTTAGTGTGATAAAAAAAAGCCAAAATGCTTTTTTGTTATAATTATCTTTGCACCAAATAGCATAACATCAGCATTCATAGAGCAAAATCCAAGGAGAAATAAGAAGAAACAGAAATACGCTAGTGAGGATAATTTACTTACAAAAAAATCCCCTAATAGATCAAGGAGAAAAATAAGTGATCCAAATCCCATGGGAGACAATCAGCACTTGTTAAAGGAGTCTAAGTTGTTCTACTTCAAATAGGGACCAAGATCTTAGAATAAAGAAGTGGGTGAGGGGAAAGACTGGGACTTTGACAAAAATGAAACTTCAAGGTAAATATATTTTCTTATGAACACGAGCTGTTTTAAAATAATCTGTTTATGAAAGTGAAGTAAGAACCATTAATTCAATGTTGGAAACTTGATATGTCTTTAAATAAAATAAAATGACACTGTAGCATATTGAAAGCTTACAGATAAAACTACTTACTATTGTTTTACAAATATATAGACAAGGCTTACAGATAAAAAATGCAGTCCTGTTTTAAAGAAGATTCTCTACCAGACATACACACAGGAGCATCCTATGGGAAAAGAGAGGGTTTCAAATGGGAAGGAAAAGAGGTTTTTTTTTTTTCTTTCTCATTACATGTTGTTTTGAGTGGTTGGTCACTTAGAAAAAGACAAAAACAAACAATAATAAAACCATCTCCCTACTTCATGCCATACGTAAAATAAATTACAGGGGATTGAATTTTATATTCTTTAAAAATTCATGGATTACTAGCATGAAACAATAATTTTTAAAAATCTAAAAAACGTTGTATTCTTATTCACACCATTCACCATGATATATTTTGAATGGATGTAAGATTTAAATGTAGAAAAACAAAGATATAGAATGTTGGGAGGAAACAGTGATGAATTCCCCGGTAAACCTGTCAGAAGGAAGGCTTTCTAACGCTAACTCACAACACAGAAGCCATAAAAGAAAAAATAGGTTAAATACAATTTTTTTTTCTAAAAAAGCATGATATACTAAGTGAAAAAGGACAAACCACAAGTTCCAGGAAAGATCAATAAGGGGCTAGTGTTCCTAACACCCAGGAAGAATCCGACTACCTAATGGATCAACGTGCACAGACCCCTAACAGTGTTTGTTTTCTGTACCGATGAGGAAGCATCTCTGTAGTTTAGGCCGTGTCTTTTTGTGCAAACTGAGAAAAAGAATCTAAATAAATTCTAGAAGTGACTAAACATGTTTACTTGTGGTGGGGGCTGGACAGAGGGTGGCGGGGCGCCCTGCGTACCTGCTCGTGCTTTTTTATTTTGAAACCACGGGAATGTATTACGTGTCTACATATGTAAAAGGGAAAAAGGAACCTCTGCTTGTCTGGTTAAGAGACCCAGGCTCACGGAGACTTAGAAATCACCCGGGACCCTCTGGTTGGGGGAAGTGGTGAGGAGTCCTGAGCCAGCTGGTGCCACTGGAGCCAAAGCACAGGGCTATGAAGATCAGGTTTTGAACTTCACCTGGGGCCTGTTTTTGTCCCTCTATAGCACGGCTTTTCATTTGGCATCTGGAGCAGGGAGTCAGATGGGTTCCCCCTGCTGCTGGCTCTGGGCCACTGGTTCCCTTGGCCTCCTGGCTTTCCCCAGAAGGGCTGAGACCCAGGACAGAGGCCTCAGCTGACAAGTGGGTGTGGAAGGGACCAGAAAAGGGACAGAGGGTCAGGTGTCCGGGCAGCAGAACAAGGGAATCCCCCTGGTGTCCCGGGGACGGTGCATTGGGTCTGGTGTCCTGGCCAGCGGGGCCTTTGAGCACAGGTCGCTGTTGGGAAAGAAAAGTGGGCAGGGGACTCCAGATGAGGGGAGCCGTATAGCAACTTGGGGCAAGGACGCAGATGCCAAAGCTGGGCCTGTCTGACAGGGAGCTCAGGAGGGACTCAGCTGCTGCTTTGGGAGGTGGCAGGAGGTGGGGGGAGGGGATACCCTGACCCTGGCTCCTGAAGCACCCCTCCCCTCCCTTCCTACTTGGGTCCCACACAGCGCCCCTCACTCCATCCTGCCTTGGCCTACCTGTGCCCCACATACACCCCGATGCTTCCCTCCCCATTGCCTGACCTCAAGCCTCCCTGCCTGCCTTCAACTATCCCCAGTACCCCCATCCTGCCGTGACCTACCTGCACTTGGGGCTCCATCCTGCTTCCTTGCTGGGGACTGGCCTTCTTGGACATGTGCTTCTCCCGGCAAGCTCTGGAGCCCTGAAGTACCTGAAATAACCGTAAGTTAAGGAAAAGAATAAGGCTCAATGATAAAGAAAACTTCTATCATTTTATTCATTGAATAATGTTTTTTATGTTTAGATACAAAATATGCGTATGTGTGTGCATATGCATGACTATATTTTGGGTTTTTATGTAATAAAATTAGATATTAACCTTTTATTTCTTTAAAAAGTTGACGCATTGTGGCAAAATGTTAGCATTTAAAAATCCTTCTTTTAAGAAATCAAATAATACACAAATGCTTGAAGTTTCTTTTTCACCTTTTATCCCATTCCCTTCCTTCCATCCAAAGACGTAACCGTTATCCTGAAGTCAGTGTTGTTTTACTTTCTCAGGTGTTTTTTTTTTTCACCAGTCCCGCGGCCTGGGGAGGGTGGGGCTCCGGTGAAAGGATGAGGGGCGGGTTCCCCTCCCGATCTCAGAGAAGCTCCCAAAAGGGCAGCGGCGTGCCCACCTGCCGCTACCTCAGGCGGCCGCGGACCATTCAAAGCGCCCGCGCCAAGAGGTACCCGGCGCTTGCGATTGGCTGAGCCGGACCAGCGCCCCTGGGCGGGGCCGGCCCCCACGCAGCTGCCGCGGTTCCCGCCCCGCTGGGGCGCATGCGCGCAGTCCCCACAGGAAAGAGTCTGCGCACACCCCCGTCCGGCCTCCGACTCGCGCCGCGGCTCCCTCCCCTGTCCGCGGAGGCTTGTCGGCTCCGCGAGAAAGAAAGAGCTGCGGCCGGCAGGGGGCTGTGCGGACCCAAGGCGGCTGCGGTGGCGCCGGCCTGTGGAAAATGCCACCAGGCGGCGCTTCGGTTCGTTGCTCAAGTGACGGCCGTTCCCCAGCCCCCCACCCCTGAACCCCCTGCGACCGCCGGGGAAGAACCCGCCCACGCAGGGAGTACCGCACCGAGACGCTTCGGCGGGAACGGGGCCGACGGCCGGCTGTGCCGGTTGTGCCCCTGAGGTGAGTGCGGGCGGCGGCGGCGGGGCGTGGGAAGGACGGGGTTTGCGGCGGCTGCCACCCCTGGTCCCCGCGGGGGAGGGAGGCCTCGCGGTCCTCTGCGCGGCGAGGAGGGCCGGCCCCGGGGGCCACGGCGGTGGGCGCGGTGAGCACCCCGGAGCCCTTGTCTCTCCCCACCCCTCCCACAGCCCCAAAGCTGTGCCCCCGCCGCTTGGGCGCTCCGGCGACGGGTGCGGAAGCCTCCGTGGCGCTCGGGCCGCCGCAGAGCCCGCCCCGCGCCCGGACTCTCGGAGTCGCCCGCGCCCTGCGGGGCCGGAGCGGGCTGGTGCCCGTGCCTCCCGCCGCCCCCCGACTGATCTGACTCCTTTATAATTTGGAAAACCTCCCATGCTTACAAGGTAGTTTTTTTTTTTTTTTTTCTATTATAGGAAATTATAACTCTCCTTTGACAATTTTGTTTCCTAGTAGTTTCTTTGACGTGACAAAGGGATGATTTTATTCCTTGGAAAGGCTAAGGCAACCAAATGCATAGTGATATTTAGGTCCAAGGCCAAAAAAATCAGTTTCTTCCTAGCACCGATTACGCTGTGGACATGAAAAGCATAAAAGTAGCAAAGAGAGGCACCTTTTATTCCAGATCTTTAGGGTGCTTAGTGGCTCGTTTGGCTAGCATAGGAGTTACAGAGAAATAAGAAAGACATCACCTAATGTGTTCTGAAAGGTGGCTTTTTGTACAACTGTATACTCTGTCCTTCAAATTCTTTGAGGTTGCTTTTATGGAATATAAAATTGAGTGTGTAAATATATGTATTTATGTATAATGTATATTTTGTAGCATAGAAATATGTGTATGTTGAATGGAATATATTCCATTCAATATATCATAGTAACTAATGACCTTGGAGAGAATTAGTTTTCTCAAATAAAGATAGCCTATGAGTAGCTTTCTTTCTGGAATAAGTAAAATAAGCTTTTCATCCTCAGTATCTTTGCTTTACCTTTGAAAATACTTCACCTTATTTACACCACTAAGTGCAGGTTGATTGAAGATTACACAGATGTTACCAGCAGTGATAAAGACAGGTATCAGAAAGTCTTCACTGCCTTGTCTTCATTCTAGGTTAGACAATTTGGTCCTTTTGCAGTTTATCAGTTCCAACCGCCTTTTCTAAAAAGTAGTAAATTGACTTTCTCAGTGATGTGCTTGAGTATCCTGAGGGTGAAACGAACATTTCTTAACCATTTTCCCATGGCAAGAATGTCCTGTAGGCATTGCATAGGACAAATTAGGGGAATTTCAGCTTTTCTTTATCTACTGTTCTATCTCCTCAAATTTGAGGGACTTTTGCATGTCTTGGCTCAACAAGTGACAGGTGCTTTGTCCAGCCATGTTTTTTGTCCCTTTAATTATGGAATTGTTGCTGTTTAAAAGAAATTTCACACACACATGCAGTTCTTCCCAAATATATCACACCAACACCTCATTTTTTCCATGATGAATAAAAATAGTGTATTCCAGGACTTGTGAATAGTAAATACTGTGACGTGCTGTCTAACAAACTTATTTAGTGAAACTGATGTCTTACTGCACCCCCCCCCAGTGAAATTCCATCTGTGCTGTGTTCTACCTCTTTAGCTTTGAACTTTGCAGTCATTATCGATGTATGTAAAGTTCCTACACTCAGAAAAGTGCACGTATTCATCCATTTTTAGGGGTAGACATGTAGCCACCCACTGAAAGTAACATAAAACTAACAAATACAATCATTTACCACAGGAATTTGGATTTGTTGAACAGTGTATGAGCATACTAGCGTAACTCCTGATGGTGCAAAGCACCATAGGAACCAGCTTCTAACAGGGCAAACTGCTTGTGCGTTATCAAAGAACAGCTAATTTGAGCTGGAACGGTCAGGGGCAGCTTTGTGACATTTCTGGGAGAGTAGAACCCAAATGGCCACCTAGTTTGTGGGTCTGTAGAGACCACGGGGAGTTGAGAATTGTACTTAGAAACATGAGTGTGTCTTGTTCAGGAAAGTGAAGCATTTGACCTAGCTCAAGGAAAGGAGCTACACAGGGAAATAGTGAAAACTGATGACTAGGGCAGGTTTCATTGTGGAGGCTCTTAAAAAAGAAATTTTCCTGAAAAAAAAAAAAAAAAAACCTAAAGATCCATGGAAACTCACTGAAGGTTTTTGAGCAGGTGAGTGAAAGAGTAAAATCTATGACTTAAGATAAATTGAGAGCAGTGTTTACTACTATGTGTTCCCAGGACCATTCATCAACAGAGTTTCTTCAAAAGAATCTCCCAGGTCAAATCAACGGGGAAAGTACTGGGTTTCTTTACTGTGGTTCTTTAAGACATTAGTATATTAATGGGCATTTTGATGTCCAAAAGGAAAATAACATTTCTCAAACCTACTTGAGCATGGAACCCTTTCTAGGAAAATAAGGCATGGATCACGAATTCCATATACTTGGGCCAGTCTGTCTACAAACTGATATATGTGAGATGGGTACTGGTCTATAATTTTAAATAACTTACATGATTTACAGCTTAATTCTTTGTTCCCAAATTGGTAGCAATGCAAGGTCTCTCCATTTTCCCCATGAGTGTGTCTGTGTTTTGCAGTCTTCTACTGCCAAGGAGTTAGATGGTGGTGGAAAGTGGAATGACACTTCCCTGGCCCTCTGTGTCATCTGCGTACACTGGGCACCTGCTGAGCTGTCCTAGTTGCTGTCTGGTCCTGGGGAGCCGGCCTGCACAGCTGTTGCTGAGACCTGGCTCATCAAATCCAGTGACTTTATTCCTTCCCTACTATACTCAGATTGATGGAATCATTTCACTGATTTGTTCCCTGCTGAGGTGCAAGAAGCTCTGTGTGACTCTACCAGGCTCGGTCTTAGAGATGCGATTTTGCAGTTCTGTGAGGGCTTCCTGATTCCTCTTGTTTTCTATGCAGGAAATGGTGCACATGTCCTATACATCTTGTTGTTTTGGGCTTTCCCCATGAGATTTCCACCTAAATCTTTATGCCATGGATTGTTTTTGTTTCCTACAAAACTGAATGTTTAGAACTCATAGGCAACAAACAGCTCTGTTATTCCTCATATGCTTCTGTAACTTCTGTTCTCTGAGGAAATGATGTGTCTCTTAAGACAGCTTAAGACGGAGAAAGATAGAGGCAAGAAATATGTGGGGGTAAAATATCAACGATTATTTCAAAGATACTCCCTACCAAACTTCTTAATATCCTATGGAAAATGCTGATCTAAAGAACAGAGGGTTAACAACTCATGAAGATGAGTAGGTGTGTGATAGGAATGCTGTCTCAAGTTTTGAGTATCATGTGTGGTTGATGACAGTCATAGCCCTCAGTAAGTGATGAGTAACTCATTGTCTTTGTGGTCCTTTGTGCAGTCTTCCCATACATGGACTCATGAAAAGCATCTTGCTGTTGGGAAGTCTTCCTCCACCCTATGAAGAAGGCCGGGCTCGCTTGCTGAAGAGATGGGCATGCAACTAGAGCCAGCGCCAAGCAACAGACATGTGAGTCAGCCCCAGCTGCGCCGCCCGCTGGCTGCAGGTGCAGAAGTTACCTTAGAATTCTCTCTGGGAATTCTCTTAATTCTGACAGGCGAGGTTCCTAATGAGTAATTATATTTGCAATTCCATACCATCATTATAATTTACACATTAACTATGACCTATATTATGTAAATTTCCCTTGAAACACGTCCAAAGTGAAATTTTGAAAATTTATAACTTTGTCCACAAGCTGTGATTTAATGAGATGATTCACAGACTTTCATTTGTAAGTTGTGCCCAGTCAGCTGGTCCTGCACTAAAACCCTGAGGGGCATGAGGCAGTAGCTGGGACCACAGAGTCTCAAAATGAATCACCTGAGTTCAGTTTAGAACAGCCTGGCTCCATCACCTGAGGCTTTGTGAGCCTCATCAGATGACTCAATCGCATAGACTCTGTTTCCTCATCAGTCAAATGGAGATAATAATGGCTCCTAGTGTCTAAGGTTGTGGCTGTGAGGCTCTGACGAAGTGGAACACACACAGCTCTCGGAGTGCCAAGTGCAGACTAACGATACAATAAATACAAGTCACAATTGCTCTGTTATTCAATGGGTCATTACTGTGTTCTACTCCAGGAAGCTGGATATATGTTCAAGAAACAACTAAAAAGTGCACATAAAATGCAGGGTCCAATATCACATATCAGTGTAATTTGTATGGTGAAAACTACAGATGAAAATCACATTAACATATAAAAACAGGCATTCTCAAAACAGAAGGCATTGCAGACTTTTCAGATTATGTCTCTATAAATGCAAGTTCCCAACTTGACATTCCCTTTCATGTTGAAATAATAAATCACTGGTTGATTTTAGAAGAAGAGTGCACTTGCTATCTTGATAATAAATTCAAGTTTATTATCATATATTATGCTTTCCCTTTTTGTTTGAAATCACTGAGACAAACGAACATTGAATAGTAATTACAACTGTATCTATGTTGAGAATTACCTGGACTAGCTTAAATGAGAATTAAGGACACACTCATGCTGATGCAGGTTGTGTTGAGGAATTGAAAATCAAGATAAAAATTCCAGTCAGTAAAGTGGTGTACAGTAAGGAGTAGAGCTATACTGTGGTTCCAGCCACACGTTATAGTTACTGAAGGCTTCTGGGCCATGTAGACACTGTTGATCACCATCACCCACTCTTTTTCTTTCTCTCTTGCCAAAAGAGCCCTTTCCCATGGCAGAAACTGAGAGCCCTGGCCATTCACTTACCAGCCTCTTGCAGCTGGAGCACAGGCCCTGATCTCAGGAGTGATCACTCTCCCTCTGGTTTATAAGAAAGGAAGTCTACCTTGATTGAAAAAGAGCAATGTGTAGGAGAAAACTCCTGCCATCTTTCTTTCAAGTACTAGTCCCTTTAGGAAGGTATGTTGGAGGCAGAGCAGCTACCTTTAGGATCATGGGGTCAAGCCAAGGGGTTTTTCAAAGAAGCCAAACCAGAAGCTTATAGATAACCAGCCCCGGGAACATTACCTTCAGAATTCTTAAAATGTAAGATAATGGATCCAAATGGTTTAAACCTCTTTTGTCAGGTATTCTGATAGTGGCAACTAATCTAAGAGTTCTTAAGGAGCAGTTATACTAATAATTGCTTCCATAACCATATAAAGTTGTTATAAAAGCACTAATTTTAAGTAAAACAGTCAACATTGTATTAGTTATTGAGAAGTCATTCCTTACTCTTAAATCAATTCTACCAACAAGTAGAAGGAAGAAATTGAACAAGGCATTTTATAATACTGCAAATTCAGTATGTTCCCATTTAATTAAAATGAGGATGTGGAGAGACAGAATATCTATAAAGATATTTACTAAAATTTTAACACTGGTTACCTAGGTATCAATTATAATAAATTTTCTACTTTTTGGAAAAAAAATCATATGTTCATCCCCCTTTTTCTGTATTATTTGATTTTTAATTAACATCTAAATAAAAATCACAGCCATTTTAATTTTGGAAAAATAAATAAAGCAAAGCCAGGATAATTCAGGTCTTATCTATTATTGTGGAAGTGTAACTTGTGCAAATTTTCTGGTAATTTAATAATTTCATCAAAAACTGAAAAACATGCATCTTCTTTACTGAGAGAAGCCACTTCTTGATCCACAATGTCTTTGCTGCTAGCAAAAATCTAGAAACCACCTGCCTGCTAATAGATCAACAGCACTTTGAGTCCATTCATATACAATAGAGTACCCTCAGTGAGATACATATGATCTAGAGAGATGTTCACGGCATATTTGAACTTTTAAAATATATGGATATATGTATGTATGTGTTATTTTTACAGATTCTCTATAAATGCATGTATAGGTTTGTTTAGGCAAAGAAAACCATTTTGAAGAGAATAATCACCAAATTCTTAAGGATGATTTTGATTAGGTTAGACTATTAGAGAAAGGCAGAGAACTTTTGCTTTTTACTCTTACATCCCTTTATTATTTGATTTTTTTTAACCTTGTACTTATATTAACTGTGTAATTTCTTTTAGATTTTTTAATTAAAAAGTAGGAAAAATAAAGCAAGGACTTGTTTCTGTTCTTTCAAGTAGTGCTATTAAAACTCAAGAGACTGGGTAAGCCAGCATCTCTTTGTCTGAACTGATGTTGAAATTTTGATGTGAAAGGTTAGCTAGTGAGGGCAGGCTAGTTGCAGAGGCTAATACACAGGTGTGGTGGCCCTGGCAAGACACGAGAGTACCCAAGACTGCTTGGTGTGTCATTCAAAACATGACACTCATGGTTACTTGTTTTTGCCCCATATAATAACTATACAGATATTCTATTTCCAAACAAATGAATCACCATCAAACACAATTTTGGTTTCCAATTTTAATCACTAAACTCTTTCTTTTCTCAGTAGGCAGAGAAGGTAGGTGTGCCCTTTCCTCTCATCTTCATCCATTTGTTGAGGGAGTCCAGGTTCCTAACCCCTCCCTCTCTCAGCATGAAGCTAAGTCTTTTTCAGTGATTACCTCTTCCTAGCCTTCTTGTCATCTTCCATCTGACTCCACATTTTCCCCCAAGTCATATCAAATTAAATAACTCCATGAAAATTTAAGGAAAATTGATGTTTGATAATCAATATTTTTAATTATGGGTTTCATTTTTCACTTTTTGAATGGACTGTAATTGCATGGAAGTTGACTCCATTCCTTTAGGCATAAAGCAGATTCCATTAGCCAAACAGTTCAGAAAGAATTTCTCCTCTTATTGAAGAGGAAACTCCGTGGGAGGTTTATGCTCTGTTTTCTCTGCCAGCTCCTTAGTGAAGAGCAGAAGGTCAGTGACATGAACTTATGAATGAATGAAGGTACGGGAATGTGGCGTTACCAAGCTTAGCGACTCAAGAGAGTTAGTCTTACTATTTAGAGGTCAGAATACATGGGTAAACAGTTCTGTTTTCCTTGCTTAATTCACTGCTTTAAAATTAGTTCCCAGGTTTTGCAAGGAAGGCCGTTTGTCAGACAAGGCATCCACATTGGTGCAGAGATGTGGGTTTCATAATCCCTATGTCCTGAAAGACCTCAGTGCCCCCCTAGGCGTCATGGACTCCCAGTCAGTGTCTTCAGGCCTCTTATGTGTGAGGTTCACCATCAGGTCATATTGTTGAGGGAACACATGGCCTATTTCTGAGTCAGTTTCCAACACTGACTTCATGGATAATAAAACTGAAGTCCTCTCTTCCTCACTTGGAATGTAACCATTTAATTTTTCCAACTGTTATCAAACATTTTACCAAAGTGTTATAAAGGGACATTTTTTCCAATATCCATTAATCTCATATATAGCTTTGAAACTATATTTACAGCAAACTATTTTAAAATCTTATTTTAGACTGCTCTTTATTTTTTTCTTCTTAAAAGCTGGAATAAAGACCTAGAAGTATGTTCATTTATCCATCAAACATGTCTCAAGTTCTAAAAAGGATCAGAGCAAGGTGTTGAGAAAGAATAATTGGAGAATCTAATTTAGATTGGGTAACATGGGAGAAAAATTAATTACAGTAATATTCTTACACACAAGCAAATAGACAAAGCTAGGGAGAATATGAAGCACACACACACGTATGATTTCCCTTTCTGCCAAAATTATGGAGAAATCCATATTAACTGACTTGACCTGCTTCACTGTGTTCAATAGCCTTGACATGTCTCATTTTCTTTACCAGTTGCAAGGTCTAATGGAAGCACATGAAATTGCAGTAATGCTGTGAAGGGATACTGGTAGAAGATTTATTTTAAATCTTGTGCGAAAGCTTGGTGTTCATTAAAGTGGAGGGTTAATAACGCTCTCCAGTAGAGCCGGGCATAATGCAGGCAGGTGTGTGGAGGCTGAGCGCAGCCCTGCTGCTCCTCCTTCATCTTGACCCCTCCCTTCCTGCTATTCCAGTCTTAGCTTGTTGGAGGAGAAACTCCAAATCATGTCAAATCTCGGTGAACTTTGCAACCTGGTTATATATATATACCTGGGAAAGTAGAAGGGTGTCACGAAACTCCAGTTTCTTATCTGACATTAAAAGGAATGCAAGAGCCACTTGCAGCAACAAGGTTGCACCTAGAGCTGACCATACTAAGTGAAGTCAGACAGAGAAAGACAAATATCATATGATATCACTTATATGTGGAATCTGAAAAATGATACTAATGAACGAAACAGACTCAGAGACATAGAAAACAAACTTATGGTTACCAAGGGGGCAGAGAGGGATAAATTAGGAGTTTGGGATTAGCAGATACAAACTACTATAGACAGAATAAATAAAGAGCAAGTTTCTTCTATATAGCACAGGGGACTATATTCAATATCTTGTAATAACCTACAATGAAAAAGAGTAAGAAAAAGAACATATATATGTATTATGGAATCACTATGCTGTGCCGCAGAAACTAATACAATGCTGTAAATCAACTATACTTCAATAAAAATGCAGGAAGTAATAGTATTGTGGTCTCTAAGATGACAGAAGGAAAGACTTTCTCTTGTTTAATTGAACTGAATAAAAATTACTGGTCTCAACATATGTCTACATTAGAAACTATTAGATTCACGTTTTTCTTAAGTACTGGATGTAAAATCTCCATGAAATGAATATTACTAATTCATAAAAGGAGTCTTAGAGATTCTAAGAGAACACTTAGATGTAATATGTAGCAGCAGAGTTAGGTGTGTCTACTTTTTGAAAATATATTTGTACTGAAGTACAGTCAGTTTACAATGCTGTGTTCATTTCTGGTGTGCAGCACAATACTTCAGTCACATAGGGGCACGCATACGTTCATTCTCATATTCTTCAGTGTGTCTACTTTTATTTTAAATGCACATTAGTGTGGAAGAATCCACAACGTTGGATTTCTACTTCAAGGTCTTATTGACAAAAAGTTGTTTGTTTTTAGTAATATTTATGTAATGTACTGATAATGCTTCTGTCTCTTTATTTATTCTTATCTTTCTTCTTATTTTCTTCCCCCCCAAGCCTGGATTATCCTCCTCTCCATGCTGCATTTTAGAAATCTAGATCCACCTGTATTACAGACACCGACAACACCAGGCAGCCTGCTGGTGGGTTCCACCTCTTAATTCATGTTAATGGTCTTGTCAGTTAAAGACTATGAGTTGAATACATCAGTTGTGCATGTACATAAACAAAGGCCATTCTCTGAAATTAAAGCTGTAGAATGAGGAAGCTAACAGATTCACTGGTTTTCATAGGTAGAAAGATTTAGAGCATACCACAGAGGGCATCCTTCAATCTCTTCTTTAGTTGAAGTTCAAATCAGTAGAAAGAAAACAGTCAAAAGGGATTTTAATCAAGTATTTTACCTGAAAATAGTGCACTATAAAATTTGAACTGGCTTTAGAACACACGTTATCGAAAATATTTTTTAAAAATCCTCCTATATTTCAAGCCTGTTAAAAATGAACTTTTCTGTAGAATGGAATCTATTTAGAAAGATGTCTTTCCTTTCATTTTCCTTTTTCCTTTTTTTTTTTTTTTTTAATATTTTGCCCCTGACAGCAGAAATGAAAGGGAATGATGCTGTAGAGGATTCAGCTGATCAATGTGGTCAAGTTTCGGCCATGGTAACCCTGAGTGATGGCTGAAGTCATTCTCTGCGGCAGCCTCCCCGCCCCACCATATGTGGTTCTCTTCTCTCTGCCGCACTTTCTCTCTCCGTCCCACTCTATTACTCTGTACAGCTTCTGTGTCTCCTCCTCTGCCACCCTTTTCTCTTCCCTTTGTCTTTATCTGGGGCTTGATGACGACAAGCCCAATAAAGCATTATTCAGCCCCTTCTCTGGTTCTAAAGTATTTGTTGGCTACTTTTTTGCCTCATTAATTTCTTTCTTTTTTCTGATATGCCTGAAATGTCCAGAACTGTCTTTCAAATAACCCCACAGAAGTGCAGTATCAAAACCACCACATTGGGGCCAACGTTGTTTTCTACCTTAATTCGAATCCTGAAATAACAGAAAAGAAGTTCTGATTTTTTTGTCAAATCTGTTCTAGGGAGGAATGTCATTTTATTCTTTTGGAAAGGTTTTTTCTTATTTTATTTTCAGATCCTGACTTTGTTAGAAGAGTTCTAACGGAGAAATAATAGAAAATACCTTCCATTTTCCAGGATTTAGGAAAGAGTTCATTTGTTTGGAAGAGAAACATTTACTAATGTGTTATGGAAAACAGTGTGTGGTAATCTAGGCATACTCATGAAACAAAAATAAATACACATAAAACAATGAGAGAAGAGTATCTAATGGAATATCAGTAACATAGCACCTAGGGATTAGCACCTGATCTTCAGGCTGTAAAACAAAACGCTGGCCTGGATGTGAGGTCTGCCACCACAGGGATGTATGACCTTGGGCGAGTTACATGCTCTCCAAGGGCCTCAGTTTCCTCATCTTGCAAATGAGGTACATGGACTAAATGATTTCCCCGATCCTAGAGACAGAGACCATGAGCATGGAAACTATGATACGTTTGACAATATTTACCACCTCAAATTGCCTACGGGGTTAACATTCCACACAGACTGAGGTCGCAGTAATATCCCAATGTCACTGCGTTCTTTAACGTTAATATAGAGATAGAGAGAAACAGCGTGGGTATTCGGCTTCCACCATTTTGGGAAGGTACAGACCACACAGGTCCCTCTCTTCACCTGGTCAGCCACCGTTGTAGAGGGTTTTAGGCTGCGCCGTACTGGATCCACATCTGCCCTACAGCAGTCAATCAGGAAATCCCTTAATGGTGCCCCTCTACGTTCATTGCCCATCCTAATCACTTTTTTATTTGAACTAAAATCTCTGATGTTATTAGTATTATCCATGTCTCCCAGCAGATGATGATGTAACTCGATGCAATAAATAATCAGGTAATCAAAATTAGCTGTGAATGCTATGATCATGTGGAAGTGGCAAGCATTTCCTTCCCAAGAGCCAGGCATTGTGTTTAATGCTTTGTCTTTTGCTCATACACTTTTTACAAAACACTATAAGGTAGATAGACATTATCATCATTCCCATTTTAACAGAAGTTCAGGTGATAAATGTAGATAGAAGAACACAGGGCTCTGTGACTCAAGTCTGCAATCACTTTTCTGTTTCAAAATTATTGGTTATACAAATTACAAATATTATTTTGACTTTCACATGTCTCTCGTTATCTCTTTAACTGAGCCCAGATCTGAAACTTTGTTTCTTTGCAAAAAAATTTGACTGAGGCACAGGATAGAACTAGAATTTACCTTTTCTACCTGACAGTCTTTTAAAAAAGGATGTAAACATATTTATCAAAGTAAATCTTCAGTGAAGATGTGAAGAAATTACATTCCTTTCAGACCCTGGGCCATCCAGACAGTCTGTGCAGGTGTACATCCAAAGGATAATCAGATTTACAGTTGATTTTATTTCAGACTCCTCATTCACTAATGTGCTAAGTCTTCTCAACTGTTTGCAGATTTGAGCCCCTGAAAGACAGCAGTCTTTACATTGTTCCTTTATGTTTGTAGTAAATAGAGAGTCCCTGGTTTCTTGACTGAAATTGAAGGGCCCATTCAGTCTGGGGAGCTGAATTGTAATAATTTATAAATCATTTTATTTCAATTTTATGCTGGCGTCTATAATCACCTTGTCTCTCTGCTAGAAGCCTTTGTGCTTGCAACAGGAAATATTTAAGCCAAGGTATTTTGGGACCCACACTTCTGAATATTATGTGGCAGGCACCAAATGGCTTTCCCCCAGTGGGTTGTCTTGTATTATAGAATGGTTTGATTCCATCAGACACAGACTGAAAATGCACATGAACTTCTAATTTTAGGTTGCATCATGAGGACTCATTGTGACATTTTCAATGAGGTTAAAGGCCAAAAAATTTCCTATTGTGGCAATTTCCAATTACTGGAAAAGCAGCTAGCCTGTGTCCCGCACTTTTCTAGTGCACGACCTGTCTCTGCTAGTCTCTTTTTTTCCCCAAATGTTATTTAACATGTAGGGCAAGTTGTGTGTGTGTTGTAAGCAGAAATATGGATCACATTAATAATTTTAAAGGGGTGAAAGGGCAGCTGGATTCAGAAAAGTGAATTAAGTATTATACATCTAAGCAGACCAGGACTCTGCTCTCAACTTGTCCTTGTAAACCAGAGCCCACAACCCTGTGTTAAGCTCAGTGTCCTTGAAATCTCTCACTTTGCCAAATGTGTGCTCTCTACTTGCTGTTGTATTAGCGATACCAATCTTGTATCTCTAAACACCAACTTTTTCTCTGACGCAAACTCTGGATTGAACCCAGAGTTGCAACTTTCCCTGACATTTGTCCTCTTTTTGGTTGTTGCTGTTAGTCAGTTTTAATGATTTACTGTTGGTTGTCACAGCACATTGAAGCAAATTTTCTTTTCCAGCACAGCATAATGAATACATCCAAATGAGTGTTCTTCTTCAAAATTATTCCTGTTAGGGAATATACTAACTCCTCTGATGGAGCCTACATGCCCCCACCCCCAACTGAAGGATACTTATTCTTCTGAAGTGCCTTTCTGGGCAGGCTTATCAGCCAGATGAGAAAATAAACATATGATGTTCACAAAATTCATAGCCAGTAGGGGTTTCTTTCTTTTGTTTAGTTTCTCACTTTTACCTCTGCTTGCATTGTTCTATCCTTTTTTTTTTTTCCTCCCTTATGGTAGTATCACAACACCTAAGGTGAGATCTCTGAACCATATTTTGGATATTGATCGAAGAAGACTAAAATCGCCTAGATGGGATATCATTTTTCCAGTTACTACAAATTCCCATTCCTTTGATTTGCTGAGAAATGTAATGACCTACCATTTTTAGTAAAATCACTACAATATGAATCCGTTGTCACATAAGAAATAAGCAGAACATGAATGTTTTTTACAATATTCCTTATATACTAATGGTTTTGATGGTCCAAAATAATGTGTATGAAATCCTAACAAGATCCTTCTTAATCGGTGTTGAACTCAGCACCTTTTGAACTGTGTAATGAGATGCCTTCTGCAAGACCCCTGGGCCGCTGAACAAGTTAGTGAAGCCTGCAGCCCTAAGCAGTAAGCAGTGCTACTTTGTGATCTAATCTTTGGTTCGAATTCCACTGGTTAGATGGAGCCAAGAGTGACCTAACCAGGTGAGCCTGGTGACAACTGCCTGTCTCCTAAGAGAAGACGATGCCGCCTTTCTCTGAGGAAGAGAACGCTGTGCTGTATTACCTGCTGGGATCAGCTAAAGAGTGGTCCCTCCCTGTCTGCTTCCGTCCCTGTCAGTGTGGGCACGGTACTCCCTTTCCTAGGTTCACGTGCACTGATTCCCTTCTGGTTGACCATGTGATGGGTGCAACTTCCAGCTGGGTAATCTCCATGCTGCTCCATCTCTCACTGTTCTGGGGACAAGAGGGCATAAAAGGCAACGTCAAATGAGTTTACAAGTCTGTTGCTTTGTCAAACCAAAAGTTAAAAATCCATGGACAGCTGGAACAGTAACCAGAGAAACAGCCCTTGACTGTGACTATCAAGAGAGTATACAGACTACTCAGCCATTAAAAAGACTGAAATAATGTCATTTGCAGCAACATGGATGGACCTAGAGATGATCATACTAAGTGAAGTAAGTCAGACAAATGCCATATGATATCACTTATATGTGGAATCTAAAATATGACACAAATGAACTTATTTACAAAACAGAAACAGACTCACAGACCTAGGAAACAAACTTATGGTTACCAAAGGAGGAAGAGGGGGAGGGTAAGTAGGAGTTTGGGATTAGCAGATATACACTACTATATATGAAATGGGCAGACAGTGAGGTCCTAACTGTATAGCACAGGGAACTATATTCAATATCTTACAAAACCTATAATGAAAAAGAATATGAAAATAATATACATGTATGACTGAATCACTATGTTGTACAGCAGAAACTAACACAACATTGTAAACCAACTCTACTTCAATAAAAGAGACTATGTAGAAAACAATATCAAAAGAGTCTATGTTCTTGAAATTGATGCTACATATTTACTATCATAACTGATTTTAGATATATCTATGGATTAATTGACCATAAGTATTGAATATTATAACCGATTTGTGTAGATTTATGCAGTTTCTACAATGATAAAATTCAAAAAGAACAGGGCTGTTGGCAGAGAAGGTCCTCCTGTTGCAAGCAGCCCAGAACGGCACTGCAGACTCAGAAAGGGCCCCTGTGACTCTTGAAGAAGTCGAGATCAAAAAAGCAGATACTGTACCGTAAGGAAGAGTAGTGCCAGAATGAGGCAGCTTACCAGGAAAAAAGGCACGTTCCTTGAAGACCATGGGCAAAACGATAGCACTGGATATGTCTGTGTGAATGTCTCCCTAAAACAGCATGAGGGCAGGAGGGAGGAATAAAGTTGAGAAAAGAAGTCTGAGACTTGGTTTGAAAAAGAAGGTGTGAAATTTAGCCTTTAATTTAGGCCTTATGCTCTGGGTCGCTGTGAACCTGACATCGCTGTGCTGATGGCCCAAGGAGTCTCACTAGCTCACTTATTCCCACACAAATGGCCGTGCCCTTCTAGCAGTGAGAACCTGCGGTGTGGAGCTGCTCACCCACCGTTCCTAGCTGCTGTTCAGCCGTTGAACACGTCCTGAGTAATAGTCTGACTTGAAATAACTTATTGGCTAAGTCTATTTCCTATGTCAAGACATCGTCCTCTCTCACAATCTGGGCCATTACATTACTTGATATTACAACACACACAAAAAGATTAAAATTGCGTGTTTTGAATTCAAATATAAAAGGTTATTTTTTTCCCTTTGATTGTGTCTGTGGCATTATTCACTCTAAGAAACATCTGATAAAAATTCTGCTAAATAGCTTAACCCACAGGATGGGAACTGGGTAAGGATCTGCTGGGCTACCAATGGCATTTCCTTTAGCATTCCTTTCATCTGTTCTTCATGGTTAGTGTCCTTGCCAGGGTGAGTAAAATCTGACACGTTAACAGGCAATTAATCAAGTTTTAATCAGTGAAATGTCCTGGCAGGTCTAATTCCTGGTGTGAAGTCAGTAATGAAACCTCAGTATCTCAGTCCATGGAGCTGCTATATTAACCACTGTGGTCAAATTCCTATTTATTATGGCGTTTGAGACAGGAAAACGCTGCACTGTCAGAAGATTATTTTTTAAGAAAGAAAACGACCATGCAACACAACTTTGGAATACTTATTTTTGCTTTGTGTCAAAAAACCATACTATTAAACCCCATAATGGAAGTAATGCTTTTTCCAGCTTTCATCAGTGGTCCAAAATGTCACGCAATGAGAATTTAGTAGGACTAAAGTGACTATTTGACATGCAGAACCGAGCTGTGTCATCAAGACTCCACAGGTAGTGAACACTTGGCTACTGATGGGTGGGAAGAGTGGGTACATTCTAACAAGGGGTCAGGGGGCCTCAGGAGAGCTGCTGTGTAATTGCCTGCAGCAGCAGATGGAAGGGCGCACCTCACATAAGAAGAGTATCATTCTATCACTGAAGAACGGGGCCTCATACACAAAAAAATAAATATAAAATGAAGAGCTGAAGCCAAAGTTGTCTGAAACGGTGATAATGTGTGAGAGGCTTTTAAAAGATTCTTTTTAACTGAAATGCACAGTGGAAACTTACTGCGATACTAATGTAGGCCAGGATGAATAACCACCTCAGAGGTGAATCTATTCATCACAGGTTGTGTTCAATAGTTGTTTGTAAGGGATAAGTATTTACTTCAGTAAAGTTGACTACATGTAATAATAGGCCTTATGTTTGATGAGATTCCAAATATAAACTTTTAAATACTTCTGCATGTTCTAGAGTAATAAATGTGGCTAGAGTTTATTATTTTCTGATTATATAATAAGGAATGAAAACTTTTTTTTTTTAATTGAAGTATCATCCATTTACCACATTGTGTCAGTTTCTGGTGTACAGCATAATGCTTCAGTCATACATGAATATACATATATTCATTTTCATATTCTTTTTCACCATAAGTTACTACAAGGTATTGAATATAGTTCCCTGTGTTATACAGTGTGAACGTGTTGTTAAGGAATGAAAACTTTAATTTGAATTTTCTAATAAACTGAGCACTGGTCCACATGAGACAGTCAATATTAATGTATCCCTACTGAAGGGGCACAGGTCAGTAGCTGATGCCTTGAAATCCCTTCCTAGAGTAAGTGACTGTATTTGCTCATCTCTGACGTGTGCTATTATTTTTAGAAAAGATTTCCTTTATTAACCTGAACACTTCAATAATTAACCCCATTTCTAGTTGTTTTGTCTAGAACTTATAAATGAATTAGGCTCAAATTGTACTTTTAAAAGTCAGAATGTATTTTTAGTATACTTAATATCAATAATTGTTAAATTTGGAAGCTTGCTTACCTAAGTCTTGAAAGGAGGAGAACGTCCTGGAAGAAAGAAACATGTGCTAGAAATACAGAGTCTGATAGACCACATCCTCCAGGTTTATCTGTGTCCCTGTGAACGGCCCCTCTAGGGATCTGTGTTGGAATACCAAGACGTCACTCCTCCTGCTGAGTTCTTCAAGTGGGGGCAGGTGGAAATCAAATCCAGCAACAGGAAAGTTTCAGCTTTCCAAAATGAAAACTTTTGAACCGTTTTCCTTTCCTGGGGTGGGTGAAGTATGTGAGGGGAAGGGTGGGGGATGTTAGGAGAAAGAGGGTTAGAGTGGGAGGTAGGGGGCGTGCGGAGTGAATGTAGCTCAAATTGGAACTGGTCCAGTGGTGTTCGTAGCAGAAGACAGATGTGGAAAGGGGGTCAATGAGAGGAAAGGGAAGGCGAGGCTGAGGGACCGACAGGTGGAGCTGGCTCCGAGTATGAGGAAACTTCAAGGACAGCAGCTGAGGAAGGAAACAATAAGGTGAATTTATACAGCGAGATTTCAAGAAAAACTGTCTCCTGGGGAATTATCAAAACAGAGAGAAAAAAGATTATAAACTCACATAATCACAAACAACATTTTGAAGAGTCGATTCGACCGGAGTATAGATTTCTGCAGAGATGGAGCATTGGGTCACAGTATTTAAAGGCTGTATGCTAAGCACATGCGTGAGCAGTGGCTAAGCCCAGTAATGAGGGGGTGTCAGAGTGAGGGGAGGCCCTGGAGCAGTCACACAGCACACTGACCACCATCTGGGCACCAGCAACCGGGGCAGCATTGAACCCAATGTTCTAAAACTGTGCTGTATTTTTAAAATAAATTTATAAACTTTATGCCCACTGCCTGAAAATCCTATGATTCTATAGTAATTTAGCAATACAGATAAAACAGACACAAAAAACAACTAAAACGTAGTGAGAGAGGGCAGCGACAAGTTGGAACGAAGGGTTTCTTTCTATTCCTCACACTCACAACAGATAAAAACCCGGAGATATAAATATACATTTCCTATAAATAAATACGTAAATGTATATTATATATATTATCATATATAAAATATATATAACATACATGAGATACGTAAAACATATATATGAGATATATAAAAACATATTTGAGATACATAAAACATACATACACACACACACACACACACACACACACACACACACACACACAGATACACTCTGAAAGTTGTTGCGAAAAAGGAAGAAGGAAGACTGATTAGACACTTCAGGACCCAAAAAAAGACTGCGTGGTAAGTTCCCCGGATTTTTTTTTTTTTTTTTTTTTTTTGGTTTTTGGTTTGGGTTTGGGTTTTTTTCTGCTTCATGGATCCCAGACCAGATGCTGAAGTCTACAACTCAGAAAATTTACCATTATTTGATGTGGTTCTCAGTGTATTTGGAGCTAATAGTTAAAGACAATGGTATTATAAATGGGAAGAGTAAGGGAACTAAAAGAAAAGGAAGGTTTCTAGACTTTATTCAAACTGGTGAAAAAGATGACACTAGTAAGTGGTGGTAAGTTATGTGTGTATAATGTAATGCCTGGAGCAATCGCTAAATATTTATACAGAGATATACCAAGAACACTGGATAAATCAGAATAACTCACTCTCCAGCGAAAGGTAATGGGATGATCTGCGGCTGTGTCTTTACCACAACCGCCCCCAACCCTCTGGCAAGAGGGAAGGCCAGGGGAGGAATCCTGCGCTCCATCACCTTTCTCCACCTGGCACTCCTCCCATGGACTGGGCACTTCCTGTGGGTTGCTGAAATGTTGCTGAACGTTACTGGGCACATCTAATGAGCTGCTGAAAGATTGCTGAAGCGGTTCAATAAACGGAGTGCTTTCCTCCTAAACCGGCTTGCGGGGTTATTGTTACAACTTCTACAAGTAGTTATTTCTGTCATTCCTGAATAATTTTTATTATTCTGCTTATGCGTTATACTTTTACAAACAGAATCTGTGTCAGCCTTGCTCTACGGAGAGCCGAGGCAAAAGGGATTTTACATCCAGATAATCACTACTTCCTCAAAAGTGTAAAGCAATGTCCTTCTCATTTGAGTACGTAAGTGCTTTGCCCAACCCGATTTTAACATCTTCTTAAGGCATAATTAATAGTCAATAAGCTGTACATAATTAAGGTATGAAAAGTTACATATTGTGATTTCATTTGTCTAACATTCTCAAAATGACAAAATCCACACATGTAATACAAACCTACGTACATTCTCTAACACGTTGTGAGATGGCCTAGAACTATGCACACACTGAGTCACTGTTAATTTCTCATTTTGGCTTTGTGCTATAGTCACAGGATACTCCTGAAGAAGACAGGGTGCAGGTAAATGGGACCTCCCTATACTATTTTTGCACCTTTCTGTGAATCTATAGTTATTTCAAAATAAAAAGACAACAGCATTGACAGACACAAATGACTATACTTTGTATGAGTCTATCTATATAAAGCTCTGGAAAAGTCAAATCTGTGAAAAAGAAAACAGATCAGTGATTGATGGGGGCCGAGAGTGAGGGAATGGTAGATGGGACTGCTTGAAAATGGGCATGAGGAAATGCTTTGGGGCGATGAAAGTGTTCAAGAACAGGATTGTGATGATGGCTACTCCACAAATGTATTAAAACTCACTGAATTGTACACTTTCAATGGGTGTGTTGTATGGTATGTAAAATATAGTTCAACAGAACTTTAAAAATGCGTTGTTATAGTGATCATGGAAAAATAAGGTCACGCTGAACTTTTCTTAACTCCACTTTTGGAACTTAGCCCTATTTACAATTTTTTTTCTACATTTTTTTCTTTTTAAATTTTTTTTATTGAAGCGTAGTTAATTTACAATGTTAATTTCAGATGTATAGCAAAGTGATTCAGTTATATATATATGTGTGTATATTTTTTCATATATATTTTTTCTTTTCAGCTTTTTTCCATTATCTGTTATACCCTGTGCTATACAGTAGGTCCTTGTTGTTTATCTATTTCATATACAGTAGTGTGTGTCTAAAATTTACACTTTGAATTGAATAGCATCCATATAGGAGCAGGGGGTGAGCATCCGAAGCTTATCTGTGCATCAGGCCCCTGGAGTCTTTTCCAAGCGCTGGTGTGCACATGTCAAGACAGATGGCGTAGGGAGGGAGCTGTGCGGGACACACGGGGAAGGGGGGAATCTTTTATTCCTGTAGCTGCACTGGTTAAGAGTTATTATCTGTTCCTGTTGAGAGAGAGGAAGACACTGATATGAGAATCTCCTACACATCCTTTCCAGTTTGCTGTCTGTGGGTGTGTATTTCATACACACAGGAGGTTGTAAAAGGGTTGTCATTGCAGAGCATGTGCTGATTCATTGTCAACAAATCATAGTGTCACCTTTACAGAGCCCTGAGACAAAAGACAAATACTCACGCAAGCAAACAAAAGCCTTCTAACTTCTATAACCAGGGCTGACTCCCTCTTTAGTATCAAGTTTCCAGTGTTCAACATGAGAAAATAAGGCTAGTGAAACACTTTGCAGACTCTGTCCTGAAGCAGTTTATTTCTGCCCAGATGTGTTTCACTTAAAAAAGCAACGTATTTAGATTCCTACCATTTATTTATTATCCTGAACTGTAACAGTCCGTTTGCGTGTTCCACTAGACGGCTAGCTCTTAGTAGGAGGGGGAGGGGGAAGAGGTGAGGGTTATCCTCTGTGTCCCCGCTACCTATGAGAGGACCTAGGACCTAACAGTTACTTAATACATGTTTGTATAATTGATTAGTAGTTAGTTTAGAGGCTATTGTAAGAGAAAATAGATACAGGAATAAAATTTGGAAATGAGGAACTCTGTATATGTCAAATCTACAGCATAGTATTTATACACTACAAAAGTTAAAGTAGATTCTTATGGTTTTAAAGCATCTTAGATTAAATAAAACCGTGTGTCATCATAGAGGTAGGAATCTGAACTATTTAAGAGTGTGTGAGCTGGGATAAATGTTTGCAACATAAAGTTGGATTTAAAAGGTAATTAAGCTAAAGGTGCTCCAAGAAAAGCAAGTGAACAACAACAACAACAACAAAAAAAACAAAAAACAACAAAAAAAAAAAACAACGCAGCAAGTGAAAAGACCAATTGAGCAGAACCTACAATTTAGTAGAAGGTGGCAGTGATAATACAATTCTGAAGTAGCCTAGACATCTCTCATATAAACAAATAAAACTAAACTACAGTAAAAATCATCTTCCCCACTTAGGTCAAAACCTCCTGCTACGGTCTGAATGTTTGTGCCCCACTCAATTCACATGTTGCAATCTTAACATCCCAAGGTGATGGTAACAGGAGATGGGACTTTGGGGAGGTACTGAATCACGAGGGTGGAGCTCACACGAATGGAATTTGTGCCCCTAGGAAAGAGACCGCAGAGGTCCGGAGCCCCTTGCACCGTGAGAGGACACAGCCACGAGGTGCCTGTGAGCCAGGATGAGAGCCCTCTCTGGAAATGGCCGTGCTGGTTGGAGTCCTGGCATCCAGAGCTGTGAGAAATCAGTTTCTGTTGTTTCATGCTGCCCAGGCTGTGGTGCTGCCCCATAGCAGCCTGAGTAGACTAAGACGCTGCCACACTGTATACGCCATGTGTGTAGATTTGGAAAGGGGAGATCTTAGTCTGCTCTGGCTGCCACAATGAAATACCGCACCCGGAGTGGCTCACACAACAGACATTGACTTTCTCACTGCTCTACATGCTAGAAGTCCAAGATCGAGGTTTTTCAGCCATTTTGGTTTCTAGTGAGGACTCTTGGTTTGTAGATGTCCCCCCTCTTGCTGTGTTCTCATATGGCAAAGAGGGACAGCTCAGCTGTCTCTTGCTCTTCTTGGGTCGGGACACTACCCTTATGACCTTATTTAACCTTCGTTGCCTCTTTACAGACCCAGTCTCCAAATATAGTCACAATGGTGCGAGGGGTGGTGATGGTGGCGGTGGCGGTTAGGGCTTCAGTGTATGATGTTTAGGGAGATGCAATTCAGTTCATAGCAGGGGATGAAAAACTGCAGAGAAGTTTTACATTGTCTTACTATATTTATTAAGAAAGCATGAAAAAACAAAATTTTAGAAATGAAAAGAATCTGAAAATATGTATATGTGTAACTGAATTGCTTTGTTGTACACCTGAAATTAACATTGTAAATCAATTACTTTTCAATTAAAAAAAACAAAATTAAAAAAAGAAATAATGGTGGACCTTGTTGTGTATTTTATATATAGTAGTTTATTTGATATCTGCAAATCTCAAACTCCCAATTTATCCCTTCCCACTCGCTTTTCCCCCTGGTGACCATAAATTTGTTTTCTGCTTGTGAGTCTGTTTCTGGTGTAAACAGGTTTGTTTGTGTTCCCCCCCCGCCCCCGCCCCACATATAAGTGGTATCCTGTACTTCAATTTAGAAAAAAAGAAATAATTATGGAGATGTCAAATATGGTTACCAGGATTGCACAGCTACAATTAGAAGTAGTTAGAATTTGTACCTAGATCTTTCTGACTTAGAAGGTAGTTTTCCTACTATCTTAATTTTTTTTTGGAAATTGAAGGTAAATGAAGTAAAAATATTCTACCATGTGATTACTTCATTCCCCATACCTTTTCCTTTAAAAACATACCTCGGATAATTTATGCCATGAGTTTCTCCTGCTAATTTGTTCCATGCCCCCTCAGCTAGCCTTTGAGTTCAGACTGAACCAAGGTGAATTGTTCCCCTACGCCCTGACAGCCTCTGACCATGAGCTCCTGCACTTCTCCACTTTTCCCCCTGGGAGCCTCATCCAGCACCATGGGACCTGGCTGAGCCCAAGGGCAGGGCAGCCTGTACACAGCAGAGATTTAGTACACTCAGATGCAACCATCAAAAAAAGACTCGTGAGAATCTTGGAAAATATTGACAGTGAGGGACAGTTCTGGGGGTTTCTACATGAATCCTCAAAGGGTCCCCAGGTGAATTGAGCCCCAGTTGCCCCCAGTAGTTACACACTTATTGTCTGTCCCCAACCTCTGGCTCATGCTTCCTGGGATTACCTCCCAAACATGCTCCCTGCACTCAAGTCCTCATCTCACACCTGCCTCAGGAGCCCAGACACACACCCCCAGAAGGTGACATCATCCTCACCCCACTTCCACTCCTGCACAACTTCCGCACTGGTATTTCAGAATGAATTGCTTTCGGGTATCTGCTACCCATGCCTGTGTTTGGTCCTTTCCTAATAAGGACCGTTATAGACTTCCAGTTCTCTGAAAATAGTTTAGTGCAGTCCCAGACTATTTGGGGGAAGCTCAGTTTTCTATTTGTCCTTCCACCTGTGTTTCTCTCCTTGACTCTCATAATACTACCCCACCCGTGGCAGTCCTGCCACCAGATATGTGTGTGTGGGTTTTTTTTCCACAACAAGCAATTGTGCAACCCCAGCTGTGTGTCCTACGATTTAACTGGGTTCTGACACAGATTATATACCTGGAGATCCCACAAGCTAAGGGCTCAGTCCCAGGAAACTACTCCCCAGCACACACACTAGAGATGTCTGTCTCAAGTACTAGGTCCTTGGGTTGCCCGTAACGCATGTCCTACTTTAAGGGATAAGATGCTGTACTGGAGGTAGCATGTTGCATGCAACACATTGGATCCAATTTGGCTAAAAATTGGAGGTTATCATGACCCCTTCCTCAAGTTTGATTATTTACTATAGCAGCTCACAGAACTCAGGGAAATACTTACATTTGCCAGTTTATTAGATATAATAAAGGATACAGATGAACAGCCAGATGAAAAGATACATAGGGCAAGGTCTGGGAGGGGCCTGAGCGCAGGAGCTTCTGTTCCTGTGGGGAACATCGCCTCTCTGTGTGTGGTTGTGATCTCCAATCTGGATGCTCTCCGAAATCCATGGGACTTTAATGGAGGCTTCATCAATAGGCATGATCCACCACTAACTCTACTTCCAGCCTTTCTCTCTTCTCAAGAGAATGGAGGGCAGCGCTGAAAATTCCAAGCTTCTAACCATGGCTTGGTCTTTCTGGTGACTAGCTCTCATTCAGAAGCCATCCAGAGACCGCCCCCACCTCTGAGTTGTCTCATTAGAACAAAAGGCACTCCTATCACCCAGGAAATTACAAGGGTTCAGGATCTCTGTGCTAGGAGCTGGAAATGGAGGCTAATATACATTTCCTATTATCTCACATAGACATAATTGTGTTCTTAATAACTGGTGGTGTTTGTGGTCATGTTAATGTTATAAAGGGGAAGACATAATCAGAGAGATTTATGGAACATGTGAGACTAGTGGGCCATCATAGGATTCTGACACAAGACTATCCTGCAACAAACTTCTTTCCCTAATTCTGCAACCATATTCTGATAAATGGGACGGGAGTTAGAAATCCCTTTTATAGAATGCATGTTTTTTATTAATTACACGTAATAGTGTAAACATATTAAAATTGAAAATAATTGAGCAGACTTCTGATCCCCCAGGAGCTAGATCATGTCTCTAGGCCTGACCTACTTCAACTGATAAAAATCTTTTAATGTCATTTAATCGATTGGTTTTGTTGTCATTAAATGAGATTGATTTAGGCTGCAGATTGCTATGACTATGTAATTCAGAAAGAAATTACTTCATAAATACATCACAAAAATATTGTATCAGAAAGGAAAAATCTTTTTATTAAGTAAATCATTCTGATGTCACTAGTCTGCTTGATGGTGTCAATGGCATTGAAACTGTTAACAAATGAACCAGTGTAACCTCAAATTTATTGTGGCACACTATAGTTTTAAATAAAGCTTAGTTTAAATGGTGTCAGATCCTTAATTGGAAGAATTGTTTTTGGTAAAACTTACAAATGCAGCACAATTTTCCTATTTTACTTTTTAAAGCTTTTAACACTATTTTGTATTTTCTTTATCGATTTGTTTCCTAAGCTTCAGTATCAAATGCACCTAACAAAAAAGGAATGGAGTTGAAACTCTGACTCGTTATCTGCCTAGTCCTTTTAATACATCTCATAAGAAACAAAGACTGAAGACTCAGCCAGCATCAGAGCTTTGTTCCTTCCTACTGTTACTTAGGCTGTCGGGTTTCAATGAAGAATTCACTGAAGTGGAAACCTGATCAAGCAATAATGAAGTTAAAACAACACCCTCGGAGACAGTGAAATCTTAGTAAACTCTTAAGTGATGAAAATGAAGTAGTCCCACACTTTACACAAAAAGACTGAAATAAAATGATTGCCTGACTTGTTAAATAAAGAAACACACCATGTCAATAAACATTTCTCAGTATGTGTTAGTACATTACACAGAGCAAAATTCTTATTGAGATAGATGTGAGGAGAATGTCATTCAAATGTCTTGAGTTTAGTAGATGACTTCGAAAAGGTAAACCTTCACAGAAGCTGTCATCATGTCTGCCTTTGTTAGCATATCTGATACTTCACCGGGAATAATCATTTCCTCTGCTTGGTTTTTATTGACTCAAAGTTGTGTGTTTGTTTATTTTCTATTTTGTGACTCTGGTGCAAGTGTCATTCAAACTCAGATGGTACTGAGACAGCAGTCTGATTAGATCCCTAGGAGAATTGCTTAACTCCCATGGGAACTTCCAAAGAGAGAAATAGTTCCTCACTTAATTATTAAATTCCTAAAAAGTACATAAGAGGAGGCATCTTTATGGTTTGTTAGATTTCATAATAAGACTTGTTCTTAAGCAAGTAAAACTCAGGAGATCTTTCTAGGTGCATGTATTCATCTATCAATAAGGTTGAAAATCTTAGATTATCAAAATATCTATAATTCCCTAGTATTAAAATACTGCTCAGTTGTAGGCACTCAATTCAAAAGATCACTAACCTTCACAACATTTTTATGTCAACTCTCAAAACTTTCCTGTTTACTACCCACAACATGATAGCACCCTGGAAATGCACACTGTAGAAGACTCTATTAATGGCACAGAATTAATGACTAAAATATTTTCATGCTTTATTTTTTGAACTATTATGGATTTTTTTCTAATTGCATTGTATGCATCATTGTACAAACTGGAAAACTTCAACAAAAAAGGAGAAATAAAAAGCTCTGGTAATCCCACCATCAAAGACACATTGTTCTCTGCTGACTGAACACATCAATTCCTTTTAAAAAGATAAATTGTTGACACTTTATACATATACATATACATTTTATACATATACATATAGAAATTATATGTACTCTTATTTTTCAATATTTTGGAAACACTATGTAACTGGTTTATGATATTCATTGCATTAAAATTCATTTTAATATGTCATAATTTATTCAAATATTTGGTAATTAAACCTACTTTCTGCTTCTGTTTTTATATAAAATGTTGTAATAATCATCTTGGTACTTAAAATTTAGTCTATAATTCTTATACTTCATCAGGTAAAAAAATTGAATTCTTAGGACAAATGTGAAGTTTCACCCACTGTAATCCATATTGCCAAATTATTTTTGCGATATTTCTTTACAAGGGCTCTGGAATCATATATATACCAAATTCTGCCAAATGTTTCATTACAGTATATAAAACCCAAACAATTTTTGGCTTTGAATTTCTCCATTATTCTTGTGTGTTACAGTGGAACTATTCCAAGTACTAGAAAGATAATTTACTACCATTAAAAATTGTGACAAAAAATCTGTGTGCCACCATTTATCTATAAATGAATGATACATTTGATAACACTTTAATATTTGCCAGGAATCCAGTGCTCTAGTATTAAAATACTGTTCAGTTTTATGCCTTTAATTCAAAAGATCACTAACCTTCATAACATTTTAAAATCAGCTCTCTAAATATTCTTGTTTACTAGCCATGGCATGACAGCACCCTTGAAAAGCACACTATGGAAGACAACAATAGCTCTTGAAAGTTTACAGAGTTGTCACATCCTTATTGTTTGACAATCAGGTTGAATAAGATTAGTGTCATATGTCAATTTGAATCAAAGAATTCTAGATAAAGCCAAAACCATTGATGGAAACAATGAACCATAACATCGTCAGCTAAATTTTGCTGCCTCAGAAGTATCCTGTCAAATGATGCACAAATAGACAAGGGACTAGAACGCATACCAAGATACCCTGACCATCTGTTGGTAGATTATCAAATGGAGGTTGGTGCCAATAAAGCAGTAAATGTAACATCAAGGTCAGCATCTAGAGGTTATAGTACTGTATTTTCCAGAACCATTATGTGAGTTCAGAATCAAATATCCTTTCTGTGCTAAAAATCAAAAATTTTAGCTGCATTTTGAATATTGCATTCACTATCCAGTATGGAAAGAGACAGCCTCTCTACTAGGTAATGTGCTGCTCAGTTCGTTGCTGTTGCCTCCCAAGGAGCAAGCTTGTGTAAGTAAGTTCTTTCTGACTTCCTACTTCCTTCATTCTGTCCTGCCCTGGGGTTATGGTTACAGAACAGGATGCACTAAAATGTTGAAATCCTCTCTCCAATTTATTAATCTACTCCATACTGTGAGCTTAGGGTAATGCTTGGACCCAAATTCCAGAATAGAGTTTGTTCTGGAATAAACTCTACCCTTACTAAAGGTGGTTTAACAAGCCTGTTTAAATGCACATCCAATTGTTTTTAGGTGTAATTGACATATAACATTTTATTGGTTTCATCTGTATAATGTAATGATTTGGTATTTGTATATGTTGTGAAATGTTCACTACAATAAGTCTGGTTGACATCTGTCACCATACATATTATCATTTTTTCCTTGTGATGAAAAATTTTCAGCTCTATGCTCTTATCATCTTTCAACTATACAATATAGTATTATTAACTAGAGTCACCATGATGTACATTACATCCCCATGGCTTATTTATTTCATAACTGGAAATTTGTACCTTTGACTCTCTTCATCCATTTCACCCACTCCCTACCCCCTGCCTCTGGTAACCACCAATCTGTTCTCTGTATCTATAAGCTCATTTGTTGTTTTTGCTATGGTTGTTTTTTTAAGATTCCTCATGTAAGTGAAATCATATAGTTTTTGTCTTTCTCTGTCTGACTTATTTCACTTAGTGTAATGCCTTCAAGATCCACCCATGATGTTGCAAATGAGAAAATTTCATTCTTTTTTATGGCTGAATAATATTCCATTATCTATCTATCTATCTATCTATCTATCTATCTATCTATCTATCTATACAGATTGATAGGTCACATTTTCTTTATCTATTTATCTACTGATGGACACTTAGATTGTTTCCATGTCTTTGCTATTGTAAACAGTGCTACAATGAACATAGAGGTGCTTATAGGGTTTTGAGTTATTTTTTTCACTTTCTATGGATAAATACCCAAGAGTGGAATTGTTTGATCATACAGTAGTTCTATTTTAAATCTGATATTCTATTTTAAATATTTGAGGAATCCCTATATTGTTTCCCATAATGGATGGCTGCGCCAATTTACATTCCCACCAGCAAAGCACAAAGGGTTTCCTTTTCTCCACATCCTCTCCAACACTTGTTATTTCTTGTCTTTTTGATGATAGTCATCTGACAAGGTGTGAGATGGTATCTCACTGTGCTGTTGATTTGCATTACCTGGTGATTAGTGATATTGAGCATCTTTTCATGTACCTGTTGGTCATCTGTATGTCCTCTTTGGAAAAAAAATGTGTATTCATGTTCTTTTCCCACTTTTTTTTAAGTTGGACAGTTTGGGGTTTTTTGATGTTGAGTTGTATGAGTTCTTTGTACATTTCAGATATTAACCCCCTATCAGATGTCTTGTTTACAAATACCTTCTTCCATTCAATAGGAAGCTTTTTCTGTTTGGTCTAGTTCCCTTTGCCTTGGACATCCATTCTTAAAGCTAGGCTGGAATAAAGTTTGCCCAGTTATTTGGCTGAACATGACCCTGGGTGTGTCTGTGAGAGTATTTTGAGATGAAATCAGTGTTTATATTGGTGGAGCGAATAAAGCAGATTTCCCTCCCTTATATGGATGAACATCGTTCAATCAGCTGAAGATCTGAATAAAGCAAAGAAGGGTGGCAGTGGGCCCGTGCTTATGGAATTCACTGGTCTTACCGTATCCCCCACCATCCCGAAGCAGCTGGCTTAACAGAACAGTTGAATAGCCTTTTAAAATCCCAGTTACAGTGCCAGCTAAGTGGCAATACCTTGAAGGTTTGGAGCAAGATTCTTTCTAGAAAGCCGTGTATGCTCTAAATCAGTGTCTGATACAAAGTCCTGCCTCTCCCACAGCCAGGCTTCACAGGTCCAGGAGTCACGTGTGGAAATGAGAGTGGCACCACTCGCTACTACCCTTAGTAACCTGCTGGTGACACTTCTGCCTCCTGTTCCCTGACAATGTTCTGTGGGCCTAGAGATCTTGACTCCAAAGGAAGAACTTCCATCAGGAGACACAAAGATGATTCCATTGAACTGGAAATTAAGACTGCAGCCTAGCCACTTTGGGATCCTAATGCCTTTGGATTAACAGGCAAAGAAGGGGTTTACTGTGCTGACTATAGAGATTAATTCTAAACACCAAAGGGAAATTGGACGACCCATCTACAGTGGGAGTAAGCAAGAGGGTGTCTGGAACATAGGAGATCACTTACAGTGTCTCTAGGATTACCATGCCCTGTGATTAGGTAATGGAAAACCCTAGCAACCCAATCCAGGCAGGACTATGAACGGTCCAGACTCTTCCAGAATGAAGGTTTGAGTCATCCCACCAGTTAAAAATCACAACCAGTTGAAGTGCTTGCTGAAGGCAAAGGGAATACGGAATGAATACTTGAAGAAGGTAGTTATTAATATCAGCTGTGACCACATGGCCAGTTACAGAAATGAGGACTGTAACTGTTTTGAGTATTTCCTCCTTATTTTGTTGTGAATCTGTGCGTGTGCATACAAAATAAATATCTTTGCTTTCTTCTCTCTGTATTCCATGATCATGTAAAGGAAGATGCACTGACTTTATATCACAGGGTTTAAGTACGGCTAATTAGTTATGGAATGTCAGGGAGGGGAGCAAACATCACTCAAGGACTTTACCTTCACTTCTGGCAAAAGAGTTCGAGTGTTTTCGGTTAACACACAGGATATTGGTTTCATGTTGGGTAAAATTATGACCTTGTTGTCCTTATTTGGAGATTAAGTATAGTTTAAGGAGACGCACATAGGTGCCAAGTTGACAAGGGGTGGATCTGTGATGGTTAATTTTGTGTGTAAACCTGACTGGGCCATGGGGGTGCTCAGACATCTGGCCAAACATCACTCTGGGTGTGTCTGTGGAGTGTTTCTGGATGAAAGTAACATTTGGACTAGGCAGGCCAATTAAAGCAGATTGCCCTCTCCAATGTGAATGAGATGTATCCAATCAGAGACTCGAATAGAACAAAAAAGCTGACTGAGAGGAAATGCCTGTTTGACTGCTTGTCTCTGAGCATTGGTCTT
Source organism: Camelus dromedarius (assembly GCF_036321535.1). Taxonomy (NCBI): domain Eukaryota; kingdom Metazoa; phylum Chordata; class Mammalia; order Artiodactyla; family Camelidae; genus Camelus; species Camelus dromedarius. The sequence goes on from NC_087447.1 coordinate 72,615,305, forward strand.
TTTTCTACCCTTTGGACTCAGACTGAAATATCGCTCTTCTAGGGTCTCCAGCCTGCTGGCTTTCAGACTACACATCACATCTCCTGGCTCTCCAGCTTGTCACCCTCAGATATTGTAAATTCTGGTCTGAGGACTAAGGCGGTTTCAAACACGGTCACCACATGCTCTTCTTTGAATCGGGCTTCTGTCCCTTACCAGGGAAACATTAATCGTCTATCCAGAAACTGACCACTTCTAACCTCCTTCCTACACTGTCACAATCTTGGTCCACGTTCGGAGCTGCCCTCATTTCTAGATAACTGCAAAAACCTCTGCTTCCCAACTGTCTCCGTACTCTGGCCCCTGTCTCTCATAGCCCTATTCTCAAAGACACAGCAGCCAGAGTGATGCTGTGAAAACATGTCAGACCATGTAGTTCCTCTGCTAAACACCTGTGATGGATCCCACCTCACTGAGAATAAAAGCCATGCAGGACCTCAGCATCCTAGCTGCTCCCATTGCCCTGCTCCCGAAGCCTGCTTTTCCTCCTCTCATTCTCTCTGTTCACACACCTTCTGCCCCCACTGGCCATCAAGCTCCCTGGGCAAATCCTTGACTCAAAACCTTTGCCCATGTTTCTCTCTCTATCCGGAAGGCCTTCCACCAGGTAACTGCATGGCTTGCTCACAGCCTCTTTTGGCTCCCTATTCAAATATCACCTATTCAAGGAGACCAGACATGGCCCCTTTATCCAAAGTTGCAGCCACCTTCTGATCCTCTGTCCCCTTTCCCCGCTTCATGTTTTCCTTCAGCACTTACCATCATCTGACATGCTATGCACTGTACTTGCTTCTTATCTATTCTTTTCCTGAAATGTAAACTCCATAAAGACAGAGATTCTGCTTTTTTTGTTCACTGCTCTATCCTCCACCCCTAGAACCATGCCTAGCACATTTTATGTGCTCAGTAAATCACATTCTGTGAATAATTACAGCTTAGAAATGCTGTATTCACATTGCTTTAGGCCGAGGGAGTCTACCAGCCTTAGAGATTATCTTTAAAGATTACCTCACACACATTTTTTTTTTGCTCGCTTTCAGAACTACTATAATATAAGACACAATCCTTACTCTGAAAAATCTAGCTAGAAAGAAAAGTTACTTAAAATTGTAATTGACATTTTGGCAGAATGACAAGACCAGGGTTATTCTTAGGGTGTACATCTCTAGTGAACACTGACTATAGACTCAGTCTCTTATTTCTTCCTTCTGACTTAAAAGGCAAGAGAAGGAGTGAGAGAAAATGCCATCTTCATCTTTGTCCTTTTCTCTGAGAAGCTAAAACTCCTCCTGGTTAACCTCCAATGAGTTTCCTAGAATACACTGTCCATCATCACTACGCATTCGTTAGTTTGCCCACAGCGAGCTGTCTCCACTTGTGGACACCTTCAACTACAGCCTAGGAGCTCAGTAACAGGATCTGGAAAACCCTCGTGTCCTAGACTAATGGGCTTCCCCCCACTGCACTCTCCAATCTGTTGCTTTTTCCCTTCTCTCCCAACCCAGAGGGGAGAAAGTCCCATCACTATGGACTCTTCATCATGCTCCACCGCATCTCTTCCTCCTGAATCTCACAGCTTCTGTCTTCTGTCCACTGCATCATTGCTCACCTGAGTTATTGTGACTGGTCCTTGGGGTCTCAGGCTGGTCCGGCCTCTGATCCTTCCTAGAGTTCACTTGCTGAAGGATGAATTAAAAATTCAAATCTCTGAAAAATCTAAAGAGCTGTGACTTGACTCTTAAAACCCCTCTGTGGCTCCCCAGTGCCTGCAGGATAAAATTTAAACTGCAAAGCATGGCCAGGTCTGCTCATGATCTGGCATCTGCCAAAGTCTGCAGATTCAACTTTTCTGACCCGTGAAGTTTTAGCAGCTAGCCATGCTTAACTATTTAAAGATCCTTGAAAGGACTATGCCAGACTCTTGGGGCAGAATATCACCTCTCTCACCCAGCCCCTTGGCTGGAAAATTCCTCATTATTCAAAACTTAACTCAGTTGTCATATCCACCAAGAAGCCATCCTGATCCTGCTTTGCTTTCTTTCTTGGCTGTCTTTCCTCCATCCTGCTGGAATACCAGTTCTCTATGTCCCCTGGACTCATATTTTTAACAGAGAACTTGCCACAGTGTGTTGTCATTACATGAACTCTTCATACTTCACTTCTTATTTAAGTTGTGAAACCTTCTGGACTTAATGTACTGTAACTTCTCATCACCCACCTGCCTCTAAGCTTCCAATGTTGACCCTGGATGTGGTTGGTCCTCTCTCCCGATGATAACCCTTCTAGATCTTAGAATGACTGGTACCTTGGGTAGAATAGCTTAGCATGTTTCCAGAACTTTTTAACAAGGAGAAAGTTAACCCTTTCAGGTAAAAAAACAAAGGATTATCTCATTGATTTTATTATTTATGAAATGCATCTTAGTTGATTGTGAAGGGAGAAAATAAAATGTTGACTGTGGAGTGTCTAGGGGTGTATCTAGAATATTTCAGAGAAGCAAACTGACTTCATACATTATCTCGCTGTATAATTTTAATGGTAACATACCTACAACATGTCACTAGAACCCTCATATTTATTACCCTGATTTCCCCACTACACTGGGAGTCTCTTGCTGTCATAGGGACTGCAGGCTCTGGTATCACTTGTCCCCTGTCAACCACAGAGAAAGCCTTGTTATCTGCCTGTCGGAGAAGCCCCCTGCATCAGATCCCTGACTCTGATTTTCTTCTCTTATTGTCATACAATGTAAAAGCTGGGGTGGAGATTCTGTCGGCCTGTTTGCCTCTCTTCCACTCATGCTAAGATTTACTCTCAGAAATCAATACTTTCATTTCTGATTTGCGCTCATCACCAAAAAATTTAGTGGCTCTGTTATCTTTTGGACAAGCCCTCTGAACAGGGCACTTTGAGATAATGCAGCCTGTCATCTCTCCATCAGCAGGTTTCTTACCTGAGAGGCAGGAGAGAGGGAGTGGTGGGCTGTCTTTAAAGAGCTAAAGTGTAATGTTAGATTGGGTATGTTAGGTATTTGAGTGCATAGACATTGAAAGCTACAAGTGTTCAATGGCTGCCATTTAAAAAATGCAAGTTTATGGAAGGTAACCAATAATCTTGCCAAAAATGGTGTAAAAGTCACAGAGCTGAAATTAGATATAAATTTGACATGAAGAAGAAGCAATTATAATAGAAAAGATAACACATTCAATAAATAGCAATGAAAGGAAAACAAGAAATATACATTACTTCGTATTTTTAGCCACACTGTTACGCCTTTGAGGCATAACATGAAAACTATTTGAGCAGCACTCTGTGGTTGAGAGTAGGCTTTGGAGCCGGGTCGCCTAGGTTCAAATCCTAGCTCTGCCTCTCCTTTAACTTGGGAAGTTATTTATTCTCTCTGTGACTCAACATGCTTTTCTGTAAACCGGGCATACAAATACCGTGAATTCAAAAACATAGTACATGGACAGGGAACTATATTTAATATCTTGTAGTAGCCTTAGAGTATGAAAAAGAATATATATTCATGTATAACTGAATCACTACACTGTACACCAGAGACTAACACAACATTGTAAACCAACTATAGTTCAATTAAAAAAAGACAATATGTGGCAAGTGGCATGTTATAAGGTATGCAAAAACTATTAACTAATACAAATCTTATTAACATCATAATTATTATTGTTAACCTTTCTCCTCAGATATGCCTCTTAAGCGTTTAGATACCCGGACATGTATGGCTCTGAAAAATAATAGAGAATTTTGAAAACATCTCACAGATTACACTGTTCTTTTAAGAATCTGAAAAGCTGCAGTAGCTCGGGGTCTATTATTGATAGAACTCATTTGGAGAAGTCCAAATCTGTCCTACTTTATGTTTTTATATACAGTATTCTCCTAATTACATATGTTGGAAAGCAAAAAAAAAAAAAAAAAAAAAACAAAAAAAACAAACAAACAAACAAACAAAAAAAAGAAAAGCAACCCTTGTTTCTTTAGTGTCATTTAATAAAATTAAACCAATCAATAAATCTCATCTTCCCTGGCACATTACTTTGCCAGCCAGCAGACTGCCATCGTGAAGTGTGTCCGAGGACTGGGATGAATACATGGTCCCCTCAGGTTACATCATCCCATGTCTTAAGCTGTTTAATCCATAAAGCCTAGAACATGGTGAAGCTCTTTTATTAATCATACTTTTGGTCAGGGAAAGAGGGAATAATGGCTTTTCCTTTGTGAGCGTGACTTGAGCTTTTCTGAATTAGGATCTTATGAACAGTGATAGCACAGAGGCTCATAAGCTCGAGTTATTTGGTCCCTTGTTTAGTTTGTAACTCTGAGCTATTTAGTTGCTATAGTGACAGTAATGATAAAGGCTGACTGGAAGAAGATAACATCTTATTTGGGATTTTGTTGTTGTCATTGGAAGGGGAGAACATGGACCATGTTGCCCTATTAGACAAGATGCTGGGTTACATCTATTTTGAATGGCAAGTCTCACAGTTTTTAGTACAGATTGTTTCAGTGTGGTGCTTTACAGCTAAACTCTCGAAGGCCTGACTTGGGATTTAGCAAGTTTAAGATATCCTAGTCTCCAACTAACAGGATTTTTCTGAAAGTAGTTGCTCAGTATATGAATTATTATAAAAGATGAAATACTAAGTTTAATACAAAAAAGCCAACTTGAGAAGTTCAGGCAACATACAATGTACCTTTCGTATTGATAGAATTATTTAATAAGACTGTTAACAGTAAGGAAACTATAGGAACTCTGGCAATAAGTAAATTATGAGGGCTTATTTCCTTTTAATTCTCTGATCCCAGCTGGAACAAGGTGTGATTGGAGAATGGTTTAATTGTCCATGGACATCTGTCTTTGGTGTCAATTGAAAAATAATACCCTGGGCATAATATAGCCTATGGAATTTTTGACATTTTTACATCTTTCACAATCAAGGCTTTGTCAAAAAGTCAGGTAGTGAAACTCCTAAAAACATGGATACATTTAGGGTAGAGGGGAAAAAAACCTGGTAATATATCAATATACACAGCTGGAAAGCAGATGTTCAATTGAATGATCTCAGTACTTAGAGAAAGCTATTAAACCTGTTACTTACTTAAGTGAGAAATCCCCATAATTTATTGTCCCCATATTTGACTTACTTCTTTTGGCTCCTTGAGATTAACTCTCGAATGATTATTTCTATTATGATTATTGTTGCTGAAGCCAATTACTACGGAAGTTTGACTCCACGCAGTACAGTACATGAGTGTTAAGAAATGCCCAAGGCTGCTGCCAATCAAAGGAACCGGTGAGTTACGAGTTGTTTACTGTACTGGGAAATGAAGTGATAAATGCATGCCAACCGGTAAAACGTGACATTTAGTATTAGATGCACCACGTTTAAAGAGTTTTTTATTCATCTCTCAGAGGGCCAAAAAGGAGTTTTAATGGAGCCTTCATTATCAAAAGAGACATGTAACACTCAGCTGTTGAAAACACTAGTGACGCTATGGTTCAAACCTCTTAAAGCCTGTGCACATGGGAGGCGGCTACCTGCTCCCATCCAGGCTCCATTTTATCCTTTTTTATGGCTCCTGGTTACTCACAGAGCCTTCCACCAGTTCCTTTGATTCCACCAAATTATTGCGATGAATCAGTGCTGGCTCACAATATTACTAATTTAGTGAACCTGAAAAAGAGATTTCACAGGGGTTTGTATTATCCTTAAAAAAAAGGAAAGACTGCATCTTGATAGCACTATTTGATGTTGCGTAGTTACATTAGGTTCATGTTGCGTGACTTCTTAGCCTCTGATTTACTAACAGGATTCCTTTAAAGGTCATGTCAGAGGGCAAAACTACTCGGCAGTACTAGAAACACTTAATGAGATGCCCAGAGGAGCTGGCCAGGAAAATTCCAATCCTGAAAGTATCACTTAAGTCTGAGTACTGCGTTCCCTGTCCAACGGGAGGAAGATCCCTTTTCTCATAATCACTGAGTCTCTTATTAAAAACAAAAATTAAATGCTCGCGAATTGGTGCTCTATGAGTCTAGCCATGCCATCTCCCAGAACACATAATTAGATGATTACATTTTAGACAAAAGCTTACTACGGTAATTCACAGCACAAATTTCAGCTAGGGAATAGAAATTGATACATGCAATATGTATCAATACAAAATAAATACGTGCATATGTGTTCAAAGCAGGCTTGAGCTATTAAGGGCCATTAAAAACACTGGAGCAAATAGCTCATGGGGATTAAGCTCTAAGGGCCCTCTTTAAAACCAGAAGGCAGCTAATCCCTTCTCACCTATTTGAATGCTTAGCCTCCCACTATAACATTAAACCATTGTTTTTTATTTGTGATGCTGCCTGAGCAGGCAAATATTGGCAGAAATGCCATCCCCAAAAGGTCTTGGGATGCTTTCAGATTAAATTTACTAGAGGTAAAAAAGCAAAATAGCATGGATTACAGAATTTTTTAAAAATGTTAACTCCATGTTAAATTCATTAACTCATTCATTTCAGCTTCCCTGCCATTTCCCATGACAGTCCCTCACTTAATTCCTTCCTCAAGCTTCCTTTCCCCCTCAAAACTGCATTAGCAGATTCAGGGAATTGCTCTTTGTGTTTTTTTCCGACCCCTCCCTGTAAATTTCCTAACAGTTCTTCGGCTTCTTCATGGCAGGCCTTTTATAGCTGACCTGTCTGCTAAAATGTTAGGGTCTCACATTACTCCCACAATGATGCCACACTCTCTGCTTTGAGCAGGACCATTGATGGTGATGAGAGACTGTCATGGTTCTGCTGAGGAAGGAGCTGAGACATTCTTGAGTTTTTCTCTTCAAGTATTTCCCATATGCGGATACATACTCTTGGTAGAAAAGCGTATGTGATAAATACCACACATGTTAAATAGCTCTATTTTCCTAGTAGATTTCAAAGAGAAACGCTTCTGAGCATCTTCCCTGTTTCCAATCATAGTTATTTCTTGTGTAACAAAAAACTGGGGAGTAAAATACTTGTATACATGTACAAGTCTGCTCAAGGAGAAGGCAAATAAGTATAAATTTAGTGGAATGGTTTGTATTGCCTTTAAACTCACAGTTCAGGTGCTCTATTGCTGTATTTTTTTTTTATGTCAGTGTACAGATTTCAACAAGAAGCATTTTTCTCTCTCAATCCTGCTTCCTTTCTTCTTACCATTTCTTCCTAAGGCAGATGTTCTACGAGTTCTAATTTTCCAGGTTGTATTCTCTCTTCATCCTAAAGCAGCCCTTCTTTAAAGAGAAACCTGTTTCAATACTAAGTATAAACAGACTTCATAAATACATGTATATGTTCATGTAGATACATTGTTCATATAGTTACATATACATTAATATGTGTTCATATTCACATTGATGACACTGCCTCTGTATACCACTCTGCACTGGCCTTAGAAAGCCACTTTAATTGTCACGGAATTATGTCCTGATACAGGACCACTAAAGACCAGGCAGGGGAATCTCTGGCCCTCCTGTGCTTTAGAGAGCCTCGGGGATTACAAACCTGCAGAAAAGAAAAGTATCAAAGGCTTAGGAGCCCCTCTCAGATCAAGCAGTCAGCACGGACACCCAGCTCAACCTGGGACCCGCCCCAGCCTCTCGGGGGACAAACATCCTTCATGCTCCGGGGTGACACTGCTTCACTCCTTTTTCCTTTCTCTTCCAAACAAAAGGTAACCACGTTTGGATAAAGTGAAGGGTTGTGGCTTATATCCCTGCCCGATTTAGAGATGGACAACATTTCTGAGGGCAGCAGAATTGAGCTGTGGATGTGCTTATGTAAGAAAAATTCAAATTAATGAACTTGTCAAAGCCTTCTCTCCAAAGTAGGAATGCGAGAGATTCTTGCATGACAAAGTATTGTTCCCAGTAGTGCTGAGTATCCATTTTCTTGCTTCTGTTCACATTCCAATGCATGGTTCCAGAACACTAAAAACTTAGCACGTCATGGACATGGCAGCTGAGAAACTTTTTGCAATGTTAAACAATTCTGATTATTCTTGAATTTGTATGTATATTGTTGTGAATTTAGCACGTGTGAAATATTGAACCATACATTCTAATAATGCCAGCTACAGATACACTGTAAATGGTTTTATTTGTATAAATGTATTATATAAAGTTTAATTAATTTTGTAAAAATGAATTAAAGTTTTTCTTTGTACAATGTGTTATTCAGTAACTATAAATTATGATCTGCATAGATAAAATTTTAAATACTTAAGAGAAAATTTACTTTGGAAAGCATGAAAAATAGTTTTTGATTTCTCACATTTACTTTCATTTACATTCCTTAGGTTTTCACATTTGCTTTCATTGACATTCTCTTAAAAGATTATAAAAGAAAATAGAATTTTATTCATTTATTATACACCTTAATATCAATAGTACAAACTTTTAGTACATACTTTATTATGACTAGAAGATTATTTTGCTAAAATAAAGGCAAAATATATATATTTTATGGACCAACAGATCATAATTTATGGGATTATCTTATTATTATTTTAGTTCTTATCTAAATGATGTTAACCTATTTAATGAGAGCCAGTCATGAATAAAAGTAACTGAGTTCCATTGTCTTTATATTTGTTGGTATTCTGCTATACATAGTTGAACCAATTTTTTGTCATTTTGAGGGTGTACTTGTCAAAGTAGAAGGATATTTTGAGGGTATATTGTCATTTTTATCACTTTTGAGAGTATATTGGTCAAGGTAGAGGATAAAACACTCTTTGATTTATAATTTTTAAAATATTTAGACATAGGATATGTATTCTTCAGTTGTTTTCTTCCCAAACTATTATTAGATGCACAATATATTTAAAAATGTTTTTAGAGCCAATTTGAAAACAAATGCCCACCTTTATTTGGAAACTTTGATTTAATAAGGGCCATAAAACCACTCTTCACATTTCTGGCAAGCTGCCACCTGGAGAGGCATGAAACAGTTCTTTGATATTTGCTGTTTTCCCAAGGAACTGATCCCAACCTACTGAGCCTTCAGAATCTTCCAGAACATATAGTCAGATAAAGCTATAACAGATTTGAAGAAACTTTTTGCGATTTAACTTTTTTTTTTTTTAGATTTTAATGGTTCTGGGGATTGAACCCAGGACCTTGTGCATGCTAAGCATGTTCTCTACCATTGAGCTATACCCCCACCCCCACCTTGAAGAAATCCTTAATTACAGAAATCATTAAAACTTGGTGAATCTTAGAGTGTCTAGAGTCTTAGAGAAGGTGAACTCTACTGGAGGCTGGAGGGTTGGATAGATGGGAACACGTGGGCAGGAAGGGGAGGAAAAGGACAATGACAACAGCTGTCATTTACTCCAAGCTTGCAGGATGATTTTTACAGCTCTTTGCTAAGATCAACCTCATACGTCACAGGATAAATTCTTTGGTTTGTTTAATTTCGCATTTTTGGCTGCTTGGTATTAACCCGCCTGCTGCCATATCGCTGCTGGGCTTCCACGGTGTTGACAGATGACGGGCTGGTACCTTGCTTGTTACTGTTGAGCAGAAGGAAGGCTTTGTAGGCTTCCGTCTAAGTGTTGTGAGACAGAGGCCCTAAGATCATTATTTTATGTCCATTTCTTAAACACTGGAGAGACAGTGCTAGATGTGCTCAGGAATACACCTATTTCAATTCAATTTATATTGAGACAGTGATTTTGTTTTTGAGGCATATCACGTATCCATTAGACTTCAACAGCAAATCGTTTTCACTTAAAACATCTAATGAAAGTCTAGTAATAAGAATAGTCAATTGCATAACATTTCTTGTTGATTTATGGGAACAAATAACCTGGAGTTTGTTCAGATATTCATTTTCTCTCAAATGTGGACAGTACTATTTGAACAAGATAATCTACATGAGATCAACTACACTTCCTTATTACCTATGAGGTTTACTTTGCTTTGTTTTCAAAAACGTTTATTTAATCTTCAGATAAGACTAACATTCTATAAAATCCTAAATATTTTTAGTATATAATTAAGAGTAAATAAATTTGGGCATTACTTTCCCACAGGAAACTCTTACAACAGATATTGAAGCCTGTGGTCTTTATCAGATTGTATGGGAATCATTGTAGACACAGACAAAAGTGTGAGGACTATCACAGTACCAGAAGTTAGTTGGACTTCCTTCTTTCCTACCAGTAACATTCATCGTGTTCTCCCAATGACCTTAATCTCCTGCAATAACAAGCATCATCGTGCTTTTCAAGGTTATTCTCAAAAGTGCAGTTTTCATTTAATATGATGCAAATTTATCCTCAAATTTATTTCTTCCAGAGAAAATTGGAATATCATTATCTTCAAGGTTGAGGAACTTAATTATCAAGATGGGTGTGGCAGAATAAGCAGACAAAAAGGAATAGAGAAGCAAGATTTTTCTTCCTGTTAAGTGGAGCAGTGAATTATATGATTTAACAGTACCTAGTCCACATAATCTGAAATAGTCACATGAAGTTTGATCATGGATTGGCCTATGTAAAAATATTGTTATGGGCCGTATTAGGTAAGATATACAGAAAGAGGTTTCTGACTTCTCACTTGCAAATGAGTCTCACCAATTTGCCAAAAACTGAGTGTTTTCTGATTATAGATAAAGGCCTCTTTACTGTGCACTGAAATTTATACTTTCTTTCAGACTGACATTAGCTTTTCCAGTTCAAACAATTAAATTTCTTTCTTTTTTATAAAGGAAAAAAAAATGTATGAAAATAGGCTGAAATACTTGCCCCAAGATATCAATCAATTTTACATAGATAATATTTAAGTGATATTGCTTCTGATTCTATTAAATATTATTTTTCACTAGGCTACATATTATTTTAAGTATGTCATTATATATTTGGTCTTATGAGAGTTCATTGTGCATTATTGTTTCCATAACGAATGTTTAGTTCATCTACTGATACTTTTTCACTCCTTGTAAGGTTTTAGGTTGAAAGAAAGAAAGGAGGGAGGGAGAAAGGAAGAGAAGGAGTGAGGGACAGGGGCCGGGAAGAAAGGGAAGAAGGAAGAGAAGGAAGGAAATTTTATGACACTGGTAATTAAGTAAATGAATGTGAACCAGGAGGACCAAAGTGGCAGATTGCAGTCGAGATTCTGACACTCCGAGTAGGAAGTAATGTTTCACACAAAAAGCTGCCTGAACCAAATCTATTTTACTTCCACATAACATACAGATGCGTCCGTCTGGCTATTTGATGCCAGTCTGTCTAATTAGCATGCCCATGTTGGGTGGTGTCTTGGTCAGTTTAAAACCTGCCTTACTCCTTGGGTGAGAATGCCAGCTCATCAGCTAGTTTTCCAACTGTCCTCACTTAGAAATTAGGAAACAAAAATATCTCAGTTTAAAAACTTCTGCACTTCTTGTTTTGATGGCCTTTATTATTGTTACCCTGAAGGATAGTATAATCCAGTAATTTGAAAAGGAATCCTTTTCACATTTAAAGCATCATGTGAGATTTTAAGTAAACATGTTTTGTATTCTAAAATATATAGAAAACAGATTAAATGGGAATTCCCATGTCAGTTTTTCTAGTTATTAGGGTTCTTTGAAATCAAATATATTTGAATGGTTTTTGGTAGTTCTTTGTCAATCTCAAGAACACACAAGTGACACAGGTTGGTATTATTGGAAGTTCCATTACAAATGAAAATAATCAAGAAAAGTGACCTGCTCAAGGTGACACAGTCAGTCTGTCAAAGCTGGCATTAGAAATAGAGGGAAATATGTAACCATAACCATAGCAATAGAAGAATTCACACAATTATTCTAATCACAACTTTGGATCAAACATAACAATATAATTCCAGCCTCTGCCAATCTCTCACATCAGTGTAGACAGATGGAGAATATTGGATTTATTTAAAAGTTAAGATCAAAAAGAATGGGATTGTTTCTAATAATACGTATAGATGTAATTTATTCCTGTTAAACCACCGTGCTGCTGAAATTGAAATCCACTTATGATAATAGCATTTTTCACATATCTGACAATATAAATAACATCCAAAATTCCAAATAATGTGCACCAACATGTTTTTATTTGCATCTTTGCACAGTGCTAGCAGCAAGTTCTGAAGCTGCAGGAATAATAGTCTGCAGTTGTCTCTTAAAGCAAAACTCTTTGCTTAGCTTCTCTTCCTAACAATGTCTAGAATTATTTCTCCAAACCAGAGCCATTTCTAGAGGCGGATCTTCATTTCAGCAAATGTAACAACCACCTCAACTGTCATTTAAATCACGGTAGAAACATACTGTAATGACATTTCATAACATATTATAAAATTTACATGCCAGTGTTAGGAAATATCTTTATAAAATCTTTAATAAAGGAAATGAAGCAAGGCGTTTCAAAAATTAAAAGAATACATATTTCTATACAGCCAGTTTGAGTGCATTTATATTTGATAATTGTCATCCACAATTTTTCAGAACATGTTGAGTCAATTTATCTGATATCTAAACATATTTTATAACTCACAATTTTATTATATAATTCTATACAAAAATGTGTTTAGTGGAATTATGTCACCATGTATTATTACAGTGGCATGGTCCAAAAATGTAGGGGCCACCACTGGATTAAGCTGTGAAATCTTCACTATATTAATGAGAATGGAAGCCCCTAAAAGTAGTATGCAGCATATTCCAAACATTTAACCTTGAAAGCACTTTTTTCCATAAAAAGTATTTATAAATTCTTTTTCCACCAAATGTCTATAAGAGAATATCTAAAAATCAGTCTCAATAGGTAACTATTATTTGATTATTTATACTCTCCAATGAGATTTTTAATTAGTAGTCGTGGTGTGTTTTAAAATCATAGATTTCCCATCTTGATTATAGCATCATGAGTAGCTTTATTTTTTTCAATAGAATATTTTTGAAATATTCAATTTTCAAAGCCAATTTATTTTAATAAAATTTACTCTAAATGGTAAATACACTTATAGAAGTAATAAAATAAATAAGGATTAAATATTAGACTATACACTTTGTCCAAATTAATCTGACTGATTTCCTGGGTTATATAAATTCTACAAATAAATTTATATTTTTCCTGACAGATTGACCCATAATAAATAAACCAGATATATTCTTCAACATGAGAACATTTAACATGAGGTAGTTAATTGATATGCATATACCATATCATTAGTAATGTGTGTAGTTTAATATTAAAGGAACTTCTACTCATTGAAAAATATTTATTCATTACCTAGCAATAAGTTAAAGACATTATAGTGAATGTGACAGACTTGGCTTCACAGTTTTTTGTGTGTCAGTTGTAAAGACAAACAATTAAACAATAATTTCTGAATTAGAATGATGCAGAATTAGAAGAATTGTACATATGGAATCAACTTTTATATAAATTTGTCTCCTACTTGTTTTCAACTATGCCAAGCTAACCAATTACTGCTTAATAGTAGTTAAATTTAACTATTTTTTATGTGAATAGTAAGATTCAATATCTATTGATCTGAGTTAGCTATGTACTTTTTAGTCATTTTTTTTTCCTACTCTGCTAAAGATGCTGTTTCTATCTAAGATGGGAGAAAATACTTAAGAGTTAAGAGTAAGGGATATTGTTAGGGGAATATTTTCTTAAAAGGTAGCTAAAAATTTCATAAACTGAAGAAAGGCAGGTGAAACGGTGTTTGACTATCTTTAATAATAATGATCTCACTTCTCTCATGAGTTTTTTATGGAAATTTAAATGCATAATTAGGTGAGAATACTTTGCAAAGCAAACATTACTACAAAAGTAGCAGTCATTTTTATTTTTAGAAATCTAACATATAAACATCTTGTTTGCAGAAATAAAAACTGATGAAAAGAACATGGTAACCCACTATATATTAACTATTTAGTTTGTAAAATATTCACAGGAAGAATCCTTTAAATTCCCCCACTCTCTTAGGTATATGGTAGGTTGCAAAATGACACAATTATTTGCAATTCCTCCTGTCAAGAGTCAGAATCCATTTCTCCACTCCTCAAATCTAAATTGGACTTGAGCATTGTTTTGATGGGAATGATATGCAAATTCTGAACTTGGTCACAAAGAAGATACCCATTTTGTTGTGCTCTTAGGACACCTTAACCTTCCATATGTATAAGCCTGAGCTAGCCTCCTAGGTAGTGGGAGATCATGTGGAAGAGGACCAAGGCATCCCAGCCAACTGTCAGTCACCGCTCCCCTAATGTGACAACTACCCCGATACACAGAAGACACTACACTAACCAAGACCATCAGAACCACCCAGCAGAGGTCAGCGCAGAATGCCAACCCATACAACCAGAAGCTAAAGAATTACTATTTTCAAGTCACCACGTGTTGGCATGTTGGTTCTTACTCAGCAGGCGTCCACTGCTACAAAGGACTAAAAAATGTACTTATTTTACCTAGTTGTTCCTACCCATAGCTCATAAGGAATAATCTTGCTGAAAAAGATGAAACCCATCTCTCTTTTCTATAAGAAGATTTGTGGAAGTCAATCATGCCCAATTGGAAAGATGTTTATAAATAACTTACATATTAATGAAGCATGTAACATAACATATGCTTTAAAGTTTTTGACCAATTGGAAACATCACCAATATTTGGTTCCTTTCTGCAAGGTCTAATAATAACCTCAACATCCTCCATATATAGAAGACATAGATTATGTGGAGAGGATCAGCAAGGAGTACAGAAGGAAATCTTCAAGCAGTGAAAATTTATGCCAAGTAAGCCATCCTAAAGAAAAAAACAACCCAAATAAAAAACTACAAATATTTTTCTACTAATTGATTATCTGTTTGCTAAATGAATATACAAATTGCCATAGACATCAATTAAATACTGTTTGAGACTTGATTTTTCAACTTTATTGCCAAATATCAAGTATTGTTTTCTTAAAATTCCCTATGTTTAAACCCAAAGACATGGACAGCAAATATAATTGGCAAAGGTAATTAACCTATATTTCCTCTGCTCCAGAGGTGAAGGTTCAGCCCCACGCAAATCCACTGATTTGCCGCTAAATGTATTCACTCATCTGTGCTGAAGCCTCAGAAAATTGCATGGAAACAACTGGACCACGCAATGAGTATTCATGGTCACAAAGATTATAAAGGCTAAAACAACAAGGAGTGTTCTGAAGCTGCCATTCCTCAGGATAAAATACATCCAGCAAGAACTCTTCATTAAAATTAAAGAAATACATTCATATCTTGCCAAACCTTATACAAGAGCCAAGAAAGCTTTAAAAAGCTAGGTGCTGGCAAAGGTGAGAAGAGAAAATTCCCACCCATACTTCCTTACTTTATGCTTCATATAATGTAAACTCTCGGAGATGACAAATATTGCATTCAGTATGATGAAAAATTAATGCAAAGGTTGAATGGTGAGGCCAGGAAGTCAAAAGAACCAATTTCTCTGAATAAGATAATTTTATCCTCAAATCACGTCCCTCAGGCACATCAAGAATATTTGATATCAGCATCAATTTTGTATTTTTGAGTAAATTGATTTTGCAGTTACAATGCCCATGATACACTTTCCATAGGAGAAAACCAAGACCTTTCAAATGATAAGATAATAAAGAAAAGGCAAAATCCTATTATTTAAACAGAATGTTGAATAGCTGCAGGTAAAAATGCTTGAGAATTTATTTGTTTGTGCAGTAGTTTCCTATAGAAGTGTATGCATTACTTAGATTATGGAGAAACCTCACAGGAAGGACTTCGGGCTCTCTTGGTTTTAGTTTTCTCATACAGAAATTTAGATTTTTATTTTTCTCTTGGTTAAAGCTAATTTCCTTCAGAATCTAAATCATATATATTTTCCCAACTAAAATACTGACTCACTTTTCAACTTTTTCCTTATAATTTATATTTCAGCAGATTGAGCAATTGGTGTGTAACTGTTTGATGAAACCCTCCTACTGGGATAAGGTTCATGCTGAGCTAGCAGAGCAGTGCACCCACCAATGACTTCCCCTAGGACTACTTGTTAGAACACTATAACCACAAATCAGTGAAAAACTGTGAAAGTTACTAATGTTTTCTCCAAAACAAGGAAATTAATCTCAGGAAAGCAAGAGAGCTATTTAAAATATAAAGTTACCACATTAAAATGTTAGAGGATAAAAATACAGAAAACATGTTAAACCTAATTTAACAATAGCATATTCATGTAAAAATTCAAATTCTTTTCTATATATATGTGTGTATATATGTATATATACATACATATATATATATGTATGTATAAAACTTTGTGGTAATGAATTATGAAAAGGGTTAATTTTTTGAAAAGCCAGTGTATTAACAAAAAAGGAGGTACTCGAAACTATTCAATACATATTCTCTATGAACTAATTTTTAAAACTCAATTTTTATAATAAAAAAATCTGAAAGTCATAATTTAACCAAACATTCAAACTTAGCATAATTTATAGTGGGACAACTTGAAATTACACAGCTCATAAAGTAATGCAGTGTAATGTACCCACAGTGATATTTAATCTGAGCCTAATTAAATCTTGAGACTTAACTTCTGGTTAACAAGATATACAGGAGGTAAGGAAACAGCACAATGAGGACATGATTAGACAAAGTTCAAACAAACATGGGAAATCCTATAAAACCACAGGCTTAGACTCTTCAAAAGACAATATTATGAAAAAAATAAAAAGATATTTGGGGAGGAACATTTCAAAGGGACTGAAGAGACATAGTATCACATGCAATATGTGAACCTATTCAAGCTCAGGAAGAAAAAAAAAAACTATAAAAAGATGTTGGCCAAGTGGAAAATTTGGTTATGATTTGGATATTAGATGACATTAGGGAATCATTGTTAATTTTTCTAAATATGATAATAGCATTTTGGTTGTGGAGAAAAATGTCCCTATTCTTAGGAGATGCATGCTGAAATTTAGGGGAGTATTATAATTCATACATACATACAGCATGTGTATGTGTGGTTATGTACACTATTTTTCAAAAGGTTAAGTCTTGCCAAACCTAGATGGAGAGACTACAGGTATTTGTTGTGCCATTTTTTTCAATTTTCCTTTGTTTTTGAAGATTTTTACAATATGCATTTAGAAAAAAATACTATCATACATTTACATATATCTTTGCAAACATGAAATATTTATTTCAAATATATCAGTACATTAAACAAATAATATAGCTTTTACTTGGAAAAAAAATTTTTTTAAATAGTGCAGCAATCTATGAGGCTTTGACCTTGAATCTACAGCCATGTTGTTGAGGACCCCAACTCCACTGTCTCTTTCTCCCTGTCTTACTCTGAAGTTGGTGATGTTCTCTGTGCTGAGAAGATGATCCCACTTAAACTTCGCTCCCTATAACATGAGGATGAAATAGTTCATCAGTACTTCCCATAGTGTAATGCAGCAAATCATTTTCAGAATTATTTGATTACACACTTATCTCAACATCTTCTGATCCCTAGGCTCCTTTCTAAAGGGAACACAGGTGTCCAAATCACTCAGAAAGACCATCACCCCTACACAATGTCAATCAACTCTATTTATGAGTATTTGTGAATTTGAGTAACTTTAGCTCTTAGAACTCAGTCAAATCTAGATTACTTAATATAATTTGAAACTGGTGAGAGCCTGCTCTGGAACTCTGGAATTCACTTTCTTTCTACCAAAAGCACTTCTTGAGGCTTCACTAGGTCCCAGGCCAGGTACTAGGAGCTGGAGATAACAGCAAAAATATTGACTTACTGATTATTTTCTCACCATTCCCCTCCTTCCCTGCTTCACTAACCAGACTATCTGTAGCCTAATTTTAAAGCTTCTTCTCCCTTCATCACTGTATGGAGATAAAAGACTTTAAGAAAGGAAGAATCCTTTGGCCGTGTTTGACAATACAGTTATTATTAGGAAGCAGGAAAATTGCTCCCAACAAGAACAAACAACTGCCTATTTTATATATATAGTAGTTTGTACCTGCTAACCCCAAACTCCCAGTTTATCCCTCCACACCATCTTTTTCCCTTTGGTAACCATAAGGTTCTTTCTATGTCTGTGAATCTGTTTCTGTTTTGTAAACAAGTTCATTTGTGTCATATTTTAGATTCCACATGTGATATCATAGGGTATTTGCCTCTCTCTTTCTGACCTACTTCACTTACTATGATCATCTCTAGGTCCATCCATGTTGTGGCAAATGGCATTATTCATTCTTTTTTATGACTGAGTAGTATTCCATTGTGTATATAGACCACATCTTCTTTTCCACTCATCTGTCAATGGATATTTAGGTTGCCTCTATGTCTTGGCTATTGTTAATAATGATGTTATGAAATTGGGATTCATAAGAGTTTGGAATTAGCAGATAAATGCTACTGTATATAAAATAAACAGCAACGTGCTACTGTATAGCACAGAAAACTATACTCAACAGCCTATAATAAACCATAATGGAAAAGAATATGAAAAAGAACATTAGATAGATAGATAGACAGATAGATAGATAGATAGATAGATAGATAGATAGATAGATAGATACGTGTGTGTGTATAAATAAATATATATATAATCGAATCACTTTGCTGTATGCCAGGAACTAACATAATATTGTAAATCAAATATACTTCAATTAAAAAAATAAATAACAGCCTGCGCCTCACCCCCCAGGCTCTGAGAGAGGACCGCAGGGGAAGCATCCCTAGTGCAGCACAGAGCGATGCCAAAGGACAGCCACATGAGCAGGCGCGGGTGTCAGAGGCTGTGCCTGCACCGTCAGGCAGTGAGGACGCAGAGCCTTCACCGCTGCTCCGCAGCATATACGTGGGCACAGATGTGGCCAGCTCACCTGGCTGCCTACCCAACAGGCATGGCCCCCCCTTCCTTCTTGACAACAGAAGTCATGTTTGTCATTGGACCTCCACGTGCTTTTGAGGAGGCTCATTTCCTCCCTAGACACACTGACTGAATTATGCCTGATCAAAGCCAATCACCACACCATTCCCTCAACCAATAACTGATTCAGGCAAGGACATCAGAAGCAGTTCTAACCAACAAGTTTATAGCAGTTATCTTTTGAGAGCCTGCTGGGAATGGTTTTCCTCACAGATGAAAATATATGCAATGGCATTAACCTTCCTACCTTTCTGCCTTTGATGTCACTGATAACCGAAACAGAGATGGCCAACTTGTAACCATGAAAGGAACCCACCTGTGAGGACCGGCTCATGTGCTGTAGAGAGCAGAACCTGAAGATGGAATGTGGGTGGTTTCTTGATGACATCGCTGAACTGCCAAATTCAACAACCCTGGAAATACCCTACCTACAGAGTCATATTACGTGAAGTAACACATTTTCCTTATTTAAGCCAGCTGAGTCCAGGTTTATTGTTTGCGGATGAATGCTGAAGCAACCATGGATGTGGAGGGGGTGATAAACACTGTGCAGCTCAGAAGGGTGTGTTTTGGGATTTGGGCACCATGGGGTCATCGGCTGTCAAGACGCAAGTAGGAAAAAGGAAGTAGTTGGGACTAAAAACAAGACCCACACACATTTGGTCAAAAAGCGACTTAGTGGATGGGTAAATTAGTGACTCTGCATGGGGAGGTAAAGCTGGGCTGCAAATCAAAGGCAAGAGAGAACATCTCTGGACTGTCCGAAGTCTGGCAAACTTCAGCCCAGGATTAACCCCAGGGATGTCAAGGTGAGATAATGAGAACAGCAAGAAGTCAGAAGATCACACACACACATGCTCTTGTGCAGAAAACACTCCGTAACAGAAGAGTAGCAGAATTGCATCATCTGAGACCACAGGTGCCAGGAAGCAAAGCCTCTGGGAAGTCATGTGCTCCGTTATTGGGGACACTGCTATTAGAGCCTCCAGGTGCCACTTCTGAGTTGGAAGTAAGGCTTACGTCCTCAGTCAACATGGACATACGAAGGGATATGAGTTTTGATTCTAGGAAGAAACAAGTTATCCAGCATCTTTAAAAAGGGACAGGACAGATGAATAAAAAGTGATGAGTGTAATATGTGAAAGAAAGCTAAGCTATGTTGAGTATTAATCTCATTTTAAAGAAAGACAGATTAGGATCAGTACACAGATGAGTGAGGAGACACCATTTACCCGAGAGATAAAGGGTGGTGTCATGCTGTGCCGGGGGTAAGAGGGAGACTCTCTGAAAAGTGAGGCCAAGAGGGGTAGCAGGGCTTGGATTGGTCTGTCTGAATACGCTGGAAGGTGGCTGGCTCGGGTTGGAGTGCAAAGAGACTGAAGGAGAGACTCCAGCCCTGGACTTGGGAGTCCATCTCTTGGCAGCAGAGAAGGCTGGCTCTGTTGTTACCACGACGCAAGCTCCGATTAACGCAAGCCTTGGGGGCCCATCTAAGTCCTCCCTGTGGTGTCCGGAGGCTCAGGTCGACTGCAGCTGCAGCAGCCACTGAAGCATCACGAGAGCCTGCCTTCTTTCCCCGCAGCCGTAGGTAGCACATCCAGTTGATGACAAAGGGGATACAGGAAACGATGCAGGGGCCCCACGAACACCAGCGAGGCACTCAGTGATTCAATATTTAGCCTCAGAGACTGTGGGAAACACGGTGCTGACGGTTCATGGAGTCATATGCGGTCCATATTTATGTTAACTCAGCGCTCAAGCAAGAGGAGGAGGAGCTGGGCTCTGAAGACCAGTGCAGGCAGAAGGTCAGCAGAGGTGGCGGTGCAGCAGCCAAGACAGATAGAGCGAGGCTGGGGGAGAAGCGAGCCGGAGCTACGCCCCCTGCACTTTTCACTGTGAATTCCTAGCAGATTGCCCGACACACAGCAGGTGCTCAATAAATAATTGTTGGATGAATGATTTAATTAATCGGGGATGTTCGGTAGCACATTAGGATCTAAGCGTTATCCTTCACAGCTAGAAGTGACTGTTTATTGCTTTATTCCACAAGCTGACCTCAAGTTTCTTGGCCAATGTGTCTTCCACATTTTAAACTGGCCGTATTTCTTCTTTTATAAAATGAAATAAATGCTAATGTGCAAGAAAGAATATAAACAAGTGTGGTTAGACAAATTCAATGTGACTTAAAAGAAACGGTAGCAGGTGGAGGACCGTGGGCCCAATTAAGATATATTTGCTTTCCTGCCACAGATTCTGTGCTTTTCCAAATAGACCTGTTAGATGCTAACAGGATGGGGACCATTTTTGACTCACAGTTTTGGTTTTGTTTTTTCTTTAACCTGGGAGAAATATATTTTCTCATCAATATTTTATGCTGTTCTCTTTCCATACTTTGCTTCTGTGATGCTTCCTTTAAAGACTTTTTTTTTTGTTCCTTTTTATTTTCTGCCATTGTTTATGCTGAATTTGTTGTTGTTATTTTTTCATTTACATTCCACAGAGAAATAATACTTAATAGCATAAAATCCCATAACCGCATCAGGATAAAAGAGGTGATTTATAAACACATAATAGTGGTTTTTGATACTTTTCATCATTAGTCAAGCTGAGAGAACAAATTGGAATTTGTGCTTCTGGTGAGCTTTCTGAAGGGAGCCTCAGACTAATGTAGCCAAAGATAAAAGATAATTCCAATTAAAAGATAATGGATATTATACACAATTACAGCTGTGGCCAAGTCAAACACTTTGAAATTAAATGTCTTTGTGTGAGAAACCACAGTGTTAAATAAAATAATCAACAGGAATTTCTTTCTTTCTTTGCTCTGATCCACTCACATGCTCATTTCCTATTTTTGGTAGGAAGTGGTAATTCCGTTTAAATAAAAAAGACGCCAAAACTTTCCAACCTGGATTAAAGGCCTCCATTTAGACTAGTAGAGTAGTCCGGTTATTTAAACACATCAGAATATAGCCTCTAAGTGCATTTATGTCTATTAACTGTGCTTATTGAAAGCTCCAAGCTGGAATGCTTCTGTGTGGCAAATAATATCCAACCTTGATGATGACTCCTCTGTAAGTTTTCCACGTGCTACATTTATTTGCATTAAATATCACACCTATGAGGGACTACAGCAAAGAACACAGTAAAAGGAATGATAGGATTGTCACTTTAAATGATACACTATCACCCACCAGCTCATAGACTTTCACCTGAGACACACAGAATCGTGGCAGAGGAGAGTGAAATTAGTACCACAAAATGAGTAAAACAGGTAGATTATTAATTCCCACCAAATCACTAGACTCTAAATGACTCACTGGGATGAATGGGTCAGGTGCAGTTCTTAAAAAAATAATTTAAAAACTATTCTCTTTCTTCTTTGATAGCACGTTGACCATCTGATTTTACCAGTGATCAAGTGGGGCTTTTCTAACGTCTTGGAAAATTTGTTATTTTAGTGTATAGTTGCATTCAAAAGAGGGAAGAAAAGCAAAAGCAGAAGTATGGAGATGAAATACAGAGTCAGGAACTAGGAGTTACCACTTCATGCTTGATTCAGTTTAAATGTCCCCGTCTTCTCCATCTCCAGGGCAACTTAACCCTTTGACTCATGGATCTTCTCTATGGACCACGTAAAAACTTGCCCCTGAAGCGCTAGGGCTGGTAGCTGCTGTTTGCCAAAAATTGTCACCCTAGAAAGACATATCACTGGTTTCACCTCATTTTGTTCTGTCAGGGCTCTGATGAGTCAGGTAAATAACAGGAGCTACCGCATCTTTGCAGAGACCGGTTTGGTGGAGATACGCCTGTGCTTTTAATGTCTTTGTTTGTGTCCAGTCCATCAATTTCAAAACACCCAGAATGGGAGGGAGGATTTGAAATTAGAACTGGCTATCCAAACTCTCCCCAAATTGGGCTTGGGGGACACTTTGGGGAAGGGTACAATAGGGCCCCTAATGTTTATTGCTCCCACTGCAAAGAACACAATTAAGGTCCCTTAATGTTTATTGCTCCAGCTCTGAAAGAACACTGTTAAGTCAGAAGCATCACCTGATGGCCTCCTCATCAGGCCGTGCTCCGTGGGCACAGATGGGGCGTTATGCAACACAAAGAAAGCCAGGCTGCTCACCCAGCTGCGTTCAGAGAACCACATCAGGAACCTCTCTTTAAACAAATCCGATCACATGACAGTGTGGCAGCCCACCTCCTTCTCTGCCATCATCCTGTAAACTCTGTGGCAACATGAACAGAGCTGCACTGATATTCATGATTTGTGGTCTTAAAAAAAATGTTTTAAAGGGAAAGAAAGAATGAAAATTAAAATACCACACTGTGTGCTCTGCTGTATTAGTGTGTCTAATGAGAATAAATTAAAACCCAGCTAAGACATGACCCTGAATCTTTTGCTTCCTCCTAACTGTCAACTTGACTTTCCTGAGCCCTCTGATCCCTACATTCTAAGTGGAGGTTGACACTGGCTCAGCTTTCTGGGGATACAGGTAGAACAGGATAGGAACTGCCTGAAACTCAATGCTGATGGAACTGGTTCTGCACCATTACCCGTAATCTTCAGCTTTGTGTAGCTCCAGTTTCTTTCCTTTAATAGTATGGCTTTTGATAAGAATCTCCCCTCTCTCCCCCTCCCATTGCCAAGGTCCCTTTGTGGTGTCATTGCTACCTTCTTGCACAATGCAACTTCATTTTGCTAGGAAATTCCCATCAGTGGTCTTTAATAGCAGGTTAATGAGCTGTTAAATCTCAAATTTTCCAGAGTGATTTTGTTACTTGCAGTAGTCTTCCTCCTATTTCCAGTGTGGTCAATAGAAGCTTGTTTGAGGGGCACTGAATGCTTTGTATACCAAGGGTATTGTGCCCCCAATCAGACTGAACAAGAGAGATGTTTTATTCCCTTAAGATATCAACACCATTTTAGGAGAATGTCTGCTATGGGTCCTATTTGTCATTCCTACGTAAATCAGTAAAGGCTCTGAAAAATACAGGAAGCTTTGCCAGCTATGTGCTTACAAATATTAGAGGAGAGGGTTCACAGACAGCAGATCATCCATAAGCTGGGTCTCAAGCCTGTATTGTCACTTGTGTCATGACTTGTTTCATTATCTGCCACCGCTATTTTCTGTTGGCTATTTCTTCCTGAACCCCTCATGAACAAAACCCTTAATGATATATAGCCCAAGTGAATTCATTTACCAAAAAACCAGAGTGCAAGACTATATATAAACCAAAAACCCAGGTGCCTTGCCACAGGATTTCTGTAAAGCATAGTAGCCTGCTGGAGTTTATTCTAATTTCTAATTGCATCAGTGCTATAGATAGAAACCTAGCCAATGCAGATATAAGATTCTTCCTAATGGTTTGTAAGAATGGTAGGTAGCTATTAAAATCATGATAATTGGGGTAGATGATAAAGAGTACATGACAAAATAAAGCACTTTCCAGGTGTATAGTGTTTGGATCTGATACCCTTTGTGGATACTACATTAGTCTAAAATAATAAATAAAATAATTTATCACACATTTTTCATTGAATGTTTAAGATGAAGGTTGTGCCAGTTCTTAACATATAATCTTAAGGGATTTGCATGAAATTTTTATTGGAAATAATATTCTTTCTTTCTAATTGAAGGAATAGACATATCACCATTTATTACAAATGAAATGGATACAGTCCAAGGAGCTATTGTTTACAAAGAAACAAAATCTAGTAGGAAACAAAATTTACAAGTACACAAATGATTAAAGTACAAAATTAAAATTTAAAAAGTTTTGAGACACCTCTTTTTTTTTTTTCATTTATTGTGTTGTTAATAAATGAGGTATTACTTAGGGTCCTACCAACAACCAGAAAACAGGCAGAAAAGTATAATGTTACAAATATAAAAGAAGATAATTTATCATGTACATGAAAGTTCAAAGCAGATGAATATCTTGCATGCAGAGATTCAGGGATACAGCATCTTTCCATCTAATTGCTCTACCATCCCTGAAGACCTCACTGTCATTTGCATCTGTCTTCAGATGGGAAAGGAAGCTGCAGCCTGCATACCTGTGTAAGGGAGGATAAATAATATACCTTTGACTTTCTAGGTTCTTGCCTGGTCTGCTACTTAAATTGATATAAGGCAGACTAACAGAAGAAACACAAATTTAATTTTGTATGGTTGGCAGTCCTGAAAAAACGTGAGACTCCAAGACAGGTAACAGGTTTAGATACCATCCTGAGCCAAGGAAAGGGATAGGGTCCAGGGCTTCTAAGGGGAAGAAGACAACTGACAGAAAGATAAGAAGAGTAAATATTCAGAAAATAAATGTTTTCCTTGCCACACAGATAAGTCTTTCATATGGAAAAAGTTACCTGTGGTAGCACCACTCTTCCTGGTACCAGCCCCTTTTCTAAATTCTTTTAGGCAGCTCAGGGGGAGGTAAGAAGCTTTTCCTGAGTCTGCTGGGTCTTGATTGCCTTCAGCTCCACAAGCCAGCATGGCACATTTGGGGGAGTCATTATCTGTTTTCCTTCACCTTTTTTTTTTAAAAAAGCCTTTGGACAGATGTTAAACATATCACTTCCATTCATACTCCACTGGCTACAACTCAATGACAAGGACACACCTATCTGCAAAAGAAGATAGAAAATAGATTCTAGTTGTGGCCTGAAATAAAAAGGAAATGAATTTTAGCGAGGTGCTCGCTAGTGCTTCCCTTCATGGAATTGTGAAATTAAAAAGTCCTACTGGATCAACTCTTGTCACTCTCTGGACAGAAATCTTTGAAGTAGGAATATAAGAGTTATTTAAAAGTGGGAAGACAAGAGAGACTCCATAAAGAGCAGACCGGAAGTTGAAATCAGAATGTTATGAGTATAAACGGAAGTATTGTACATAATTGTATTAGACACACTTGGGGGTGAGTATTGGGGAACAAAGGAGGTGGACAGGAGAAACACCAAACACTGTGCTGTCTGCTTGTGAGGGGCAGAAGGGCAGAAGAGTGAGTCAGTTCTCACTGGTCACAAGTAAGTAACTAATATGAATGAGGAGGTGGTTCAGACCAGAAAGGAGAGGGTGCAAAATCAAGATGGAAGGTAATAAGGTAGAAGAACAGTGAAAATATGAACGTCAAAGGCCTCCTAAGACAAAGCTTTGTGGTAAATAGCGAAAGGCTATAAAAAGACGAGTCTACAGAAGACTGGCAAATAAGTTATTTTTATTGATGCAGTTGTGTGATGGGGCCAGCGGGTGGGTGAGTGGAGCTAGAGATCATTGGAGGAGATGACACTAAGACCTTGAGAGCACAGGATGTTAAAGAGGCATCAATGTAAATGTGGACGTTTCCAATGGTGACAGAAAGAATGGCTTCTCCAGGAGAAACGTGGCCACCATCGTGGCAGTGGGGGGCAAGGAAAAACCTCCCCCCACCCTAGCTTTTTGAGTTGAAAAGAAGTATATCCTAATGAAGACAGTTGTGAGGAATCAGGGCGTGCCTGAGGCAACGTTTGCCACATTACTGAAAACAACGTTTA
The DNA here is from genome assembly GCF_036321535.1 of Camelus dromedarius. NCBI lineage: Eukaryota > Metazoa > Chordata > Mammalia > Artiodactyla > Camelidae > Camelus > Camelus dromedarius. The sequence continues at coordinate 72,641,862 of NC_087447.1, forward strand.
GAGATGGAATTTAGAATATTTGATAATGGATTTTAAGACTCATGTTATATTTCTGTTCACTGAGGTAGTAAATAAATTTTAAAGAACTTCAGGACAAATACTTTCAAGTTAGATGTAAGATACCATGTTTTAAGTCATTTCTCTGAAAGCTCAAAAACTGGAAACTTATTAGCTGGGATGGTATTACAGGTAGAAGCAAGGATAACCAGAACAAAATGTAAATCTGTGAACAGTGTGTATGTCTTTAAATCTACTCCCAAATCATAACCTTAGTTAGTATTCTTTGCAAAGTGAAAAGTACTTACTGAAAGTAATTATTACTGCAAAATTATGATGGGCAAAATATAAGCCAATTTTTACTTACTGAGAGCATAACAAAAACAGCTGTTAGTTATTTTTAGCTGTCTTTAAGATGAGAGATGTGTGCAGCAGTGTAATAGATTATCTGGCTAGTTAATCTTTGTTTCCATAAACTTTAAATGTGTAATTACAGTCCTTAGTGATAACACATGGAAGGCCCAGAGGAGCTTTCCTAGAGAAGGACACATTTTGATGGGAGTAGAATAGTGGCTGGCAGGGTTTGGAGGGTCTAGATCAATTCTATTCTGTAAGTAGTATTTGCATCATGAGTATATTTCAATCAGTAACTACCTAGGAAGTCACAGAAGTAAAACTGAGAGCTCAAATTCATCTAATACAAGGAGAACAGAGAAATGTCTCTATAAACGTTTTCTGGTATCTGCATGCAAGAAGGATCATTGGAGATTACAGAGAAAGAAGTGAGAGAGAAAAAAGAAAGGTACGCATTTTTAAAAAACACAAAGTTTGTCTCATTTTAGAAAACATTCCACACACAATTGTATGTAGAAGCCTCGCTAAGTTGGTAGATAGTAATTTGATTTTCTAAAAGAAGTTAAACTTCAGAATGTGCAATTGTTGTACTGCTTTTTTTAGTCCACAATAAATGTTCACTATAAGTAATGTACAAGTTAACTGTACATCCCTCTTTGTTGACTAGGCACTCGGTAAATATTTATTAAATGGATGAATGATACGTACAATGGATTTTATTTCTAAGAGGAGGAATAAAATGATAAGAAGACTAAGAAATCTATCTTACACATTATTAATAATGTCTTTTTTTACCCTTCAGAAAACATTTCACTAATCTTTTTATGGTGAAGCAGAAATTAGGTTTATTAGTTTTTAGTATTTTTACAGTAAGAATTGTTGTGAGGAAAAAAAGAAGAACGGATATGGATTCCAAGTCATATCATGTTAGTTACTTAATAATAAAAAAGAAACTACCATATTCAACTGAAGTATGAAAACACAGACTCAGGAATATGAAAGCTGCCCATGGAATTCCACAGAGATCCACAGAGAAGTTGAATGTGTTTTCTGTCTCTCAATGAAGTAGGGAAAGAACTGACTTCCACACTCAGTGATGATCAAAACCGTGGAGTTGTGTAGGAAGAAGAAAGTCATGTCACAAGCAGACAGGTGGTCCCAGGGCAATGCTTTGGTGGGAAGAGGTCAATAGAAGCTGCACTGGACAATGGCACTTCAATAACATTTTCACGATGATTGTTGGGAGACTCTACGGGAATTCATTTTCCTTCTCATGAAAGAACATAATTTGATATATTTTTATCCCTTTTTATTGACTCTGCTTCTTTCTGTGCTTTTATATCTAAGTTCATTTCCCTCTCCCTCCTCTACGTATTAAATGCAAATCACTGGAAATGCCGTCCCTGCTCCATCTCCTCACAGCCGCAACACTGCATGCGGGGATGTCTTGCTCATCACTTATTCATTTCTGAGGTCCTCAGGAGGCAGAGTCAGCACACTTTCACATACCAGTTTCAAGGTTTTGCTGCATTCCAGCACTTACTAATGTTACATTTGGAAATGTGTATTTGTTAGCCGCTGGTAGTCCTTGGCGGTCTTATTACAAGTGTCATTAAAACATCATAATATTTGGAGGAATCGCTCTGCTTCGAGATATTCAGGTTCATTAATGAACATTATCCATCTGACACATTTGGTAAACACCAGAGCTTCAGAGAACAGCTCGTCGGGGATGAGCTCAGCCCTCTAGGCTCACTTGGAGAAGCTCATGAACTCACTACTGTTCACCCTCATTGGGCTTGAGATGCAGAGGGAAACAAAACAAAACAAAACAAAACAACACTGGGAACTGCCAATATTTGTACTTTAGAGTTTAGAAAGTCTAATGTCTTCTTTTCTTGTTGTTGTTGTTATGGAGACCAGTGGGCCAGAGAAGAAGAAGCAGTGTGTGGAAGCTCTGTTTGCTTCTTTTGGGGAAATGTCAGTGTCACCATTAAATTAACTTCAGAGAAAATAAAAACAAGGTTGAAATTTTTTTAAAAGACTTTCCATCTAGTTCCCAGGTTTTGGAAAAAATTAGGAGCATCTTTCAGGGCACAAATATTACTGAGAAAAAGCCGTAGAAAAATGTAAATATTATTTTTCCCCAAAATGGTGGTCTATGAAGCAGAAGCCATGGTCCCCATTCAGCTAGGACACTTGTGCTATAACCCACAGAAATATCTGATGAAACTGAATTAAGGCCAAGTTCCCAAAAGTAACATGATGCCAAGTGTATCCACCTTTCGACACTTCAAATAAAATCTCCTTTACAACAAGCACAGAATATGTTTTTCTCATCACTATGTAAATTATAGAGTAAAAATATTTAAGTATCTGTGTAATTTTTGTACATGAAAAGTATGTAACCATATCTTACAGTCTGCCTGGGAGTGAGAGGATTTTAAAGAAAAGCATCAAAAAGGATCTTTAACATTGTAACTATCCCTATTCTATCACTTCAGAAATTTCTATGTTAATTTATTCTAGCACTTGACAAAACCATTACTTATGTCTCTTTGAAATCATAAATAGTTGATTGTTAAATGTGAACTCAGTAAGGTTGTTCATTGTAAAGATACAAAATCTCTACATTCCAAGTTTGTCCACTGAGGCCATTCAGACATTTGGTCCGACTGTAAAAATAAAAATCCGTTTACATTTCTCAAAACACTTCATATTTCCATTATGCAAATGGAAAAACAATGTAGTTCCTGACAAAGGAGATGGAATGAATTTAGTACTGGGAATTACATCCAAGAGAACTTCGATTCCTATTGGGATCAATAATCTTCCTTTGTCAAACACATATATTCATTATCTTGTGTTTAATTTGGTATTCATAATAAAATCAAAATAATTATAAATGAGTGGGTAAAATAGTTCATTGTATTAACAAAAGTAATACTCGTTATGGCAATTCGATAGTTTTCCAAAAACTTAAAAGGGAGGTACTGTTGACCCTCATTTTTCCTGGATTCCATATTTGCAAAAACTTATTTGTAATCTGCAAATCAGTACTCACAGGGTTTTCATTGTCGTTTCTATTCACGCAGAGAGCAGCAAAAAATCTGCCCAGTGCACATGTTCCCAGCTGAGTCGTACAAGGCAATTCTCTGCCATGTTTCAGCTCTTACCCTGTTAACAAGTGTCCTTTCTAAGGTCTCTTAGGTGCCAGTTTTTCACATTTTTGTGCTTTTTTCTGGTGATTTTGCTGTGTAAAATGGTTTCTAAGCATAGCACTGAAGTGCTGTTTAGTGTTCCTAAGCCTAGGAATGCTGTGATGTACGTTTCAGAGAAAATGTGTATTACAGATAAACTTTGTTCAGGTGTGAGTTATATAGTGCTGTTGGCTGTGGTTTTGGTAATGAACCAACAATATATATTAAATAAGATGTCATTAAACAGGAACATAATACATAAAACAAGTTTATGTATTTACTCAGTTGATTAAAATGTGTCCAGAGGCTCACAGGAATCTAACTCTGTATTTCCCCTAAGAACAATGGTTCCATACTCACTACCAGTGTTTGTGGCAATGTATAGAATGTACCACAAACTGTAAGAATTGACTGTATATATATATATTGTTTGTAAGTCCTCCTAGGTGAGACTGGAACTGTTGGTATTACTCTTTTCTTTGGCAACGTACAAATTCAGTACTCCTCAACCCAAAAGTCTCTGCATGCCATGTCATGACGCATTTCTTGTAAGACACAAATACAATATTATAGTTTCTCAACTTTTCCTTGGTTACCTGAGCATACCAAAGAACGTACATGCAAATTAATGAGGACTATCATTTGGTAGGAATAATTCTCTTGCAAATACTTTGGTTGGGTTTTGTTTTGGTAAGTCACATTAAGACGTTGGTGTCATATCATCTTGATTAATTAAGGGTTCTTTCCTATATTCACGTTAAATAGCATGAGCTAAAATATTTATTGTATATAATATACTGAATTTGGCTATATATGTACATATTTATGTCTTAGACTTTATTTGAAGGAAAAATAGTCATATGTATATATATATAAATGTATACATGTATATGTATATGAATGCATACATATATATCATTTATACATTGTGCAATTGTTTCAAATAAATTTGAAGATAATCATATATGTGTTATATAAGTAGTCTAAAGAAAACAACTATTTCAGTGCTGTTAATATAACTAGTACCCAGAATTGAGTTAAAAATTGAATAAATAAAAAATAATTTATTTATGATATTGATAACAATCAGAAGATTACAGATATATCTGATTAAAATAGCTTCATTTGTAAACCACAAATGATCAATTCAAGACTTTGAGCCACACTGTAAGCCTTCTGAAATTTCCAAAATCTAGCCAGCAGCTGGCTGGGAATTACCATGCACTTGGACTTGATACTGACATAATATTCAGGAAGATAGGGCATCAAATGTAAAATAAACACATACATAATAATAAAACAGCGTTTAATCTGAGTATGTTTGGAAGCAAAAGCCCAGTGAAGGTCATGACAGGAAAGACCACGAGTTGGAATAGGCTGCAGAAAAAGAAGTGGGATGTGGAAAGACTGGAAGATCCTCTAGGTGAGGCTCCGATTGAGGGGGACAGCTTGGATCAGGGGCGAGGGCAGGGCAGGGAGTGTTGGTAGCGGTGGCAGTTTGAGCACAGAGTTTCAGTCTTGGCAAGCGGGAAATTTCATGCCTCTATGCATTGTTTCCTTTTGAGAGGGACCTTTACTTATCTCAACACTCTTGCTGGTGATTCTCACTGTAATTTGTCATCCGTAGTTGGCCACTCAGCAAGTAACAGAGCTTAAGAAGCAGCATTTGTTGTTCTAGAAAGGTTTCTGGATAGTTATACCATCAGATCTGTCATAAAAACCAAGAGCACTGATTTAAATTCTTTGGTGTGTTACTTAATTACCTTTTTAATTAGGATAAAATGTCTTTTCACCCTCTCCTATTTGAATACCGCCATCCTTGCTTTCGGGGCCAAGTTATAAATAAACTGCAATGAATAGCTCTCGCCCCCGCCCCTCTCTTTCCCCACTGAGCCAGCTGCTCCTGTGTGTTCAACTGTCGGTACTGGTGCTGTCGAGACGCTCCGAATGCTCCCTAATAACTCGGGGAATCAGAGCCGCTCATCGCTGAGGCTGACAGCTGAACACAGCTCATTGGAACCGAGTGTGCAAGAGGAGCCAAAAGATGAGGCGAGATTGATTCTTTGAGATGCAAGGATAAAATGCCAATGAAAATAGCCATGATCCTGCTAGGTGGGTGATGGTGGTGGGGCTGGGAGATGTGTTAGTCCAAATGGGAAAGGGAAAATAAAGCTCCAGTTTGAAAGCTGAAGAAAAGATAATTTACAAGGGTCACCTGATTTATTTACTTTTTCTCATGGACAGAATTTTTAAAAATCTCCTTTGTCTGCTGGGACCCGGAACTGGGAGATACAGAGGACCGCAGTTGGGGACCATCTGCCCAGCCTATGTAACCTCCGACAAGTTAACTGAATTACACTGAATGACAACATAGTTGTTGATAAAATGAGAAACAATAATCAGTTTAAGACTCACACGAAAATGTGCCTGACACATAGATGGCACTCAATAAATATTTGGGTTTTTCCCCTTATTTGAATAGTTTCTTGGTTTAGCCATGAAAGGTTGCTTATGTATACATGGCATGTTGAAAAAAGCCACTAAGGAACCATGTCCTTCACCAATTTGTTTAACATCTCTGAGTCTTAGTTTCAACAAATTTCAGAGAAAATTATATCCCCAAAAAGCAATTATGGAACAAAAGATAAGAATAATTATGATTCTCATAATCTTTATGCAAAGATCTTTACTCATTCAGTTTGAGAAAAAGTGTGGCAAATGTGAGATACTTTGATTATTATAATATAGTCATATTTTTATTAAGCCTAATAGACACCAAAAATAATCACCAAAAAGATATTTGAAAAGCAGGGCTATTCTTTTGGAAGTCGCTTCTTTCCAAAATGTAGGATGCTTGTGATGTTCCCTTAGGTTGCTTTTTGTAAGGACTGTTTTTACATTGATATGTACCTGTCCAATGCCCAGCTATTAGTACTAAAATGTGTTTTCTCTCTGCGAGATAAATGATGTTCAAAGGCCAATCACTCTGTACAAATGTCACAATCCTCAAGACTGATTTAGCATTTCTCCCACCTTCAACAGATTCTTGAATCAGTAATACTCAGAGACACCATGCACATCAGATATACTAGTGTAATGCCTACAAAAATCAGTAAGTGGTGGTCTTGTGAGTCTTGTTATGTCTATTTTATTGAGTGAGTTTTTATTATATCTGTAATTGCAGTTCAGAAATACAATTTGATAGTCTTAAAAAAGTATTAACTCTTAAATTCTCTTAACCAGAGGGCTTTGACTTTTTCCCTGTTTTCCCATTGCTCTATAGTTTAACGTATTCCACATCAAAATAAACAAGAAAGCCTCAACATGACAGCTTTCTCTGAGGCCCAGGGGCTGGAGTGGAGGCTCTTTATTGTAATAGGCAGACAGGGCCACCTGTCTACCCTGAGAAGGACTGAGAAGGGCTCCTTTAACTCCGAACTTAATCGCGATAACCACAGAATGAATGTGTTGAGACTGATTCATCCCACGCTCTCTCATGAGAATAGTACTCATATACCATAACCCCCAGACAGTGGATGTGATTTCTGATGGTCCTTATTTCCTTCTCACCAACAAGTGGGCGGCAGTCATCAGGGGCGTGACTGGGTAAATGGTTGTGGTTCAGTTTTACTCCTCTTCAGCTTCTCCTACTTCCTATTGCTCCTGCAAGTAGTGGACCATCAAGAACATCTCCATGTTTCAGTGTCCTTATTAGTACTTCACAGAATGTATGTATTTAAAAATACCTGAGTGTAGGTTATGTATGTGACAGCTACTTGGAGGTGGTCAGTTCTCCTCATCACAACTTCACTCCAAGGGCCAGTAAATATCTAACTGGAAAGGACATTACCAGATGCTATTTTGGTGATCAAATATGGTTGAATATTGTAGGTTTCCTATGGTTCAAATTAACATAATAATTTTGGCAATTCATAACTTTGAGCACCATGGAGGCTTAGCGGTTTAGCTTAATCCATTTCCCAAAAGGGGTTTTCACTGGTAAAATTAGTGACTTTGACATGTATGTTAATGTATTTTGGATATCATCTTTCTCTAGTGAAATTAATGCTATTCAGCTATGTGGACTGGGCTCAGTTATTTCGGAGACACACTGGTCTCTCATGAACAGAGCATAACCTTCTAACAAGTCCTTTAGGGCTTACCTGTGGGGATGATGCCTGAGGCTCGATCCTTTAATGGTCCCCTCTCCAGCCATTGGTCTCTCGAATATTGTCAAATCTGCTTCAAGTGACCCTCAGATGCAGAGTATGATAGTAGAGCCCACAACAGAGGAGATGGAGTTTTCATTCATCCTGCAGAATAAGTTGTTTGAAATGTTTTATGCCTGTTGCCAACACATGATTGTTTAATATATGCCTCTGTGGGTGGTAGAGTCTGATCTGACACTTGCTCATGCTCCTGCTTGGTAAGGAAGGATAGGAAATGGCAGCTACATCACCACCTAAAATATCTGAACAGTTGTGCATAACTAAGTCCTCTTAGGTCACTCTGTGCCACAATATCTTAATCTTCCAAAAGTGCCCTTGATCAAAGTAGAGTCTTTGTGAGGTAATTACTCATCGGTCTCCACAGAAGACTTTCCTCCCTCCCATCAGGCTGCCCTGGGCTGAGTGGCCCTGTGACGCCATGGTTCACTGACTCCAGATCAAGTGCTCTGTAGTAAAATCATGTGGTTTGTGTCAGCTCTCACTGGGATCAGCATGCTCTCTGAGAGGATTTAAAACCTTTTCAGCTGGAAGAGTCACTTCTTGCTTAGGGCTAGGACACCAAACAGACATCTCCTTATCCATGGCAACAGTGGTGGGACTGTGGTACCCTGCTGTAATCCCCACCCTGTAGTGTGGCCCGTTACTGCTTTATGGTTTCATGTCCAGTGTCTTGCAGGAAAGGCATTATGTGTGTCCGTTCTCTAAATTCTATTTCACAAACCACGTGGAAGTGATGCACAACTTGCTGTGATACAGAAATGTAACATATGATCACATATTCATTTTGGAACACAAATGTCAGAGTTTAGGGTTCCCTAGAAACAGATCCTGAGACACTGAGATTCATATCAACTGGTCATTGGAAGTGAGCTGCTCCCATAAAAATGGGTGAAATATATGCAGCTTCTTTTTGCCAAAGACAATTCCTAGAGAGCAACCTGGCCGTGAGCTGTCAGCAGCCAACACTCCCGGGAACTTGAAAAACAAGTACCACAGTCCTAAAGCACGGTCAGGTTGGCACATCACCACGTCACCTTCCATTTAGTCCCCTGTTTGGACAATTCTCAGTGAGTATCAGGCTCCTTTTATTTTCCTGAGAGTGTCCCCCTGGTCTGGTCTTGACTCATTCTTAATTTTGCCCTTGCATTCTCCAGGGCTACCTTAGTTATCTGGGCCCCCTCACCTCTCCTCATAAATACCACGTATCCTGAGGGGACAATATTCAGCCAGAGAACAGTGGAGTCTCCCTTTCCTGTTCAACATCAACCCAGACAGCTTCCAGCACTAATAAGGGGAAACGTAGGGACAGAGCACTGCTAAAGAGAAACATGGCGACGTAAAAATTATTTGCTTATTCGCTTTATAGTAATTGCTACCTTCTCCAACGTGAAGATGGAAACAAAAGAAAATACAGAAGATTCCAACATGGAGCCAAGTGCCCCTAAGGAGTAGGAGAGGTGAAAAAAGAGATGGGAGTCATTCAATATTTGACATAACTTAGTAAGTTAAAAATGATGTAATGGCTGAGATGAAGGGGTCAAAGATGAGTTAATAACTGGGAAATCAGAATTGTACCAGAGTGAAGAAAGAAAATGATGGAGGGAGAAAAACATTCAAGAAAATGTTCAATTATTTTTGATATGCTATTTCTGGGAAACCAGGGGAAGCAAGAAAATAGGGGGCAGGACTAATTGGAAGGTGAAGTGACTTTTGCTACTCCGTGGACCAGGAAGTGTTCTCTGATGCCTTCACCTATGAGACGGTCCTCAGTCTCCTCGTGTTTACAGGACTCTGCACTATGCCAGTCCTGGTCAGGGCTGGCCAGAGTGTGATTAAGACCTTCGGCGGGGGGGAGGGGGGATGTAATACTTTAAAATTGCATTCTTTTCCCAGAGTTTCTAGATAACATTTCTAATGTTGACCTTTTACTTAACTCACCAATCCTCCTTTCATTCAAATTGTTTTGGAAATGCAACTTCCACCATGAAGTCTTCCTTCCTACAAAAAATTGTTTTTGCAGTTCTGTCTAATCTGAGTGTGCAAATGTAGTGACACTCTTACTTATCTCCACTCTGCTTTCATTTGCCCTGAGTATGTGCTTGTGCAGAAATCTATTCCCTCATTTCCTCATCTAATCCATGCAGCCCAGAACTTTGCAGTTAGCTTTGAAGCCAGGGAACTACTACAGAATAAAAAAACTCATATTAATGACACAGTTTGTCACTCAAAATGACATCTAACATAAATGTCATTATGGCCACATCCCATATAAGAGTTCACATGGCGCAGAAGTCAGAAATCCCCACGAGGGGGTCACTAGTCATCCCTCAGATTGAAAGTCTTTATATCTATAACTATAGCTACAAATACGAATGTCTATAGCAATCTCTAGCTCTATAATATCTACATCTATGTCTACAGATACAGAAATAAAGGTATAAAAGGGACAAGGTCTGCCCATCATCTTTAAATAGAAGACAGCAAGGATCTTCACAGATTCTCTCCATGCAGAAGGAAGTCCCCGTGGAGAGGTCTGTAAACAGAATGGCAGAGCAGTCATGATATTTTATTCGGAGATACCAGTGTTTATTTTTAAACAAAAAGGAAGGCTCTCAAGACCCATTCATTTTCTCTTAACCACAGACAAACTTCACCCACCCCCTTTGGAAGCTACGATTATATTCCTAGTAAGCTAGATCATTTCAAAAAGAATAAAATATAATGAAAGGTTGCTCTTCCAAACACAAATTTTATAGAATCCTTTGGACTAGCAGCTTTGGAACTTCTTCTCTCAGGGGAAGTGAATTTAAGTGGAACCGCACTTGAGTTCAGCTTGTATTCCCCTCTCAATTACCATCAGTGCAGCTGAATCAGGAGCTACCCCAAAATTCCTGAGATAGCTTTTTTAAAATCTAAAATAAAAGAAGAAAGTGTGATTGCAGGCTGCAGTGAACAAAACCTCGAGACAAGAGGGACAAAATCCCTGGAGGGAGGGAGCTAAGGGCAGGAAATAATGAAACAAACCCCTGAGACACCCAAAGCAGAATATGCACCTTGTGATCCTTGTTCTTCCTTTTAATTGTTCAGGCCTGCAAATATTTGATGGGATGTTGCTTGACTTAAGATACACAGTAATTTTTAACAGATAGAAAATAAACAACTGAGGTGATTATCAGAATGTGGAAAAAGAACAGCCAATTAGGGTAATATATTTGGGAGTCACTGTGATTAGAAAGCCCCCCAACAGTGGACCCCAGGCAGCAGGCAGTGGGAGAGACCCTGTCGTGGCTTACTGCTTAAGTATGCTGCAGGCAACTACTACATCAGTATTTAATGGCTCAAAACAATAAGATATGTTTGTAAGACACAAAACGTTATTCAGCAATGCTTCTCTACTACCAGTAGAGAGATCGTGGCTTGGGCTTCGAGTTTTCAATAAGTGAGAGGCATTTTTACTAATTAAAGTAAGTTTCAGAGCTGGTTGCTAGATTTGAGCAATTGTGGAAAAATAGCTCACTTGAAGACAATAGTGCAACCTGAAATTTATGAAATATTATCGAAACTTTATAGTCAAAATGGCATAATGAGAAATGGAGCTATTTATCTCTTATTTACCTTCATGCCTTAACCTAGGCCCACAATTTCAGCCATATAAGATGTTCAACTATTTTCTGAAAGCTCTAAGTGCCATCAGGAGGGGATTTTAACATAGCACTGAGAATACCCATGGGAGCATCATTTAAATTGCCTTGAAAGTACTTCCTGATGCATCATTTCTAGCTTGACAGCTCTGCTCTGTAAAACACACTCTGGTTCACAAATGCACGTGAGTGCCATAGCATACTTTCCTCTGCTGACCCAAGGTACTGTTGTGTGGATCTAAGTAGTGTCTACACAGCAAGAATCTGAGTCTACAAGATAACAGAACCAGTTTTGTCTGATTACAGAAAGATTTTTGAGGGTACTTCCCCAGGCATGTTAAAAAAAAGAAAAAGAAAAAGAAAAAGAAAGAATTAGACCCACCTTTTATAACTTAGCTATCAGTATCATATTTGTGATGACAAATGCTAAATTTGCATTTTGATTCTCAACCATTCTATCACAGGGTAGGTGTGCTAATTTTATGCTTCCACAGTGGGTACTGCACCAAATAGCATGGATATAGAGATAGAGCAGACCTGGGCTCCAAGGATCACATTAACATACAGAGATGCACAAAACGTGCAAAATTAAGAATTAGATGAAGCTAAGATTTTAGTAGATTTAAGACTTTCATGTGAGCCAGAGCTGAGAATGACAGCTGGTGTTGCCAGGTCATAGTGCTGAGAGCTTCGATGGCTTCATCACCATAGACCTCAATTTCTTGGTCTGTAAAACGGAATTAACACCAAAGGCATCTCGTTGGATGATTCTGAGATTTAAGTGAAGTAACTATGTAACTCACTTACTAGTGAACCTGGCTGATAATAAATGCTCAATTAATGTTAGCTAAATGGTATTCGAACCAATGGTTTAAAAAGAAACAAACAGACTTTGCGTTTGAACTTCTGAATATACAACAATCACAAAGGTCCTAGTGGAAGGGAGAGACGGAGAGGAGCGGTGGTTAGCATGTGTTCCTCTACTCACCGGTGGCTTTGAGTTCCACTTCATAGGGCTGTTCAAGAACATAATAACGGGCCACAAACACAACCGCCCTTCAATAACATGAAGGTGGGCAGGAGGACTACAAAGGTGCAGTGAAGCACAATGGGAGGAAACATAAAACAGCTGTTGATCACTGGGAAGTAGTAACAGCAAACAGGCAGAGCTGGCAGGGACCAGCCGGAGTGGAGGTGGCTCAGAGGAAGAGCGACAACTGAGCTACCCATGAGGCCAAGTCGCTGAGCTCCAAACAGCGGGCTACCAGGCAAGTCACCCAAAGGCTTTCCCCTTGTACTCCAGCCTGGGGTCCTGTACGGGTCAGCGGGTCTCTCTCTCTGTGGTTGGGATATAAACCCAGACATCACCTCCTAGAGACAGCCTGGGAGAGTGAAAAGAGCAGAGGCTGTGTGTATTCCCACGGCTCCACCGCCTACGGCTCCGGTGAACTTGGGCAAGTCACCTGACCTCTGTGTGGCTCAATAGTCTGTAAAATGTGAGGATAGTGTCAACCCAGCAAGCAATCAATCAATGTTAGTGTCCTCTGATTTCCTTCTCAGCCCCATGCCATCGAACATTTGGCTTATTTATATAGATGGCTTTATCTTAGTACAGGATTCAGCCCTTAAAGCACCGGGGGTTACTGAAGTGAATCTGCTGAGTCTTTGGCATGGGGACCTAGCAGATTTCCCCGCTCTGAAACAACAGGAAAGCATCACTGCACATCATTCCGTAGCAATCATTTCATTCTTTACCTCGGGATTACTTTTGCTCCATGAAGCTCTCTAGAGTTTCAAAATTCTTGGTGCATTTGACGAATTTTGCTTTCAATCCAGTTCCCAGGTGCAGACCTTTTTATTATTATTATTATTATTATTATTATTATTATTATTATTATTATTATTATTATTATTATTTATTATAATTATTATTATATCCCTGGCAACCAAACTTCAGTCTTTTAAAACCTCAAGGAAAGCCTGCTGTCATTGGCATTGCCCTTATCCAAATCTGCATGTACTTCCTGACCACAAAGTAGGTCACAGATAAGTTTGGAGCTGCCAATCAGCTTTGGATTCATCAAGCATTTTAAACTGCTGGCGCCGCAGCACAAACGCCAGTGTGTGCCTACAATAACGGTATCATTTGCATAGTTACAATCAGTTAGTGATAGAATAACTGACAGGCAGAGGGGTTGCACGGCAAATGCAAAGTCACTCAGATTTGCATTCATTTCGGTTTTAAACGGGGAACAGAGGACCTGACTGAAAGGGGCATCGCCTTCCGCGCAGCTTGGCTCCGCCACGCTCTTGCTATTGAGCGTTTCGACTCTTTGAACGTGCTTTGTGATCTTCCTATGAGCTATTCTTCTCAACAATGTATGACATACCTAGTAGGCATTATTATCCATAATTTAGTGAAAGGGAAGTGAATCAAAAACAGGTTGAATGACTTATTCAACCCCGCAGGAAGTCACAGATAGTAAATGGTTGATTGAGTGCTTGCTATTATTACTAATATTACTATGATTAGACACGTAGTAGTCATGCACTGATTTTTAGGGTAACCAAATCTGTGCAAGTAGAAGTCAATTTTTAATGGTGCTTTCTGTCATGAGGTTTTCAGAACAGTTACCATAAAATGTTGTGTCTTAGCTAACTGGGTTTTCAATGTGTGCTTTACTGAAAATTCTTGTTTGTGATGAACAGAAACATGGTCAGCACAGCTTAAATAAGAGGAATTATTGTAATTCTCACAGGTGTCTAAGCTCAAAAATCACAATCCAGCTGGACCTAAGGTTTACCAGATACCAATGCTTCAACACCAAACTGTCTATGTCATTTTGGTTTATCCCTGCATCTGCTTCATTCTCCTTGATTTCCCAACCAGCTTCCCCATCCTTCTTTCTCTGGCACATGGCCCCAAATTCCCACCATCTATGATCCCTTACTGGGGATATAAAATACAAATAGCACCTAACATTCATATTATCAAAAGATTCTGGTTGGTCTTGGGTAATCCAATGGGTTGAGGCCCATCTGGGTCTAAATCATCCACAACCAGGGTAAAGCATGAGTCTAAGGGTGCTGCTTCCAGAAGATGTGGGACAACCAAGTAATAAAACTTTTAAAGCATAAATGAATAAGATTAAAATGTTTTTAACCTTGAAGATTTTTTAAAAGTTCCATTATAGCTAGCTAGCCATTGTGATTAGCTATTTTCACATAAATCTCATTTATACCTATTGTAAGTGTCAATAGAATGTGCAGTAGCTCTTGTTTCCCCATCTTATATAGATCTGTATCATCCTCATTGACTTTACTTAATGAAAAATTGGCTTCCCAGGGCCATCAGTACTGGTTCTGGTGGGGGTGAAAGTGACTGTTAACTCTCAAAAACCATCTGTGAATATTTAGTCGTTCCCATTGATACCATGTGAAATAGATCAAGTGTTCTTTTCATTTCCTATAATAATAGCACCTGACTCTGTACTTGGAAGAAATCTGTATACTCATGATCAAAAAACAAAAAGCAACAGCAAAACCAAAACAAAAAGAAACAAAACCCTGAATATACATGAGACCTCAAATTTCTATAGAAGAATAAGGGCATACAATCTAAAGACAAATATTTGTTTTAAGATATTATTTTACCTCACTGCAAACAATAGACATCCAAAAATATCTGCCAGAAGCAATGGGCAGCTTTCCAGGGCTCCTTTCCTTCTGGGCACACAGTGGGATTGACCTGCATGCCCCCTTGTAATAAGGTGTGGCCATAGGACTTTCTTTGGTTCCTTGAATGTTAGCAAAAGTAAAAATATTTCTATTTGAAATATTTAACTGACAATGTTGAATCTCTAAGTCTTTCATGCTTTTTGAGATTGGCTGTGGAAGAGGCCTCGTATTAAAAAGCTGAAGAAGCCCGAGTCATCTGCTGAGGGCGACCGCCCTGCACTCATAGAGGGCTTTGAGTGACTGCAAAACTACACTTCAGTTTGTTAAGCTACTGAAATCTGGTGGTTTGTTTAACCAAACTCCTTCTGACTTTTGGACTAGCTATGAAATACTGATGTCCATTTTCTCTTTTACTAAAATAAAAGATTAAAAAAATACCCAGAGCCCTTCTTGGTATCAACATGTGGCCAACTTTGGTCATATATGTGATTAGGAGTGAGGGATAAGAATTAACGACACAAAATTTAGCCAATTATTTTAACCTCCTCTCTAAATTAACCCCTTTTTTTTTTTTCAAGATCAGGGGTCAGTGAAATGAACTGTTACTATTTATCCTTCTCAGCCTATAATCTCTAATATTTTCTAGTAAACAAAAGAAAATGGCTGAAAAGAAACTCACTGATATAAAGTTATTCAATATTATTTTCAATGAAATTAAATTATTACATACTTAAAGTATTTTTAAAGGATATGTAGGGGAAAGAGTAATCATTGAAAGGAAATACACGTATGTCAGAAAGGGGTTATATTAGAGTGGAGGAATACTGAGTTATTTTTGTCATTATTCCAGGTAATAAATTTTTTACAATTTGGTGATATTGCACTTTTTTTTCCTTTTTTGGCTTAAGACAACACGTGTTTGTTAGCTCACAGCTTCTGTGGGTTGGGAATCTGAGCCCAGCTTAGCCAGAGTCTCTGCTTCAGGGTCTCACAAACGTTCAGTCACGATGTTAGTCAAGAATATGTTTCCATCTGAGGCTTGACTGGGCGAGGATCTGCTCCTGTGGTTGCTGGCGGCGTTTAATTTCTTGTGGACTGTTGAACTGAGGGCCTCAGCTTCCTGTGGGCTGTTGGCCAAAGACCGTCCTCATTCCCTAAGGCTTTGCTCAGTCCTTCCTAGATTTGTCTCATTAGTCCCAGGAGATCCACTTTCCACCTGCTCTGCACCCCAGGAGGCTGACATCTCTGGAGTGTACCAGCTATCCCCTCTGCCTTGAAACTTCTGGTTGGGTTTGACCAACAGGAGGAGCTCAGCAGACAATGTAGAGAAGGAGACTGAGTCTGTATTTCTGTTTCCCTAGTTCCCTCCCTGACAGGCCTTGAGCTGGCTGATTTTTCGAAGCAGAAATCAAAGCATTTTAAAATCAGGTGCTTTCAGGTCCAGCTATTGTCTCTGGATTCTGGCCATTACTTCCTCCTTTTGCCACTCACAGAGCAGTAATGGCTCCCCTACTCTGCTCATCCTGGTGGGCTTTGCCAACCCTGTGGGCTTCCCTTAATTTACTCACATCGTTGAAGATATTCCTTCTGACTGTGTCATCTGTTTGTCCAGAACATTGATATACTCTCCTTTGTGAAAAACTAGCCTAACCTCAACCTACTATTCAGTAACATTAAACACTTTCTTCTCTCTACCAAGTTTTTTTCTGTTAGATTATGACTGATTATTACATCCTTTTTTAAAAAAAATTATTGATGTATAGTCAGTTTTTTTACTGTGGTAAAATACACATAACATAAAATTTACTGTCTTAACCATTTTTAATTGTACAGTTCAGTGGCATTAACTACATTCATACTGTTGTGCAACCACCATGACTGTTTCATGGCCAGAATGAATTACATCTTGCAAAACTTGAACTCTGTATGATTAAACTGTAACTCATCTTTCCTCCCTATCCCCAGTCCCCGGCAACCACCATTCTACTTTCTGTCCCTGTGATTTTGACTATTCTAAATACTTCATGTAAGTGTAATCATACAGTTTTTCTCTTTTCTGCTTATTTCACTTAGCATGATCTTCTCAAGTTCCATGCATGTTATACCATATGTTCTTCATTTTTTAAGGTTCAATAATATTCTACTGTATTTATATACCACATTTTGCTTATCCATTCCTCTGCTGATAGGCACCTTGGGTTGCTTCCACATTTTAGTTATTGTGAATAATACTACCATGAACATGGATGGACAAGTATTTCTTTGAGATTCTGCTTTCAACCCTTTTTGAGTACATACCCAGAAATGGAATTGCTGCATTCTATAGGAATTCTATTTTTAGTGTTTTGAGGCACCACCATACTGTTTTCCACAGCGGATGTATCATTTGACATCCCCATCAATAGTGCACAGGGTTCCCACTTTCCACAACATCACCAACACTTGCTGTTTTCTGGATTTGGGGGATTTTTTTTATTGTAGCCATCCTAACAGGTGTGAGGTGGTAAATCATTGTACTTTTCTGTTTGCATTTCCCTAATGATTAGTGATGTGTGTTTTTTCAGGTACTTAATCGCCATTGTATATCTTATTTGGAAAAATGTTCATTTAAGTCCCTTTTTAATTTGTGAATTGGGTTTTTTTTTTTTTTTGCTATTTAGCTTTAGTTCTCTCTATATTCTGCATACTAATTCCTTATCAAAAATATGATTTGCAAATATTTTCTCTCCATCTGTGGGTTGCCTTTTAATTTTGTTGATACTGTCTTTTGATGCACAAAAGTCTTAATTTTCATGAAGTCCAATTTGTCTATGATTTTTTTGATGCCAGTACCTTTTTGTCATATCTAAGAAAGCATTACCAAATCCAAGGTTGTAAAGATTTGGCTCTATATTTTCTTCTAGTGTTTTATAGTTTTAGGTCTTACATTTAGGTCATGAATCCATTTAGAGTTAGTGTTCATATGTGACATTAGGTTAGGATCTATCTTCACTCTTTTGCACGTGGATGTCCAGTTTTACGAGCACTGTTTGTTAAAAAGACTGTCTTCCGGGTTGAACGATCTTGACACACTTGTCAAAAATCATTTGACCATGTATGCAGGTGTTTATTTATGGACTTTCTATTCTATTTCATTGGTGTGCTAATCTTTATCCTAACACCACACTCTTTTGCTTGCTATAGCTTTGTAATAAGTGTTGAAATCAAAAGTAAATCCTCTTACTTTGGTCTTTTTTTTTTTTATTTTTCAGGGTTGTTTTGAGTGTCCCAGGGTCCCCTGAGATTCCATATAATATGAGGGTGGATTTTGCTATTTCTGCAAAGAAATATTACCGGGATTTTGATAGGGATTGCATTACATCTGTATGTAGATCACTTCGGGTAGTACTGACTTCTTAACAATATTGTCTTCTAATCTTTGAGCATAAAATATCTTTCCATTTATTTATATCTTCTTTAATTTCTTTCAGAAATGTTTTGTAGTTTTTTGTTGTACAATCTTTCACCTTCTTGGTTAACTCCTAACTTATTCTTTTTGATACTATTGTAAATGGAATTATCTTAATTTCCTTTTTGGATTGTTCACTGTAAGAATATGAAAACACAGCTGAGTTTCATGTGTTGGCTTTGTATTCTGCGACTTTACTGAATTCATTTGTTAGTTCATTCATAAGATCATATCATCTGTAAGTAGAGATCAGTTTACTTCTTCCTTTCCAATTTGGATGCCTTTCTCTTATTTTTCCTGCCTAATTTGCTCTAGCTAAATCTTCCAGTATTATATTGACTAGAAGTGGTGAAAGCAGTCATCCTTTCTTGTTCCCGATCTTACAGAAAAATATTTCAGTATTTTATCACTGAGTCTGACTTTCCCTGTAGGTTTTTACTATATATATTTTTTATTATTATGTTGAGGTAGTTTCCTCTTGTTCCTAGTTTCTTGAGTGTTTTTATCCTGAAAAGATGTTGGAATACAGTAAATCTTTTTCCCACATCAAGTGAGATAATCACATGGGTTCTTTTTTTTCCTACATCTGTTAATGGTGTATTACATGAATGATTTTTGTATGTGGAATCATCCTTTTATTCCAGGAATAAATCCCATCTTGTCATGTCTATAATCTCTTTAATATGCTGTTAAATTCATTTTTCTAGTATCTTGCTGAAGATTTTTGCATCAGTGCAAGAGGTGTTAGTCTGTAGTTTTCTTATAGTGCCTTTGTCTAGCTTTGGTGCAGGATAATGCTAGCCTCATAGAATTAGTTGGGGAGTGTTCCCTCCTCTTCAGTGTTTGGAAAAGTTTGAGAAGAATTAATGTCAGTTCTCTGGTACATGACATCCTCCTCTGAGAGACTCTGAATCATCTAATATCCTCTAACAAACAATCAACTACTTAAATTGGCCAATTCTAGTGTCTAATGCTTGCAGTTAGGAGTGCAGCCTCAAGTCATAAAATCCACCTGTAAGACAGAACTCAGTATTCTCACCATAAGAAGTAAATAATAAATTATATCTCAAGACTGAAGAGGACTCCAGAGGATGCAGCATGAACTAATAGAAGAAGTAGTTTGATGGGTAGGCAGCGAGCAATGATGAGGAATTCCAGAGCAGGTGATATCTGGAAATAAAAATCACCAGCCTGGCAACTTCAGTAATGACATCAACAGCCATTAAGCTCTAATTTAGGTGATAATAACTGTGATAATATATGTACCTAGGATCAGTGTTTCTCAAACTCTCCCAAGCCATTTGCTGAAATTATAAATTCCTAGGCTTCCATCTAGCCTTATTCTATCAGAGTTTGAAAGAAGCTGTCAAAATATTTGTACTCCTTGTGAGCATCCTGGATAATTCCAATATTCAGGAAAGTTTTAGAAATAGTATATTATTTATTTGATCATCACAAAAAACTGCAACTATCAGGATGGTTCCATTTTGCAGTTGAGGACACAGCTTCAGAGAAGTTACTAACTCAGAAACACAGACAAGTGAGTGGAAAATGCACATTATGGACTCACCTGGACTTGTCTGAATTTGATTCCTCCCCCTCCTCATTATGTCACATTAAGACTCACCAAAGACTTCTGGTAGGTTCTTGAGAAGTCAATGTCCTGGAGTCCGACCTCAGCTCTGACAATGACAACCTATTCAACTTCCTGCCCATTTGGCAAGGGAAGGAGTATATCTACCTTAAAATTCTTTGGTAGATAATCTGAAAAAAAGTTTGTAAAATTTATGAAATTCAATACATACTTCTTTCTTCTTGCTTCCAGTCTCAAGTCATCTGCATGATCTATAATTTTAAGAGAGAATGGGTAAGTCATTTACTAAACCAATTTCCCTCTTTCTTTGTATGCAGATAGACTCATTTCTCAGCTTCTATTTGCTAAGGATAGAAATAAGGAAATAAACTTTTCCTCAGTGCCATATTTGAGCTCCTTTTCCAACCACTTGCTAAATTCTGATTGATTTCTGCCCGGACCAAAGGCATTGATTTTCCCTTCTTGCTCCCCATCCAGTGCTGCTTGACTGCAAAGGAAAATGGAGCCAAAGCTGGAAAGAGCCAGGTCCCTTGACATGACTGCATGGAGTCATGAGTGAATGATACATGAATAAGACAGAAGCCACTATTTTGCTGAACTATTGAGATCTATGCATTTATAAGGCCCAGCAGCTAGTCATCTGATAAATACAAAAAGAAAAAGGCAAGCACACATAAGTTTTTGTAATTTTTAAAAATGTTGTTTGTTAATTGTGGTTAAGGTTGCAATTTGATGGGAAGTTCAATGATTATCATCATGAGTGACTGGTTCTCTCTCCAATATGGCTAAAGCCATTATTCTGTAGATTCAGCTCCACCCACAATGTGGACACACCCCAACCTGAGACACACCCTAATTGAGTCCATGACATTATTTTATTATTATTATTATTATTATTATTATTATTCCTGTAATGACCTAATCTCCACTTCCTGAATCTTTGGATCTTTTCCTCCTGCCCCCTCATCACATTAGAGCCCTTGATTCTTTCTCTCAGCTTCTTCTAGAGGTGAAGTATTTGTTCTTCATGACCTGAGCTTTTGAATTGATCCTCACTAGCTACTATAGGGCCTCTTAATCACAGACTTCTCCAAGACCCCAGACCTGTGATTGGATTTGCTGAAGATACTGGATCTAGCCTACTGGTCACCAAGTTCTGTGGGATCCAGACAGAGCCTTCCAATATGATGTTGATTGTCTGCATGTTCCAGAATCCTCTTAGTTCTTATTTTTTGGAAATAATGCTTTCTGTAGGGCTTTGGTCCCATCCACCTGCTGATCACTCAAATGCCTGAAGTTCCAAAAAAGACACTAAGTGCCTCTCTCCACAAGCATGAGCCAGTGGAGTACATTACTTATCTGATGACCTGACAAACAGAGGACTCTCCCTCCTGGTCGCAAGCTCCAAGTTCACCTGATCACCTAGGGTCCCCGATTCCTGTATCTGGGAGTCTGTATCATTTTATGCTCTGGGTTTTTCAGGAACTAAAGTCATGCCTGACCTTCAGTCTTAGAGGCTGGACTGACTGACTGATTGATTGATTGATTATTTCCTAATGACAAGTCCCCCTTTTGGCCCGCCTGGTTACACTTTTGAGAGCCAGTAATAACTTCCCAGGGCCAGCTGGAAACTATGAGAATAGACCAATAGGAGTCTGCCCCTGTCCTCCTGAAGCCCATACTTCAGTTGGGGCAAAAAGTTACAAATGCACAAACCAACTGGAGATGCACAGTGATACAAGGCAAACAGCAAAGTGTTTGCCAAGACAGAACAAACATCTGGGATTGGGCTAATAAGCAACACATGGTCACTGCAAGGAAGTTCTTAGGGAGCTAAGGAATATGTGAGAACATCATTTATGTATGTTGAATGAAACTGACCCTGAATGATTTGCTTTATAAAAGAAACCTGATTTTTAGTAGATTACATGCACTATATAATAGAAATGCTGACGACAATCTAAATGACTGTTCGGGATGTTTTCCTACTGACTGGCACCTCTTCTCCTTTCCACCTCTTGCGGGTCCCTCCTTGAGACCGAGACGCTGGGAGGCGGGAAGTAAGACTTCTTTACACAGCCCTAGGACACACAGATTTTTACCTCTGATTGTCACTCTATCTGTATTCCTAAAGTCACTCCCTCTGCTTGAGCAGCACAAGATTATAAGTAGCTTTAAAATTCAAACAAACGAAAGCGCAGTAACACAGCTCCGGATGCAGCCTCTGCCGCATCACGTCAGTCATGGTTTCATACATGCACCTACCTGCCTTGAATCAGATTCCATCCGCCCCCTGGAGTCTCTTTCAACATCCTCTTCATAACTCCCCCTTCACTCAGGGGGTCCTTCCCTACCTCTGACCCTTAGAATAATGTTACATGCTCAGTGATTCACCTCATGTCACCAGTCTGGGAGTCAAGAGCCAAAAGAAACCCCAGACTTCAGCTCAAACTGTTTTTAACCTCTGCCACTCAAACCATGCTTTTAGGACATCCTCTGTGATCCGTCCTTAATAATCTCAAACCACTCTTCTCTCTCCTGATGGAAGCTCCTGATTTTCTCCTTTAAAGCCTATAGCTTCCATGAAATGTGCTTTCTTTCTCACTCAGTCCCTCACCAAAATCACTGAACATTGAGGATCAAATCCTTGGGCCATTCTCAGCCACACAAAATTCAAATTACCGTGGGGCTTTCTTCTGAGATAAACCCTAGTATAGCCACTCTCTGCTCAACAATTTAATTAGAGATCAAGACTTATTCGCTGATGTAAATGATTTTAGGAAGATTTTATTTTTTGGTCATAGTCTAGTTCTATTTATTAAGTGTTGAAATCCACAGAACCCCCCAGACCCTCAAATATTAAAGTTAAATATCACTGAGGTTATGTAAGATTTGCAAGTAATAGATGTCATCTCCCTGCTTAATACTATGCAAATCTGCCTCAAATAAGTTTGAAATGTCCCCAGAATACAGGATATGTAACAAGAATTGAGAACTCTGTAACCTTAACTTTAGTGGTGGGGAAAAGTACTTAAATGTTCAGATGTGTAAAACCGCCCCCAAATAACCTTTATGTTCCCACTCTCTGCAGAAATATTTCCTAAAGCTTAGTAGAGCTAGGTAGAAATGGGCTCAGGATTAATTCTGACCTTCTGTGGCAATGTATTTTCAAGACCAAGAATTTATGTGTGCAGAATATTAAATGTCAAATGCAAATATGAAAATGGAGCTACACGGTTGCAGATAGTCCCTAATTGATATTGAACAGACTATTCCCTTTAAACATTAATGAAACTGTTGTAATTACTAAATGACCAAAACAGCTCCGAAGCCAGGGTTCACAGCTGTAAACCATTACTTGTAAATTACTGGCACAGGACCACATTAGCAGATGGCTCAGTCCATGGAAGAAAACTTCCTCAAGATGCTTTTCTTCCAGGCCTGGGCTCGGGAGCAAATTAGATGAGCATATTAGAGAGGGGCAGAGTGCCTGTTTGGACATGTCACTGGAGATAAGCACCTTCTCTGATCTTCTTAATTTTTTTTTATTACATTCTTTGCAGAAAGTGCTGAATATCACAGAACACAAAGAAGAGAGGAGAAATTGACAGAGCTTATAAATATTGCACGAGGGTTCAGATAAGCTGGCTTTTTAGGGAGCAGTGTTTTTCTGACATTCTGAGGCAGATGGCCACGCTGGGTTGGAGGGAAATACTGAAGTGGGGAAGCGAGATAGGGAGGGAGAGACAGAGATGTGTTTGTGCGTGTGCGTGTGTGTGTGTGTGGATGTGCACACGTGTGAGAGACCTGCTAACAAGCCAGTGGCAGAAAAGCAATTAGAAGAAAAATAGGGCATTTGAATGGGCTTAATAGCCTCCAGACAGAGAACATCTATAAAGCTGTGTAAGCAAAACTATGCAGTAGAAACAAGAGATGTCTTTATTAGAGAAGGCCTGTGACTCTTCACAGCTTTGTTCTGTAAATTCCATGCCAGCTTTGCAGACTCTCTGAGGTTATTAACTTTAGTGAAGATTTTTTTTTTAAAGAGTTGGGCGAGTCCTGCCATTGAGCCTTTCATTAATATGAAAGAAAGATTAATTAAGACATCTGCCAAGAACAGGAGGAAGGCGGAGTTTGTCTTACAATGTACACTACACACTATACTAAAAAGGAAAGGATGGACTTTTCTGTGCTGTGAACTTCTCTGTAGAGCAAATGTTTAAGGGTTAAGGGAAAAGACGTTTACAATCAGCCTGGAGAGTACAGGCCATTCTCATCTTCTGAACTGTTTTCACTCCCAAAGTGATAAAGAAAGTAGTTGTTAGCATTACAAGTGCATCTTCACAGAAAAAGGATGCTATAACTGCTTCTGTGTTTGGAGGAAATGTTGCATTAATCTAAACAATCTGACCTTGAGCGGCAGAAGAGACAAAGCATGGAGGTGCAGGGTGTAAACCAGGACATGGGTCAGAGGTGCTATGAAACAACCAGGTGTAAGGAATTGAGATATGATTTGAGACATCTGTCCAGGCAATGCATACCACTGAACTTTCCAGGATACTTAGGTTTGACGTTTAAAACCTACAAGACCAGAATAATCAGGATTGGAATTGACCCATAAAATCAGGGACCAATGATCAATGTGCTGACAGAGTGTCTTGAGTCTGAATCCCAGGATCAGGAGGCACTGCATTGCAAGAGGCAAAAACATGATGAAACGGCTTAAATTCTTCCTGGGTTCAGAACCTGTGTGGGGACAATATTTTGAGATATTTGATGTTAGCCTTCACTATCCTATGACTTTCCTGTCTTCCTTGCTGACCCCCATTCACACATGCCATGGACACAACCCACCCCAAAGGCTTTCCTCTGCTTGATTCTCCTGGCCTTCTGCCCAGACAGGTAAACAGGATCTTCTCTTTTCTATTTTTTTTCCTGACTTCATTCCATCCCTTCAGGGAAATGATCTTAGATAGGTTTTAGAAGAATGCAAGCAAGCGTGTAAACAGTTGAATCTAATTCCTGATGAGAGATGGTCAGTCAGTCCTTAACCCTTCCAGAGATGGAAAGCAATTTTGGAAGTGGCTCATCCCAGTGTGGGTGTTCAGACTGCAGTCTCTGAAGTCAGGCAGAAATGCATTCATAAACTTGGCCCTGGTTCTTAGCATCTGTGGGATTTTAAGCATTTTACTCGACCTATCTGTGCCTCAGCCTCATTGTCTGTGTCTCGTGGTAATGTTTGTATCTACTCCATGGCATTGATTTGAAGGCTTTTCAATACTTAGTATACTCTCTGACAACATTAAATGCTCAACAGACACAACTCAAATGATTTTTGAATTGATCAAATTGTACAGCTTTACATTGTGAAAATGAAAGTCAGTCATGGAAAAGAATCTTTTCTACTAGAAAAAAAACTAATAAAAAATAACTCATTTCCTCACTGGGGGAAGATGTGTGATCTGCACTACTTTTGCAACTTCTGGTGAGCCTGTTGCAAAATAAAACGTTTTTTTAAAAAGTAAACCAATTGGGTCTTGATTTTGTCTCTGAGCCAAATTCCCCAAACTATTTTTGATTTTCATAACTTTATCCCTCTTGTGCTTTTGAACAGGTTCTTGAAACCTTTAGCTTTTTCATGCCAATTCCATGCCCACTGCTGTAAAGAGTGGCTCCAAAAAGGATATCGTGTGTGTGTGTGTGTTAGGAGAAGTGATATTTGTAATATGTTGGTTTTGAGGTAAAGGGATAACCATCTATGGTCATTTCAATTGGCCATTTGCACAGATTGGTGGGGAAAAAGAGGTTCTTTCTTGCACACTATCCTAAAACCTTAAGGATTGTGTCTTATGGTGTTTTACCAGTTAGCAGACTGACGGATAATTAGCTATTTTGAGGCCATGAGCTCTTGGAGAATTTAATGAGAGTTATGAACTCTTCCTGAGAGAGGGTGTTAAAACAAAGTCAGGTAAAATGATGTGCACAATTTATCCCTATTGTATGTCACTCCTAAACCCCTACTACATGCTAGCAGTAATAGGAGCTGTAGGGGTAGCAGAATGTGGGGCAAATGGAAATACAAGACACATTCTGTCCCTCCCCTGTGAGAAACGGGACGGTGAAGAAACATTATCATGCAATATAACCGGTGCTATTCCCTGGGAGTGCCGTCCCCTCCTTCACGCAGGAGGAACATCTAGCCCAGACTTGAAAGAGCTGACAAAGATTTTGGGGAAGCAGCCACTGAGCTGCAACCTGAGGGAGACACTGGCATCAGCCCGCTGATGCTGAAGGAGTTTGTTTTTAACAGAGGAACACTTACTGGAAAGCACGGTTGTGAGACTGGGTAGTTGCAGATATTTAACAAGTTTGGAAAAGCTGGACTGTGACCTATGAAGGAAACAAGGACAATAGATAAGACTGGAAGACCTTGCTAGCCCTATTAAGAAATTTTGACTTCAGAAGGTTCTGTACAGAGGCAGGTTGGCACTGTGGAAAGCAGGCTCCGAGAGCTGTAGAGAATGGGCCAGGGAGGGACAAAATCAGAACGAGGAAAGCAAGGGCAGGTCACTATCAGCATCCAAAGGGAGAGGTGATAGGGTCCCACACTCTCGGCAAGGGACACAAACAGAAGTGGTTGGATTTATGAGATTTTTGTAGGAAGTAGAAAAGATGAAATTTTATGTATTAGGTTTATGAAAGGCAGGAGAGAGAAAAGTTGAAATTTAATCCAAGATTTCTATTTTAAGCCACTGGGTTGTGGATGGTACCACTGATTCAAACAGACATTGGAGGAGAAAGAAAAATTTGAGTAAGAAAAGATTAAGTTTGGGGATTGCTGGATTTCAGTTTCTATGGGCTACCCAAGTACCCAGTGGGGTGTTCAGATATGCAGCTCTGGGCCGTGGAAAGAGAGACCTGAATTGGTAACACTGGGAAATAACTGAAGCCACAGCACTTGGTGAGACCACACAGAGTGACAGAATCTTAGTGAATTGGAGTAAAAGCTAAATCACTCTAACTGAAAGACCCTGCAATAGCCTTGGCAAAAAAAGAAGTTTAGTTTTCTCTCCTATGACAGTCCCAACTGTGAGGAGACCAAGCTGGTAGGATAGCTCAACCCTACACAGGCTCTCAGGGACACATACCTGAGTGAGTTGCCATCCCACACATGCCATCATCAGCATCACTGGAGCTAGATGACTGCCTCCTCTGGATTCCAGCCATTTGTACCAACTGTCGTCACAGACGGAGAGAAAGGAGAAGGAGCAGACCTGCACATGCATGTTAGGTTTGGTGACGGACGTAAAGGAAACTGCTCTGTGAAGGAGAAATAAAGGTCACCTACTGAACACAAGGGGAGAGAATTTAAGATCCAAATTTTAAAAATATGACAAACCAATTTTGCCCCAAAGGAAAAGTCAGCAAGAATTTGATCTCATTCATCATAAAAATATGGAATTGTCATATTTTTGACTTGAAAGCATGCATATTATCTTTGACATCTAATTTTGATATTCTTGGCTATGTGTCTCAGTGACTGTGTGTGCTAATAACCTCATTTACAGAGACATATGAGGGGGGTGTTTTCACAATGGCTTTGCCCGGTGAGTGTACATCGTTGAATATAACTGAATTCCCTGGGACTTCTTGGCTTGAAATCCTGGCATGGCAAGTTCTTCATCCCAAAGTCATCTAGGTCAAAATGTACCACAGTGATGCCTTCTTTGTCAGCAAGAAGAGGACCACACACCCAGGTTTCAAAATTTAAACAGTTTGAGCAGAAGTAACCTTAGGAAGGACTCTATAGTTTTTCCAGAGATCTGTAGATATCTTCCCACAGAGAATTTGGCAAGGCTCCATCACCCTCCGTGCAGACGAAAAATGTGATTTTCCTAGCATTTATAATTTTGAGATAGCTCCCTGGTTCCAGTGTTTGGATCAGGACTTGGATATAGGATTTGTAGTCTGTTGTGGTGGTGGTTTGAGGTAGGATGGGGGTGGTGTGTTGGTTTTGTTTCGTTTTTAGCAGCATCTATAATCTAACGTTTTGTTTTGAATGAATGATCTCATTTATATCAACAAAAAAATCCTTTCTTTGGCCAACATATGGATCAATTCCTCGTCGCCCACTAGTGCTCAGTGAACTTTCCTTTATATCATTTTATCTTCCACCTGTCACCCTCCAAATAATTAATAAAGAAAGAAAGAGAGAGAGAGGAAAGAAAAGAAAAGAGAAAGTTAAAACTTGCCCAAACTGCAATAAAGCACTGAAAGTTTTGTTTTTGGAACATATAGCAAAGAAGTTAATAGTCTTCTTTCATCCCTTGACAAAACATCCTGAAATAAATGATTTAAATCTTTGGCTCTGATAAAGTCGATCTTTCCATGGCAGTGGATGAAGATCCTCTCAGGGTTGCTGGCAGAGTCTCTTCTGACATTGCTCGCTGGTATAGGAGGCAGTGAGTCATTATGACATGTGGTGTATCTTTCTTCAAGAAGGGAGCCAAACTAGATGTGTTGCCAAGCATTGCAGTGCTCCACCTGAGCACCGACACCAAGATTCGAATTCCAGGGAAAGCTTTTCCTGGCAAAAAAGCTTTTCACCATTTTGAAGACATTGATGTTCTTTCCAGGTTCCAAAATGGGCTCATAAAATGCAAATTTTTCTTTGATGGCAACAACCTGTACAACACCAGATGAAAGCTAGGCACTGGCTTCACTGAGAGACACCTATATCTTTGTCCAGTTGTGTGCAGAATGCAAATTATATAGCTGCCAATCCATTCGATGTTTGCTTCAAAATAGTGAAAAACATACCAGTGCTCCTGGAGTGGATAACATTTGTTGACAAAGGTCACCTTCTGTGAGAACTCAAAGACACAAACTGCTGACATGACTCCACAGAAGTCTCTCCAGTATGACAACTTCTTCTGGCTGGGAGTGAAATAAGCAAATAAGCAAATTTATGTGATGCTGTAATGTATCATGTCTCTATAGGGAATTCTAAGTTCCTGTAAATATCCAATCCTAAAAATGAAGACTTTTTTTTTTATAGAATGCTTTCATATCCCCTGATGTGTTTGCTTGGTGGCCAAATATAGGATTCTCCTTCCATTTGGTTAAATTTAACACTGGCCCTTTTCCCATGGTTTTCAGTAATGTGATGTGAAAGTAAGATCAAAGGATACACAGGTTTCTTTCCTCCTTTTTTTTTTTCATTTATATTGCTAACTTGAGCTGGACCTGATGTCCATAATCATAATGGCAGGATCAATTTTAATATATATCAATTGAAGCATTCTAAAATTACTGTATGACAAAGATTAACTAACTTTATTTTGTTTAATCATGACACATCTACTATGAGCCAGGCACTGCTCTGGGAATCAGGTATAAAGCAATGAACAACCCTCCCCTCACTGACTTGACATAGTAATATATCACGTGTGTGCTCCCTAAATATATATATAGCTACATGCCATGGCATTCAATAATTGATTTCAACAAAATAAAATACTAATAACATAGTTTACAAAACTAATGCTAACGTTACATTTATAATTTTCAAAATAACAACAAAGATTTTCAAGGAAAGAATCTCCTAGGGGTTTTTTGCTCGTTTGTTTTTTGTTTTTGTTTTTTTTTGCTAATTTATTTGATCATTTTTGTAGCTGATTCCCAACTCCCTGAAACCTCTACCTGGATCTCTAGGGTCTCACAGGCCTAGTTCACAAAGTTTAGACATGAAAGAAAAATATTAGTTGTTGAAGAGTAAATAGTCACCATACTCACAAAGTAGGAGAGAAAAACATCCTGTTCATTTGAAAGGATTGAAAGATAGTATTTTCTGAGCCTCCTCTCAATAGCAATACACTTATTTATATTACATTGTATCATAGCATTTCTCTCTAAGCTACTATAATTTTTTGAAGTTTTCTGGAGCCTATGGAAAACTCCTGCTTGTAAAATCTTCATGTTACTTTCCGTGATATCAGTTTGGTTATCGGTCTCAGTCAGCTTGAGCTGCTATCACAAAATACCATAAATTAAGATGGCTTATCCACAACAGAATTCTTTTTTTCTCATAGCTCTGGAGGCTGGAAATATGAGATCATGGTGCCAGCACAGTGGAGTTCTGGTGAAAGCCCTCTTGTTGGGTGCAGATTGCAGGCTTCTGTGTCCTCACATGCTGGAAAAGGAGCAAGCTGTCTCTCTGGTCTCATCATAACAAAGGCACTAATCCCATCCAGGAAGGCTCCACCCTCCCAACCTAATTACACTCCAAAGGCTCCACCTCCAAATACCACCACACTAGGGATTAGGTGTCAACAGATAAATTCTGGGGGGATTTGGCCTATCACATCACCACAAAAGTCACTTATCTTTGGGAAGCTTTCTAACCCCTTTACGTTTTCAGTAGAAGAGTTTTCCTTTGGAACCAACCTGAGTTTTCCTCTCTGTGTAACTTTGACAATACGTGTGAGCTAAACAATTCCATTTGATGCCTTAAAATTGTGGAAGCCCTTTTATTGTGCTGCAAAAAAAGAAGAAAAAAATGATAAGTACAGTTTAGCTTCTAGCACAATGCTCTCCAGTTGGAAAGGAGGCAAAACAAACGGTTGTTAAAAAAAACATCTGTTGTTTTTTTTGCCCAGTACAGCAATTCACCACATGTGCACCACACTCCCACCAATTCATTCTAGCAATTTCCTTGCCCCAGTAGTAACCAGATGATTCCAAAGGAAGCTGCCATCTTCTCACAGATTCTGATACCCTGCTCAGGGTGACTATTGCTAATGGAGTCAGTATCTGACTCAGGCAGGGCCAGTAAGAATCTTACCTTGGGATTTATGAGCCTGGGACAATATGGAAAAACTCTTACTTCCTCTCTGGTTTCATTGTGTCTAGCAATTATGGGAAAAGTCAACAGAAAGAAAGAAGTAGAGTGGAGAGGATAGTACTTGTCCCTGAGCCCTCATTACAACTCTGTCCTTGCCTTGGTTATGTTAGCCAATAAATGACTCGTTTGCTAAAGGTAGTAAAAGACGTGTTTACGCCATTTGGAGCAAAACTGCCCTGATCATATAATGGTTCATTGGCTTTCAGTTTGTAAGGTTGGTTAGTTATCTCATTAATAACAGATTAATTGTATCAATGAAATAAGCCTATTTTATCATTTACATGGTACTTTTATCAGGAATAGATGATAAATCTATTTTGGAAGTTACATGCCATTATCTTTAAAATGTCATTTTATATAACTATTTATATTGGTAATAATAATACTTAATGACTTAATGAATTATGTAGAATTGGGGAAAAAGAGATGTTTAAACAAAAATTCTCACAGAACTTTGAAAAGAAGGAAATGCAATTTTTTAAATGTTAAAAAACCATTCTTAGACTAGGCATAGGAATGGCATAATTGGAATTTAAATCATAGTTTAGCATATAGTGAAGTATTTATTTTCTCAGTGAGATTATAAAGTGAGATCTCTAGGGATCTGAACTGGAAGTGAACATCTAAGAAGCGTCAGTAGTTTTAAACACATCTTTGTTAAAGAATTGCTGATCTTCTAGACACATTTCACAACATGTACCGTGCATCATAATTTTAAGAGTGTATACTAACTTAGAAAATAATTTCTGTAAGTTATTCAGAAAATTATGAAAGTCTAAATTGGTATATCAGTTTTTCTTCCGTGTATAATGGAGGAAAAGTAGTTACTTTCAAGACCGACCACAGAATTCGTTTTGGGGGAATATTGGAGCTAGAAAAATACAACTTTAACAGGCATTTTTTGGTCACCAGATGCGTTCCTCTGAGCAGAGCCTATTCATTTGGGGTGAGACAAGCACAGGGAAACTGCTCTGCATAGGGAAACAAAGGGATATTTGGGAGCTGGAGGATGTGAAAAGAGTCTTACCAGCAAAATGTGACAGAATTGTTGGATGGTGTTGAATGAGCCCTTGAGGTCGATGATCTTGCTTTACAAAGTGGCAACAGTTCTCTGTGTTTGTCCAGCTTTGCTAGGTGTGGGTAGATTGCTGAGTCCACCAGAGGCTTTAGGTTTGCCAGAGGTTTTCCCCATTACAACTCTGATTGCCTAGAGGAAAAGTTTGGGCTCACTGGAATGAAGGTCTTAAGGAGGTTTGGAGAACATTTTCCTTGAGGCTATTTGAAAAAATAAAGAAGCCTTTATTCACTCAGTAAGTGGTTATTAAGTATCATTTACTTACCAGGCAATCTTTCAGGTGCTGGAGAAACCACATTGTGGTGAGGGCGGGGCAATGTGGAGGTGGGGAACAGAAAAGGAACCTTGTGTTAACTTTCAGTGAGGAAATGCAATCAACAAACCAGATAACTAAGTTAAAATGACTACTGTGTTAGGTGATGATTAGTGCCATGGACAAAGGGGGAAAAAAGGAAGAAGTGGTAAAGGACCAGATGTAGGGGCAGTGAAATTTTACAGAGTTGGCCAGGGAAAGACTACGAAGATGACTTTTCTGTAAAGGCACAGCCATACAAATACCTTAGGCAACAGCTCTTCAGGCAGAAGAAAGGGTAAAACAAATGCTCTGGGGTAGAAATGTGTGCATGTGTTTAAGAAACAGCAAATAGGTCACATAAGGTGGGAGAGGGTAAGTGAGAGGCAGAATAGCAGAAGAGGAAATCGGACTGACAGTGGGAGAGGGATGTTGTATATTTGCTTGTGAATCCTGACGTCTTATTGAAACCTAGATTCTAGTTTAGTAGGTCTGGGCTGGGACCTAAGGTTCTGAATCTTACAAGCTCACAGGCGACAGATCACACTTCACATAATGAGGCTGTGAAATATAAAAAGGACATTGTTATAGAATGAAAAGCCACTAGGTGTTTTGAAGCAGAGGTTAGACATGATCTGACTGTGCTTTCTGAAGATCATTCTGTCTGCTCTATTGATGGTAGACTGAGGGGACTGGGAGGTTACTTAAATAATTCAGATGAGAACTGATGGAGACTTCGACTACAGGTAGTAGCAGAGGTGGCAAAGTGTTGGCTCTGGACATATTCTGAGATTGAGAAATGAATTTTTTAAGAGAACAGATTTGAGGAATGAAAGAAAGAGTTCAGGAGTCTCTCTGTGGCTACATGCGGTAGAGGGGATGGGGATGAGGAACTCAGTATTGCACACACTAAATCTGAAGTCCTTATCAGAGATCCAAGTGGAGGTGTGGAGAAGGCAGTTAGAAACAGGAGTCAGGGCAGAGATTCAGCTGGAGATATAAAACAGGGAGTCATTAGCTTTAACATAGTATTCAGCGTAACAGTGCTGAATGAATTTAGCAAGTGAGTGAGTACAGAGTGAAGAGATACCCAAAGACAGAGTCTGAAAACACATGAATGCTTAGAGAATAAACCAAGGAGACCAAGAAGGAGGTGATGAGGATGTAGAAGACAACCAGAAGACTAGTGAATAGAAGATGGTGCATCAGAGAAGAGGGAGTGATCAACTGTGTGGAACACTACTGATCCATCACATACAGTACATACTGAGAACTGCCATTGGCTTGAGCAAGAGGGAAGCCATTGCTGATCCCGACAAGAGTACTCTTCCTCAAGTGCTGGACAAACACATGAATGGAGTGGATTCAAGAGAAAAAGGAAGTAACAAAGTTGAGAGTATAAATAGTTTTTGAGGTGTTTTGTGGTCATGTGAATGATAGAATTGGTGTGGTATGCAGAAGGGACTAGAAAGGTCAAGGGAGGTTTTTTGTTTCCATTTTTGCTTTTGCTTTATAGATTGTTTTTTAATATACTCAAACACAGAGAGAATTGTATAATGCACCCATCAGCACTGGTTGCCCAGTCTTGTCATTTATCAACATTGTGACAAACTTGTTAAGAGAGACATGTTTAAAGGAAGAAAAACAATAACGATGTTTATATGCAAGTGAGAAAGCTTAAGAAGAAAAATGGGATAATACAGCGAAGATCGGGAGAATTACTAGAGAGATTTCCTCGTGTAGATGAGAAGGGATGGGGTCTAGCGTACTTGGGGAGGAGTTAGCCTCTGCCCAGAGTGTGAACAGCAAAAGAATTCTTTTATGGACACAAGGCAGATGGGAGTTAGACGTGGAAGTTCTCTTCTGCTTGCTTGTATTTCCTAAGTGAAACAGAGTAAAGGATCAGCAGCTGTGAATGAGGATGAACAAAGGCGATGGAAGTTTGGGGAGAATGCGTATACAGTCCTCTAGGAAAGGGAGCCAATGCACAGACTTAAGTGCTGCCCAGCAACATTAAGGACCCACTTAATCCTGAATTTACAGTGGGACCAGTTTACATGAATAGTGTTGATCTCCAGCCACATTCAGCTTTGGTGAGTGCAGGCTCAGTGTGTGTAACTAGGAACGTGGCTCAAACAAGCAAGTCCAGTGTAACAAGAAGGTGAGGGCTGCTGAGAACTCAGCAAGGGAGAGATGATCAGGGTGGAGCTTCAATCTCAGCCGAGTAAAGAAAGCACTAAGGGTGTGGTGGAGGGAGAGTTAGTGAGAGAGCAGAAGCTTTGCAGTGCCTTAATCGTGTGAGTTATTAAAGGAATCAAAGATCGCTGGCTTTGAAAAGAAGACTAAGAAAGAGTTTATGACAATCATTTTCAAAGGTCTTTGTGATTCATGTTTTGAAGACAGAAATACAACCTCCTTGTGCTCTTTGTATTTTCGTTGTTGTTGTTTTAGAATGCCTTTAAAATGACTAGAAAAAAGGCACAACAACTCGAACATTTGGAAATTTTCATTTTAAGATTGTTCAGTACTGTACATTGTAAAAAATTTATATATTTTCTAACATAATAAACTGTGTATTCAAACTTTTGTGCTTTTTTTTTTTTTTGAGATCTCTCTAATAAACGGACTTTACTCAGAAGGAAATTGGAACAAAACTAGTACTTTTCTTCAAAGGTATTACAGGGTGGGGTTGGGGAGGTCCCATAGTTTTCTTGTTCATTTGTTTTAAATACTTCACAGTCAGCTGTGCTTAAGAACACAAGTGTGAAGTCAGACTGCCTAAGCCTGTATCCTGGTTTAGCCACCAAGGCAGAGTTTATCACCTGAGGCAAGAGACTTAAGAAATGTAATTTCTTTCCCTTGTGTAAGATATGGTTAAATGTGTTGAAGTCAAAGTGGATAAGCTAATTATGCACAATTACATTCAGTGAGGTACCATCCAAATGAACCACAGAATATGCTAAGTCTGGAACATGCTAACAGATCAACCTGTGTGGTTTCGTTTTGCTTTACTGGATTTCTTAGTTTACTGCTATTGTTGGTGTTACAGCTGCTGAGGTCTAATTTGTCTAAACATCCCCTGTTGGTGTGTCACTAACCCAGTCCATGTTTCCTCTCTACCAGGACACTATTCTCGGGCACATCGGTCAGATTTAGCAGCCCTGTTCCCGCGCTTGGCCAACGTGCCCTCTTCCCCTCTGCCCTCATCTTTATGTGCGTGCTCCTCTTCTAGTGGGAAGAAGGATTTCTACCAGAGGAGACTGTGCCTGATTCCTCCATCTCCCCATCACCTAGCACAGAGCCCCGCTCGCCTGTGCCAGCTGTGTTTTAAGTGAACAGGTGAAAATAGGATTCGAATGTAAAACCATGAACATTTTATGGTTCCTGCCGCTTCCAGTTAAGGGCAGAAGTTTCATTCATTTTCCGTAGTATTAATCATTGCTGCTAAAAATAATTTATGCTTTACCTGTTTAAACATCTGCAGGTTGTTGCTGTTGTTGCTCTGTTTTTGACATGTCTGGTTTTATTATCTTTGCTGCCAAGTTTTCCTCTCATGCTTTTCCCAGGCCTGGGCCTGCCCGATAGTCTGTTTCATCACCAACATGCTGCACTCCACTAGTTTTTTCATTTTATTTTATTTTACTATTTTATTTATTTTATTCTATTTTATTTTATTTTATTTTATTATGAGGGCCTGCCACTGGCAACCTGCTTAATTTCTTCCTCTCAGTCTTTCCTACTTAGAGCTTTACAGCACCTTGATCCCACATTTTTTCCCCACCCACATTTACCGTCTTGTGGAAGTCCCCGCCAGAGCACACCTTTCACAGCAGTTGTTTCCAAACTCTGCTTCTTTTGACTTAGGAATTCGCAGAGTTGCCTCAGAGGTCACCATCAAGGGAAGCCATCAAAGACAGGCGCTCCTCTTGTAATATGTTATATATTGGGAATGTAAGACCTTTTTGTTTTTTTAAGAAAGAGCAATAGTAAAACAACATTTGGTAAATATTTCTTCACATTATTTTTAATGCCAAATAATATGTACCTATGCTTTCAGGGCATTTATTATTAACGTTTAAATATTTTCAATATTGATAGTAAAACACAGGTAATGTATCCCATCTCCCATCTGCGTTGCTCCTTGAAGCTACACGATACCGCACAGTGGCATTAAGGATTTTTATAATTTAAAACACAACTGGAGATGTTTATCAAGGCATTTATATAATTTGCTTTTATTTGTCATTATTTTAAATTTAATTTGGGGGAGGGTGGGTAGAGCTCAGTGGTAGAGCACATGCTTAGCATGCATGGGGTCCTGGGTTCAATCCCCAGAACCTCCTCTAAGAATAAATAAATAAATAAATAAATAAATAAATAAATAAATAAATAAATAAATAAATAAATAAATAAATAAAACTTTTTAATCCAACCAAATTTAATTAGAATCATCCATGAGGAGGCACATAGATAGGAATATGTATATATACATACACATGTGGGAAGTAAATATGCAAATGCATTTTACACATATTCTGAATCCACAAAAGAATTGCCATCTGACTATATTCAGAGTGTATTTAATAAGGAGATTATAAACATGAAAGTTAAATGGAATTAGAAAGGATTTCTGTTGATTTTTCATCTTTTTGAGAAAGAAAGACATCACCAACAAAACTTATCTGAGAGAAGTAACTGTAAATATAGAGTTAAAGTTTCTGTTAAGGCTAATTTTGAGGTATCAGCAATGAAGTTATACAGAAAACTTTACCATCTTAAATTTTAAACCAAGTAGACATTACAAATTAAGGCTATTTGTTGCTCCAGATATAGTCCCCTTCCTGTCACCCAGCCATCTAAACGATGTGATGAATTCTTACCAAATTGAAGTAGTTAAAGTCTCAGAACGTGGCCAATGGTTACCTCTTACTTGACTACCCTGGGGCTTATCATGCCTTTGACTCCGCCCTCTCTCCGGAAATTCTTCCCTCCCTTTGCATCTTTGACATTCCCCCTCCTACTCTTCCCCTATGTTCCTGGCCATTTATGTTCAATTCATTTTTCATGCTCTTTTTTTAATGTACCCATGAAATGCTTGAGTTATTTTCAATGAATTTGATCATACCTGGAGATTTCACTCACTTCCATGATTTAAACCACCACTGTTTTATGTGCAGGATTCATAAATACATTAATAGGTTTAAAACAGAATTTTCTATTTTTTATTTCTACTTGCTTATCTCACAGATAGAAACCTGTTTTCCCCAAATCCTTTTTTCTTTCCCCACAGAGCATCCGAGTAGGTAAAATTCCCCAGTTTCCCACAGTCAGGTATGACCACGTTGATCGACTTCTGACCAACAGAATGTGTGTTGATGTGATAAGTGCCTTTTTCAGGTCTGCCCTCTAAAACAGTCTTGCCTGTATCCTCCTATTCTTTGTTCGCCTGTGAGCTCCACAGAGATGATTCTAAGGCTCTAGAGGAAGGCGGACTAAAGGATAGAAAGAGCCTTGGTGCTTGGGTGGCTGCATTGAGCACAGGCCCTCCCTGTACAGCCTTCACTGGGCTGTGACATTGATGGAACAGAAACTTGTATTGGTTAAGCTAATGAAATGATTATTTATTACAGTAGTCAGCCTACTCTGACCAATACACATTTCAACCCAATATGTCTAAGGCTGAACTTACAGCCTGTCTTCTCTGGCTGTTTTCCTCATTCAAATTCCTGAGCATGGCATAGAAATGTATTGCGCCGACCTTAATATTCATTTTCATGGTCATTGTTCTCTCCTGTCTCTCCCTTCCAACATCTTGCTATTTTGCCAGTGTTACTTAGAGAGCTTTCTGATCTCCCAGCCCCCCGCCCTATTCACAAGGATGTTCCTCACGCCTGTAATACCCACAACTGTACACCACCTCCACCTCCACAAACCTGGCTGACTCCTACTCAGCATCACAATTTGGCTTACACATCATCACCCATGAGAAGCTGACCAGCTGACTGATAAGCCCCTCTTCTACAAGTCCATATGATTCTATGTTTACTTCCATCATAGTAATTATTATTTTATACATGTTTCTTTATCAAGATTAATTTTTGAATCTAAAAATAATATTTTTTATTCTTTTTTATCCTTAGCAAAAAACACAGGGCCTGGCCCATAGCATACATTCAGTAAGTGTCTGCTGGAAAAAAAATGCATGACATGATGAAAGCTGCAGCATAGATGTGTCAATCTGGTTCCACAAACATGTGTTGACCATGTTCATACACTAGGTGCTCCGAATACTAGATTTGAATAACATG
Organism: Camelus dromedarius; assembly: GCF_036321535.1. Classification (NCBI taxonomy): domain Eukaryota; kingdom Metazoa; phylum Chordata; class Mammalia; order Artiodactyla; family Camelidae; genus Camelus; species Camelus dromedarius. The sequence continues at coordinate 72,680,581 of NC_087447.1, forward strand.
TGCTTTGACCTACAGTTTACACCTTAAGAGCCTAATATAGAAATTTCTATAAAACTAAATTTTAATTATAGTTCTGTTTAAAGGTTAGAAGTTGTACCTGCAGAATTACATACTTTAAACAGCACTAGCTCTGGTGCTTAGTAAGAGCAATAACTTTCTCTAATGTTAAAGCAATTTGGCACTAGTCTTACTGAATCTTACTTTAATGTGTCTTTTAATTCCACCCTATTTTTATCCATTACACCCTGATACTGCCTTATTCATACTGTCCTCACTTCTCATTTGCACTGTTTCACCCAATATTTCTAGACTAGAATTCCCCCTATGATATCATCAGATTGACTTGTTATCAGAACATCTGCACCTGAGTTTTCTATTTGTATCACAAACTTGACATGGCTTTGTTCTCATTTTCCCTGCCTCATTCCCTTGCATCTTCTCTTCCTCTCTTGGATTCCCCCATTTTGGTAAATATCATCAATTATTGCTAATCTACCCTGCCAGAAACATGGAAGTCTTTGTCAGTCTGTCTGCTAAATGGTTCTCAAATATGCTTCCTGTTCTCTCTTCTCTATCATGATCTATGTTTCTTTCTTTTTTTTAAATTGAAGTACAGTTAGTTACAATGTGTCAGTTTCTGGTGCACAGCACAATGTCCCAGGAATGCATATATATACATATACTCATTTTCATATTCTTTTTCATTAAAGGTTATTACAAGATATTGAATATAGTTCCCTGTGCTGTACAGAATAAATTTGTTTTTTTATCTATTTTTATATAGAGAGGTTATCATTCGCAAATCTCAAACTCCCAAATGTATCCCTTCCCACCCCCACCATAAGATTATTTACTATGCCTGCAAGTCTACTTCTGTTCTGTAGATAAGTTCATTATTTACATTTATTTCTTGCCTAGATGAATGCAATAGTTCAGTCATAAGTACCTACAGAGTTCACATCTCTGCACTAATTCACCATTTACATACACTCTTTCAGAGTGACCTTTGTAAGATTTAAATCTGACTGTTTTCCTGTAGCAGAAACTACCCCATAGGATAAAGCCCCAAGTCCTTAGCTCTGCATCCCCCAGAGCTCTGTCATCTCATCCCACCATCCTCTCACTTTGCTGTGTATTCTGACTACATCAGTGATTTGCAGCAAACTGAACAGGAAATGCATTCTTCCACATGTACACTCTCTTCTGTTTATAATACCCTGCCCCTTCTTTCTTCTAACTTTAACTTGTCCTTCCAGAATTTTAAAATATAAGCAGTCTGAAATGGAATAGAATGTGGCACAAATAATCTGTTCTCTTCCACTTGAAGCATTTTAGTAACTACTGGAAGATCAAGCTACCTAAGATATATCCTTGATTTTGTCAATTGGAAGAACTTATTAATCTCTCAAAACACGATAACAGTTGTCATAATTATTATTCATTCTTTAATATTTACTAAGAAAGTTTTTGTCTGAACCCAGAATTCTGTTTTTAAGCATTTAGCTGAAATTAAATGCTATCAGTAATAAGGTCATTCATAGTTGAGGGCAACATAAATTGATAACAAGAATGATGATTAACTATGTATATATCTGTATATGACTTCAATCTCCATCAGCCTGGACAGAGGGAGGTAAAAGAAACATTTTCCAGTAAACATCAATTCTGCTTAAAGCTGCAGAAATAGATTTGTTCCAGGTCAAAAATGAGATAAGAGGAAAAAGAAAAAATACTTTAACAAGGTAAACACTAATAGAATGAAGTGATCAGGCTCTTTTAATTACCCTAATTGTATGTGTGTGTATATACACATAAATATAATCAGTTCAACTCAATAAATGTGTACTGGTCACTAGATGAAGTATAGAAAATATCCAGAGGCAGAACTTTGTGAATTTGGCAGGTAGACAGATTGTATACTCTTTAAGGATAATGTCATTGGTTTCCTGTGTCAGAGTGCCTGGGGTGAGTTGGACAGAGGCCTATTTACTCCCTAAAGATGGGAGGGTAGCCAGTCCACTTGCCTATGTAAAGAATGGAGACTAATGCATATTGAATATATCACATTACATTTTAATTAAAGCATGTTTATACTGCTTATATTTTCATTCTTAGTATTCATGCACCACAGTGTCCAATATTTATGCCAGTGTGTTTATTTACTTTTCTTAACATCTTATAACACTATACCTCATTGTATCCAATGACGATATTCCTGAGAAAGCAGTGCATAAATCAAACCACATTTTCACTTTGACTTCCACCGTAAATTTGGTGATGCTTAATCTTGATTTCTAACAGATTTTAGTTAGAAGTAACTCCTCACATGACATTGCTGTTTTCCTGCCAACTTGCATTTAAACATGGCTTTCAACAGTGTTTCAAAACTAATTGTTTATACCCCTCATTTTTTGTTTTTTTTTTGTTGTTGTTTTGGGGTTTTTTTGTATAAATATTTTTTACTGAAGTATATAGTCAGTGTACAGTGTTGTATCAATTTCTAGTGTACAGCATAATTCTTCAGTCATACATGAACATACATATATTTGCTTTCATATTCTTTTTCACCATAAGTTACTAAAAGATATTGAATATAGTTCCCTGTGCTATACAGTATAAACTTGTTGCTTATCTATCTTATATATTGTAGTTAATATCTGCAAATCTCAAAACTCTCAATTTATCCCTCCCCATTCCCTTCCCTCCCTGGCAACCATAAGTTTGTTTTCTATGTCTATGAGTCTGTTTCTGTTTTGTATTTATGTTCTTTTTTAGATTCCACATATGAGTGATCTCATATAGTATTTTTCTTTTTCTTTCTGGCTTACTTCACTTAGAATGACAATCTCTAGGTCCATTCATGTTGCTGCAAATGGCGTCATTTTATTCCTTTTTTATGACCGAGTAATATTCCATTGTATAAATATACCACAACTTCTTTATCCAGTCATTTGTTATTGGACATTTAGGTTGTTTCCATGTCTTGGCTATTGTAAATAGTGCTACTATGAACATTGGGGTGCATATACCTTTTTGAATTAAGGTTCCCTCTGGATATATGCCCAGGAGTGGGACTGCTGGATCAGATGGTAACTTTTATTTTCAGTCTTTTGAGGAATCTCCATACTGTTTTCCATAACAGCTGCACCAAACTACATTCCCACCAATGTAGGAGGGTTCCTTTTACACCCCTCATTTTCATTACAAGTAATCAATGACATCACCATCAATTGTTCAAACCATGACATAGAAATAATATTCCTTGTAAAGGAGAATCTGTATTTTCTCACTATTTTACAAATGTCAATAAGGACATTTTTAGATTACTGTGTTATCTGTAAAATGCAATCTAAGTTGTATTATTATTATTATTATTATTATATTATTATTATTATTATTATATTATTATTATTATTATTATTAAAACACAGCTTCAAGTTGCCTTCTTCTGTTCAGATTGTTGTGCTCTAAGCCTGTCCCGTCTAGAAATTTTAGCATTATCAGAACAATTTTAATGATCACTCATATCATAAATTTGTCTTGAAATACCTGGTTTGCAGGCTCAGTTTTCCTATGTAATGTTTGCCATTTCCTCATGAATTTTCATCTACCCTGAAGCTATGCAGTTGTCTCCTACCTGGCAGCAAAAGGTTTCCTGTTCTCATTCTAGGTCTCTCCTCTCTGTTGCTGGATCCCCTGGAAAAGACAGTATCTAAAGGTCAGATAAATGAAGAGTTTTACCTCCTCCCTCTCCTTTGGCATAAAGGGTAACTCCTGGGAAACTCTGTCAAGGCAGCCATGGTGTTCTGAAAACTGGAAATGTTTTGTTCTCTCTCTCAGACGAGTCCATTCTTTAACTCTTCAAAAGGCTCCTGGCTGGCTGACGTCATCCTGATGTCAGGACTCTCCCCAGACAGCCCTTTCTGCCTGGCAGGGCCACTCCCCACTCCAAGTCCACCGTGCCTGAGGCGCCCTATACCACCTAAGTTGCTACAAGTGGCTGAAATCTCTCTACTCAGGGTTCTCTGCCTCCTTTCCTTTTTTTTTTCCTTTTCTTTTCTTTTTTAACTTGTAGGAAGATGTAGAAACCTACAGAAGAAAAAATGTCTATTATTTTTCTGCCTTCAAGAGAGTGTGGCAAACTGTCCTTTAATGGTGCACTTACCCCTGAGCTTTTTCTCAGGGATCTTTCCAGCTGAGAAGACAGGTGGCTTAGAGACAATGAATTCTTAGCAACTACATTTATTTCCTTTCCTTTTCTTTCTCAGAGCAGTGGGAATGGCACTTGGTTTCATTTTCTTCCAGTCAATGACTCAACTAAAATTTCTTGAATAATGACTGTAGATGTGGAGAAAATTCAGGCTCTGGGAATAAAGTGGTGAAGAAAAGAGACCAGGTCTCTGCCTTTGTAAATCTTACAGTCTCAAAACAAGCAGAGGAGCAGATCAGTGTAATCATCTCTCCTGACCGCTGAACAGTGACGTCACCCCTCCTAGATCTCCAGTTCTGGTCAAGAAGGCCAGGAGGAGGTGTAGGACCCAAATGTCCCTTCGTGTACTGATGGTGCCTTGGTCTGCAGGTGCTTCTTATATCAGAAAACTTGTCCAGACACCCCTAAAATAATTCTCAGTCACTTCTATTTCCTGTAATTATATGCAAATCATATTGAAAATATCAGGTCATGATCTGATTTCCTACTCAAATTCACTGCTGTCAGTGAGGAGGCTTTACAAAACTCATGAAAATATATATAGTGACACAAAAATACAAATCTAAATATCTGCAGTAGAGATATGCAAATTAACTTAACCACCATATTATTTTCCTAGCAGGAGATTCTAGCTAATAGGAAATTTTATGAGGCATCACAGCACCCATAAAGTGTGGAGAATAAATAAATGAATTCCTGAACAATGTGGTATAAATTTAACGTTACCTTTAAATATGAAAAAGAAGCCTATAATATATATCTCCATTAGGATCTTGAATTTGTGTAACTGGTTATCACTAATGCCCTATTGAAATGCAATTGAAAATTAATATAGCTGGCAGTAAAAAATATGACCATTAGGGAAAGTTCATGCATGATATTTTTATAGACTTGCCAAGTCTCTTGAATTCAGAATGTGGGACAGATGGTCACATGGTGAATTGTTCTCACTCACTAATGCTTTCTGCTGCTTCACTGATTTTTGCTCTTCAGATGACTTCAGTCTTGTTCAGAACGTGTGGCAAATGAAAGATCCCCAATTGTCTTCACTCAAGGTAAAAAATCTTAATATGTCTATGATAGAAAATTATATAAATTCTATAGCTCTAAGCTACATCAGAGCCTTCTTAAATTTCTAGGTCCTTTACAGGGAAATTTTAAGTTTAAGTTTATATCTAAGCATGAAAATGATTTTTCTTAGAGTGTAATATGCTCAGATCCTAATTTTTCTCATTTTTTCCATTTATTCAGTTATTCATTAAGTTCATAGTCAATAAAGATGACTTTTTTCAGTTATTTAGTCATCACTTTGGATGTATCTGTCTGCTCAGGCTACCATGCTAAACTACCACAAACCGCGTGGCTTAAATAGTAGACATTTATTTATCACAGTCTGAAGACTAGACATCTCAGATCAAGGTCTGGCAGGTTCAGTTTCTGGTGGGAATTCTCTTCCTAACTTGCAGACAGTCTCCTTCTTGCTGAATCGTCACATGCCCTTTCCTCCGTGGTGAGCGGAAAGAAAGTCTGGTGTCTCTTCCTCTTCTGAAAGGGACATAAGTTCTATCAGATTAGGGCCCCACCCTCATGACCTCATTATACCTGTATCACCTCCTGTTGCAAAGCCCCAATCTCCAAATACAGCCACACTGGGGATTAGGGCTTCCACCTACAACTTTCAGGGTGACATGAGTCAGTTGATGACACTAGGATACCCATGTTTCATCATTATTAAATAAAATGAATGTCACCTTAGACATTTCATGGTAGGCCATACACTTTCCAATTCTTCTCATTGCAAACGATTATTAAAAGGTAGATATGCCTACTGTGTGGCAAAATAATTTTCAGTCCTGAATTGGCACAATTCAGAATCTCTGTGGCAAACCTAGGTTGTTAAAATCACATATACAAGGTTCAAAGCCAAATGGTCCACAGCGTGGCCATGAAGCAAAAGCACATGTTTTCTTATGTGGCCAAGGAAATCAAACTACTCCTTACTATCAGTTTTAAATTTAGATGCTGTTCATACTAGGTCCTTCATACATGACACCGATACATCAGATATTTCATGACAGGCGTGCATTTTATTATACAAATGGTGACATTTAAAACAATTACTTATGAGGGTTGCATTGGTTAAACACCAATGATCCATTGTTCTTGGTCACAGCTGACTGTGTGAGGCTTGTGATCTGATCCAAGGCCAGTCACACTCAGTGTTAGTTGGGTTAGTCAGAAGCCCACGAAGGGGCCAGTAATGAATCTTTACACCCACACAGACTATGGTGATAAAATGGACTAATTCTTTCTCTTAGAAACTTGAGCTGACGTTTCTGATCCAAGTGTACCAGTTGGTAGGGGCACCAAAAGATCAAGACACAGGGAGAAGCAGTGAGTGTGTGGGGTGGGGGGTGATGGGTGGGAGGGGGAACAGCAGAGCTCGGTTAATGTGGAGTCCTGAAGCAGATCTCAGGAAGTCTTCTGTAGCGGTGTGCAATAAAGAATTAACCCTGCCCAAGAGAGGCTAGGCCTTTGCTTCTGCTCCTGCAAGGTCATCTCTAAACCTTTGAGTGCCTTGCCTCATAAGAGTGTCTTTGTTTACCTTGATTGGACTTAGGCCATCATTCTACATAGTCTTAGGATGTAGTTTATGGTGGAATATTTTATATCACATGGTACCAGCTAGACTTCCAGAGCAGCCAGAGACTGAGATCAGTCATATGGTCAGTCAACCGTGTCTATATGATGGGACCCCAAAAAACTCTGGGCTCAAAGCTCAGGTGAGCTTCCCTGGTTGGCAGTACTCCATGTATATTGTCCTACTTTGTTTCTAGGAGAGTCTATACTGTCTATGATCCCACAGGGACAGGGCAACTAAAAGGAACCACTCTCCTGGTTCCAAACTTTTCTGACACATCTGCCAGGCATCTTGCACAAGGCCTGCTTACAGGGAGCTTTTGTTCTTGTGAAACCAGATTGCAAGACCTTTTCCAGGTGAGCCCAGCCATGTCGATGCCTCCCTTCTGTGTTTCCACAGGTGTCCCTACAGTGAACTCTCTCCCTCAAACATCTCTAAGGGAGTTTATGAGAACATAACAAACCCAGCATTGTGGTCAAAGACGTAGCATATGCTTTAGATCTCTTTAGTTTCTTTAATTCACACTTGCAAATATGTTGCAGTGAAATTCGAGTATCTGTAGGAGAGATTTGTCAGGACTGCCACTATGGAACTGTAAGATGAGAACAAGAAACAACAGGAAGAGCGGTAGGACAACAGTGAAAGAACAATTGCTGTAGAAATTTTGTTCTTTGTGTTTAAAGAAAGGTTATTCTAAGGTAGCTGGTGCTTTCTAAGAGGAGAAATGGCTTTCTGGATACCCTGGTGTTTAGCTTGCTGCTCCTGCGGTGAGTGCCGGAAAGAAGGCATCTCCTTTCACATGGATGCTCTCACAGAAAAATGTCTGTCCTATGACTCATTTCCTTGGAATCTTGTTTCTTGCTTTCCAAGGAAATAGGTTGCTAATATGATAAATTTATCCTTGCTGAGTTATCTGGTGTTGTGTGCTTAATATATAACCACTGAGTACTACCATTTATAATTTTGGGAATATCTTTTGTAATGTGGATCCACAGATCAAAGAAAGCTCTCTAAGGGTCAGCCTTTAGGTAGACCAGTAGTGAGGTTCTTCGGCTGTAGTATGTTTGGAAGAGCATTAGGAGACCTGTGTTCTATTCTTCCAGTAATAAAAAGTGAGACTTTGAACAAAGGATTTGATCCTTATCTGTATCCTCAACTGTAGAATGAGAGAAATAGTCCTACAATCTTATCCACAGGGAGACCCTGCCAATGACCAACAGCGTTTTCTCTGTGTAGGGTGACCATGCATCTGGGTCTGCCAGGGACAGTGACAATTTATGCCTACTGCCCCAGCATAATTATTAATTAATTATTAGGTGTGCTCCCTTCATGCTCAAAAGCAGCCTGGTCTGGATGATATCCAGGCTGATTTTGTGCCAAATTCTCAGTTTATCAGAAACTTCCTCATTATTATTGTCCTGATGGCCCCATAGTGATGAGCATAGGTAAGACTTACCTTCTCAAGGATCTGTGGCTAAACCTCACCCCAAATTAAAAGCCAAAATCTCCAGTGCCTGACGGAGGTAGTAATATCTTTTTAAAATTTTACAGAGACTGAGCCATTTTACCCAAAAGCTCTTTATATAAAAATCCTAAGTCAGAAAATAATTAGATTGTTCTTTAGGAAACCAACATTATCTTTTCCTTTCGTTCTTTACTCTTTTCTACCCCCTACCCTTCACCCCTGCCAACACTATAAATCAAAAAGGAGCAAAAGTTATCTAATGCTAATTATCTAGGTTTACATTTTCCTCAATTCATTGAAATCCTCCGTTTCTGAAACCCCCCTCCCCATCCAGGAGACTTCAGTGAGCATATTCATGTTTCAAACAAACCTGCCTTTGTTAATCATCAAAAGATATTTTCTTTAATAAATGAAGCTCGGCAGGCCCTGCAGCTGTGTTGTTTATTTTACAGCAAGCACAAAGGCAATTTATTTTTTTAAATACTATAATTAGATTAGTGTTCTCTTTACTGAAGCATCTGTAGGAAAGTGAGAGTATGTTTCTTTGAATGAATGAGCAGTCACATTTATTTTTATTAAACCTGAACTTGTCCTCTGAGATAGCTGAGTTTAATTTTATGTTCTAATACAACACGTAATATTCCAACTTTTTTTCAGGTAAAGTTCTGGTCTCCCAAAAAGGAGGTTGGACTAAATTGAATCTTCTGATTCCAATTTTATGAACTGCATTAAAATCTCTCTAGGGTGCAGGATTATGTTTGTGTTGAAGAATGACTGCATTAAGGTATGTATTTGCATACATAAATAAATATATCCAATGGTTATCTATGACCTGTCATTGACACAAGGAGTATCATAGAACATAGTGACATTATACCTTTGTTATGACTCTCTAGGTCTTTACTGAAAAGTTTTCAAAGTGGTGTTTATAAATCAAAAAGATTAATTTCCAAAATAGAGCCACTTTTAAAGTTTTGGAAACTGGTTTATCAATGCTGCATCTATAAAATGGTCCCTTAGGACTGTCTAGACAGCAGTTCAGTCACTCAGGGAATAAGGCGTCACCTCTTGACTAGCCCCCTTTCCTTCTTTCTTTGGTATCGCCAATAAATAAAACATTTTCCTTTCTCTATATTCTTTTCATCTTAGTTGAGAAAATGCAATTTTTTTGCTGATACTATACCTGTAACAAGAGAAAGCTCTTCTAGTTCTCTATTGCTGTGTAACAAAAGCCACACATTAGTAGCTTAAGGCAATGATTTGTTATTACCTCTCGGGGTCCGTGGGTTGACTGGGTTCCGCTAGTCTGTCTTGCTTGGTGTGTCTCAAGCAGAACAGAGAAATGGTGACTGGGGCTGGGGTTCCTGAAGACTCAGCAGGGCTAGACATCCACGTGGGCCTCGCATCGCACGCAACTGACTTTTCAGCTGAGACGACTTGGACAGCAGCAGGGATCTAGCCAGTTAACCTCTCTCTCTCCCCTTCCTCCTCTTGCCCTCCCCTCCTTCCTTTTCTACATGACCTATTCAAATGGCTAGTCTGGGCTTCCTCACACCATGTCCGGCTCAGAGTGAATGGTCTTCTTAAACAGGGACTGGCTTTGCCCAAAGCAAGTGTTCTAAAAGCCCAGCGCAAAGCTGCATGGCTTCTTGTAGCCTCACCTGGGAAGTCACGCCGCATCACTTCCATCGCCTTCTATTTTCTATACCAGGATCACCGCAGGCTCAGTGTGGGAAGGAACCGTGCAGTGACGGGAGCTCTGGAAGGCATGGTTCCCTGAAATGAGGCAAGAGGAGTCCAGCATTTTTTCAAACTACTACAAGACAAAACAAGACACAATGTTAAAATAAATTTAGTTATAATAAAGAATAAATACCATCCACCCGCAAGCCTATAATTTTTCTAAAAAGTTTCCTTCATAACTTAATGTCTGTATTTATCTCCTTAAATACTAGTAGCCACATTTTCTACTTATTTTTAATGTTATGATTTTTCTCTTTTAAGTATAGTGTTATAATTATTTTCTGCAATATTCTTTTATAAAACATATTTTTATTTTAATAACGTGTTAAACGGGATTTATGGGCTCCGCTAAGGATGTATCACAGCCTCTGACAGAATTATTAATCAACTTTGGGGACATGATTTTATTTGAATCATGAAGAATTCACATAAGCAAACATCCAAACAGTAAGATAACTTGCTGCAAAAAAAAAATTATTTTTGAGAAAATATCTTTCAGATTGTGGTAAGATCTAACAAAGGAACATATCGCTTTCTCAGTGATAGCAATAAGTTCTAGAATTTTACCTTAACTTTGAGCTACAATTGTTAATATCTACAAAAAGAAAATATAAGTTAAATCGTTTTCAAATCACATTTTTGACATTGGAATATCTAATCTCTATTCACTAATTTCTTTTTCAATATCTACTTCTTTTCATATTTAAAAGTATTAAGGGCCTAAGGAAATAAATTATTTGTATTATACTTTCCCAGTAATACATGAAGTCTTCTTATGTAGGTGAAAAAAGTATAAATTCTACTGAATGTAAATTTATGAATTTTAGAAAAAGAACATGGAAGCCTTACAAACTACACAAATTATTCAGTAAAGTTTTTCAAAAGTAGTTGTATTTTGTTTTCTCTACTCTGAAACATTTTCTTACTATTTCAATCAATATATTTAAAACGCATACAATCATCATTTCATTGCAACTTCCTCCAAACCACTTGAGTTATAAACGCTAAAGATTACCATTTACATAAAAGGTTAGAGAAAGTTCTCAAAGCAACAGTAAAAGCAAGACAAAATGTTGGAATCTGTATTCTTCCACAGTGAAATTGATCACAAAACTGTTCTGATTGAGATTTATTATTTTAAAATAGATGTTATACCCAAGAGAAAGTTCACTTAAGGTATTCTTTGGAAATTAGGAATAGAAAATTTATTATAAACCTTTTAGATTATGGGCCATCAATTTAAAAATAGATTATGTAGTGAAACACTAGACACAAGGGGAAATAAAAAGAAGTAGCAAGTTAAGTAGAAAAAAACAAAAAACAAAAAACCTTGGAATATTAAAAAATAAAAAGAAGAAAAAGCCAGAATAACAATTCAAAGGAAAGGTAGAGGAAACCACTGGGGAATGTTTTAATGAACTGAGTAAGGTAGAAAATACTTTTTCCAATAAAGGAATGTCTTTTTAAGAAGTTCTGATAAAAGGGAAAAAAAGAAAATTTTACGAGCCATTGTAACACAGAGAAAGTGTTGCAGAAAAGTGGAACCATAAGTTGTAACCCAATTTTAACCTTAAAGTAAATCACAGTATTCTAGATTAGATCTACCAAGCAAAGTTGGCTATTATTCCTTTGTTTTATATTCTATTCTTCTGCAGCTATATTCCAGTATCTTCTTTGCCTGTTTAGAGAGCTGATTTGTACTGCCTGATGGCCTCAATGATTTTTTTCTCTAAAATAATTTTAAAAATCTATTTGTTGACAGATGTGTGAGATGAAAATTTCACTTAGTTTAACATTTTCTTTGTTTTCCATTCCTAGATGAATTCGTACCAGATTTGCCCTGAACACTGTATGCAATGAACAGCATTATCTTTTTCTACTTTCTGGCATAGTTTTAATTTCTTACAAGAGTGATCAATTTTAACAGATTTTTTTATGGGCAAAATGGAGATGAAGATGATGGTGATGGTAGGGGTTTATAGAGTGATTAGATAAAATTAGCAAAAAACAAAAAATGATAATTCATACAGAAAAAGGTTTAGGAAAAAATTTAAAAATTATTATTAAAGGGAATAAAGTGTTAATAACATGACAGCAGGCCCAAAATTGAGTTGCTTATGCTAAGCCCTACTCCCATGTCACCAAATTGACTTAATTAGTTTGGGCTTTCCCAGACATGGAATCTTAAACCAGTCAATCAGAAGTCACCTGATGTGTACTAGGTTAGATAATTTTCCTACTAGGTCCCTAGCAGCCCCTAAAGGAAAGTAACCTCGCAATAACCAACCTGCTTTCTTACCTAGCTTATAACTTCCGAGCTCCTGCTCCCTTCTGTCTATGTAGTGTTTTATTTTGTACAGGTCTTGGAAGATCCTTTCCATCTGCCAGATGGGATGCTGCCCAATTCAAATTATTTTTTGTTCAAATAAACTCTTAAAAATGTTAACATGCTCAGTTTGCCTTTTAACAGGATATTTTCAGTGTTAAGACACATAATTCAGAGATGATAATGAGTGTTCTGTATTCTGGTACAAAAGGAGATAGAGGTTTATGTGAGAACCATACTTCTCAGATAACAAATACCTAAAAGTATGTCACTTCGGCCTACAGTTGCTTTGTGTTGAGCCTGACACTGTTCACGATTCAGCCCATTTTCTTGTTAAAGAGACTCACCCACCTCTGCTTGTGGACTTGCTGCTCTTTGCTTAGCTCTACCTCTGGGCATCCTTGATATGTGTCTTTTTCCAGTTGGTCCACTATAACTCAGGATACAAAAACTGCTTAGGTTTCCTGATCTTTTCTTTCCCATCGCAGCCTCACCCTGTAGGGTGTTTTACCATGATAAACATTGATTTAAGTTGGTGACGTCACTCTCATTCTTGTTGGCTGTGATCTTGCCTTGCTCTTGGGAAATTCTGAACCCATTTTGCCCACTCTGATATCCTCCTATTTCTTCAAAGAAGGCTGAGAATCCCTGAGGGAAATATGTAATAATTATTTTTGGCAAAATGTGTATATATATATACATTTTTTTTCTTTTAGTTACTTTCTGAACTGGAGACCAACTGAGTATTGTCTCTGTCTAGTTAGATATGCTTCAATAAAATACTGATAGCTATAAAATAATCTATTTTATTAGATTATAAAATAATTGTCTAATTAACTTAGCACCTGGATAATATAATACCTTATAAACAATAAATATAAACAAATGTTGAATAAATAAGTATCTTTATACTTTAAATTATTGCCTTAAACAAACTTATTTTCACTGCTTTTGAAGACCTTTAAAGCCATATGCTTAACTGACTGGCAATTATGGAGTTATTTTTTTTATCACCATTCATTTCTCATTTATATTTCTATTAAATTCTCACTGTTATTGCTTACTACTGTTTTTATTCAAGTTATTTTATTATAGAAAACAATGCAAGCACATTGGACAAAATGTTTAGTACAGAAGTCTCTTGGAGAGGGTGTGGAGAAAAAGGAACCTTCCTACATTGTTGGTGGGAATGTAAATGGGTGCTGCCACTATGGAGGACAGTATAGAATTTTCTTAAAAAACTAAAAATAGACTTACTGTATGATCTAGCAATCCCACTCCTAGGCATATACCCAGAGAAAAGTATAATTTGAAAAGACACATGCACTCCAATGTTCACAGCTGCACTATTTATGATACCCAAGAATGGAAACAACTTAAATGCCCATCAACAGATGACTGGATAAAGAAGATGTGGTATACATATGCAATGGAATATTACTCAGCCATAATAAAGAATGAAATAATGTCATTTGCAGCAACATGGATGGACCTAGAGATTATTATATTGAGTGAAGTAAGTCAGACAGGGAAAGACAAAAACCATATGCTATCACTAATATGTGGTATCTTAAAAAAATGATACATATTCTATTTAAAAATCAAAAATAGACTCATGGACATAGAAAACAAACTATGGTTACCAAAGGGAAAAAGGCAGGGAAGGGTAATTTAGGGGTTGGGGACTACTAGATACACATTACTACATATAAAATAGATAAACAACAAGGGCCTACTGTATAGTACAGGGAACTATATTCAATTTCTTGTAATACCATATAATGGAAAAGAAGATGAAAAGAAAAAATATGTATGTTTGTATATGTACACCTGAACCTAACATTGTAAATCAATGACACTTCAAAAAAAAATTTTTTTTAAAGTCCATTGATATCTGCAGGAGGACTGATTCCAGGACCCCTGTGGATACCAAAATCTGCAGATGCTCAAATGCCTTGTACAAAGGGTCACAGTATTGGCATATAACTTACTCACACCCTCCCAAACACTTAGGTTAGTTATAATACAAAATACAATATAAATGTTATGTAAATAGTTATAAATACAATGTAAATGATACATAAATAGTTGCCAGGATGAGGCAAATTAAAGTTTTGCTTTTTGAAACTTTCTAAAATTTTCTCCAAACATTTTTGATCTGCAGTTGGTTGAATACAGGGGTATCAAAACCACAGATATGGAGAGTTACTTTATCAAATAATACAGGAAAAAAAAATTTGGTTACCCATAGTCTCAGACTTAACCCCAGATATAACTACCTTGAATATTCTAATCTTTTTTTTTTCCCCAAAACTATGTTTGGGTGTGTACACATGTGTGTGTGTGTGTGTGTTGCTGTTAATGCTGGATTCCAATTGCATGCCCCTTTTTTTTCCTACTAGAGTTTTAGAGATTTTTAAAGATTCATTAATAATAGTTTTTAAAGTTTGCCTTATCCCTCCTGGATCACAAAGCATACTTTCCACATTATTAAATACTCTTCAAAAATATGGTTTTCCTTGACTGCCTAATATTGTCTCCTACAGACTGCCATAATTTACTTAACAATTCACTGGTTATTGACCATTGCTACTTTCAAAGTTTTGCTCTCTAAATAATGCTATGATGAAGATCCATTAAAGCAAATCTTTTAGTGTCTTTCTGACTATGTCTTTAGGAAAAGATTCTTAAAAGTGGAATTAGAGGGTGAGTCACTCTTCAGACTCTTGTCACATGCTGTCAAAGTGTTTTCCAGAAAGCCTGTATCCAGCTGCACTTCCACCAATGGCAATGTATGAGAATTCCTATCTCACTGCATCTCAGCATCCTGACATCCATAGATAATGATTTCCACCATGCCAGGGCTATGTCTGTGTTGTTCTCTCCTGTATCTAAGAACCAGCACAATTAGACGTTCAAAAAATCACTCAATAATTATTTGAGGAGAAAATTAATAAATATTTAAATTTTTATAAGGTAAAAAGGCAGAATGCTCATTCTTTTGAAAAATTGATTGATGGCTGATATATAACAAACACAGACATAAAAGTCTGTGACTGCTGCTCTTACAGGGCTTTCAATCGGACGTTGAAATATTTACAGTTTTAACTTGAATTACTGTATTACTAGTAAGGTTTATTTTTCTATTTTTCTTCTGTATCGACTTCTTATGCATTGTTTCTTTTGTGAATTACCTATTCATGGATTTTATTCATTTTTCCATTGGTATTTTTGAGTGCTTTTCTAAACATCCAGTGAGAACTCTTTATATATTATTAACTGTTTGCCATATTTACATACAGAATTATACTATATTTTAACACCTGGGTTAATATACCAGCTAGCTATACCATCTTGGGAAAGTTAATTACTCTACATCTCAGTTGAGATTGAAACAAAACCTATCTCAAAAGATCTTTGTGATAAAGAAATAGGATAGTTCACATAAAACTTTAAGCCCAGGATCTTAAATAGTAAGTACTTGATACATAAGTATTAGTTTTATTATTAACGTTATCACTGCTATTTCTATTGCTCAAATAATCCTTCCATTTCAAAGATCAACTAAAAAGTAACCCATACTTTCTTCTGCTTATAAGTTATATAAACTCTCTCAGGTCACAGCTCCCTTAATGTCTAAGTAATTTTTTCAGGGTATTTGGCATCAAAAAAATACCTACTACCACTAAGTAATTAGGTACAAACAATTTAAGAAATATTTATGTCCTACTAATAGCTGTTTGAAAAAAGATTCGCATAAATTGAAAACATTTAAAAATTGTATTCTTACATAACCTCAATTATTAATGGGCCTGTGTGTCTAATGAGTACTGTACACCTTCTCAAATCTCAGACTGAAATCCACCACACTCCCTGACACACAGTGAATTTTACACTGTATTTGCTTCTATCATAGCTATTCTTATGATTTAAAAAAAAAGGATGCCAATGAAACAAATGTAGCTAATCAATCTAATGACAAAACTGTGTGTCTGGAACTAGCAGCTTGTGACATGTCTAATATATGTCAAAAATTGTTATGCTTCCCCTGAAATTGTAAAACATCCCATGGTGCCCCTGAATTGACCCTTTGCACCTAGGGTGATTTGATGCAACATCTGGTGTCATGGGGTATGTTTTACATTAGCTTTTATTTTCTCCTTTATATGTAACTCTTTAATTCATTAGTATTTTACTTTTAATAATTTAAGACTGTAATTTTTCATAGCAATACTTACCAACATTATTGAAATGTTTCCTCTGTTGGGGTTTAGTATTTGCTTTATCACACATCAAAGTAATACATAGACCATATGCATCAGAATTTCGTTGTGTGCTTGTACGTAAATAGTGCCAGATATAGTCAGGATGCTTTTGGATAGGATCCCAGAAACTGAATATTTTAAGCAACATTGATAGGTGATCCTTGGGGACCCTAAACTTGAGAAAAATTTTCCTGGGATCTGTTTCTGGGTTATCTATTCTATTCCACTAACTTTCTGTTGAGTTTAAGTTGATTTTAATTGCGCTAGCTTTGTAACATGTTTCCTTATCAGGAAAAAAAAAAAGCCTGTTCTATTCCTCTCATTTTTAATGCCTATATGCACTTTTTTATTTTTAAAATGAACTTGAGAGTCTTTCTTTCAACTCAAAAATGATCATAGCTTTCTTCACATAGATCCTAGACATTTTTTTTAAGTACCAAAAATTTACTATATGTGATTGAGGTATTGTCATCACTGTTACTGTGGATAAATACAAAATGTTTATTTTTAGACATCTGTTTTAGCAAGTTAACATGCATTCTCTAGGTATTTAACTACAATGACTTTAAATAATCATATTTCCCCTCTATTTCAAATATTTGTAGTCACTTTTTTTTACACCATATTTCTATAAGGGAACTTTAGAAATTAGATAGCATATCTTTGTCTTGAATTTCATGCTGGTGTTTCCCTCTAAGAAAGATATTACTCTTATTTTGAGATATTTCAATCATGTTAGAGGCATACATTTGTTTCATTTAATTAATTAATGTTAAAACATTTTCATTTAATTAATGTTCAAATATTTCCAGATGTCTTTTATACTGACATGATATGATTTTTTCTTATGTTCATGTTTTAATATTTACTCACTTACCAGTTCTCTCATCTGTAAAATGGAGATAATACAGCATACATGGTTT
The DNA here is from genome assembly GCF_036321535.1 of Camelus dromedarius. Taxonomy (NCBI): domain Eukaryota; kingdom Metazoa; phylum Chordata; class Mammalia; order Artiodactyla; family Camelidae; genus Camelus; species Camelus dromedarius. Next base: position 72,698,154 of record NC_087447.1, read on the forward strand.
GTTGTTTGGAATAAATGATCTGATGTATGTAAAATGCTTGAAACAATGCATGGAACATTGTAAATGCTCAGTAAGTTTTAGCTATCCTCAGCATCACTGTAATTATCACTTTCATCATTATGTGTCCTGGATTAAAAACTACTTTATCCTGATGAATGATTCTTTTATAAATGATTGGAATTTATTTGCCATATTTCACTTAGAGTTCCTACATCTGTTCATTAGTGCCATCATTGTATAATTTTACTTCCTCAGTTTTCATGAGTTTTAATATCAAAGTTTTGTTATTTTCATGAGACAGCAACTACCTTGGTATCTTACTCTATCTCTGGATAGATTTTATAGCATAGCAACTAGTTTGGGGGTGAGTAGTTCATAAATAAAACCAGTTGGCCCGGAAGCCTTCTTCAAAGGTCAATCTTATATCACTCTCTGTCTTTTGAAGCTATATACACCTTCTTAACCAAATCTTAGTATTACTCTATTTTAAAACAGATCATTTGTTTCATCAGTATTTTCTACTAGCTTGGAATTTATTCACTTAGAATAGTATTTATATCTGTTAACTACTTTCTGTATTTGCTATCTTATAACTTAGATAGATTCAATTTTCTCCTCCCATTCCTGCAAAGGGGAGAAAGGTGCTTCCCCTCCACTTCACGCCACTTGAAATCACCTCAAGAGGAACTGCAAGGAGACAAGTCAGAAAGTGTGATATGTTCACCTAAGAGTTTGGGAAACATTAAACTGATGTCTGACTCATGCCCAGGAAAGCTGAAGGGTGAGTGGTTGGTCTATATTCCAGGAAACAGTCTATGAAGAGAGAAAAATACACTGAAAAAGAGCTGCTTTTCCACTGCCAGCAGGACTTCCCATGGTCCACATGTGGGCCACACAGGAGGGAACCAACTGGGACTCATTTTAAAACAGACCTCTCAAAGATGGCTTCTTGACATGCATGAGGTGACTCAGTTGACCTTGGAGTACACTGGATGCATAAACTGAGAGTGGACTGTCAGAAGTGCTGTGTGTACCTGATAAAGGCATGACTGCTCTCAGAGAAAAGGAAAACTGTATGCCTTATACATGTGTTTAATACAAATTTTATCGCTATGAAGAATGTATAAGAGACAGTATGCAAATAATCATGAAGCATACAATATTCCATGTTGTAAATTCCATACAGCCAAGGCATTCTCTGAGAAGCCTTTTTCTATTGATTTTTTTGATGAATTATTGAATCCCTAAGCAAACTAGGATTGCAAATCAGTGTAGATAAACAGTAGATTCAACATGAATGTTGGCTGATAGTTTTGTGTACATTAATGACTAAAATGAAAAGTAAAACAACAAAGACATGTTGGAACATCATCATTATCCATAACATGAGTGGCTTCTTTGCTAATTGGATAATATTTTTCAACTACTGGAAGAATAGTTCCTTGGTTTTTGTGCTATTCACAGTGTAATGGCTACAAATGTAAGCTTGGTCTATATTATTAGTATTTTTTTCCATTACTTTCTTAAGTCTATGTGATCACTTACACAAGAAATAAAAACCTAATTTGCAATATTTGCCAGTTTCACTGTTGTATATAATTCCACCATGCACAGTTTAAAACTACCACCTTGACATCCTTGAATGCAGAGCAGGGAAGCATTTTACATGACTCAGCTCATCACTATACAGTTGATCCTATGATTTGCCAATTTCATGTCTGTGAATTAGCCCACTTGCTACAACCTGTATGTAATCTTCAGATCAACACTCACATTCTTTTCATAGTCAGTCATGAATATGCACAGAATGGCAAAAATGTGAGTCACCTGATACTCATGTTCCCAGCTGAGGTTGAACACGGAGACATTTTTGCCTTCTTATTTCAGCTCTTGTACTAAAAATAAATGCCCTTTTTGTGCTCTACTGCCACATGTTTGGGGGTTTTTGTTTTCTTGTGCTTTTTGTTAGTGATTTTGCTGTTGAAAATGTCCCCCAGGGTTAGTGCTGAAGTGCTGTCTAGTGTCTAGTGCAAAAAGGCCGTGATGTGCCTTATGGAGAACATACGTGTGTTAGATATGCTCTGTCCAGGCACGAGTTACAGTGCTGGTGGCTGTAAACGTAACGTTAATGGACAACAATATATTTTAAATAGGTGTACTTAAACAAAAATGTGCATAAAACAAGGTTATGTATTGATTAGTCGATGAAAATGTCAGGACCAGAGACTCACAGGACCCTAACCCTATATTTGTCCTGGTAGCAATAGTTCAGTAGTCACTAATTTGGGGCTTATTATGACTTTATAAAACATAATTACTGTGAATAATGAGATTTGATGGTAGAATATTTCCACAATATAGATAAAATAGACTAAAGTAACTTCAAGATCATAGAAATTGCTAAAATATAGTAAAATTCTTAGGAAGCAGTTAGAGTACTTAATACTTCTGTTTTTAAAATGATTAATTGTAAGTGTATAGTATTTATTATTTATCTATTTATAGTACTGGCTGCGCTGGCTCATAACACTTCTGAAAACCTAACAACAGGCTCTTGTGAGCCTGGATGAGCTAACTCTTGCACACCATTAAGTAGGATCAACTGATAGGGACCTATATCTGGGGAACTTAGTAGACAATAAACTGACTAAACAAATAAACCAATATTTAAATAAAATATAGGATGTTAGATAATATGAAGTGCTAAGATGAAAAAAGTGAAGTGGCAAGAGAGTGATATTATGTCAAAGAGAAGCCGAATTGTTAACCTAGACTGGCCAGGGAATACTTTGACGAAAAGACAACTGATGGGTTAGGCCTGAGGGAAGTGAGAGAGCTAGCTCTTTTGATATTTGGGGAAAGATCATTCCATAGAGAGGGAAGACTGAATACAAAGACACTGATTTGAAGACCACGGGTGTCTCTGAGGAGGCCAGAATGGCTAGAGCAGAGTGGACAACAGGGTCAATGACAGATAGCGTCAGAGTTATATCAAAGGAGGCAGGAAAGGATGGCCTTCATCCAACATTTCAAGTTACAATTTCATTGTATGACTTCTACTTTTACTCTGAGATGAAAGGCCTTTGGAGGGTTGTTAGCAGGGGGTGGTGAAATTTATTTATTTATTTATTTATTTATTTTTTTACCAAGATCACACTGTCCTCTGTGTTGAAAATAAACTGTAGCCAGGCAAGTACAGAATCAGGGAAACCAGTTAAGCCACTGTTGTTATTTTCCAGGCAAGAAATTATGATGATTTATTCAACGATGATGACAGTGCAAACGGGAAGAAGTACTCAGACTCTAGACTTGAACTGAAGATATAACTCATAAGAACAGCTTCTGGAATTGATTTGGTGATGAGATAAAAAGAGGAATCAAGGATGATTTCAACTGTTTTAGTCTAAGCAACCGGAAAAATGGAGTTGCCATTAAATGGGAAAGGGAATTTTCAGAGAATCCAGATACAATGTGAAAATAACAGAAACTCAGTTTTGAAGATGTTAAGTTTGTGATTCCTATTAAACATTTAAGTAGAGATGTCAAGTGGCCATTAGATATGTAGTCTTTTCTTGAAAGAAGCATTTTAAGCTAAGTTTGGGAGTTACCAGCATACACTCTGGATGAAATAATCTATAAAAATAAGCACAGATAGTAAAGAGAAGGACCTTAGGGTACTCTTACATTTACAGATTACGGAAATGAAAAGGAACCAGCAGAAAAAAACTAAGAAGATAAAACTAGAGATATAGGTGGTAAGCATGGAGGGTGTTGTGTTGTGGAAACCAAGATAAGAAGCTGTTTCAAGGAGAAAAGACTGATCAATGATATCATTTGTTCCTATTAGTTCAATGAAGGTTGAGAATTGATCATGGGGTTTAGAAATGTAGGATGCCATTGGTTAAGAGCATTTTCTCTGACACGTTGAAATTGAGTGAAAACTTTTTGAGACAGGTCCAAGAGAGAATGAAAGGAGGGATACTGGAGAGTGTATATATTGAAAATTCTTTCCAGGGGTTTTGCTATAAGAGGAGTGACATGGGGCAGCATTTGAGGGAAATGTGGGACGTAACTGTTTTCTTTTATATGCTGAAATTGTCTAGCATGGGGATTGTGTAGAGTGGGAAAAAAAGTGATGATGTGGGAAATCAGGAGCAGAATTATTCCAGCACTGTCTGTGTGTAGCTGACAGAGCATGAGAGCTGGCACCCAGGATGAGGCACCAGCCTCACTGTGCACGGCATGTTCACTTCCCCTGCAACAGGAAAGAGGGCGGAGTATAAGGTAGTGGTGACGCTGGGAGAGAAGTATTGGCAGGTGCTTCTGAGTGTTCTCTTCAAAATTCTCAGCTACTAAACTTGCAAGGCCATCAACAGAGTTTATTAGTATTATGTCCTCTTGTGTACTGCATCTTTAATTAAAGTAATAATCTTTTATCCCATTTAATTTTCTTTTACCTCTGTAAACAGAATTTCTACCTTTGATATTTTGTTATCTTATTGTTTACAACTACCTGATAAATCATTGCTTATTCTGTTTTTTTTAAGCTTGTTTGTGCCATTTTGTTTGGATATGCCTTTTCCAAATAACCTTTAATTGGATTTACATTGAACTTAAAGTAAACACTTTTACTTTTGAATAAGAAAGCTAAACCAATCATATCTAACATGATTTTATAGTTTGTTTTACCCCTACCATTTTATAATTTATGTGAATAATTATTATGTATATATTTCCATCAGTTATATAGACAGACTATATCTTAACTTTACCCTACTGATGGTTATGTTTAAGTTCCCCCCAAAATCCTTCAACAAAATTTTATAAATCAATTAATTAAGATTAAAACTGAAGCATTTGAGAAAAAGGGAATTTTTACACTTTCATTTCTTCCTCCACCCACAGGAGCCTTCCCTAACCTGGAATTTTAGGCCTAGCTAATTATTAATATACTATATTTATATTATATGTATTTTCTTTAAGGCATGTTAATTCACATCTATTTATTATCAAAACTGGATTTGCAGTTGTGACTTAGAAGCTTATATTTACCTCTACTTGATTTTGATACTTAAATCCCACCTTTTCTCCCTCCATTCAGCAATGTGGTGTACTTTCCTATTCTCTAGTCTGGTTTCATCCTCTTCAGTTTCTTTCCAATATGACAATATTCCCATTCTTTCCTTTCTAGTTATGATTAATCTTTACTCAGTTGAAATGCATTTTTAAATGATTTCTTTTAAAAGGGTAATACTGGATGTTAGTTGTAGCAGTATTTTATGTTCTTGCTCTTTTAAAAACTTAATTTTTGCCTTCACAATTAAAAATAGACTACACTGTTTACAAAATTCAATGGCCTCAATTTTTTCCCATGAAGACTTTGAGGATGGTTTCTCAATTTCTTTGATCATTTAAAGTGCAGAAAAGTCTGTTCAGTCCTTTTTTCCTCCTCTCATACATTTTCCTTCTTCCCCTGCTCTTTATCATTTTCTCTCTCTCCCTTCCCTGCTTCCTTCCTTCAACTTCTCTCTTTGTTGGATCATTCCCTGCTGATGGGAGGCTTCTGACTCTTTCATTTACCTGTCAATTTCAGAGTTTTACAAAAATGTATTTCTGCTAAAATTCTATTCTATTTACTTTTTCTTGAAGTGTATTTAGACTAATTCTATTGTTTAATCTCATTAAGTTACATAAAAAATTCATAAAAATGAATTATGTCTTTTATTTTTTATTATTCCAGTTGTCCTAGTTTCTTCCTTAAGAGTACCTGTAACTTCTAAATGTTATCTTTGTTCTTTTTCTTTCAAGTTCTCTTCACCATTTTAACCAATGTATTTATTTATTTCCACTTCTCTGATAGAGCTTTTCAAATTCTCCAAATTGCTAGCCTAATTTTTCTTTTTCATCTATGTTCTTTAGAAATGACAGTAAAGAGTTATATCGACACAGTGTCATCCTTCACAATTCCTACTTCTCCATCTCATCTCCTTGGAATCTTACCTGTGCTTGTTCTCCTGTTGTCTTTTTGTTCCTGCTTCTTTGACTGGGTTAAGTTTGGCTCACAGCTATCCAAGAACATATTCTGGTGTTCAGAGTAAATAATTTTTTAGCTTTACTCTTATTGTAAGTCTTCAAAGTAGATTCCTTTTCTTTCTTTTGAAATTTATTTTGGTGATTCTTCAATTTTTTACTTTCTTTTTTCTGTTTCCTATTCTTCAAAAAAAAAAGAAGACTAATTTTCTCAGGACATTTCATATTTTACAATATGTAGAATTCTCTTACCTCTACTCCAAAGCTTCAATATTGCTCTTCTCAAATATGAGGTTGTCTCGTATGCTTATATACATAATTTATAACTCAGTTCCAGAAATCAAGCAGACTTCAATCCATCACAGTCTTATTGGCCTCATATGAGCATAACTGGCTCTCCGACAGTTACAAGAAGAGAGATGATTAAAAAATAAAATCCTCCAAACCTTCTACTGCCAGGCATTACTTCCCCTTCCCTTTCACACTATGTGCAAAACAGTGACCTCCAACATTGATTACTTCTAGGATATTTTCTTTATCTTCTCCTAGAATGCATCTTACCCTACCCCCCATGCAGGTAATGCATTACTATTAATAAATCCACTTATTTCTTATCAGTTATTTTAGTTCAGCTAATGTTAGACATCACTCTGATAGTATTTTGCTACAAAACAAAGGTACTGATCCGACCAGGAGTGAGTGACACTTTAGCTTTCTCAACAAGCAGTTGCCATGGAGAAGCTAAATAAATGGTCTACCCATTGTCTACATTGCATGGAACTTGTGTTTTTAAAACAGGCAGCAATGCACAGGGTATGTTTTGAGTAAGGCAAAGGGTAAGAGAAAGCTATTTTCCTACCAGTTTTAAGGAAAGCAATTTTATATAGGCCCCCTTCATTTAGACATGTAATGAACACAGATTGGAACCTTTTTTGAACCATTTCCAAAAGTAAGAGGCCTCTTGGAGAAATCTGTACCATCAAAGCATGAGAGGACCATGGTATAGGGAACCTAAGATGTAAAAGGTACATGGTCCTCCTTTCCAGCTCTTCATAGCCCTTAGACAACATAGAAGAGACAACGACAGTGCCCTTTCCTCCAAGTGAAGGATCATGGAATTTAGTTCAGGATTCAGAAGACTGAACAGAGGGTTACCAGACCCAGCAAAGCAGACTCACAACTAGACAGAGAGTGTGTGTTTGTTTGTTTGTTTGTCTTGCATGACTTCTGAAGTGGTCAGACTGTTTAAATTTCTACTGCAGAATCTTCTGATGGAGAAACAGAGGTGAAGTGAGCACTTCTTCAAGGAAACTGCACCTCACCTCCTCTGTGAAAGTATGAGCATCAGACTGAACCCAGTCAAACAGGAGTGTGATTAGGGACACTTCCTATGCCACATACACCTGGTTAAATGAGATCTCTCCTTTCTCTCTGCCCCCAACTCTTGAAGACTTAGGTTCAAAAAAGGAAATGACCGCAAGTCTGGCTGAGATCTCTCTATTCTTCAAGGTACTGAAGTGGGAAGTGGAGAGAAAGAGTAGATCCCACTCCGTGTCCAATTCCAAACACCCCCAGCCTGTGCTGGAGTAAAACATCTATCACCTAGGAGGCATAATTTAATATGCATTCAATTAATTTTAATGATAGAAAAATATTAGAAAGTTTTGGGATCTTCCAAATATATACTTAAAGTATTCTAAAGGGAAAATCTATATAGCACACACAGTTAAATACAATATCGGGGAAAAAGTGAAAGAAATTCATGTAAATAATCAATCAGAGACTTCTCAGTTACCACTTATACACAGTTTTGGAAAGCTCACATATTTTATATTGACTCACAAAACATGTTTTTCAAATATTTTCTTTAAATTATTAGTATATTCTTTATGTTGAATATATGTATGTTTTAGTCTTACATATACATAGATATCTTTCCGCCTCACTGCTTCCACACATTATTTCAGAAATTCTTCTATAGGTTCTTACTAACATGTACAAGTTCAACTTTTCTAAAGGTAAAGGTTATTTCTTTCTCTTCTAAACACCTGTGAGAATTAGACATGGTACTGTAACATTTTCAAAGCAAGTACAGTAGATGGGCCAAGAAAGTGCAAACACAAAAGTCAAAAAATAACTTATATTCAGGACCACAAAAAATCCTAAAGTGCATATAAATGTCTATCCAGGAAAACAAATGATCTTTTTCCTTTATGAACCAATATGTATCAGTTACCCACTCTGTTTTGAGGATGAAACTCATTATCACAGCACATCCTTTGGGCCCCAGTCCTCTTCCCAGGCTCTCTTTTCCCTGTGGGGAGTGATTCAGCAGAGAAGGTCCAGAGCAGGGCTCGCCCTGCAGGCTAAGGGCAGTACTGCCCTGGGCCAGGTCCTCAGTGCAGTCCAAACAAAGGCCATGTTTTGTGCAAAGCCTCATGCTACTATTCAGAGCAAGAGTCATGGATTGGGCAAATTTCATCAAAGGACCTATTAGGTATGCGGGTACCATGACGAAAACACCAAGTCCATAATTCTTATCAAGTCAGTCCCTTTAGGTGGTGAGAACAGAAATGGACTGGGAGTCCAGGGAACATTTCCCTGCATGAACCAACTCCACGACCTAAGGCTGCTCCATTGAACTCTTTGGTATTCAATCTCTGGGTAACTGAGGACAAATGACACTGTCCTGCAAGATCACTTCCAATAATTTTTAAAGGAGAGTAGAACCCAGCAGGAGGAGAAAGTATAATATTTTCCTGGGTATTTTTGGTTTAGATTTTTACAGAAATCTATTTTTTAATGAAGGATGTTGAAGTCCAGGATTTCCCAAAAGTTTTAGTGCAGTTTTAAACTTTAATAACTTCAGAAGTTTAATGCTATAGATTTATTTTGAAAACAGTATTTGTAAGTTTAATTAGGTATAATTATTATATCCTTTGAAATTTTGAATTTTAAATAAAATAATTTTTCGTTTAAAAATTTCACCTTCGTTAATGTTTGTCCTTTTCAGTTGGAGAGACTAAAACCAAATGTCAGTATTAAAAATTTCATTGAAATACTTAAAAACAAGTGGCTGCTTATTAACTGTAAATAATGGTGCTTTCAAGTGAACTTTCATATTAGACTGAGCATTTATACATAGGAACTTACTTAAGCCAGACTTGCACGAAAGCTTCTGGGAAAGTGTGTGCATGGTCTGAGTAGCCTTTTTCTTTCTTTTAATGGACTCAAAGCTTTGCAGCCTTTCTTGAAATACTTCTTGATTTAATAAATTTGTAACATCTTTTGCAACATTTGTGGCAAAAGCTCTCCACTTTTGTGAATTCTGAAAAAGTAGTTTTTGTTAGTGGCTAAAACCAAGTCAGGCTGAAGGTAGAAGGGTGAAGTTGGGGCAGATGGATGTTAGGACCCAGGGCATGAGGGGCAGAGAGGGTTCCTGGGAGAGGTGAAGAGGAAGGAATAGAGCAGTTCAGCACAGGACAGATAGCTGAGGGGACCAGGCAAAATCACCAATAAACAAAAGGCAAGAGGGAGAGACAGAGGAACCTGACAGTCCTCTGGTCCATGTCAGGAGAACATGATTTTGACTGATAAACACTTTCCTTGTGATGTGATTTGTGTTTTTAAATTAATCTCTCTCTATGTTTCTCAGAAGCACAAATTCTTATCATTTTCTCATAATGACATTTTAAATGTTGATTGAATTTTTGAAAAGCAAAAAAGAGTGGAACATCTGATCCCCTATACAGAGGATACATGATACCCTTAAAATGATAAGTTTATACACACACACACACACACACATACATAAACTTTCATAGGGATTAATGCACATATATGTAAAATTGAAGCCATATCATATAGAATTTAACTAAAGCAATTATACAATGACTGAAACAGAAAACTGTAAGTCCTACAGACTTGTATAATGTGATATGAATCTTATATTAAAATTAACAACCAAATGTTAAGAAAATAATTTTCTTCCTCTGAAGTATTTTACCTAAGCCATCTTGATGCATTTCCATAATGTTTACAATATTTTTCATTTGAAACATATTTATGTATTCCTCCTTTGTAGATGACACTATGTCCTTTTAAATCTTAACAAGCATATAGGGGTTTTAGAGAATGTGTTGGATTCAGAAGATGAGACTACTTTGAATTCTCCTATAGAATAAAAAAATACACTAAGCACAAGGCAGTCCAAACTTCTGATAAATGACCCTACTGAAGATGGTTTACCTGTCACTTCCACGTCCTCTTCTCTGACTATCACACAGCTGATACTGACATTTCCAGGGCAAATTCTCTGACTCAATATGCTCTGGGTTTTATTTATTTTTTTAAGGAGAAAAAATGGCATATCCCTGATACCGTTTGTGGTGGGTAGCTTTTAAAATCAACCGCCTGAAGACTTCTAGGTGTATCCCATTGCAGTGGGTACCTGCATCAATTAGTAAAGAGCTGAAGGAAAGTGAATTATTGAGGAGCATTTCATCACTCTCATTTTTGAAATAAGTCAGTCAAAAAGTATTTATGAAGGACTATATCATGTCTAGAACTCTGCTAAATGCTATGGGGGAAAAAAGTTCCAGAACACAAGGCACCTACTAAGAACTGCGGATGTTTCCAAGAGAAGTATTGCCCCACTTACTTTCAGCTAGTCGGCTCTGATGCAGTTACAAGGACTGAAATTACTTGAACTGAGATTCCGTTTGAAGCGAGAAATGACAACCCTAGCTCAAAACTTACGAAAGTGAGCTTCTGGGCAAGACTGGGTCGAACGATGCAATATATGTAGTGTTTTATCCTTAAATCTTGGCATAATTCTTAGAGAAAAGTGAGTCCCAAACATCTAGTGTTTCATGACTAAGGTAGCCTGGTATTTCTCTTTTCCTTTTTTATTTTCTATGTATTTTAAAATTATATAAATAATATACATTTATGCCAAAAACAGAAATTACGAAGAGAAAAAATATCTAAAGACTACTATTTTTAAAAATTAACTACTACCTATCTGTGTTAATTTTCTACAGATGCCGTAAACAAAGTAGCACAGACTGGGCAGTGCAAACAACAGAGATGTATTTTCTTATAACTTTGGAGGCCAAAAGCCCAAGATCAAGGTGTCCACGGGTGTGGTTTCTTCTGAGCGCTCTCCTGGGCATGCAGAAAGCGCTCTTCTTTCTGTCCTCACAAGGTCTTACCTCAGTACTTATAAGTGTCCTACTCTCTTCTTATAAGAACACCATCATACTGGATTAGAACCCACTCATTTGACCTCATTTGACCTTAATTACCTCCTTAAAGGCCCCACCTCCAAATACAGTTGCATTCTGAGGAACTGGGGGGTTACAACTTCAACATACGACTTTTTGAGGACTCAATTCAGCCCATGAAATCTGTTATATAAATAAACAGTTGATAAAGCTAACCACACACACATCTGTATCATCCTTTCACTTAATATATGGTTTTTATTTAAACATAAATTTTTAAACATCTATAAATATTTTCATGATGGCTAAATATTATACAGTTATATGATTTAGCACAATATATTTAATCAGTTTCCCACTATTAATCCTTTGAGTTGTTTCCAGTATTGTTTCTATCTAAATACTGTTGTGTGGCATTCTTACATATATACCTTAACACAATTTCCTATTAATTTTCTTTTGATAAATGTCTAGGAGTAGATTCTCTTTGTCAAAAAGTGTGCTTTCTTTTTCCCCTTGGGGATGTTTATACTTACTACAACCTTTGCATCCATTTTTGCTTCAGCAAGAATGAGCTACAAATACCTGTTTACTACAGCCATGCTGGCTGTTCTAACATTCCTTTCTTTTCTAATAAATGATAACTTACTGTATTTACATTTGTATTTATTGGAATTACTTTGACCCAGGGAGGGCGCAGACATTTTTTTTTTCATGCTTTATGCTCATTCACACTCTTCCTCTTGTGAATGCAGACCTCACCTGAACCCTCCCACCTCCTATCATGGCTAAATCTAATTAAAGCTTATTATTTCCTTCAACGAACCACTGAGCAGGACGTGTCATCTCAGTAGCCACCATGAAAAGTTTTGTAAAGTTAAAGAACCCATCACTTTCCTTGTGTTATGTGCCCTCCTAGTGACGACTGTAAGTTCTGGCTCACCTAGGATGTTGTACTCAGCATGGACACAGTGCCCTAAGAAAAATCCGACCAGAGCTGTGATTTGGTGAGTGTTGTGTTTCCCTACATTTTCCAAATATTAATCATTACTGTTATTTTTAGATAGAACCTTTTCCCGTGTGGTTTTCTGCATCCAGACACTCGAAATATTCCAACTCTAGTACTTGTATGCACCACTGATTGCATACTGTGTGGCAGTGTTTGGCATTACCTAGTTTCAGGTTAATGTGGCAAATAAAACAAAGTTTTAAATATTTTACTGTCAGTTCTTTTTTCTGCCCTACTCATTTTCCTGCAGTCCTGCATTTAAATTTTAAATGGAGATTTGCTCCTTGGAGACTTGGAAAAATGGTCTAAAAATGATATCACAGATACTTGGTATGTCCTTCAGCAGTGGTTTCTCAGAAATAAAAGAAAAATAATTGATTTCCTCAGAGATAGTGACACTTCAGTTCACAGGCTGTTCTGGGTTTGTTTCTATTCCATATTGAATTCGTCTAGGTGTTCTGTATGATCAATTTAAGTGTTCCAGACTGCTGACACCATATGCCTTATGAGTCTTTTTTCCAAACTATTTTTCATAGATTCTGAATGAGATGAATCATACAGCACATTAAACAAAGTGCAAGATTGAAAAAAAAAAAGAGATTGAATGCAAGATGATTCCTCTGCTTTAGAAAATTTAACTTTACTTACCAAACTATCCAATTACCTTTTCAAGAACACCAGTGCCCTCATCACCATCATTGTCACACCTCACATTTATCACAGCTCATCGCTACAGGATGAGTCAAGATCTATGTCTGTAGCCAAGGTCTCTCTGAAGCAATCAAATCTCCTTCACAAAAAAAGACACAGTTTTGAGAAAAGGCCTAAACACTTTCTAGAAGCATACAGATTACTCAGTCTTTCTCTTTTTTCTGTATTTTTGGTTTTGGTTTTTTTCTATCTCATTCTACTCCTGGACACATATCAATTTCAATTTCATTTTCTTACCTTTGGGTCTACAAATAGATATCGACTTACAGATGCAGAAAGTAGCATCTTCCTCCAACTGTAATGGCAACACAGGTGCTCATTTCTGCTCAGGATGAAGAAAACATTCTTTAAATAGTTAGTGAATATGTCTTTCATTCAACAGAGCTAATTAGTTTCAGTTACTTAAGCTAAGCAACTATTTGCTTCAAGGAAGATATTATATTTGCTTAATTGCATTTAAGTGCTAAGCACTGTAAAGGATAATGTTTCCTGAGAATGGAATAGTTTCCTCCTAACTAGTTAGAGGACAGTTTATAAACCAAGGGTCAGGAGAAATTTACAACCAGTTTGAATGACAGCATTTACTGATTGTTCATATGAACTACTTACCCTCCAAAGATCAAATATTCCATATCAATTTAATCAAATTTGATCTTTAATCGAGCATGGTTAATTGCTTAGTCCAAAGTGGGTCTTGGTAAGCAAAATGACAGTAACCACACTTTTTCTGGATGTTTGAATGGAGTCATTCTATTACTCAACAGTGTTAGGTTGTAATTAAGACACAGACCCAGCAAATCACTCTTAGTAAGAGTGGTATTGTTTCATCAGACCAAAATGAATTACCCAGCAATAAATAAATAAAACAAAAATGAAATAAAACAAAACCAATTATTTTTGTTTTAATTTTCAGCAAAATGAATAAATAAGCCAACAATGGAAACAACTAATGGCTAGAATTTGATAGTATCAATCCATCACCCTCTAAAAACTGCTTCAGCTTTATCTCTGACTCCAAATGAAGTGACGGCAAGATACCAAGTTTAAAATTCTCTAACTGTCAATGGCTGTTTTACTAATTATCCAGATTCCAAGGCAATCATACAGCCGTTTCATTCACCTCACACCTGGAAACATAAGTCTTGTTCTTTTGATGAATATTTATAAGACAGTGTAAAGCAGTCTACTTTCTTTTCGCTTCAGGCAAGACAATTTGGAGTTCATCAATATGCATTACCAAGGACTTTTATAAAAGGCATTTCAAAGAAAATTCATCAGGCATTCCTTTTGTCTTGATTTCTGTTAGACTGATACTTCCTTTTGACAAGTATCAATAAATTATCCTCTGATGGCTAGAAACTTGATGTCTTATTCAGAAACTTCCTCACACAGCAAAATCTGGGCTTTGAGTTTCAAGTGAAATTATTAGGATCCTGCATCTAATTTAAGGACAGACAGAAGATATGCAAATTAAAAACAATAAAACAAACATGGAGACAGTAACCCTACAGCACACAGGATGGAGTTTTACCACTGTTGAGTATTTTCTTGCTGTATACAACTTGCGACTTTCCTATCTGCCATGCAAACACATTTAGAATTCCCTCACAAGTCAAAAAAGAAAAAAAAAAAATTACACGCCTCAGTTCCTAGGTAGATGGAAGAACCACACCAAATTAAAACCAAATTAATGTAGATATGGAAGGAGGAGAGTGACAAGCTGTCTCTCTCCATAAGGCTGATTAGTGTTTTAATATTATTGGTTAGATTCACATTTCTGTAAGAGGAGGGTGAATAAATGCAAAAAAGAATGTCTAAAAAAATGTCTTTTTTTGTCTAAAAAAAGAATGAAAAAAATCACTGCTCTATTTAATGAGTTTTGAAAAAGGATGTAAAAATCCTTTTATTTGCATCCTTTCTGAAAAAAAAGCTTAGTTATCTTGTTTTATTATTTTGGAAGAAGGTATTTGGAATATGGGACTACCATTGAAATCTATTTCTATAAATAAATGCATAAAATAGCATGTTGACTAAGGAGTTCATCTTATTTTATGGCTCTACTCACTCTTTACAAAGTTATTGTGGTAATTATAAAAGTGTTTCCATATTATAAGAAATTGTTTTGTTGTTACCTGGTACAATATAAAATAAAATATAATACCTAATTTAAGCTCAGTTTTAAAAGGGAGCAAAAGCATTTGAGCTTGAATACATGCTTTGCAAACCAATTATAATATGAATCAAATAGCCATTCTATGAGTTCATATGCACTAGTAAAACATGTCTTGTTGGTGAAAATGTAATCCATAATGAATAAATATTTTGGAATTTAGTTTATTTTATAAAAATTAAGGAAAGAAAGAAGGAATACCTGTGGCAAACAGAATGCTATATATAGTCTCTGAGTGCCTAGGTGCTGGGATATATTATTTAATGGCTTAACGAAAGTCATTGACTACAAGAATACTATTTGCCAATAGTTTATTTTTAATATTATTTTGTAAGAATGATGATGATATAAGTCTAAGGTATATTTTCTAACTTTGCACTCCAAATACACCATGGAAAATATTGCTATGTTCTCGACAAAATGGTTATTAACTTCTGTATGTAAAAGAAAAAGAGAGAGAGAGGATATGAGATTATTTCTGCTCTTAACTCCTTATATCTCCTGCACACTCATTTAAAAATAAAATCTGCCCTGAGTGTTTTATTATTGATTGTTATATGACAAATGATTCCAGAATGTAATGGCTTAAACTAATAAACATGTATTTTCATATTATTCCCATGTTCTTTTTTTTTTTTAAGGAGCAGCTTAGCTGGATGGTTCCGTGGTAGGACCTCTCATGACATTGCAGTGAAGATACTGGGTGGGGCTGCAGTCATCTGAAAGCTTACCTATACTGGGAAATCTGCTTCCAAACTCATTCAACAAGGATGTTGTCAGGTGGCCTCTGCTCTTCACAGGCTGTTGCCTGGAGAGCTCAGTTTCCCACCACATGGTACTTTCCACGAATGTCTTCATGGCATGGCACATGAATGAATTACCAGAGGAAGGAGGAAGCCACAAAGCCTTTTATGTTCTTTTCTCAGAAGTCACCCACTATCACCTTCACCATATTCTACTCATTAGAACAGGAGAAAATCACAAAGTCCAATGCACTCATAAAAGGAGGTGAATTAAGCTCCACTTTTGCAAGGGATCCTTAACAAAGATTTGTAGGCATAGTTTAAAACCTCCACAAGTGTGCTCATGGTATGTGAATCTCATAATTGTAGGTTATAACAGTGCCCACATAGCATGAAAATACATAATAAACTCAAATTTTATCCACTAGGGAGACTTGAATTGATTCCCTCAAATTAGTCACAACAGTATTTGAAAAATGTTAAAGGACAATAAAATACCACATGTACTTGATATGTGATGTTCTTACCATATAAGACACTTTATTCACTCATTCATTAATTCATTTGTTAATTTAAAAAATACATGTACAAGGACAAGCATGGAAATGCTCCTATATTTTTTGTCTGGATAGAAAAATAAATGCTAAATGTTCTTTACCCTCCAGGAGGAGATAATAAGGACTCATGCAAATCTGGGGAGAGGAGGTGGTGTGATAAACTGTTTAAGAAGTCTTGGCTGGTGTCATACATACAAAATACCGAAGGAAGACGAAAGACGGAAGACCAATTAAGAGGCAGTGAAATAGTCTGGATAACAGATGAGAATTAAAACTTACAATGGTGGCCATGGGAAAATAAAAAAAGAAAGTGAATTTAAGAAATATAATGAAGAAAGAACAATTGTCCCTTAGTTAAGGAAGACTTACACTATATTGTTTTCCTGATCGGTTCTTGAGAAGAACTTATATATCCATTTCACAGCGAAAGCACCTTTGTTTTCAAGAACAATGGGAAAGTAGTCAATTCCAGATCCATGTTCAAGCATTCAGTTGACTCGAGACCTCTGGGGGAAAATGCACAACCATACCAATGCTCAGAGAAGTAGAGGGAGCATGAAAGAATAGTAAGAGAAAGTGAGAAATCATTATAATTAGCACACTCCTAGTCTTTGTCATCTTATGTAGTTAAATAAAACGTAATCTGGGGTAAACCTTTCTGAAGAGACAGGTGATATCGAAACATTAGAGTTTTTGTTGCTGGTGTTGTTAAGGGAGTAACTGCTATATATACATTTTATATATTTTCCATCATATTCCCTGATGCATTTTGGAACAAATTGAATGACAAGATGGAAATATAGAGAGAAAGTAATGTGGCAGAGGAGGGCTTTGGAACTTGACACTTGTCTTGGTACCTCACTACCTAGATTTGCGATCTTGGACGTGTTCCTTAAAGTTTCTAAAAGTTATTTCTTTAAAGATAATAACTGAAATTCACTTGAAGACTAAGAGGATACAATAAAATAATTTATGTAAATAGGAAGTCCAGTGCCTGATACTTAGTAAGCTCTAATGAATATCTATGACTTATCTTGTAAATAATGTTACTAGGAATGATTTGATAATATGGACCTAGCTGAGCTGAACTAGGGAAAGGAGTTGTGAGATTGTTCCCTGAAGGTAAGATGTTGACAGTCCTGATTAGGTGGCAGCAAAACAGTCTTCTTCTAATTGCCTTTTGGGATTCTTATCATTAATTCACAGAGATGGGAGCCATGTTAGCAAAAGACCAGGATATTCAAGTCCACTGGTGTCCTGGAGCCTTCACAAAATTGCTAAAAGACTTGAAACCAGCCCTCCCGAGAGCAGATGGAACAAGGAGAAGAGACAGATCATTTCATCAGTGGGAGATATTTCTGCCGTTACCCAGGGATCTGAACCCTTTGAAGGTCTTGATAATTTGGCCTTTATCTCAGTAAGAATTTTGGACACTATCTTATAGATACTGAAATCTGCATTTACATGGTTCTGAGCCAGGAGTCATACGGTCAGCAGTGGTCTGATGCAGGATGACTGAGGTACTGGCTGCATATGGGCGACCCACAGTGAGGGAAACTCTGAGCTCAATGATGCTGCCAGTAACAGGAGACAGAATGAACAAAAGAGGGCAGGAATCTGTATTTGAAGACTGTGTTTCTGGAAGTTAACATAATTAACAGAAATAGATGAGTTCAGATGAGGAGGTGTTATGAAACAATTTAAAACTAATGACTTTGGTTATTAAAATACTGATTTTTTTTTTTGGAAGAATGGTGGACAATCAACCCTCAAAGTAGCCTTGAGTTTATCAGAAAAATCTTAGTAATTGATTCCAAGACAGAAGGACTTTTACTAAGAAATATTTCGTTATGTAGAATCTTTTTAATAAAATATATCACCTATATTTCCTATTAAATGATAACAGATCCTATTCTAACAATCTTCAAGAATTAGCATTCTGTCTTCCTTTTATAGCCAAAGAAAGATCAAATGCTTTTACCTGTGAGTCACCTATATTACTTTTAATTTTTTAAATATCTTGTTGACAGCTGATTGATTCTCAAGCATATAATGCATCAGATCAGAGTGTTAAACACGATTTTGAGAGCAGTTATATAGTATTCTTTTTTGACATATCAAATAAATTTAATAATAAAATTAATGTTTTTTTATACTGCCTAAAGCAGGCTATCCTGCTGTATTGTATGTGGGTACACATGCATGCTGTCCCCAAAGGAGACATCTGTCTAAGAAAATGCATGCCCAAGAGCTATGAGTGCCCTCAGGGAATTCCATCATCTTCTCCTTTCCATGATAGTATTATTCTCAACATTTAAATTTTGCAGGAATCCATCAAACAATATGCACTGAAAAGCTGCCATGGTCGGAGATCTTGGGAAGGTTCAAGGTTACAAAATCCAAAGAGTCACAGTTGCCCACAGGTTAGTGGAAAATTAAAGATTTTAGGGTCTTCTATAATAAAAAGTATATGCTCTACCTCTAAGACACATTTATTCTTTCTGATATGTATATTACTTTTTACATGTAGAAAAACGTGTGGAGGGTGCTACAGTATTAGAACTGAAAGGGATGTCTCAGAAGTCAACCTAGCTGTAGTTCACTTACACCAGATCCATATTCAACAAATATTTATTGAGAGTCTATTGAGGGTCTATTTCTAAGTACTCTTGCTGCATTTAATTCTCCCCACAAATGTATGATACAAATCGTTTTAATCTTTATTTAATGGATAAAATGGAAAAAAAAAAACTGTTCAGGTCAGCAAAGAAAAATGCCTTGCCCAAGATCACAGACCAAGATTCCTAGACTAGTAATTTTATAGTCACAGGCTAAATGATATTAAATATGTATATATACATATTTATATTATTTATATTAATATTTATATTTATAAATAAAAATAGGTTTCTGCATCCAGCCTCCTAGCTAGGGTCACCTGAGTCAACCCTAAAGCCCCCTACGTGGGGAGAAACTGCAAATGCCTTACCTGCAACGTTTGAGCTTAGCCTGCCGGTGGAATTCCCGAGCCCGGCCACAAGGCCGAGGGAGGGAGAGGATGGGGCTTCACTGGTGCGCCGAGGCCTTTTTTAATCCTTGTGACTCCGCGGCTCCATGCCTCTAGGGACAAGTCACGTTCGTTGGTCGTCCTGTAGTTCAATCCGTACTTGGTGAGGCCGGCGTGAAGGGAGCGTTCTGGGATGTAAGAAGAGCGTTAAAGGACAAATTTGACTCTGGCCTCCAAGGGCTTCTTTAGGGAGACCTTGCCCTTCGCTCATGTCCACCTGGACGTGTGCCCTCAACTTCAGCCTGGTTGTGAACAGCAGTAAGAGTGCGTCTGCGCCGTGTTTTCATGTTCTGTGCTCCCCTATTCCAAACCTTCCGCTGTGACCTTTGTGATCTGAATCCACGGGGAAAAGAATCTCCTCTCTTCCAGGGGACTGTGACCCGCCTGACCCGCTCCACGTGGCCGAGCGCGCGCCGCAGGAAGGAACCCGACGGGGTGACGTCACCGCGGCCTCCAGCCCGACGTCGTGAATGGGGCGGCTCCCGCGCCGGCGCCAGCAGCCGAGCTGGACCACCTCAGACGGTCTTCCCGCTTGGATGTGGACGGCCCGGGCTGGCTAGGCTCAGGGGCTGGGGACCGGAGGAGGCCTGAGGACCTGTTTCCTTCTAGAACCAGGTATGGAGGCGGGGCTCCAGGCAGGTGGCATGGCCCGTACTTTGGGGCAGCAGTGGAGGTGGGAGCCGACTTGCTTGTTTGGACCCTGGAAGGACCAGCAGGGTATGGGGTCTCACCCCAGAGCCCACACAACGAAAGATTTTCCAACCGCCTGTCCCACGGTTCTAGAGCCTCTGTAGTGATTGTGCCGGGTTACAAGCCCGGGAATCCGTGAGACAGCCCATTTCCTCCATTCACTCAGAGGTCTTTAGGTCTTTATTTGGACACCATGCTAAACTCTAATCTTTGATTCCTTTGTGTTTTCAGTGTAATGACATGTTCTGTAATTTTTTTGTTTGTTTCAAATATTTATTTTTGTGGGTTTTTTTTTTCTTCTCTGAAATAGCACTGATTCCAGGCATTCTTCCCTTATTCAGAATGGTTCTAATGGTTACTCTGGCAATTATGCTTGCTGTAGTTTTCAGTGGATGGCCTTTGTGGGGTTAATAAAGATCTTTTAAAGCACCGATTTAGTAACACAGTTTTACCGAGAGTGTTCAGGTGCATCATCGAATGTGTTTTATGTATCTATTTTGCTATGTTAATATTTCTTTTTTTATTCTACAAAACATTTCATTTTTATGTAGCCAGAGTAGTTGTTTTTTTTTCAACCTGGATTTCCCATCTTGCCTAAAAATAAATCTTCAAATTCTAGGTTATAGGCAGATTTTATAATTTTCTTTTGAAATATATTATATTTAAAGACATTTAAATCTGTAATCCTCATGGAATGTATTTGGACATGTGGTGTGGGGCAGTGGATCCAATCACTTTTTTCCTCCAAAAAGATGGCTATTTGTTTTAGTATCACTTATTGATAAACTCTTCTTGACCTACTGATTTGAAATTCCACTTCTATTAAACAATAAATTATTGTATACACCTATAAAAATAAATAAAAATAATTTCACTTGATGCTGTAAAACTTAGGTTTAAAATGTTTTATATATAAATATATATAGTAAATTTCTGTGTATATTCTTGTACATATTGATATGAACAGTATTTGAAATAAAAATTATAGCAATAACTGCACAGTGTTTTAAAGTTTTCAGAGTATTTGCACATGTATTATATTAAGTGTCAATAAAAATAATACTATTAATAATGATTTTTTTATTGTCAAAAATTTTGCTAGGTAATTAGCATATGAAGTTAATCCAGGCAGATTTTATTTTCACATTTTACAGATGAAGAAACTAAGAATGTGAGACCTAAAAGAACTTGCCCAAGATGACAAGGGAAATAAGCAGCAGAACTAGCCAGGGCTCAAATCCAAATTTTCTGGCTCCAAAGCACATGTGCACTGGAATATATGTGTGGGTAGACATTTAACATGTTATGGACTTTGTATTTTGATCACTTTTCTCAGTTACTTGGAAATGTATGAGAAGTTATTATATGCCTGAAAAATAACTTGTACCACTGAAATGTAGAAAATGTTTAAAACCCAACATAGGCCCTAGAAATTTCAGTTTCTGCTGCACAGATGTTAGTCATGAACTCTCTGTTCAGGAGTGGAAACCATAACATTCTGAGTCACGTCAGCTGTCTGCATGTAAAGCCAACCCCAAACCATGTATCACTGCCCCCACCCCTCCACCATGCCACCTCCACAAACAGTTAGAAATGAAATGTGTTTTTGTACATCATTTCTTTGATGACATTAAATCACAAATTATTGCACAAACAAGCAACCGAAAACATAACATGCTATTACTTTAGATTTAGAATACTTCAGTATATAAACATCAGAATATAAGTACTATCTAACGAAGCCATGTTGTATTCACCTTTTACTGGCTAACAAAAACATGAGATGCTCCAATACTGGAAACCATGATTTCGGCTTCATAGTTATTTTCCTACAATTGAATAACTCCCTAACATGGTCAGGTAACTGGTTTGATCATGGCATAATCATTGCAAAATTAAAATGTTGATTAACAAAACATCAGTCATACGAAAAGTCATATGAATCACATTCACAGTCTGCGTTGAGCTGTTTTGACATACAGGTTATTTGAACAAATATTTTAGAGGAACATTCTAAAATCAAGGAAGAAAAAAAATGAAATAACATTTTGATAAATACCTGGCCTGTCCTGGCGTGTACATTAAGCAGGGATAGAGTAGTTGCACAGACTGCTTTCTGTAATCTGGCTATGGTCTGCTTGGAAGTGCATCCATATTTTGATGGCAAATTCAGAGGAAGAGAAGACAGAGTAACTGCAAGCTTGGCTTTTCTTTTCTAATAACCTTTGCTCTGCTCTGGGATGCCTGACATCTATGATGTTGGTAAGGTTTTATATTTTACAGAGTGAGATCTTTTTAAAAATACTGTTATGCAGGCAATTAAGATTAAAGTCAACTTCCTCTTCACACTCCCTAGTAATATGCTTCTGTATCCAAAAGATAAGAACTTGAGAAAGGGCTCACTGGGACAGGCCAATGGGCCCGGAGTCCAGGACTCCGTTTCTGACAGTGATGGCAAAGGGTTTTATAGGGGATTGCATGGCTGCCCTCCATGACGTTAGCCTGAAGAAGGAGAAGATGGGTATTAAGAACACATGATGACCTTTACTCATCTGTTATGTGTCTGACATCTAAGGATTTATCAAAATCATTTGTGAACGTCTACATTTTTTGGCCTCTAATGCCTTTGTTGTGTTAGGCAACCTTGCACCACCAGGAGTCAAATGCCCTTTGTTTCAGTCCAACCTCTTTCACTTACTAGGTGAATGAACTTGGCAAATCTTTTGCTTCTCAGAGCCTCAGTTTTTTGTTTTCTTTTTAATCTGTTAAAAAACAACAACTGTTGTCCTGCCAGGATCATCAAATTTCAAACAGTTATTCTAAAGAAAGGACAAATGAGAAAATTAACCTGAACATGCAAAGATCCCAATGTAGCAGTAAGGTTCTAATTACCTTGCAGAACCCAGAGGTTTGTCCCCAGAGGCTAGCTGCTGACTACTTGGAGGAGATTATCAGCATCTAAACTGTGGAGTTCTCACTAGGCTGTCCCTCTTTCAGATCATTAAAAATGCAAAATAAGAACAGCAGTATTTATTCTTGAAATAGACAGTTGTTAATTTTTTCTCACCCAGGGAAGTACCCATTCATCCTTGCCTTTAGTTTCTAAAATCAGAAATAATTTGTTCAAAAACAATTATTAAGTACTTACTATGTCCACAGGCTGCTCTTGTGATGACAAGTAATTTTATATTGTTTTATACACCTATACATACAGCTATTTTTTTAAAAATAGAACTAAGTTTTCTTCAGTATTTACAAACTGTTTCTTCCCTCATGTATCTATTTACCCCTCAAAAAAATTCCAGTAATTAAGTAAACAATAACTACTCCTTCCAGAAGCCATACTGTTTTTCTACGAAGAGAAAATGAGAATTTTACTGTATAAAAGAAATCTGAGGAAGGGAATGAATCAGTTTGTGACAAAGAAGGAATAAAGAGGTAGAAGCAGCAGCCCCACAAAGAGGAATAGGTGATTTTATCAGTTTCCAAAAGATTCACAGTGATTCATGTCATTAATCAAATTTTCAGAAATTCAAATATATTGAACCAGCCAAGGTGTATTTTACCTTCCTCAAAGCAGTTCCCAATTTGTAATTTTCTATCAGTTATCCACACTTTACCATTTCTGACATGTACTGACCTTTCCATATTAATATGTTCTTTACTAGATTTACAATTTTGCTAATACTGCTGTCAGGAGAGTGTTGTTGTGAGATGGGGATGGGAGAGGTCAGCAGTTTCAGTAACATCCTTTTTAGTAAGATCATGAACTTATAAAGATGGTACAGAGCTGTAGCCAACTCTCCCAGACAATTTAAATGGGGATATATACTAGGAGAGAGTGGAACATTGCAAATAGTGTTATCTCAAAGAACTCAAAGAGCAGATTTAAAGAAAAGAGGTAATTAACAAATTCCTGGAATGATGAAGCCTTTTCTCCTTCAAAAAATAGTTCCTTTTAAAAGAGCAGCTCCAGAAATTCCCTTTTTCATCTTCACCTTTACCAAGACTGTTACTCTTTTACAAGACAAGTACAGTATTTTGCCCCCAAGTGATTTACTCTGTAATTCCGCTTTGCTAATGATCATCACTCTTCACGTTCATTGAAACATTTATGAAGTAAACTTAGGAAGATAACAGGGGATTCCTTTGAAATCTGCACAGTACCTACTATGTTTTAAGTGCCATTCTTTTAAGCTATCCTGTGTGATGAGTCGACACATGATATCTGAGGCAATTAGATTTAAAACATGCTAACTGCTGCTTTTTCTCATGTTGTAATCATTATCCAAGTAGCATTTGGCATCATCATTTTGGTTTGTTCATTCATTTGAAGACCAAGTCACAAGAACAATGTTATTTGTTTTTAATTGTTCTGCCCAGTCTCTAAAATATCTGCAATTGTTTTACATTTGAATCAAATTTATTAACAGACATATGGTTATAACAGAGAAAGAACTCCAGCTGGTGAAGCCCTAAGCTAAGCCCACAATAATTTGATCATTTGCAAATTATTGTCACTTGAATGTTTTCTTAGTACAGCTTAATTATGACTCAACTAAGTCCAGAGTACAATGCACTTCCTGGGAAAAGAAGAAATTGAGAGCTCTCAGTGCAAATAAGGCAAGCTTTGTTATTCATGTAGGTTTGTCCTGCACAACTGAACATCTGCTAATAAATGTGTTTCCAGTCTCAATGATAGTTTTTGCCTTCATCACTCAAACCTGGCATAAAATTTACATCAACTAAGAATTCATGTTATTTACTCATTGCTAACTATTACAATCCCATTAAAATTTTAGCCCATCATACCCTCTGGAAAATTAGAAATGTTTATAAAAATAAATGCACAAATAAGACAGAGAGGAGTTTTGCCTTTTTTTTTCCCGGAAGCTCTTTGACAGGTGGTCACCTTGAAATTATGCTGCAATCATATAGCCGATTTTTAAAAAATGATCTTGATACAGAAGGTAATCAAGAGCTCTTGGGAGCCACCTCTGCATTTTCCAAGCAATCTTTTCTGCAGTTTAAATATGTTCATACAAATCCTAAATGACATATAAAGCAATTTTTGCCTTCAAACTATGTAGATTAGTCATAGCATTGTAATTAAATGTCACAGAATGGCAAATAATTATCTTACTTAAATGGTTAATATAGGAAAAGAACAGTAACTATCAGTCTGAATATGTACACATGGTGCTTGTGGCTTTATTGATATAATTAAACTTAAAAACATTTTATTTATGTGGCCCTACCTGCCACTGACAAATCAAGTTTGAGAATTAGTATTTGACTAGAGGGCGCAAAGTCCAATGATTTTAGCTCCACTTCAACCCACCCCACTTAGAAGAGTATTCAAATATTTAAACCCTCATAGTCTCTACTTGCCAGAAAAAATATCAGGGTCAACTCTTTCCATGTGAGGGACTTAGGAAATTTATGATAGTAACAGCCTCCTTGCCATGGCCTGTCTTTCTCTTCCAACTGTTTCCTACTGCCTTGGCAGATTTTTGGAATTTACTCTGCTAATGCAGGACATGTCCTGTTCACCTCTTCCAAGGGATAAGGGCTAAACTAAGCTCACAGCTCACTCCTTGGGGGGGGAAGCACAGTTCCTATCTTTCAGAATGTTTCTTAATTCTGTAAATCTTCTGAAAAATCCAGTAGTTGTAATGCATCATGTGGTACCACATTTTCAAATCCATCTCTTAGCATCCTTTCCCCCTTCGTTAAGACAGAAGACCATTATCATCCAACTGTCCTGCTCAGGGTGGTTGCTTTACTCCCCAAGAGCATACACTTCTAGGAAGAAATAAGGAATTTGAGAGCAAGTCCCTAAAGTCTTGCTCATCTCTGTTTCTTCTCTGACAGGGACAGGGCCTAAGGCCTTTCTGCAAACTTGATGCTCAGATCATGCCAGAGGCATCCAATGTAAGTGCAGGGCAGGTATGTCAATTAGACAATAGGACCCTGGTGAAGAGGATATGATACAAATGGCCCATATCAGTCCACCCTTCTGACCTCAGTGCTACTGTATTCATTGGGGCAAAGATCAGCAATTAAAAACCAAAAGAACACAAACAAAAATACTGCTCAGTATTACCAAAAAAAACCACAAAAAACCGCACACTGTCTTTTGCCTGAGTCATTCCTGTTGAAGAGTTTCTGTCATCCCATAGGGGAGGAAAGATTGGAAGTTAAAACCTGAACCATCGTCTTAACAAACATCTATAGGCTAGACTCCTGCGTGTCAGAGTAAAACAATGTGGGTTTTTTCTGTTGTTGTTGTTACTTTTATTTTTTGTTTTTTTTCTCTCAACAACTGTCTGGAACATATTTAGTGAGAAAAGTTTCTTACCTGCCCGTGGATGAAAACTTCCATGTACTAAACTTTTTTGATCAATCTTAGGCAACTAAAAGTTCTATGGTTTAATCACAATTCAGTTTCAATACAGTTATTGAAAATATCTAGTCTGAAAGTCAACAGAAAATCAACAGAAGTTAAGTCTTCTCTGATGTACCCTCCCTGGGCCTGTATCCAGCAGCAGGTCAGGGAAGAGGGCTATGATTCTCCTCTCTTTTCCTGCCTTATGCTTCAGACCTCTCCTCATCTCACCCATCAGGGTTTCTGATCACATTTGATCAGGACAGATGGGAAGGGAGGAAAGGTAAAGCAGAAAAAACCTTGCTTAATGGGCATTTTGCTAAATTGACTTTGTACTCCCCAGACTCATCATGGATTTAAATTTTACTGTGTATTTGGTGGGGTTTTTCAGAGATCTCTTACTGAAGTCCCTTTAGTCCAGTTAAGGCAAGCTTCTCAGTTTGGTCTATTAGAAATTGTATATAATTTTCTCCTTTGCTAAAGTTTCCTTGTTCCTATGTGCAGCCCTTCCAGACAGGACTCAGAAAACCCCATGCTGCCTCTGCCTCTCTCCCTCTATGTGTCTCTCTGTCTCTCTGTCTCTCTTTCACTCTGTGTGTGTGTGTCTGTCTGTCTGTCTGGGTGGCTGAGTGGCATGGCCCATATTGTACACAGAAAGCACACACGCACTGTTACTTCCAACAAACTTGGAGCCTGCAGGTCAAGATTTGCACAGCACAACCTTCACTATCACTCCCACCACCAGGGCCGGTAACCAGATCATGTCTCCCAAGAGGGAGACAAGCACTGATCCACTAGGACAGCCACATTTTAGGAGATACATATGAAGTTCCCCTAGGAATCCTGGTGAAGTCTTCTCACTAGACTTGAGTGAGTGGATGTCACAGCACAGCTCTTGCTAAATGAATCCTCCTCACATCTTTGATACTACTCTCCCAAATCCCAATCCTTTTATACCCTTGTTATAGATATCTTGTTCTGCTTCAGGGCCCCCAAGATCATCTTCGTGTTGTCTGATTCACTTGAAGGACTTTTAGGACTCTGAAATGGTGTTACAATCATGGTTACAGTTAATTACAGTAAAATGATGCAGATTGTGTATAAAAATGTCTCCTGTCATATCAGTAAACAAAGGATGTTGAGGCCATCAAGCCACCAGCCACTGCAGCTACCTCCAGCTATGTACCCTGAGGGGATTCAGGATAGAGAAAAACAGGATACTGGCCTTAGATAGTTATATCAAAGGAATGATTTCATTGAGTCCAGACTCTTGCATCTTCCCATATACAGAAAAGCACTATATTCATTAACTTAAGATGTCTGGTTTTCTTCAATTAACAGTAATCTTTTGATATTCCCACTACCTGGTTTTTGCAAAAACTTCTATATATCCTGGCTCCTCCCCTACCTCTTCAAAGCAGTCTCTCAGAGTGATCTGAGAGCTGTCTCCCAGGCTTAAGTCCTCGGTATGTCCACTGAATGAAACATAATTCTCAACTTTTAGGTTGTGCATTTTTTTTCAATTGACAAGATCCATCTCAGCAACGTGAAAAGGCACATAGACAAAGTCCAGGAAAAACCAGATATAAATGTGCAGAATTTAAGCAACCCAAGCCTTCTGAGTTAACCTTAACCCTTTAGTTCAAAGTTCCCATTAAGATTGGAAATTAATTTGGGCTGCTGACTCCTTCCTCAAGATTAAACCTGAGGAAACTATGGAAACCAGAGAGAATCATAGATTATAATAACGAACAACAAATTTTTGTAAAAAAAAAAAAAAAATCCCTAAGGAACCTGAATTCCACCATAAAGTTACCATAAACTGGTAGAAACATAGAGAATTGAGAGGTTGGTGGAAGAAGAGGACTCAAAGTCAAAGCCATAGGTGGCCAGAAGAAGCAGGGAGAATATAGGTCAGAAGAAATATTTCTATTTAGCCCTTTCCTCTCCCCACACTCTAAACGTAGTTGACCCTTCATTCTTGAGACCAGGAGGAATGGCCCAAGGTCAGCCTCAGAAGGATGAAATCTAGTAGCACCAGAGCCCTGCTGATGTGGGGACTTAAGGAAAACAGGTGAAGATTAAATAGCCTCCCTCTGAGTCTATCAAGAAAATGAAGACTGAGAATTGACTCCTGAATTTAGCAACAAGAAAGTCACAAGTGACCTTCTCAAGAGCAGTTGTTTTGGGGGAATGTGGAAGTAGAGCTAAATATGGAGGAAGAGAGGCAACTAAAATGATTAAATTCTATTTAAGAAAGAAGAGAGGGAGAATTCAAGACAAATGTTTTTCAAAAGCCCTTCCCCTGTGACTCTAAGAGAAGGAAGAAATCAAACACTAGGTAGAAAGAAAAATGGAAATATCTATTAGCAGAGAAGAGGGAGACTGATGAAGGAAATAAGGGCGAATCACTGCAGCGATGTCCCTGAGTAGACAAGGGGAATGTGTCCTGGTGCCCAAGTGGAGGGGTTGACTTTCACTAGAAGTAAAGACAGTTCGTTCATAGTTGGTTAATTTGGATTCCCTAAAGACGGAGACAGAGACAAGAATTTCATGCAAGTAGTTTAGTTGTTAGGGAATCCTAGAAAGCAGAAGTGAGGAATTAAGAACAGTGAAACAAGGAAGGTTAAAATAAGTAAGTAAATTTTAAAAAATATTATGTTTTTAAGCCATTTTCCAGTCTAGGAAACTGGAGCCCAGTCTCTCTAAGGGACCCTCTGAAGATCTATGGAAAATGGATATCAGATCTGATCCATTGAAGGACAAGGAAGCTGGGACAACCTACACCCTGTTGGTTGAGGGTTAGTCCTTTAAGAATTATCTCCTCTGCACAACCCATACTGCAGGGAGAGGGGCTAGAAATTTAAAGTTGAAGAAGGAAGACAAATGAAGGATAGTTCAAAAGTAGTATGATTGGACACAATTGTTATAAGGAGTTGGAAACATAGGTCATAGTTACGAGAGTGGGATGCTTGAAATTTAAGATTATGGACACGTCACCATTGCTAGTAAGTGAAAAGGACTAGTGGAGCCATCCATCCATGGAATTGGATGGCTAAAGTGACAGGAGACAAGATCACTGAAGTAGAGGTCAAACTGAGAAGTCAATGTATGGAAAGATGACCCACTTGAAGGATATAAGCTTGAAAAATTAACACAAGAGGTCATGTTGGAGAGACTGACAGTGAGCCTAGAGCTAAAACCTTCAAATAAATGAATGGAGCAGCCTAGGAGTTGGTAGATACCTTCAACAAGAAAGAGTAGTATGCATTGATGTACCCAAGGGTGTAAATATTATTTAGAATTGCAGGAGCATGGTGGTAATAAAAAACATACTGGCATTCTTTGTTTGTTTTATTATAGCTTTTCAATTCTCTGCAGACAGTGAACACTTTAATTACCTGGACCTGGAGAAGACTGCACCCTCACTCATTTTTAGACATCTCAAAGTGTGCAGTATATATTGAGGATATGTGATCTCTAAAACTTTAGTGATATTGGGGGTAGGGGGATTTTCTAGAAGCAGCAATAAGGACTGAGAAGTACCCCTATATCCCGTCTAGGTACAGCAGTGTAAGGAGTGTGAGAGAAATCATTTGAGAGAGGGAGTATTCCAGGGGCCAGCCAGGAAGAAGAGCTGAAGTACTCATTACTGACTGTGCCTTCCAGAGAGAGCAGTGGGTTATTTAAGGGTCTGAGATTGTGGAGAAGGTATTGGGAGGACCTGAGAGGGTTGAGTAGGGGCCAAGCAGGTATTAGAACAAGAATGTGAAGGGAATGTTCAGAGAAGTAGTTGGAGATTTTGCTAATTACTGACTGACTTTCAGAAGGTACAGTGGGATTGTTTTAGGAGCTGGAAAGGGTGAAAATGGTATTAGTAAAGTAGCTGCCAAGAGTCACCTTGGAATTAAAGTCAGGGAGATGTGGAACCATCTAAAACCATTAACATTAAAGAAATCTAAAGCCACTAATGAAATAGAATCAGTAGCTTGAAATCTACTCACAAAACAATAGTAATAAATCAGATCCAGGTTTTATAGGTGAGTTCTACCAGTCTTTGAAAGATCAAAAGTTCGCTGATTGATAAGTGCCATTCCAGAGAGCTGAAAAAGAAGGAAGTTCCCCGCAAAGTCTATGTGAATTCCATACTAGAAAGAAAAATATAGGCAAATCTCATTTCCCAAACTGGCTAAAAAAAAAATCCTGTAATAAAATTAGTAAACTATATCTATCAATTATTTTTAAAATTAAAAGACAGCAGAATGCATCAAAGAAATGCAAGAAAGGTTAATGACATGCAACTAATCATTTAAACTCCACGTTAATAAAGGAGAAAAATAAAAAGCTTATAGTCATCTCTGTAGATTCCTAACATTTTGATAAAATTCAACACTCTTTTATGCTTAAAAACTAGCAAACTAGGAATAGAGTGGAATTTCTTTAATCTGAAAAAGGTTATCAAAAGCCTACAGCAATTTTTATTCTTAATGATACATCATTACGTGCATAATAAGCACAATTCTTTGGATACAATCACCAAGTGATTTAATTTTGTTTTACAATCATCTCTTGGCCTTTACTCTTTCAGCTGAGTATTAGACTCTGTATTTTGAGTTTAGATTTTTTTTATTCACATTAGACATTTTAAATGAAACTGCATTGGTTATATAGATTTGTTTGAGAATTATGTTTGAAATATTGATTCTGCCTAAACATGAATAGAAACTATCTCCTCTTTTTCTAGATCTTCTGTTAAGTCCTATAATGTTATATTTCAGAGTTTTTAAACATTTATTAGATTTATTCTTTTATATTTAATTGTTTTGGTTCTAGTATAAATGGCATATTAAAATTCCATCATTGATTTACTGTTTCTGGGTATAGAAAAACTATTGATTTTTTTGTATACCAATTTGTTTCCAGCAAAGCTTCTAAACTTCATTAATTCAAGTGATTGTCTATAGATTTTCTTAGATTCTCTGTTTATACAACCGTAACTTCTGTATATAAGGAAGGTTTTATTTCTTCCTTCCCAATCCATTCAGCTGTCACTTCTTGTCCTGATCTTACTGTATCCATCTGGTAAATGTGGAATAGAAGCAGTGATAAAGGTCCTCTTTATTGTTCTTGTTTGTCATGGACATTTGCCATTCTTTTGGTCAACTAGCACCCTTCCTATTAGAAATCTTAGTGGGAGACAAAGACCACCTTTAAAAGTGTTATAAATATTGTTTTTCCAACCCTCTGCACTAGAGCAAGTCCACACGACCTAGGTTCCGCAATCAGATGCACTCTGTAATTAATTTAATTAGTCACCTAATTACAAGCATCAGTAGGGGCAGCAGAGAACTCTTTCTGTGGCTATGGTCATGGTAAGAGCAGCTGCAAAATCGAGTTTGTAGTTGTAGGGGAGCAAAAGTTGCCACCCTAAACTGTCTCTTTGGCATATGGATTATCTTGAGCTGAAAAGAATCAAGGCCCAAGAGACTCAGGAAAAAAAAATTGACCTCATTGCAACTGCCTAAAAGAATTTGAATGGAGGTCCTTTTCCTGGAATAGAGCTGTCAGCAGAGATAGCTGCAAAGAATATGGGCTAGGTGTAGTGGTGGGGAAACTGTGAACTCCCCAGCCCTCTCCCCATTGGTAACCACTAATTTGTTCTCTGTTTCTGTAGGTATGTCTCTGTTTTGTTTTGTTCCTTTTATACTTTACATTCCACATATAAGTGAAAACATAACAGTATTTGTCTTTTTCTGTCTAACTTATTTCACTAAGCATAATACCCTCCAGATCCATGCATGTTGTTTAAAATGGCAAATACTCATTCTTTTGATGGCTGAGTAATATTCCATTGTGTGTGTGTGTGTGTGTGTGTGTGTGTGTGTGTGTGTGTATGCAGTTTATTCATTTCTGTATCCCTTCATCTGTTGATGAAACTTAGATTGCTTTCATATCTTGGCTATTGTAAATAATGCCCTTGTGAACATTGTGGTAAACATATCTCTTCAAATTAGAGTTTTCATTATATTTAGCTATGTACCCAGCAGTGAAATTGTTGGATATGTGGTATTTCTATTTTCAATTTTTTGAGAAACCTTCAAAATGTTTTCCACAGTGGCTGCATCAGTTTACGTTCTCACCAACAGTGTACCCTTTTCTCCACATCCTTGCCAACATTTGTTATTTGTAGACTTTTTGATGGTGGTCTTCTTGCAGATGTGAGGTAGTATCTCATTGTGGTTTTGATTTGCATTTCTCTGATGATTAACAATGTGGAGCATCTTTCCATATGCCTGTTAGTCATCTGTGTATTTTCTTTAGAAAAATGTTTATCCAGGTATTCTACCAATTTTTAATCAGGTTATTTTTATAATACAGAATTATATGAGCTATTTATATATTTTGGATATTAACCCCTTGTCAGTCATAACATTTGCAAATAATTTCTCCCATTCAGTAGGTTGTCTTTTTGTTATATGGATGATTTCCTTTGCTGTGCAAAAGTTTTTAGATTTAAGTAAGTCCCATTTGTTTATTTTTGCTTTTGTTTCCTTTGCCTGAGGAGAAACATCAAAAATATTGCTATGACTTAGCAAAAATTGTTCTGCTTTTATGTTTTTCTTCTAGGAGTTTTATGGTTTCCAGTCTAACACTTAGGTCTTTAATTCATTTTGTGTTTATTTTTGCATATGGTGTGGGAAAATGTTTTGATTTCATATTTTAACATGTAGCTGTCCAGTTTTCCCAGAACCACTTAGTGAAGAGACTCTTTCCCCCATTGTATATTCTTGCCTCCTTTGTCTTATGTAATTGATCATAAGCGCATGGCTTTATTTCTGGGCTCTCTATTGCATTCTGTTGATCTCTGTTTTTATATAGTAACCATGTTGTTTTGATTACCGTAGCATTGTTTTAACATAGTCTTAGGCCAGGGAGCATGGCATCTGCAGCTTTGTTCTATTTTCTCAAGATTGCTTTAGCTACTTGGGGTCTTTTTCACTTTAAAAAAGACCCTTTAACTTTACTTGTAAGTTTGGTTTAGTAGTGATGAATTCTTTTAGGTTTTGCTTCTCTGGGAAACTCTATCTCTCCTTCAGATCTGAATGAAACCTTTCTAGGTAGAGTATCCTAGGTTGTAGGTGTACCTTTCTGCATTTTAAATATATCATGCCGCTCCCTTTCAGCCTACAAAGTCTGCAGAAAAATCAGCTGATAGCCTCATGGGGGTTCCCTCATATGTAACTCTTTGTTTGTCTCCTGCTGCCTTTAAAATTCTCTTTTTACATTTAACTTTTCCCATTTTAATTATTATATGTCTTGGTGTGGGTCTCTTTGGATTCATCTTGCCTAGGACTCTGTTCTTCCTGGACCTGGATAACTGTTTCCTGCTTCAGGTTAGGGAAATCTTCAGCCGTAATTTCATCAAATACATTTTCTACCTCTTTCTCTCTCTCTTCTCCTTCTGGAATCCCTGTAACATGAGTGTTACTGGGCTTGATGTGTCAGAAGTCCCTTAAACTATCCTCACTTGATTTCACTTTTTTTTTTCTTTTTGCTGCTTTGATTGGGTGGTATCCAGTGTTCTGTCTTCTAGTTTGCTTATATGTTCTGCATCACCAAATATTGTTAATTCCTTCTAGCACATTTTTCATTTCAGTTACTGTATTCTTCAGCTTTGATAGTTCTTTTTATATTTTCCAGTTCTTTGTTGGAGTTCTGTGTTCCTTTATTCTTTTCCTGAATTCAGTGAGCATTTTTATTACTGTTGCTTTTAGTTCTTTATCTGGCAAATTATTTATCTCAGTAAATCCCCCTACCCCCCCCCCAACTTGGGGGATTATATTATTCTTTCATCTGAAACATTTTCCTCTGTCTTCTTATTTTGTTTTACTTTCTCTATTTCTCTCAATGAAGTTAGGCAAAACAGCTACCTACGCTGGTCCTGAAATCATGTTCTTGTGTGGGAGTGTCTCTATGCAGTCTGTGCTCAGTGGCTTTGGTGGGAAAGCAGGATCTGAAGTGAGCAAGGGTCACATCTTCCCTCAGGGCATGCTGGCAGCTGCTTTCTTGGTGGACGGTAGGGCTGGAGTGGGGGCTAGAGCCAGTGCCAGGTGTGAGCTGGGGCTTCTCCTGGGCTCAGTGGTAATTGCTGTCCTATCAGAGGGTGAGACTGGGTCCCCAGGGGCTGGAGCAGGTGCCCTGCAGGAGGTGATCTTCTCCCTGGTATGTGTGATGGCAGAAGGCATGGCTAGGACCTGAGATGTTGCAGCTGCGTTTTTGAGTTGGCTTCTGGTCTCTGCCTTAGTCCAAGGCTGGGTTGGGGATCTAGAGGTTGGAGTTGCACTTCTGAGTTGCCTCCAGGTCTCTACCATGGCTAGAAGCAGGGCCAGGACCCAGCTATCTCAGATCTTTCCCTGATGCCTGCTTGTGCGCTGGCAATGGTGGACTCCAACCCAGTGGGGAGCAGTACCAGAACAGGAGACGCTGGAGAAAAGCCCCATGCAGGCCGGGGTGACACACTGGGGCAGTCTCGACAAACTGGTCAGAGCACAGGCAGTTCTCAGTCTGCTGCCTCTGCACTGGGTCTGGGAGCAATCAAGTCTATGTAGTTCCTCTTCAAGAGTGGAGTCTCAGTTTCTTATAGTGAGTCCCACTGGTTTCCAAACAAGAGGGCTCACTTCTTGGTGTTGGACCCCAGTTCTGGGGTGCCTAATATGGGGCTCACTCCCTCTCTCCTTAGAGAAGATCTCCAAGCCTGTGATATCCCCTTTCTCTTCTTGGTCACCTGCTAAGGGGTTTGGGTCCTGACTAGATCACTTCTCTTCAACTTGCTATCAAAGTCCATTTGGGTTTTTTCTTTATAGCCTTGGTTATAGAAGAGCTATTCTGCTGGTCTTCAGGTTGTTCAGAGTTTCTCTATATGTGGTTGTAGTTTTGATGTGTTTGTGGACATAGGTGAGTTCAGGGTCTTCTACTCTGCTGTCTTGATCCCACCACCCAAACTATATTTCTTTTGTATGATGCTACAAAATTCAAAGATATTTATTTTTTCTTTCTCAGAAAAAGTAGCTGCTAGGAGAATAAAAATGCCAGGCAGATTTCTTTTGAAGTTTTATGGAGTTGGAGAAACCAAAATTTGAATTCAAGACCTATCAAAATGGAATGACCATAATAAATATTCCAAAGTTTCAGTTGAGACTTCTCAAATGGGCAGATGAAGGTGATATGCTCATATTTTGTTTGCTTTCTAGAAGAAGACTGAACTGTCTCTGAAGGAATATAGTATCATCCAGAGCCTCTACAGTGTTTCATGCTCACTGTCCAGCAATCACTAAAGTGCCTGGAAGTTATACCCAGCTTCCCCCAAGGAAGATCATAGCCAACACCTGATTGCTATAAGAAGAATAGAATTCCTGCAAAATCTCCAGTCTCTTGCTTCCAGGTATGTGTGAGGGGATTGATACACTCTGGTTTTTGTTGTTGTTGTTGTTGTTGTTGTTGTTGTTGTTGTTGTTGTTGTTTTTACATTCCAGAATTTTCCATATGATCAGGCTCATGCTGGATTTCACTTGAAGACCATCCTCACTTAGCTGCTTCCATTCCCTGTCCTATTTCCTCATTCTCTAAAGGATGCTCCCTGTAAACTGTTTGTATGGACTGCAGCATAACTCATCTTACTGTGCTTCACTTTACTGCACTTCACAAATAGCGTGCTTTTCCCAAATTGAAGGTTTGTGACAACCCTGCATTAAGCTCTTCTCCCGGCACCATTTTCCCCACAGCATTTGCTCACTTTGTGTCTCTGTGTTACTTTTTAATAAGTCTCACAATATTTTAAACTATTATTATTATTATTATTATTATTATTATTATTAATTATTATTATTATTATATTTGCTACAGTGATCTGTAATCAGTGATCATTGATGTCTCTATTGCAAAAAGATTATGACTCACTGAAAACTCAGATGATAGTTAACTTTTTTTTTACCAATAAAGTATTTCTTAATTACAGTATTTACATTTTTTTAGATATAATGCTATTGCACACTTGATAGATTATAGTATAAGCAAACATAACTTTTACATGCACTAAGAAACCAGGAAATTCATGTGACTTACTTCGTTGCAGTGGTCTGGAGCAGAACTCACAATACCTCCAAGGTATGCCTATAACCAGCCTCAAAATCTAATTCTAGGGTATCCTACTGAAGATACTGGCAAAACTGATTAAAGAAAGATAGAGATGGCACAAGTTAACAACATTGTAAATGAAAAAAAAAGGGATATTACTCAATTCCAGCAGCCATTATCAAGATAGCAAGAGAATACTGTGAATAAATATTTCTTAATATGCTTGAAAATTTAGATGAAATTTACATGTTCTTTTAAAAGTTACTAAGAAAATAGGCATAAGAAGAATAGAAAACATGAATAATCCTATGTCTATAAATAAATAAAATTTTTAAATTTAAAACTCGAAAGCTTTCTCACAAAATAGGCCTCATGGTTATATGGCTTTACAGGGGAACTTATTCAAACATTCAAGGAAGGATACTAATCTTAGAAAAACAATACCAGAATATAGGAAGGTAGAAATATGATCTTAATGATAAAACCTGGTAAGGACATAATAAGAAAGTATAGTGAAAGTCCAATAACTTTTATGAACATAAATGCAAAGCCCTAAAGAAAATAATAACAAATTGGAACCAGAGATATGTAAAACTTAAAATACAGCCCTAGGAAAATTGATTCATTCAGGAATTTAAGGTTACTTTATTACTTATAAATAAATCAGTGTAATTCACTACAATAACCAAGTAAAGGTAAAAATCATATAATTATCTCAAAGGTAAACAAAAAGAAAGAATATTTATTCATTATAAAATTATTAAGAAACTAAAGATAGAATGTTTCCCCATCTAGTAAAAGGAAACTACTAAAAATTATGTATATCTATACATATGTATATAGCAAGCATCACACAACGGTGAAATAGTGAAAGGTTTCCCTATGCTATTATGAATTATGACAAGAATGAATACTCACTCTCACTTCTGTTCAAGCTTGTGCTGGCCATCATGCCATATTCCTGTTGGAGATGAACCGTAGCACCAGAGCCCATTCTTCCTGGTCAGCCATGATACAAAGATGTCACCATCCCTAGCTGTTTGTCACCATGCAATTAGTGTTGATTGGAAACTTTGCCGGGAATGGGCAGAACTGATTGGTTGTCTTTTCCTGGTAACTATTTCTAATCAGTATATTAAAAGTACCTAGGAGTAAATCTAATGTAATCTGTGTAATATTTCTTTGCACAAAAAGGAAAATAATGATAGAGATTGAGGAAGACCTAAATAAATGTCTGTACCATGTTCATAGTTTAAAAGATTTAATATTTAAAACTGCTAATAGCTTTAATTAAAAAAGAAATACTTCCAGACATCAAGAATTATAAGACTATACAAATTAAAATAGTATTGAATTCACATAAGAGTAGATAAATTGACCAGTTCTAAATGCAGAAATAAGCCCACATATACGCAGTTGCCTGAGGGAAGGAATAATCTTTTCAATAAATAGTTCTGGAACAATAGAATATCTACATAGATATTAAATGAATAACTATATATTATATTGACTTTTTAATTTATTCCTCTTTCTGTTGTTTTATCTCAGGGTCTGTTTTTATCAATTGTTTTTATCCTGTTTGTGGATCAAATATCTTTTCTTCTTCATTTGTGTAGTAATTTTTTGTTGTATTCTGGACACTGTGAATACTATATTGTTGAGAGTCTGGATTAAATTGTCTTCCTTTAGAGGGTGCTTTGTTTCGACATGCAGTTAATTGTTTGGTGACTTGGTTTTGTAGAAGTTTAATTTTAGGCTTTGGTAGGCTAAATCTACATCAGGCTTTCTCAGCCTTGGCAGTATTG
Source organism: Camelus dromedarius (assembly GCF_036321535.1). NCBI lineage: Eukaryota > Metazoa > Chordata > Mammalia > Artiodactyla > Camelidae > Camelus > Camelus dromedarius. Next base: position 72,736,683 of record NC_087447.1, read on the forward strand.
TCATAATGGACCAAATAATTCTTTGTTGTGTGGAACTGTCCTGTGTATTGTAGGATGTTTAGCAGTCTCCCACTTCATACCAGCAGTACATGTCCTACAATTGTGACAATCAAAAATGTCTCTGTGCATTGCCAGATGTCTCCTGAGGGGCAAAACTCTCCTAGTTGAGAACTGCTGTTCTAGAAAAGCCATTACTCTGAGGCCATAGTAGCCCTATTTCTAAAACATGGACTTTCTGGAGAATCTTTTTAATGTCTTGCATGGTCAATGCTCCTCTATTCTGCTTAGTTGCAACTCCAACTCCTCACAGCCTTTCCCTACCCTTCTAAGAGTTGTTCTTTGCAAAACCTCTTAGAATTTCATTCCGTGTATGTTTGGTCTAGCGTTTAGCCAAAAGCTCAAGATGTTTCTCCTCTGAACAACTGTCTTCACTCTGGTACATTTCAGCCTTTTCAGCATGATCACTGCTGTCTGGGCTCAGCTTCTTTGTGTCACAGTTTGAAAGTGCCCCTCACAGAGTCCATCTTGTATATTTCTTACTTTCAAGGATCAGAGCTCTGAGTCATCTATTGTCTGATATCTAAACACTGACACTTCTTCTATTTTGTCCACTTTTAGGGTTTATTACAGCAATATAAATCCTATATTTGATATTTCATCATGACTAGAACAGAAGTCTCTGATTATCTGTATAGAAAAAAACTGATGCTACTTCATAGCAGTCATAAAAATCAATTAGTAGTGGGTTACAAACTTAAATGTAAAAACTAAAATAATAAGACTTCTAGAGGAAACCTGGGAGTGGGCAAAGATCAATATATGTCAACCAAAGAATATACAAGAACTTTGGCATTGTTAGTAATATTTCCAAACTGTAAGCATCCCAAATTTTGATTAACAATAAATTAATTTGGTTTATTCACCCAAAAAATACTACATAGTGATGAAAAACCATAGTTTATATATTTAAAAATATACATAAATTTTACAAGAGAATATATACATATATGCTAAGTGTTCCATTTATTTAAAGTTGAAAAACAGGCAAAAGTATGTGTGCAGTAATAAAAATAAGTATTGCGATGAGGTATTTTCCATTTGAAAAGAGATAAATACTAGAAGAGAGTATAAGGAATGCTTCTGGAATGCTCCTAATGTTTTATAACTTGATTTGGACAGTGAGTACACAAATACATTACCTTTGTAAAACTCACCAATATCTCCAAATACAGTTTATGCACTTTTACTATATATCTCATGCTTCAATAGTAACAAACGTAAAAAACAAATAAGGAAACAAGACAAAGAGCCACTCTTGGACAGATCTCTTCTTAACAAGTCCTGGCCACCATCTCATTCAGTAGCATCCCAGCTCCAATTTTAATTTTGACACTTAGATATGTCCTTTCATTTCTTACTAGATAATTCACAAATTATATGTACTTTATATTATCCAGGATTTAAAAAAATATTTATTAATGGAATGGTTCATTCTTGCCTGACAGTCCATTATTTCTAGAACAGAAGCTGCTTGTTTGAATATAAATTGATTTAATCGGTCTCAAGTATAGTTTGACAGTTGCATCAAAAACCTGAAAAAGGTTCATCTCATTCATTTTGTACATCTCCTTTCAGAATCCCACTTTTAGGAATTTTACATTGAGAAGTTATTTGATTATGTGTCTGGGTATGCACATTATCAAAACAAAACAAGTGACAGCTACTTTATCAAGACAACAACAAATCCTGAAAACAGCCTAAGTATCCAACAATAGAATGTCAGTTACACAAATTGTAATATATTCTTAAAGCCAACGACTAGACTGACATTAAAGTGATGATGTTGAGCTACATTTAGTGACATGATTTTTCATGATACATTGTTGTTAGGAAAGAGAGCATAGAGCACCATGTATTATATTAGTCCCACTTCATTTAAAAAGATAGAGATAAATATTAATGAAAGATATGCACAAAAATGCTGACAGTAGTACTTCTGGGCTGTATGCATTTGAGAAATTTTCTTGGTTTTTTATTTTGCATATTTTTGCTGTATAATATTTATACAGTAAATAGACCCAAATAATTTTATAACTGAGAGCTAAGTGCTAACATGTTGATTTATTTTTAAAGGACAAATATTTTAAATATAAATATATTATGAGGAAGAATACTATAATATGATTGTATAGCCCCAAATCCTAAAGAGCCATATGTAATATCTTAAGTGTCATGCTCATCAAATTCTGTAAGTTTGGCTTCTGCCCTCTCATGACAAAGAAAGATGTGAAAGAACACAAACTGCTTCATAGTCCACTGAATTATGTTAATATGAGAAGTTTATATCTTATGAATTTTATTGTTTCCAACTTAAACACAACATTTCACTATGATTCCATACTGTGTGTTTCCATTGTTTTTAAGTTTTTCCACTGTTTTGGAAATCTATACGTTAAGAATTAACTAACAGCTTAGAAGTTCTGTGATTTTATTTCAACAAAGCCATGAGGTGTTCAAGAATAATTGGCTAAGAAAGGTAAAAGCTAATGAACACCAAAAAAGAGTTTTTTTTTTTTAAATCATCAGACTTAGGAGAAATTTATGAGCCTGGATATCTAGCAATTTTATTAAAGTATCTCTCAAGTAGAAGTGTTACGAGGTCAGAGTGAGACAAAGGGTAATCTTCTATATATTATCTAAGTCCACTTATCTATGCACAGTTATGGCTCCATGTGGCATTTTTTTAGTGAATGCAAAATAAAGATTTTAAAAAATTTCTAAATTACCTTCATCTTCCTGAAACATAGAGAATAGTGGGTGCTTTAAGTCCAATGCATGCAGCTCCCTCTTCATCATTGCTGGCTTTTCTGAGATAGATCTTTGCATCCTTTCAGAATGATATATAAAGCCTGGTCTAGAGGCTACTCTTTACGTAACAGAACTAGGAGATATTTAAAGTATCTTCCACCCCTGAGAGTCTAATCTTTGGAAAAGCAGGAGACGTACTTCCCTGATGTGCAGGCATCCCTTTTGGCCTACAGTGCCAGTGTGGTGTCATGTTCCATCTCCCGTGAGAAGGGTGCACTGCTTTTCCCAGTTGGTCCAGGTGTTGCTCTACATGTGTGCTCTCCTGTATCACTGGCAGAGCACCACCCATGGAGGAGAGCTCACTGACAGCTTGCTAACCTGGGTTCCTTATGGAAATCTTAGGCTGGCAATAGTTTCCCTGAACTATAAGATCCAACAGGCTTTACCATAAGCTCACAGGTGGCTCCAGAACCTGTGGCTCCATGTATTTTTAAATACATGAATTTGATTAATATGCACCAAAGTCACCATCTGTATACAACAACTTCCATATGCTTAATTTTTGATGCTGCTTAAAATCTTTGTGAGTCAATATGTTGTGGACTTGTCCAAACCTACATCATTTCCAATATCTGAGTCTTATGTTGTCTTCTTAAACAGAGCTGTGAAGAAAGAAATGAAATAAGATTGGACTGACAACATATCCAATAACCTCAGCTCATTATTTTCTGCAGCACTGTGATGACTATTCAGATAAAATTAGAAGATCTGGCAGCCCCTGCAAATGCTAGTGTAAGGCTAATGGCAGGCCAAATATTCTATGAACCTAAGACAGTGCTCTCCGTCAGTAACTGAAACACAAACATTGATTAGGAAATATCCTTTGAAAAGTTATCAAATAAGTGAGAATAATAAAAGTAGAATTTTAGTCAAGAAATCAAGAAAGTAGTATTTTCCTTGTACCAAACCTAGATGAAAATGCTCAATGTCCCAAGAAAGCAGTCAAGATCACCTGTTCAGTCAGACTTTGTTCAACCTCCAACCAGAATTTTAACTTAATGCACAGATAAAACTAGGAAAATCATAAATAAATACAGTTAGTTTAATCTTTCTTTTGAAAGCAAGGAAATGGAGGAATTTGCCATTAAATTATTTTCCTAACTACTCCAACTGCATTGGAGTTTAGTTTTACAAAACACATTTTAAGTTTATAGATTTCTTAATAGCTTCTCTTTTGGGGGTCATTTTTTCATTTAATAACAATTACTGCTGTACACACGTAGCAGAGATTAAAGTCAGATTAATATCTGGGGTCTATAATCATGTCACATCTAATTAAATTTCACTAGTATTTAAGAAAACTCAGGTCTATTCTAATTCACACCCATCACATCTTCTATATGCTATGGAAGCGTGGAAGGAAGTTGGAACATGTGGATGCTTTTAGCCCAGAGCACTCAGTTGAGTGATACAAGAGCTCACCCCACATACAAAAGAGCTAGAGTTAGTGAGCAGGGATTCACTTCATTGTGATTCATAGAACACACGCACTGGCATTTAAAAATTAGGAAGTATTCACAGATGACTTCCTAAGAGCAGATGTAGCACTTACAAAATTCTTTTACACACCATGCAGCACCAGAGACATTTGCTCATAAATTTGATCAACTCCTCCGTGTTCCATGGCCTTTGTACTCCCAACAAACCACACCTGACCTAGGGAAGCTGGAGCAATCCTTTTTACAGTTCACATTATTTTAAAGTTACAACCATCAAAAATCTTCACAAACAGGAGCTCACATTTTTGTGATTTATCATCTCTTCTTTATATGACAAGATTACTTAAATAAAAATTGCTTAAGAAGAATATCAAGGTTTATTGCCACATAGGTAAGAAAAGGAAAACAAGTTGGGTGTTTGAAATTGAGCCACTTTATGCTCTCCTTTATTCATAACTAGCACTATTTTTGTAAGAGACACTATATTCCCCAGAGTTTGTATAAAACAGATAATGCAATTTTTAGTTTTTCTCTCTCCACCTACCTTTTTTCTTCTCCATTTTCTCCTCAATGGAAAAGCATTTTTATGCAGAGACCATGTTTTTAGGCATGGAACAAGAGTTGGGAATTTAGAGGCTTAAAAGCTCTGGACCCTCTATTACAGCTGTGAGGTTTTCTTTAGGTAACTCAGTGTCTGTGGGACTCAGTCACTACCCTTACATTTGGAATTACAATGCTTGTTCTTACTTATTTTACCAAATTACAGTGAGGGCTGAATAGGGTTAAAGAGTTTGGGAACTACAGTTGCTGCATAAATCAAGATATGGTATTTTGGAATAATTATTATAGCACATCAACTTATCATTGACAGCTAATAAATCATTTAGCACATTAGTAACAAAAACTGCTAATTATGCTAAGTGAACAGTGTCCTGATATAATTCTCTACTTTCTTCCTGGTGACTCATTTAGCATGAATAGTCTTTCTCACCACTCAGTGCTTTGCCAGCATTTTCTTTAATCTTATCAGATCTCTTTGATTTAATTGAGAAGTCACTCTTGAAGAATGTTATTTTTCTTGCATCTCTTCCACAAAGTAATATAATTAAGATTATGCAAAACAGAGAAGATTCCCCGAGTGCCAGGCAAGAGTGAAGGCCTGTGAAATCCCAAAATTAGGAATTGCTGTAGTCAACATAAATAATTGACATTTAGATGACCTAATTAAAACAAATTACATCTCTGTAGGGAAAGTTATGATTTCAAAGACAGGATATTCCTGAGAAATAATAGACAAAATATCTGAGATTGCTGTGCTTTACGTTTTTCTGTAAAAATCATGCAAAATTGAGCTTTATTCTTGACAAAATAATATTCACCATGTAGGGAAATTGTGGAAATTTGAAAATATATCAGAAAGAATATTTTTGACTACTGTTCAGGCAAAATAGCATAGCAGTTAAGTGGGACAACCATAGAGCCCAACAGCACAGTCTTAGGTCATGTCTATGCAAATTCCTTAATCTCTGTGCCTCAGTTTCATTGTCTATAAAATGGGAACCTCCTGGGGCTTTTGTGATGATTAAATCACTCAGTGTATGTGAAATGTCTTGAAGAGCACCCTGAATACAGTAAGATTTTGATAAGTCTCCAGTCTGTGGTAATTTTCATTGTTTTACATGCCCAAGTACTCTGATGGTAAAAGGATAATTGGAAACATTATAAAAATAAAATGGACAACTTATACCTTAATATTTTGTCAAATAATTTACTTTCAGAATTCCTGACGGAAAAAAATTCTGTTTTCACATGAAAATTACCCTTGATCCAGGAGGACGTTATTGCTTCTTCTCAGGAAGCAGTGCCTTTTTATACAGACACCCCACGCACTCAGAAGTGTGCTCTCACTGGGGAAGTGTAGCAGTTACGCTCCAATGCTCTAATGGCTTTGAATTTTGCTCACTGTGTCAAATCACCTTTAATAAAGAAATAGAATTATAGATACTGACACTATAGGGGAAAAAAGCACCTTCAGATTCTTTTTATAAGGATTTTGGCCCACTCACATTAATGGAACAATATCTACCATATCTCCTGATGAGTAGATTTTTTTAAAGCAAAGAACCTGCTGATAAAACTTTGTTAAAATTTTATCAGAATCCTATTTCAAATGCCCATACCAAAAGCACTTTTGTGTGATATACAGTATCTACAAAATGATTTAAATGATTATCTATTGAAACCTTATCTGAGGGGTATTTTAAAATATTTCTTTCTCTTGTTGAAAGCAGAAAGTGGTTCTTGGTGAAAATGTACCAAAGTCAGCTTACTCCATTGCACAATGTAAGTTGCAGAGCAGATTTGTCTTGAACAAAGCAACAAATCTCTAGAGCATAGTGATTAAGAACAACTTGTGAAAACTGTGCTGCCTGAGCTCCAAACCCAGTGCTGATGATTAGCTGTGTGGCCTTAGAGGAGTTAATATAATGTCTTTGTGCTTCGGTTTCCCCATCTGTAAAATGAGAAATTGTATTTATCCAGTGCGATTACTGTGGAGATTAATGAGATGGCACGTTTGAGATAGTCATGGTACGCAGGAAGTGTGCAAAAACTTTGCCTCTGTCCTCACGGGTATGTGCATTTTCTGGTCAGTAGCTGGTATACATGTTTTAAACATGTTTATTTTGGAAATCAATCCAGCAACTCAACAAGTCACTAATTTTAGGAATGTTGTCATTGCATAGCATTACCCTTAACTGTACATTTGTAAACACTGGTATAAAAAATTGTTTGTTTGTTTTTTAAAAACCCATCTATATTACATACTGATTAATACAAGATTATAGAAAGAGATCAAGTACCCGGAACAAATAAACAAAAAATATGGCATCTTCAGGTTCTGTTTAAAGGTTAAAGCTTTCCAAAAGTCTTTTTTTACTGGAATGTTTATTGTTTTAAAAGTCACAGCCAAGAGAAAGAGAAATGGATGGGGGCTTGAATATAGGGAATTTAGGTTTCCTGAAATCCCAGGCCACTGTCCAGTCAGAGCAGACAACTTTACTGTTAATTCCTTGTTCGTTATTTGGTTACTCCCCCTACAAGAATGTTGCTCTAGTCTTAAAAATAGTAATAGCTTATCATTTTATTAGCAACTATCAAATATTAAAAGCTATTCTAAGTGCTATAAACATTATTTCAAAATCTCTCAACAATCCTCTGTAACAATAAAGAAAAATTATAGGATATCAGATGTAAAGAGAAAATGTAACTCACTTTTCATAATTAATTGGGAGAAGTCCCATCACCTGGTTAGCATGAAAAACTAAGTGCCCAATCTAAATTTAATCTAGTCCGATTACATAAACAGCTGCTGTAGGGCCTGGTCTCTAGCTGGAGTAAAGTCTTCTCTCCTTCTGTCTTTTCTGTAAGATGAGATGAGAGAAGAGTGTGTGGATGACTCGGCCTTGCACTTTGGAAGAACAGAAGAATGCCCTGACCTTGTGCTAGTCACCGGGTCTTCACTAGTTATCTTCTGGGTTCCAGAGCAATGCTTCCTGTCACCAGTTGACTATTAAGGCTTCAGTCTGCGGCTAGTGTATCCATGTCCCTTCATTTGGGCTGGGCAACACTCCTAGAGTAACTGGAACTCCCTTCAGCTCCCCAGATTGTGTGCCCGTAAGCCTCCACCTACCCCCATGTCTTGTGGCCTGCCCAGCCTCCAGTACAGGATGGATTGTAGGCATCTGGCAAGCCCACTGTTTTGCTGGCTTGCTCTTTCTTTCTTTCTTTCTTTCTTTCTTTCTTTCTTTCTTTCTTTCTTTCTTTCTTTCTTTCTTTCTTTCTTTCTTTCTTTCTTTCTTTCTTTCTTTCTTTCTTTCTTTCTTTCTTTCTTGGCAGTAATTAGGTTTATTTATTTATTTGTTTGTTTTTAATTGAGATCCTGGGGATTGAACCCAGGACCACAAGCATGCTAGGCATGCACTCTACCACTGAGCCATACCTTCCCCCAACACTGCCTTTTGGTCCACATGCACCCCACACATGAGCTGAGAGGCCAGGGGGAAGGTCAGCCTGATCCTCTCCCAGCCTGATCACAACATCCCACTCTTTTAACTAGGTTGCCTTGCCTGTGATGTTACAGGTTCCTTCTAGAATTCCAAAAGGAGAATGGGGAAGAGAGATCTTTCCGTGCTAGCTATATCCCAGAATTTACCTAACACATGTCATCTCCAAGCTCAATGAAAGGAAATTAAGACACAATGACTTGTTTCTTCCTCTCACACTCTCTCTCACCTCTTTCTTTTCCTCCCTTCCATAATCCTTCAGGACTGAGAACTTCCATTTTATCTTTCCTGTATACTCATGTACTCTCTACCACACAATAGCTACCATCGGGGCTTTGTTATTAAAAGCAGAAAAGCCATTTTTTCTACACTTTGGTAGAACACATTGACCTGTCTCCTCCAGGTTTGGTTTAATGAGGTAATATGAGAGAGGAAAGGATTACTAAAGGAATATGGCAGACTTTTTCTCCACAAAGTCTGGGTCTCAAGCATATTGTTTTGTTCAGGGCTAAATGACCTGTCTCTTCTGGTTAATGTTGAAATAAAATACGATCTAAAAAGTAGAATTAATTTCTGACAAAACGCTGTCCACTTTTACACTGTAACATATGTTATTAATCCCAGAAAACTGAGGCACAATGGAGCTAAATAATTTGCACAGGTCAAATTTCCCTTTCTCCTAACTGTGTGGATGCCTCATTTGCCTTCATTAATAAGATGCTGATACTTTGGTTGAGAGATTAGTTCTTTCTCCCTTGCAGAAACACACAACAGTCTGCACTGCACATTTCCCTGTAAAACTTGACCAACATTCCTCCTGATGATGTGATGAACTTACTTTCATAACTTTCTATAAATATAATGTAAAATGTAAACTTAAAAAATTGTTAAATATATTTATCTCCACTGTCTCCAAGATAGTTTGAAAGTACAATTAGATATTGAGTCAAATTAAAATTGTGCCTAATGCTGTAATGTCTAAGGACAAAAACTCATCCCAGGGAATATAGAAAATAACTCTTTAAAATAACTCTTGCAGTCCAAGTTAATCCAGTCCACAAGTGTTTATTGAATTCCCAGTTTGTCCCAGGCGTATTTTAGGTGCTGGGATTGCCGTTCTGAACAAAACACATTTCCTCATGGAGGGAGGTCTATATAAACTCCAAAACCCTTGGTGGGAGAAGGGAGATAGATAATAAACAGATTAACATGTAAATATATAATATTTCAAGTAGTGTTAAGTATTATGAGGAAAAACAAACAGGGTGAGGTAGACGTGTTAAGGTGTCTATTTTACATTCAGTGTTGGCAAAGGCTTTTCCATAATTACATTTAAGCAAGGCCATGAAGGAAGCAAGAGAGGAGGAATGCAGGTTTCTAGGGAAAGTCTGTTTCAGGTACAGAGAACCGCAAGGGCACACACCCGAGTGGGGAGGATGCTAGGTGTGCACAAGACAGAGCATGGACACCACTGCGGCTGGAGCAGAGGGCACAGGGGCAGATGTGGCAGGTGAAGGGCAGAGGCATGAGAAGCAGATTATCGTAAGGCCTCCCAAGACTTTACCTTTCATTCCCTGAAAGGTACAATACCACTGGAAGGTTTTGAGAAGAGTGTCATCAACTGAGTTGAGTTGCTGGGTGAGGACAAGACTGACTGTGGGAGAGCAGCAGTGAAGTCAGGAAGGGCTGTGAGGACATGATTGCAATAGCCCAGGAGAAAGAGGATCACCGTCATGTGAAAGATGGTTGTGAAGGGGAGGCAACCTCAAGATGGTATAAGGGAGAGTCATACACGTGTGAACGAAAAATACTGCAAACCATATCAGTAAACAAAGAATGCTGAAACCAAGTCATCAGCAGCTGCCGCCACCCCCCAGTGAGGACAGGCCTGCAGCCCAGCCTCTGCAGCCACTCACAATGTTGCCCTCTGAGCGGACTCAGAATAAGAAAAGACAGGATACTGGCCCCAGATAGCTAGATGCTTATCAAAGGAATGAATTCTGTGAGCCCAAATGTTTGCTTCCTCCCATACATAGAAAAGCACTAAATTCTTTAACTTGAGATGCTTGTTTTTCTTTTGATAACAAGCAATCTTTTATTGTTCCAACTATCTGGTCTTTGTTGTAAAGCTCCTATATATCCTAGCTCCTCCCCTACCTCTTCGGAGCAGTCCCTCAGAGCGATCTGAGAGGCTGTCATCCCAGCTTGAGTCCTCCCACCAAGTAAAACATAACTCTTAACTTTTAGGCTGTGCATTTATTTCAGTCGACACAAGAAACAGAAGAAGCTATTAAAACGCATTTTCTGTGGGTCATTTTTTTCCACGAAATTATGGATACTCATTTTTGAAATATCATCTTTACTTTTTTTTCCCTTTAGAAAACAATTTTTCTTCAATACAGCATAGGGATTACAACCTCAGGCTCTCAACTCTGTTAAATGTTTAAATCACTCTTGGATCACTTCTTAGCTGTCTGAACTTGGACAGGGTCTTCTGTCTTCTCTGAACCTGTTTCTTTATCTGCAAATTGGCAATAGTAGTGAATAGTTTTTCAAAGTGTTAAAAATGGCAATGCATGTAAAGCTGTATAGAAAATGTCTGATGAATTTTAGCTCTTATTATAGCCACCCTTATTTTTGGAAATTTGGAAAATATGGCAATGTCACCTGAAAAAAAATGCACAACCTAAAAGTTGAAAATTATATTCTATTCAGTCTACATACTGAGGACTTAAGCCAGGGAGACAGCTCTCAGATGTCTATGAGGGATGGTTCTGAAGAGGTAGGGAAGACCCAGGATATACATAAGTTTTTGCAAAAAAAAAAAAAAAGTGGTAGTCAGGACATCAAAAAATCAGACATCTCAAGCTAATGAATTTAGTGCTTTTCTCTGGAAAGATGCAAGAGAAGAGCCTGGGCTCACTGAAATCACTCCTTTGATACACACCTTAACTATCTAGGGCAGGTATCCTGATTGTTTTCCATCCTGAATCCCCACAGGGTACATAGTCAGGGATGGCTGTAGTGACTGATAGCTTGATGGCTGCAACAGCCTTTGTTTACTGCTATGGCAGGTGACTTTCTTCATCCACAGCAACATAAAGAAAACAAAAGAGACCAGGGAGGATACTGCCCAGAGGAATGTCTCCTGATGCTGTTAATATATTAGCATGACCTGATGTGAACAAAGTTAATAAATTTTATTCTTTTTCTAGGTTTCAGGGTCCTTATGGTACTAGAGCATTTTTTTGCAATCAATTTCTGCATATATATGAATTAATTACCACAGACACTCACACACACACACACACACACACACACACACACACACACACACACAATATAAAGTAATAGGCAAAAAAAGTATAGATTTGCCACAGCCAGAGAGGATTTGCCTTGTTCCAGAAGAATAGTAAAAAGACTGCTTTAACGTGAATGGAGATTAAATGTAGACACAGCCTAAGCTAAATAAAACACAAAAATGAATTCTTCTCATGGTGCTATTCATTCAAATAGAGGATTTGAAATTCGATCAAATGCCAGTGCAAAGGCATATAATGCTTGAATGACATTAATTAGTTGAATATTGACCCCAGGAGCAAGTGAGGCTCACCCACTGAATATGTACATAAGATTTTCCTATCAAGGAGAACCACAGAAAATATCTGAAGCTGCTTCCTCCTCTTATTTACATTCTGGTTCCTATTAACATTTTCCTGAGAAAGAATTTCATGCAAATACAAGTCTTCCAACTTAATAGCAAACTGATAATAAAGCCAGCACTTTCTTTTGTGAGAAAATGCTTTTAAAAAGCATCTGAACCATGAAAGTATTTAAGAGACTATGATTTTAACCAGGCTATGTTTTAAGACATCAACTGAAAAGGAGAATTTTAAATATCCCTTTATAATCTTAATTCCAGAGAACTTTATCATTTCTAGCTTAACACCGCTATTTGACAAATACTAAATTCACATTTCTTAAGCTTTCATTAATTCTTTTATTAGCTTTATCTGTTTTCAACATTTTTTTTCTTTTTTCCTGTTTGTGTAATGTGAAATCATGAAATTTTACTCTGATTTCCATCTTTTTTTCCCAAAAGGAATAATATGAATCTAATCAGGTAGCCAACCTAACAGCTTTGACATCACAAGCCTTCTTGGTTTATTAAACAAATTCATCTCAGCCATTCAAATTTAAGAATGCCTAAGCAGTTTCTATATATTTGGATATAAAAATATTTTCTGTACTAAACATGTATTTACTTTGAAAGTTCACAGTAAAATATGCTATCATTTGTACTTTCTTACAGATGTTCTATTTTGTCACTTAATAAATCCATCTGTTTTTAAGTTGCAGACATCCTTCACAGACAGATCAGCAAAAGACCAGTAAAGAATCAGTGTAACAGGAAATAAATGAGAAATTCAAAGATCATGACCTCTAATACCTTTTTAAATACTACCTTACCATCTGACCTTCTGCTAGTCGCTCATCCTTGCATACCTCCTTTCTATAGTTTGTAAAAATGGGAATGACAACAGTGTGGTTACCCCCCAAAGGGATTGGGTAGAAAAAACGGGCACAGGGGCTGTAAAATACCTCGCAGGCCATAAAATGCTACATAAATGCTTGAAAACAAAACAAGAGCCCCATGGTTTAATATAAAACTAGTTTTTCAGCTAAACTAAGTACTAGCAGAAGTAACTGAGATCAAACAGGAAAATATGCAAAGCTCCTGGTCATGATTAAAAGGGTTTATTTGTTTGAATTGATTTTATGGACTGATGGGTATGTGTCTGCACAGACTACACGAGCCAATGTGTATGGAGTAATCCAGTCATGACACGGTACTCTTCACAGGATAGTCCAGTCAAGCAGGCTGGAATCAGATGCTAGAAGGCATATCATTACACAGTCCCAGGGGTGCCTTCCTCTTTCAGTGGGTTTGTAGGTGTGTGTTTTGTCTAATAGCACTGTTTACAGTAAACAACCAGAGGTAGAGAAAATAGTTCTGATGTATTTTTTAGCCACACTAGTTGAATAGGTTCATTATGCCACTTTTCTTTTGAAATTCTAATTTCACTTACTTAAAACTAACGTCATTTGTTTCAAAGAATCTCCCCCCAAATTATGATTTTACTCAGGAAGTTAATCACAACTAGATGTTGCCTGACATAATTTATTGAACATTCAGAAATATCTTAATCATTTTCCAGTTTTTCCTTTCTGTTCCTCAGAAGAGAAGTAAGAAGAGAGGGTAGACCTTATGACCTCTTACAGAAGAGATGTGGTCTCAGTCTCAGAATCACTTGCTAACTTATTACTTAATACTTTTTCTAAAAGTAAAAGCCACTAGAAGAATAATAAGTCCTTTAATCAGGAGAGAGAGGACACATTAACTCAACTAACATATAAAGAATATTTAATATGTATTATTAGCATGCAGTAAGTAACATAAAATAGTTTTACTAGAATTGATACTTCTGAGCCATCACTGAGTGAAGAGCCAAAGGAACACACTACGACTCCATCTTTTCATTTATTAACTGCAGAGCCCTAAACAATCGCTCAGATTTTTAACCTGTCAGTTCCTTCATTCATCCAACAAAGATTCATTGAGACCAGCTATGTGCTATGCATTCTTCTAGGGACTAGAGAGTCAGTGAACAACAGAAATAAAAGTCCCTGCCTTCATAAAGTTTATATTCAAGTACATGCCCCACCCATCTCAAAGCGCCGTGACAATCTAGGTATGACAATTTATGGGAAAGTGTTTTGTAAATTGTTAAGTACCACAGGAATATGTTATTCCCATGATTATGGCAATTATGTTATTACTAATACTATTTAGTGTTGAATATAAAGTCAGATTTTTAAAGATAAATATAGATTTTTGGCATAAATGGAGGTAAGGGGAGAAAAGAAACATTTAGAAATGGAACAAGCCAAAGACAGACCTTGTGGTTTTATCAGGTTTTCCGAGAGCAAGTAAGTTTTCTGTTTTTCTGGTATATACAATGCAAGGAATTTGAGACTGTGAGAAATTAATTTGAGAGGATGACATTGGCAAAATGGTAGAATAGGAAGTCCCAGCCCACGTGCCCCCAACAGATATACCAGTTTAAAAACCATCCATGAAAGAAAATACCTTTATGGAACTCCAGAGTCCAGTTGAGATGTCCTGGTATTCTTGAGGAGCAAAAAATCCAGAAACAGCCACATTGAAGAGTAAGAAGAAGAGTTTCACTTGATCTGCATGGCCCTTCCTCCAAACCAGCACAACTCAGAGCTGAGAAAAATGCCTTGGTCCAGATTCTCCCACCAGAGACACCTCACCAGACAGTAAGGATGCTACGCATATCATGGATGGAAATTCCAGAAATAAACCCAAACACAGGTGAAAATTCAGTCCAGGACAAAGCAGACTCTCCAAGATCTGGGATGAAGATGGACTTTCTAATAAATGGCCCTGAGACAGCTGGGCAGCCATTTGGAAGGAGACAAAATTATACCCACATTTCACACTGTACACAATCACAAACTCCCACTGGGTCGGGGAGCTGAGTGTAAACATGAAATTACACAAATACCAGGAAAAATCCGGGAAGGTCCTCTTTAACACTGGTTCAGAGAAAGCCTTTCTATGACTCAACATCTAGAGGTGTTAAAGGGAAGACAGACACATTAGACTAATAGAATTTTTAAATGTATGACCAAAAAAGGAAAAAGTAAACAAAACCCAGAAAAGGTCAAAAGACAAACAGCGAGAAAACACCTTGTGACTCATGTCAGTCGTATTGTGATGGAATGTCCGTGTGCTGGGGTGCGTGAGGCCGTAAAGGGAGACCCCCAGGACACATGGTCACAGGGAAGTGGCCCTGAAGGTGCAGCCGGAAGTGGACACATTCATGAAGGTCACCCCTGCTCCCCTGGGGCTTCCTGGAATGGCCCCCCATGGACTCTCTGTGGCAGCGCTGGCCCCCTGTGATGTTGGGCCACCCGCTCTGGGGTTCTGTAGCTGCTGTACCCCCAGGGAGGACCGGGGCAGGGGATCAACTCAGCACCTGGGGCCGGGCCACCTCTGAGCACACCGGCCCCTCCCGCCTCCCTGCAGTCTCCACCAGTTACTGATGCAAAATTGGAATGATTCCTTCTGCCTCCTCCCTAAACAGGAGAGGTTTCTGGAGACCTGGGGCCACCCGAAGAGTGTGCTCTGGGCCCTGGACCTGCTCAACTACCCTGGCCCCTCCTCCTCTCTGGGAAGTCATCTATCTCCAGACCCAAACCCGTCCCCCCCCAGCCTCATGGGTTTAATCCATTTGCCTTAGAAATAATTGCCTGTTTGTCTTGGAGGAAATTGTAAATTGAATGTAAATAAGGAGAGAAAGATGTGGGCAGAATTAGCTCTGAGAGCCTAGGAAAGGGAACAGGTTCATGAAACAAGGTGCCAGACAACGGGGCACAGTCCTCCCGGCATCTAACTTCCCTCCTGTTTTTATAGCCAGAGACCCACTCGGGTTGCCTGAGGCCAGGCCCACCCGGCAGGCAGACCGCCCACCCCGGCGTTCACACCTTTGCTCCTCAGATGAAGACGGCCGGTGGAAACTGTCAGCCTCTCGGTGCGAGCTTCTGCATCATCGTCTCATAATTGTAATAAAACCTGATACCCTGCTCTCAACATCACGCTATCTGGGCTGAAGAGAAAAGTCAGACCCCAGACTGAATCCTCGAGGGGAGCAGTCAAGGGAAGCCTGTTGCCGGCATAGGTTTCTCAGCCAGAGACTTGGGTGGAGAATGTTATTTCCTAAAGCAGCATGGTTTTCTGACTGTGCCCCTGTGCCTCTGATGGAGGAATGTGACCCCATCTCCCAGGGGCACCGGGTCCCTCCGGGTTCACTCCCTTCCCTCAGCCTGGAGCTGCCCACAGCCTGGGGCCTGGGGCCACCACCATCCGTGGGGCCCGTCCTCTGAGCCTGGTGCCATGGGCAGCTGCTGACACTGGTGAGTGTGGGGATGCCATCCCCATGGCCCCTGCATGTCCTCCCACCATGGGGGCTTGTCTGAGAGTCTCAGCATCGGGAGGAAATCTCCACCTCAGGGCTCTTTACAGAGTCTCAGGGGAGGAGGCTGGCTCCAGCCAGCACACTTCACTGCAAAAATCACAGCCTTACCTCCTCTTTCCACGTGGACAAGATGCAGCCACTGCAGAGGCAGGACACTGCAGATGCAGGACACACGGCCCCATGGGCCCACCTAGGACACGAGGCCCAGGCGCCGCTGGTCCGTCTCCCTCAGCAGCAAGCCCTCCCTGGGTAGGACGATCTGACAGAGCCTTTATCACTGTCGCCCTCCATCCCGGGAAATTTGCCACAAATTCAGACACTGCCAGCCTGACTCTCCTCCCATCCATGTCTCTGGGCCTGGGGTCTGCACCCCTATAGAATGCTGAGCCCCCAGCACTTGCAGATGCCTTCAGAGCCCCTCAGATTCCCATCTGGACAGGCCGGACATGTCTGAGCCCGGGGAGGCTGGCTGGACAGTCAGCACATGCTCCAGACATGGCGGGTGTGGGAGCTGTGGTGCTGGGTCACATGTCTGCATATGTATGCAGATATGTGCAATGCGTGCACACACCTGTGTGAGTGAGTGCACACATGTGAGTGTGTGCAAATGTGTGCACACATGTGTGTATGTGTGCAAATGTGTGTGCGACTGTGATTTCTTTCCCACTCCATTCCCCTAAGACACAAGGAGGCTACTTTTTTAATGGCTGCTGTTCACTTCTGAGAAAATCAATATTTGGGGGACCTGACTTTTCTGAAGATTTTTTTCAGCTTTATTGTGTGAAGATTTTTTTGGACCAAAGCATTATTTCTAGCTCTCACCCCAATTCATTTATCAAGTTGTCACCACAGCTCAGCTTTTGGTACCTTCCCGCTGTCACATGTATGTGGGAGGGGAGCAGTGGCCGCTGAACAGGCAGGTGTGGAGCAGGTGTGCACGGAGGGGAGCAGCCCACGGGGGTCCAGCTACAACCTGTGCTCCTGGAGGGATGGTGGGAAATGCAGGGAGTGGACGGCAGCCAGCAGAGGGACAGGAAGAGAAGAAAAATGTATGGAGAGGGTCTGCTGGTCCCCCACACCTGCCCCATCCTGGCAGGCGTCCCTGTGGCACTCTGCTCATGCATCAGCTTTAGCAGGGCTGTGTCTTTGGTGGAGCTGGCCTGGTGCACAGCATGGCCACGAGGGTGGCTCAGGGTACCATCAGCCTTTGTGGGTCGGGCACCTGCAGGGATGACCTCTCATCTCTCCCAGGAGGAGTTCAGGACAGAGGCATAAAGGCTGCAGAAAGAGCCACCCCAGAAGTTGCCCCATCCAGAGTCAAGGGCTTTGCCTCACTCGGACCAGTGAGCCTGATGGCTGCCATCCACCCACGGCCACTTCCTTTCCTGCCACTCAGCTGGGTCCCAACAAGGAGCCGGAATATTTATGGGAACACAAAGAACAAAAACCCACCAAAACAAAGTCTGGAATCTGGGAAAGCATCAGTAGGCATGCAAAGAATGAGGGAAATGCACCATCATTTGGGGAAAAGTGATCAGTTAACAGCAACCCAGAAGAGACCCGCAGGGCTTTACAGCTAGGAATTATTGTGACTCTAGCCCACATGTTCACAATTCAGAAAGAAGCTGCGTTGGAAAGTACAGATGTGGGAGATGCAAGAAGGCCCAGATATAAAAGTACTGGCTATAAAAATTACAGTTTGAGATAAAAAGAGTCACCAGTCATGATTAAGTGTGCGTTGGGCACTGCAGGAAAAAAAAAAAAACAAAAAACCAAACATGGCTGGTATTTTAATACCAGACAAAAAGATTTCAGAATAAGAAATACATCCAGAGATAAAAAGAATCACTTCACAATGATGAAGTAGTCAATTTACCAAGAGGACATAATAATGTTGAACTCGTGTGTACGTCACACCAGAGCTCCAAGGTATATGAAGTGGAGACTGACAGAGATCCAGAGAAGAAAGAGATAAAATCTGAAATTATAGTTGAAAATTTTCTTATACTTCTGTCAATAATTGATAGAACAGTGGGCAGAAAACCGGCGAGTACACAGGAGATGTGAATGGTGCCATCAAACGACCTGCCTGGTTTACATTCACAGAACACCCCACCCATCTGCAGCAGAACCCACGGCCCTGTCAGGTGCACAAGAAACCCTAACAAGACAGAGACATGATGGGCCTGAAAATGCATTTCAGTAAATTGGAAAGAATTCCAGTCATACAAAGGATATTATTCTCTTTAAATAAATTAAATTTATTTAATTTAAATTTAAATTAAATTAAAACCAGGAATCCTTTCAGAAGGCTATCCCAAGCCCCCTCCTCCTTGCTGGTCTCTGGATTCTGGTTCTGAACCCCAGCCCTGTGAGGCGAGGAGTTCCGTGCAGTCTCTGAGCCTCCTGGCAGCGGCTGCACCTGCACAGCAGCTGTCAGACAAGCAGCCATGAGGCTGAGCTCACCTCTCTGGGCTTCCCTTCTGGTCCTGGCCCCACCACTCACAAACTCTCAACATCTTCCAACATACCTTTGCCCAGCCTCCCTGATGAGCTTCAGAGGGGGCCATGCCTGAAGCGCCCCAGGCAGCACTGGTGGAAGCAGAGCTTTCTCTCATTTGGCTTGTGAAGGAAATGGAGGAAGTTAGGCTGAACCCAGGTCACCGTCCTCTTGTTTCTCAGATGCTCAGTGGTTCTCGCTCATCCATGACTCAGACCACGTGTCACCTCTGTGACGTCGTCAAGGATGCTGTTGCTGGGGGTCTCACATCCCAAAGTCTCCCTGAGTGTGTGACGTGGGCACAGGATGCAGGGCCACGGTCAAGGGAAGAATTCTCCGCGGGGTTTCCCTCTGTCCCTGGACAGACGATGCCTGGACCTGAGCTGTGTCTCCCCGATTTTTCTCATTTAAAGGATGATGTCTTGAGATCTGAAGCTTCCATGGAGTGTCCTGCTGTCTCTGTGGCCCTTCTTGGCACAACCCAGATGGGTGGCCCCAGGGTTCAGACCATCTTTTCATGGAGAATTGCCTCCTGGTGGCTCAAGTCATTTAAACCACAGGGCAGCACCATTTCCTCACCCTTTTCATGAGGCTGTTTACACATCATTTAAAAAATTTCTTCCTTAAATTTATTTTAAACTTAGTTGAAATCATTGCTCCTTTTCCACATGTCACAGGCAGAGTCTTAAGTCAAACCCATCACATGTTCCTTGGCCAGCAGCAAAGTAGCCTCAAGCAATTCCTTGGGGCTCCTTTAAACACTCAGCAGGTGTCACCATGAGGTGACTCTTACGTCGGGTCAGCTCAGGGCAGCATGTGACAGCTGACCCCACCTTTAGAAGTGAGGTGGCAGCCCTTAGCATACCTCCCATCTGCAGGCTGGCAGGGCCCAGAGCGGGTTGGAGACTTGCCCTGGGGCCATCTTTGTCCACATAGTCTGTGATGCCCAGTTCTGCATCCCTGTGTCCTGGGCAGAGGGCGTTTTCTCTGCACCTGTCTTTCTCTAGCTGACCCAGCAGCCCAAGGCTCAGGGCAGTGAGACAGAGGCCTGGGCCCACTCTCAGCCAAAATAGTGAGATTTCACCCTTTCCAGTGGGTAAGAGAATTGGAGGACACCATGTGTCTGCTCTGGAAGGAGATTTGCAATTTCCTGTAGAAAGAGAGGTGGTTTTTTTGTTTGTTTGTTTTTTGTTTTTGATGTATAATTGATTTATAATATATTAGTTTCAGGTGTACAACATAGTGTTTCAATATTTTTATAGATTATACCCCATTTAAAGTTATTACAAAATACTGGCCGTATTCCCTGTGCTGTGCAATATGTCTTTACAGGTTATTTATTTATGCATGTGGCTTGTATCTCTTATTCCCCTGCCCCATCTCACCCCTCCCTTTTCCTTCTCCCCTCTGCTGAACCCTAGTTTGGTCCCTGTGTCTGTGAGTCTCTTTCTGTTTTGTTATATTCATTCATTTGTTTTATTTTCTAGATTCCACATATAAGTGACATCATACAGAATTTGTCTTCCTCTGACTGACTTACTTCACTTTGCATAATGCCCTCCAGGTCCATCATTTTGCTACAAATGGCAAAATTTCATTCTTTTTCATGGCTGAATAGTATTCCATTGTATATATACCACATCTTCTTTACCTAAGGCATCCAGATTGGAAGGAAAGAATTGAAACTGTAACTATTTGCAGATGACATGATATATAGAAAACCCTAAAGTCTCCACCAAAAAACTATTAGAACTAATAAATTAATTCAATCAAGTTGAGAATACAAGATTAACATAAAGAAATCTGTTGCTTTTTTATATGCTAAAAATGAGCTATCAGAAAGAGAAAGCAAGGAAACAATTTTGTGTAAAACTGCATCAAAAGAGTAAAATAGCTTGGAATAAACTTAACCAAATATGTGAAAGACCTATACTCTGAAAACTATAAAACACTGATAAAGGAAATCAATGGTGATACAAAGAAATGGAATGATATTCTGTGTTTAAGGATTTCAAGAATCAATATTGTTAAAATGACCAGACTACCCAAAGCAATTTACAAATGTAATGCAATCTCTATCAAAATACCAATGACATTTTTCACAAACCTACAGCAAATAAGTTTAAAATTTGTATGGAAACATAAAAGACCCCAATTAGTAAAAATCATCTTGAGAAAGAAGAACAGAGCCGGAGGAACTGAGCCCCGACCTCAGACTATACTGCAGAGTTACAGTAATCAAAACAGTATGGCACTGGCACAAAAACACAGACACATAGATCAATGGAACAGAATAGGGAGACCAGAAATAAACCCACAGACTTATGGTCAATCTATGACAAAGGAGGCAAAAATATACATTGGAGAAATGACAGTCTCTCCAATAAATGATGCTGAGGAAAGTGGACAGCTACATGTAAAAGAAGGAAAAAATAAATAAACAAATGGAACCTAATTAAACTTAAATGCTTTTGCACAGCAAAAGAAACCATCAATGAAACAATAGGACAATCTACCAAATGGGAGAAAATATTTGCAAGTAGTATGAATAATAAGGGGTTAATATCCAAAATTCATAAACAACTCCTAAAACTCAATATCAAAAAAAAAAAAAAGCTTGATTAAAAATGGGCAGAAGATCTGACTAGACATTTTTTCCAAAGAGGAAATACAGGTGGCCAACAGGCACATGAAAAGCTGCTCACATCCCTAATCATCAGGGAGATGCCAACCAAAACCCCAGTGAGGTGTCACCTCACACCTGTCAGGATGGCTGTGGGGAGAAAGACAAGCCCTAACAAGGGCTGGTGAGGGTGTGGGAAAAAGGGAAACCCCGTGCACTGTTGGTGGGAATGTAAATTGGTGCAGCCACCGTGGAAAACAGTATCGAGTTTTCTCAAACAAAACTAGAAAGAGATTTACCATGTAACCCAGCAATTCTACACCTGGGTATATATCCCAGAAAACAAAAACACTAATTAGAAAAGATACATGCATCCCGATGTTCACAGCAGCGTTATTTACAACCAAGACATCGAAGCAACCTAAGTGTCCATCTCTTTTGTTATTCAGGCAAACAGGTGCATAGGACAGTCTCATCAGGCAGCTTGTGCTGTCTGTCCGGTAACCCTGCTGCTTCTGCACCAGCTGCCTTATTTTCAGAACTGAGACTGTTTCTCATATATGAGTGCACAGTCTGCCTGATTAACTGCAGGGCTCATGGTGAAGGACCAGCGCCCTTTACGTAAAGAGACACACCGACACCCCAGCTAATGTGCACTCTGCACTGGGAATGGGGAGCGAGGGAGGGAAATGTCCCTCCAGTCAGAGTGTCATGGGGGTCCCTGAAGCCCTCGTTTGGGTTATTCTCTCTGAGCCATGAAATCTCTCATGGACAGTTGGGTTCTGTCTACCAAGGAGAAGGGAGTGGGTAGCTGTTGAGGGCTGAGGGCCCTGTGCCCATCTTCCAGCTGTGGAGAGAGCTGTCAGGTGGTGCCCACCCCTGGGAGTGGGGCTGCACTCCTCCAGGGTGGATGTGTGGCCATGTCCCTTTGCCTTTTCTGCTTCCACCTGCCCCCTCCCGGGTGTTGGGTGCAGTTATCCTGGAGACCTGCCCGACAGAGCAGGGGGTGGCTGGTAGAAATCCTGGGCTTTGCTGGTGCCTGTAGCTACGAGGACCCCAGACTCTCAGTGGGAAGACCTAATATTTTCTGGCTCTCTGACTGTAAGTGATGCATTTATTGGTAAAGTTATTGCTGTGGAGACCCCTTGTACAGTCATCACTCACAGCCTGATCCAGAGCAAATGAGAGCATTACAGACAGAAACACGGCACTGCCATGTGCAGACCTGCAGGCCAGAGGATGGAGGGAGAAGCCTAATCAGAAACAGTGAATTAGCAAGTAGAAGACAATTAAACTTAATTGACATGCAAATGCAATTCATTAAGGTGACATTCTGCTTCAATATAAGCTGCAGGAAAATAAAGAATTAAAATGATTTCCACTGATAGAAAATCCTCAGGCTTGGATGCCCCCGGTGGAAAATACAATTTATCCGACCCACATAAAGACAAACCGAAGATAAATCTGGGTATTTAAATACGGTATCTCATCTCATTGTGAAAACTTTTAAAGCAGTTGATTGAAATACAGGCTTTTTTATTTTATTTTCTGAGAAAGAATGCTATGTTTCTCCTAAACTGAGTACAATGATTAGGATTCAGATGAGAATAAATACTGAACCTTCCTAAAGTATTTCTTCTTTTACTGTATTTTATTGGCACAAAAATACCTCCTATCCCCCCACCACCCATGGCAGCATTGGATAAATCCTGCCTGCCGTGAGGAAGAACCTAAGAAGGAAGCTGTAATCCAGTCTTGCCTTTGTGTTTCAGGGACAAAGCTGATCCACTTAGGGAGATGTTAGAAATGCAGATGGAATGCAGCTCAAATAAATACTATTTGCAGAAAAGGAAAAGGTGGCCAAATTAAGCCTGCTGGGTGTGGCTCATGGGAGGGCACTTCTGAAGCAAGAAGCATGCTGAGTTTCTGTGGTGACCCTGCAGGGGGAGGGTGGGTGCAGGGCGGTGCCCAGGCAGCCACAGGGGAGACTGAGGAACGGGGAGCCCAGGGCTGTGAGGCTGCACAGCCAATGGTCCAACTGCAGCCTCAAGGGGCCATTTGTTTAAGAGCAGGGAGGGGGCCCTGCAGAAACCAGGGGGTCCTCGGGGGTCTCCAGAGGTGAGCTGGGGATTCCTGCAGCAGAAACCACTCTCACTGAGGAAGCGGCAGTCACCCACTACATGCATCCTGCCATGGGGGTGACAGCCCGTGCATACCTGTCCCAAATGCAGATGGTAGCACCTCATGGACCTCATGCCCTCCTCTCAGCTGGTTTATACCCCCATCAGCAGTAAAATAAAATGAGGAATAAAGTATTAAGTGTCATGACATTTTTAAACCCCTATTTTGTAGTGAGCACTTTGGTAAGAGTACCTACCCATCCATCCATAATGAGAATCTAAGAACCTGAAATCAGGCGTGAATGAAGCCTTTTATCCAAATGTTCGCTGCACTGAAGGCAGAGCAGCAGCACCAAGGGCCACAAGGAGTTTGAAAACAGCCAAGAAAGGGATTTAAGTGAAGAGCCAGGTGTGTGAAAGGAGGCCGCCTAGTGCAGCTGTGGTTCCCAGGGGTTTTCTCTGTAAACAGGGCCATGCTTCCTGGGACTCACACACAGGAATGTCCCCTTAGCCCTCACGGTGAGGGCCACAGGGCTGGCCTTTCTATGGGGCCTTCTCTTCCCAGAGCGCCTGGAGACCCCCCAGTTCCCGAGTTCAAAGGGTGCAGAGGTAGAGACAGTGGACCAGAAAGAGCTGTGAAGGCCGCATCCAGCTCCCAGTCCTCCCTGAGAGCATGAAGGGAAGAAAACCGAGTGATTTCTTCTTATTTTTAATTGGCAAATAACTTTTAAAAATGCTTTTCTAGCTCTTGTTGCAGGCAGAACAATCTGGCCGGGCTCTGACCCCTGTGGCTGGTGCTGTTGGAGGGGGCAGGTGGGACCAGCTGGATTTGGGGTGGCCCTGGGCCACCCGGGGGACCTGAGCTCAGGGATGCAGGCTTCTAGAAGCTGGAAAAGGCAGGAAAATGAGGCCCATTCTAGAACTTTGACCTCCACAAGTGTCACACAATAAATCTGTGCCATTTCAGTCACTAAATTCTGAGTGGAATTTGTCACAGTAGTGATAGGAAATTAATTTGTTCAACTTGAAGCAGAAGAGAATTAAGTAATCAGAGCTGATGCCCCCATAAAAGTGAATATTTGTGATTGAAAAAGCACAAAAACAGACACATAGATCAATGGAACTGGACAAAGTCCAGAAATAAACCCACACATGTATGGTCAATTAACCTATGACAAAGGAGGCAAGAATATACAATGGGGAAAAGATAGTGTCTTCAATAAGTGGTGCTGGGAAAACTGGACAGCTACCTGTGAAAGACTGAAATTAGAACATTCCCTAACACCATGTCCAAAAATAAACTCAAAATGGATTAAAGACCTCAATGTAAGACCAGATACTATAAAACTCCTAGAGCAAAACATAGGTACAACACTCATGGACATACATTACAGCGATACATTTTACTGAACCAGCTCCTGGACTATTGGAAATAAAAGCAAAAATAAACAGATGGGATCTAATTAAAATTAAAAGCTTTTGCACAACTAAGGAAACCATCAACAAAATGAAAAGACAACCTACAGAATGGGAGAAAATCTTTGCAAATGATGTGACTGACAGGAGACTAATTTCCAAAATATATAAACAGCTCATACACCTTAATATCAAAGCAACCCAATCCAAAAAATGGGCACAAGACCTAAACAAGCAATTCTCCAATGAAGACATACAAATGGCCACTAGGCATAAGAAAAAATGCTCAACATCGCTAATTGTCAGAGACATGCAGATCAAAAATACAGATATTCTCACCTCACACCAGCCAGAATGGCCATCATTGAAAAGTCTACCAATGACAGATGCTGGAGAGGGTGTGGAGAAAAGGGACCCCTCCTATAGTTTTGTTAGGAGTGTAGACTGGTGCAGCCACTATGGAGGACAGTACAGAGGTTCCCTAAAAAACTGAAAATAGACCTACCATGTGACCTAGCAATCCCACTCCTGGGCATATATCCAGAGAAAAATAAAATTTAAAGACACATGCACCCCAATGCTCATAGCAGCACTATTTACGATAGCCAAGACATGGAAACAACCCAAATGTCCATCGACAGATGACTGGATAAAGAAGATGTGGTATATTTATAAAACAGAACACTACTCAGCCATAAAAAAAAGAATAAAATAATGTCATTTACAGCAATATGGATGGACCTGAAGGTTGTCATTCTAAGTGAAGTGGGCTGGAAAGAGAAAGAAAAATGCCATATGACATCATTTATATGAAGAATATAAATAATAATAATAATAATAATAGTAGTAGTAGTAGTATTAATAATGACAAAAATGAGCTATTATGTTGATTTCTTGAATATGTGTAAGCACATCTGACTGTCTTTTGACTAGATTACCACATTCTGTTGATTCTCATTTTGTAGTTGGCTTTACTCCTTTGATAACTACATAAGTTTAAAATGCTAAAGATCTAATCTGTTCTTAGAAACAATAATTAGTACATATATGAAAACTAAAAACAGTGCCTTATACTGTATATATGTATTTACATGCAATATAATGTGTATGTGCAGTCGAACTGCAATAATTCTACATAATAAAACTGAAAAAGGAGAAAAAATAAATAGAAGTGGTGAGAAAAAATAAGATTAAATAAGATGACAGCTATAAAGTGTTTTGCCCAGTGCCTAGCAGATAATATATGCTAATTATTTTTACTGTTGTTACTAGTAGTTATTTTTATTTCCTTAACTGCTAACATGTATTGTTTTATAATTTCCTTTTCTTCTGTGTGATTTAGCTGTTTCTATCTTTTGTCTTTTTGTTTTGGGAGTTCTGTTATTCTTAAACCTTAAGATAAGATATTTATAACACTCCTTATCTGACATTTATACTGATTTTCCTTTAATTTTGAATTTTTTATTATATAGAAATTTAAATATTTTATCTAGTTATCTTTTCTTTCATATTTTCTTCAATTGTGTCAAGTCTGAGGAATATATTATCATTCTTCCAAAGTTCCCTATTTGGTTTTCTGCTAATTTCTGGTTTAAAAACTATTTGATTTGTACTCTCTTTTGGAGTTCGATTTTGCTCCTTAATAAAAATCATTGTTTTGCCTCTTTTTTCCTGTCCTCAAATTTATCTAGTTATCCTAATACCATTTAAAATAACCCTCCCTCTTCTATTGTCTTGTGATAACTCATTTTTCACGTGGCACATTCTCTTATGTGATTCTTCTAATCAGTCATCACTGTGACTGTGATTTGACCATGGCTTCGAGGTCACTGGGGCAAGTGGTGTCCAGCAATTTTCACTGTCTTGGGAGAGTCCAGCATTTACAA
The DNA here is from genome assembly GCF_036321535.1 of Camelus dromedarius. Taxonomy (NCBI): domain Eukaryota; kingdom Metazoa; phylum Chordata; class Mammalia; order Artiodactyla; family Camelidae; genus Camelus; species Camelus dromedarius. Next base: position 72,763,665 of record NC_087447.1, read on the forward strand.
AGGAACTTGGATACCATATTCTCTGTCATGAGATAATTTTTGGTAGGACACAAGAGAGTAGTCATACTTGAAAGCTGTAAATCTTATCTTAGTAAATAAAATAAAACTAGCTAATAAAAAAAAAAAGAAAAGGCATTTTCCTAGATACATAACTTGGTACATTGAAAGGGTTCAGATATTTTCATGTTGAAACGTCCATGCCAGCGTTTGGGGAGTGATGGGCCTGGTGGCCCGGAGGGCAGAGAGGAGCTGGCATTGCTGATCCTGGTGATCAGTGAAGGAAATGCTCACACGTGGCAGGTTCCAGGGCAGCAGGCTGGCCTGTAAGTCTGTTTAAACACTTATTTGGAATTTTACTTGCTTGCAATCATGGGAACACTTTACCAAAACAAATGCAGGAACGGCTGAAAATCAAAGAAACAGGAGGTGGACTCACCGCGTCTTCTGTTGAGTCTGGCGAATCCAGGACTGTGGCTGCGGGACAGGACGGCTCCGAGGAGCTGCTGAAGGAAGATGCCGGCAGCGCGGAGACCAGTGGCTGCTCCCAGGCACCCGCGGTGAACCGAGTCCGGTAACACGCTCCGTGCGGCAAGATCAGTCCCCGAAGACGTTCCAGCCTGAGAGCAAACCCCAGTCCTAACAGGGGAAAGCTTGGGACGGCCCTGAGGGCCCCCTGAGCGCACGTGCAGTGCACACCCAGGTGACACGAAGAGGGAGGGGGAGTGACGTCTCCAAGAAACAGGCCAGTGGGAATGGATGCGCCCAGCTGGGAACACAGTCAAACTGCCACCAACGGTGAGCCCTAACACAGGGGCTGGCTGTGCGATCAGCACACCACCGTTAGTCATGTTTCTATTTGTAAAAATTGTTAACACACTGCTAAAAATAGCTATTTCTAAAACAGCAAAGATAGAAGGTACCTGAGAATATTTCTGAAGTGATTTCAAGGTGCAGTGGAGGAAATCATCAGACTCTGCTGAAGGACATTCTGAGACCAATGTGAGTGGAGAGACAGCATCCCGTTCATGAATAGTCTGGCTCATGTAATTTGATTCCTTAGTGAATCCATTAATAGACATTCTTCTGCTGGTTCTGCTTCTTTTGTTGGCCCAGACGCTACCAACGGGAGGAGCAGCTTTGTGAAAGACACCTCGTCTCCCGAGTCGGTCTGTGGGTTTTGTGTCACCCATGGGGCCCTGGGGGAGGCACAGGGTGAGACTTGATCTCAGTGCAGCAAGGAAAATGGATGGACTAACCACAGGGGGCCAGCATCCGTCACTGAAGCCCAGGCTTTCCGGCGGGGGTCCTGAGCTCCTGGACCAACCCCGCACCTTCTGCAGAGAAGATTCCTAATGGATAAACACCTGACCGCAGCGCAGGATGAACCTGGGCAGTCACAGCGTCCCGGATGAAACCAGCCTCCCCAGCATATGTTCCACCTGCAGGGGCTACTCTTAGAGGAGACATGAGCTGACAGGCAGAAAATTCGCAGTTTCCCTCCAGTAGAAAATGAGATGAATCAGGCAGCCCGTGTGCCCCAGCGGACCAGCTGTCACTCCTAAGAGGTGACGCTTGTAGGTTCGTCACAAACCTGTTACACGAAACGTCCTTCCGCAGCCCAGAACCACCAGCAGCATTGCCGCCCTCCATACAGTTGCTTCAGCTCAGACTCAGCCTTACTGCACATGAGTGTGCATTCGCGTTATTTCAGCAGAGATGCAAGGGGATTTTTTAAAATGCATTTAAGTTTGGTATACATGACGCTTCATATGGAAGGAGACAAGACAAACTGAGATTCCTCTTTAACAGGCATAGAGAATGAATATTAATGATAGTATCAAAAATCATTATTTTCATTATGGCTGTAGGCAGAGTCACACAGGAAACCCTCAGCAAAGTATCCAGTCTGAGGTCTGAGTGAGTCAATGGTGTGGATTGAAGTCACCCCCCGGCCCCCCAGGCAGGGGCAGAGGCCATGGCTGAGGGGATGAGGACCTGGGTGGGGGCCGGTGGTGCAATGACCCCCAGGGCAGCCCCTCAGTGAGCTCTTCTCCCCCACCTACTGCGGACGAATTTGCCCCCCCGACCATGCTACCGCAGCAGGAACCAGGCAGAATGTGCAGCCTCGGCTAACTCATCTCTCACCTGCAGTCACAGGGACACACAGTGTGACTTCCGTGTCCTTTTCATTTAAAGCCTCCTGCAGTGTCCGTCTCCAGCTCAGTCCATCTTTGACATGGCGGCTGAGGTGGTCACAGCCTCGCCCTACGTGGGACCCTGAGTCTGTCTGGGGGACATCCCCACGGGGCCTGCACTGACCGGAAGGGCAGCCCCCACACACCATCCTCCAGGAGCCCCTGGGTTCCCTCCTCCCTGCCCGCACCCCCAGCTCTCTCCCCAAGGTCAGTGAGCCTCCCCCGGGTCGCCATAACGCCTGCTGTCCAGACCCTGCCTGTGGGCGGGCTTGTCACTCCGCAGCTGTGGCACAGCTCACGCACAGCACCTGTGCAGCCTCCCATATGCAGGGCGGGGAGCTGTCCGTGCCTCACCCTCTGGGCTCTGGGGACCCTGCTCTCTGCTGATCCAGGGCCAGACTCTGGGGGCCGCTCTCCACACTGCTCAGCAGGTCCCAGAGCTGGGATTCCCCAGTGACAACACTCACTGGCCTTCCTTTGGCCCTGTTCTCACTCTCCCCAACAGACGCATCATCTCAGCCCTTGTCAGTCTTGACCCAAAGATGTCACCACTCCTAGTTACTTGTCACCACATAATTGGTGCTGACTGAAAGCTTTTCCTGATGTGGGACAGAAATGCTTGGCTGTCTTTTCCATGGAACTTAAGCATAGTCATATAAATACAGTAATAGTTGGGGAAAAAAGAGATGCTGTCTCAGCCCAGATTCCAGGTGAACTGCTGAGGTCAGATGGGGCCTTGCAGGTGGGCCCCTGGTCAGGGCTGACCTGATGCCCAGAGGGGAGGTGGTGACCACCCTGTGACAGGTGGCACCCCACTCACTGAGAATCCTGGTGGAGGGGTGGAAGTGTGGTTCCCTGTGACACTGACACCTGGGCAGGTGAGGGGCCACCGTGGTGGGAGCCGGGGGACTGGGCAGCCCCGAGGATGAACCAGTGTCCATGGGGCAGCATGTCCGTGAAGGCTGGGCAGCTCCAGGCTGCTTCCCAGGCACGTGGCCAAGTGAGGCTGCCCTCAGGGCCCCTGAGGTCCTCCATGCCATAGGGCAGCACTGATGGGGATGTAGGGTAACCTGAATCTGGCGAGGGATGTTTGGCTGGTGAGGCCTGGAGTCCTGGACCCTCTGAGCAGCAGGAGCAGCCCCTCCCCCGACAGAACAGCCACACTGCCTTCATCCTCCTCAGCTTGGCCACCTGCCCTCGCCTTCTAGAGGATGGCCAAGGGCCGCAGCAGGGTGGAGGCTGCAGGGGAGCACGAGGAGGGCAGCACTGCCCTGCCCCCACCCAGGGCCCCTGCACGAGGGGAAGATGCAGGACCTGGAGGAGAACCTCCCCCAGCCACTCCACGAGCTGGCAGGGCCAGCCTAGTGTTTAGTGGACAGTCCCCAGAAATGCCCATCGGCAGGCAGGGGACAGAGACCCCGGGCCCATGGGGGTTGCAATTCAACCACACAGCCACACGGGCCGTCACCACCCCGTCCCCTGCCCCCTGGGTCAAGCCAGGGACCAAAGCCTTCCTCACACTGGGCTCCGGGGAGACAGGCAAACTGTGAGGATCTGATCTTACAGTGAGTCTTCTCTTTAATTACAGCTCAGCCCAGGGACGCGATGGACCCCCCACTGGGTGCCCCGCTCATTGCACCTGGAGGCTGCAGAATCCTCAACTCTGGGCAAGAAAGCGGGCACGGGGACAGTGCAGACAGCCCTTGACACAACCCGTTTCAACCCGCTCGCCACAGAAGTGGGCCAGTGGAACCCTGGAGGGAAGCACAGCATAAGAATGAAGTGTCACCATGCAGCAGGGACGTCTGGGAGATACAGCGTTCCTATTCCCCAGAGAATGTCAGAAAATGTCCCAAACAGCGATCTCCGGGCAGCTTCCTCCAACCAGCTCTGCCACCTGCTGTCCAGCCCCACCCTCACCTGGCTTCTCTGTCCACAGAAGCACATCTGTTCTCCCACCTCACACCTTTGTTGTCAGCGAGTGGTCATGGCTGGGCTGCCTCTGGGGTCAAGGTGGCCGTTGTTGATCTCAAGGGCTCCCCCAGGCTGGAGGTGGGAGGGCAACAGGGAAGGAGGTGGAGGCCTGGAGTGGGTGCAGTCAGAGCGAGTCCCAGGTTCACCTGGATTCAGGAGCTGTCACCACTCTTCCACTTGAGGGAAGGTCCGGGAGTTGGGGACTCTGCTGCCGAGGACCTGGGTCCTGCTGTCAACTCCATGTCCTTTTCCCGGGCTCACTTCAGCCTGCTGACATTGGTGACAGGACAGGGGTCCCTCTGCAGAACTGTTCCCACCGTGGGCAGGAGGGATAAGGGTGTCCCCTCCCCTGCTTCCCTGTGGCTTTATGAATATCAAAAGACAATGATGCCACTAAAAGTGCTATTTAATGAATCCAAAGCCTTGAGAGAGAAGGAATGTTACAAATTCTTACTTAAAGCTGAAATGCAGTGATTCCCAAACCGATAAAGAAAGCAAAGGAGAAGAAAAGCTATATACCATTTCACTGATAAATATGCAAAATTTAGATACAGTATTAGTAAAAGTAATTTGGTGATGGATTAAATATAACATGTACAGGAACTACATAGCTTCCACACTAAGGGTGAAGAGTGCTCTTATTTTGGAAATCCATTAACTTCATTAATAGATTACAGTGGGAAATTTCATTTAGAGACATCAAAAAGGCATTTGATTACATTCAGTATTCAGAATTTCTAGTTGTTCTTAAAATGTTATTAGCCTTTATTTTGAAAAAAAAATAGTAAATTGTATTTTTGCAAAATGAGATATAATTTTCTCTGAGGCTATAAATATAAAATTCAACCTAAGAAAAATTACCACATGAAGTGAAAAATCTGATGTTTCTTGAATTTCTTAATGAAATTAAGGCACAATGTGGTATTTAAATAGATAATCAGCTGTGAGCATTTTAAAGCAGAAGCTCTCTTAGTGTGGCTGTTGTTCTGTCTCTGAGCTGTTCACTCTGCTCTGTGCACAGGAAGGAATAAAAATGTGAAAACACACATGTAAATTCAAGAGTGCATTTTCTAGACTGGCCAAAAAATGAGCGTTTTATAGCAAAACAGACCTTCCTTCCCACATCTCCTCATGGTGAGTCTCCACTCAGTTTGTGGGAACAGAATCCATAGACTCCTCAACTCTCAAGATGCCATGTTACAGGGTAAACAGGTGTGAAGACCCTGAAGACGTACTGGGAGCTGGACCACATACCTGATGAAACTCAGCTACCTCCACATTTTATCATTCCAATATTGCCCTAAATGTGTGGCTTTAAAATAACTTATCCCTCCAAAATTGACTTAATTTGCTAAATTATAAACTGGAGAAATGACTTGAATGTATAGATATTTAGTCTTAATGTCAAGAGTCACTGTCCAACAAACTTAGCTTAACGCATCAGAATGACAGAACGAATACTCGGAACTTAACGCAGTCACAGCCTTTTCTTTTTTTTTTTCTTTTTTTTTCTAAACATTTTTTATTGGTTTATAATCATTTTACAATGTTGTGTCAAATTCTAATATGCAGCACAATTTTTCAGTCATACATGGACATATATACACTCATTATCACATTTTTCCTCTGTGATTCCCTGTGCTATACAGTATAATCTTGAATATCTACTCTACAATTTTGAAATCCCAGTCTACCCCTTCCCACCCTCCACCTCCCTGGCAACCACAAGTCTGTATTCTATGTCTATGAGTCTATTTCTGTCCTGTATTTATGCTTTTTTTGTTGTTGTTTGTTTGTTTTTGTTTTTTAGATTCCACATATGAGTGATCTCATATGGTATTTTTCTTTCTCCTTCTGGCTTATCTCACTTAGAATGACATTCTCCAGGAGCATCCATGTTGCTGCAAATGGTGTTATGTTGTCGGTTTTTATGGCTGCGAAGTATTCCATTATATAAATATGCCACATCTTCTTTATCCAGTCACCTGTTGATGGACATTTAGGCTGTCTCCATGTCTTGGCTATTGTAAATAGTGCTGCTATGAACATTGGGGTGCAGGTGCCATCCTGAAGTAGGGTTCCTTCTGGATATAAGCCCAGGAGTGGGATTCCTGGGTCATATGGTAAGTGTATTCCTAGTCTTTTGAGGAATCTCCACACTGTTTTCCACAGTGGCTGCATTAAACTGCATTCCCTTCAGCAGTGTAGGAGGGTTCCCCTTTCTCCACAGCCTCTCCAGCATTTGTCATTTGTGGATTTTTGAATGATGGCCATTCTGACTGGTGTGAGGTGATACCTCATTGTAGTTTTGATTTGCATTTCTCTGATAATTAGTGATATTGAGCAATTTTCCATGTGTCTTTTGATCATTTGTATGTCTTCCTTGGAGAATTGCTTGTTTAGGTCTTCTGCCCATTTTTGGATTGGGTTGTTTATTTTTTTCTTATTGAGTCATATGAGCTGCTTATATATTCTGGAGATCAAGCCTTTGTCGGTTTCATTTGCAAAAATTTTCTCCCATTCCATAGGTTGCCTTTTTGTTTTACTTATGGTTTCCTTTGCTTTGCAGAAGCTTGTAAGTTTCATTAGGTCCCATTTGTTTATTCTTGCTTTTATTTCTACTAGGAGAAAATTTTTAAGATGTATGTCAGATAATGTTTTGCCTGTGTTTTCCTCTAGGAGATTTATTGTATCTTGTCTTATGTTTAAGTCTTTGATCCATTTTGAGTTGATTTTTGTATACGGTGTAAGGGAGTGTTCTAGCTTCATTGTTTTACATGCTGCTGTCCAGTTTTCCCAACACCATTTGCTGAAGAGACTGTCTTTATTCCATTGTATATTCTTGCCTCCTTTGTCAAAGATGAGTTGACCAAAAGTTTGTGGGTTCATTTCTGGGCTCTCTATTCTGTTCCATTGGTCTATATGTCTGTTTTGGTACCAATACCATGCTGTCTTGATGACTGTAGCTCTATAGTATTGTCTGAAGTCTGGGAGAGTTATTCCTCCAGCCTCTTTCTTTCTCTTCAGTAATTCTTTGGCAATTCTAGGTCTTTGGTGGTTCCATATAAATTTTATTATGATTTGTTCTAGTCCTGTGAAATATGTCCTGGGTAATTGGATAGGGATTGCATTAAATCTGTAGATTGCCTTGGGCATTGTGACCATTTTAACAATATTGATTCTTCCAATCCAAGAGCATGGGTTATCTTTCCATTTTTTAAAGTCTTCTTTAATTTCCTTCATCAATGGTTTGTAGTTTTCTGTGTATAATTCTTTCACCTCCTTGGTTAGATTTATTCCTAGATATTTTATTACTTTAGATGCTATTTTAAAGGGGATTGTTTCTTTACTTTCTTTTTCTGTTGATTCATTCTGTTGTAAAGAAATGCAAGTGATTTTTGAACGTTAATCTTGTAACCTGCTACCTTGCTGAACATTTTTTATTAGTTCTAGTAGTTTCTGTGTGGACATTTTAGGGTTTTCTTTATATAGTATCATGTCATCTACATATAGTGAGATTTTTACCTCTTCTTTTCCAATTTGGATCCCTTTTATTTCTCTCTCTTGCCTGATTGCTGTGGCTAGGACTTCCAAGAGTATGTTGACTAGGAGTGGTGATAGTGGGCATCCTTGTCTTGCCCCAGATTTTAGTGGGAAGCTTTTGAGTTTTTCACTGTTGAGTACTATGCTGGCTGTAGGTTTGTCATATATAGCTTTTATTATGTTGAGCAGTAGTTGTTCTGTCTTATAACTCAGGCATTGCTTCATTATACCCTAGAAAACTGCTTTTAGATCATTGATTGAACTATAGACCACCCTCTTGCCCACATTAGGAAATGACATCTTCCAAGACATAGGTCCTGTGTGCTTGTATCTATGTATAAGTATGAATTAAATATGTATGTCATCCTCTCACATATTTAATTTGAGCCTTCCCAATCGAATGTGCACAGTAAAGACTAACTTCCCATAACAGGAGAACTTTGAGGAAGTAAGAAGAAGGAATTAGCCACCAGGGAGAAGACAGGGAATCAAGCAGGAATTTGGTATAAAATCATTTATTCTAAAGCTGCTCTGGCTCAATAAATAAGTGGAATTGACATTGTTGTATCATGCCAGAGCATCTGCTATTGAAGACCGACTTTAATTTACTTTGATATAAGTGGAAAATTGTGTTGGAACAGCATGGGAAGTGAAGCACACTGCATCTATCTGTACTCCTGCAGTGTGTATCAGAGCTGCTCAGTTTTGAGGAAGAATATCTTGTCAGGAGACAATAGAATTATTTTCCTTGTTGGAATTTTTGTAGCTTCCAGAAGCACATCTGCAGGTGATTCTGTAAAAGTCTAGAGTTGACTTAAACAGAAGGAAATTTTAGCCTATTGAAATCAGGAGAAGTGAAATATTTTTGCCTACCACCACCACCACCACCACCACCACCACCACCACCACCACCACCACCACCACCACCACCACCAGGCAAGCACGTGTACACCCAGAGAGATTTCACATCAGAGGGAATGACAAAGCTGGTTCTGTTACCAAGGCCAAACTTGTTCTGCTCATTGCACAACAGTGATAAATAAATAAATCAGGAGACAAGGTTTTGGGGCAAGGAATAGTAACTTTATACAGAAAGCTGGCAGACCAAGAAGATGGGGGACAAATGTCCTGGAGAATCATCTTACCCAAGTCAGAATTCAGGCTCCTTTTAAACTAAAAAGGGGAGGGGGTGTGGTTGGTTGTGAAAACTTCTTGCTGCAGGCATTCTTTGTTCCTGCAGCCATCCATGTGGCTCAGGCTATGGTGTCCCTGTAAACCTCCAACAAAACAAAGGTTATTCTCTATTTTGCAACTTGCCATCTCTGCATAAGTGCAGAAGTGCTAACATCCTTAAAGGTCAGAGCCCCGAGAATAGGCTTTCCTGTAGGTTTTAGGCTAAAGGCAACGTTGTTTTACAAAAGGTGCAGAGCCAGCAAGATTAAGCCTGGAAAACAGGGCACAGTGCTTCAAACTGAAGGAACAGATCCAACGTGGCATCAGATTTGTTCTCTATTACAGTTCTAGTTAGGGGAAATTTTGCAGTAGAAAATCCCCTCAGTTGTTTTCCTTGCTTTGCCTGAGATCTTGTTTGTTGGCTTGTGGTCTCATGGTGTCTAAACCATATGATCAGATGAATACTATTAAAATCATATGGTGCAGAAAACAGATCTGTTCTTCTTCAAAAAATTACTGAAACATTTAGCTTTGTTTATTCCCATAGAATTTGGACTGAATCTATTCTCGACTTTCTTCTTCCTTCAAACCAGTTTTTTGCTGGAGGGTTTAAAGCCCAAATTAAAGAATTTTGGAGAAGACTCATGTAATTCATAAGAGCTTTACATCTGAATTTAAGACTGACCCATATTTATACTTTTAATCAAGGACCACAATAAACTTTGTTAGTCGATCATTTATGCCATTTTTAACTTTGTCCTTGTAATCTTTTGGAAGTTGAGAGGCTTGTACACTTGATCAAACAAAACAGGTATCATTGCTTGACTCTGTGAATGAAAGAATCCCAGTATAGTTTCCTGCAAGTATATTTTATTAAAAATAGTAAAGAATTATTGCTTTCTAATAAAGCAACAGACAGAGGCACATACTGAGTGTTTAAAATAAATCAGACTATGGGAAAACTTATCTAAACAAGTCAAGATAGTATAGAGAAAAAAGTATGAACTTGAAGGAAAATACATATTGTGCAATTAATATCCTATTTTTGAGAAGCTAATGATAAAAAAAACCCAATTTTTAAATCATTTATCTACAAAGGAGTTATATAAAGCTAACTTATTTTCATAAGTGTTACATAAACAAAGGGCTATCTAAATCTACATTATTAAAGAATAAATTATACCAAATAGATCTCCAAGGTTGATTGATTTTCATGATATTTATAATTTTTGAAAATATAACTTACATATAACATATCCAAGCAGCTCTTGAGATATCCACAGTACCCTAGTCTACAGTTATTCTTATTCAACTTAAAAAATGTAATAGGCAAGGTACAGGCCCTTGCTTTTGAACTGCCACTGGAATTCTGGATATTCCCTTAGGTTAAAGGCCAAAAGCAAAGTAACTATTCTACTTTAAAGCAGTTGTTCAAAGACTTTAAGACATTCACTATCTATATCCAGTTACACGAAAGACTTAAGTTCTCTGAAGCTTAAAAAAAAGAAATCAACTGCTGAAAATGAAATTCTGTCATGTCTGCTGACCATAACTATAAAGTCTCTAAATTAGTGCTCCCTTTATTGTTTTCCTACCAGCACAGGCCATGATCATCGCTTTCACATTCCCTTTATGCTAGATGAACGAACGTCTCTCCACATGCTCAATTCTGAGACTTAAGTGTGTGTGAAAGCAGTCAATCACCTAACTTGTTGGGAACACAGTTTCTTTTCAGTGGGAAACTATACTACATACATATATACAGGGAGGTACTAGCTCCAACTCGGATTAACAGAGAAAATTGCATTAACTTCGAACTGGCACTAAGAAACATACTGAGAAATCACAGTAAGTGTTTCTATGGCTCTTCATTCCCTTTATGCTACATTAAAGAACGCGTCTCCACATGCTCAATTCTGAGAGTTGAATGTGTGTGTAATTGGTCAATCAACTATTTTGTTGGGAACACACAGTTTCTTTAGATTGGGGAAATAAACTACATACATATATATGGGTAGGTAGTAGCACAAATACAGTTTCACAGTGAAAACTGCATGAAATTCAAACCGGCACTAGGAAACATACTGAGAAATCACAGTAAGTGTTTCTACTGCTATCCATTCCCTTTATGCCAGATGAATGAACACCTCTGCATATGCCTAGTTTGGAGAGTTGAATGTGTGTGAAAGCCATCAATCACCAAACTTGTCGGGAACACACAGTTTCTTTTCAGTGGAGAAATACACAACATACATATATATGGGGAGGTACTAGCTCCAACTTGGATTTACAGTGAAAACTGCATGAATGGCAACCTGGCACTAGGAAACATACTGAGAAATCACAGTAAGTGTTTCTACTGCTACCCATTCCCTTTATGCCAGATGAATGAACACCTCTGCATATGCCTAGTTTGGAGAGTTGAATGTGTGTGAAAGCCGTCATTCACCTAGCTTGTCTGGAAAACACAGTTTCTTTTGACAGGGGAACTACACTACATAAATATATATGGGGAGGTACTAGCTCCAACTAGGTTTTACAGTGAAAACTGCAGGAACTTCAAACCGGCACTAGGAAACAATCTGAGAAATAAGAGTAAGTGTTTCTAGAGCTACCTATTCTATTTATGCTACATGAAAAAACGTCTCTCCAAATGCTCAATTCTAAAGGTTAAGTGTGTGTGAAAGCCGTCAATCACTTAGCTTGTTGGGAACACACACATTCTTTTCAGTGGGAAACTACACTGCATACATATATATGGGGAACTATTAGCTCCAGCTCGGTTTACAGTGAAAACTCCATGAACTTCAAACCCGTCCTAGGAAAAATACTGAGAAACCACAGTAAGTGTTTCTACAGCAACCCATTCCCTTCACCCTAGATGAACGAACGCCTCTCTCCATGCTCAGTTCTGAGAGTTGAATGTGTGCAAAAGCCATCTATCAGTTAGCTTGTAGGGAACGCACAATTTCTTTTGAGTGGGGAACTACATTACATACATATATAAGGGGAGGTAGTAGCTCCAAGTCGATTTTACAGTAAAAACTGCATGAACTTCAAACTGGTACTAGGATACATATTGAGAAATCAGAGTAAGTGTTTCTACTGCAAACCATTCCTTTTATGCAAGATGAACGAACGTCTCACCACGTGCTTAATTCTGAGAGTCAAGAGTGTGAAAGCCGTCAATCACCTATCTTGTTGGGAACACACAAGTTCTTTTCAGTTCGAAACTACACTACATACATATATATGGGGAGGTACTAGCTCCAAATCGGTTTTACAGTGAAAACTGCATGAACTTAAAACTGGCACTAGGAAAAATACTGGGAAACCAGAGTAAGTGTTTCAATTGCAAACAATTCCCTTTCTGCAAGATGAACGAAAGTCTCACCACATGCTCATTTCTGAGAGTTAAGTGTGTGTAAAAGCCGTCAATCGCCTAGCTTGTTGGGAACACAGAGATTCTTTTCATTTGGAAACTACACTACATATATATATATGGAGAGGTACTAGCTCCAACATGGTTTTACACCGATAAATGCATGAAATTCAAACCGGCACTAGGAAACATACAGAGAAACCAGAGTAATTTTAAAACTAGCCGAGGAATCCCTCTTTGCTGCTGTGCCTCCTCCACCTCTGCTACAGAACTCTTCCCCTGACCTCACCACGCCTGCTCGCAGGAGCAGGCAGACTTCAAAGGCTTGAGTCCTGCGAACTTGGGGGAGTGGAGGCCATCCCCAGGCAAGGCAGCTAGTGACATGGGAGAAAATCCTCTGCCTCGCCAGGGGCACCCTAGTCCCCGGTAGCCGCCTCCGAACCACGTCCCCATACCGCACCCCTCCTCTAGGGTGTCTGTCTGTCTGACTGCCTGCCTGACTGACTATCTATTGGAGGATGGGAGAAGCTAGTCTATGTGTGTGTCTGTCTGTTTATTCAACGGAGGAGGACGTGACTAGTATGTCTCTCTATTTGCCTGCATATCTATGTATCTATGTATCTATGTATCTATGTATCTATGTTTCTATCTATCTATCTATCTATCTATCTATCTATCTATCTATCTATCTATCTATCTATCTATCATCTATCTATCTACGGGAGGCATAGCAGTAGGCTAGTGTGTCGTTTATTTGTTTGTCTGTTGGAGTAGGAGGTTAGTGTGTCTATATAACTCTCTACCTATTTGAGGAAGAGGAGGAGGCTAGTGTGTGTGTGTGTGTGTGTGTGTGTGTGCATGCAGATCTGTGTATTTATGTATCTATATCTAAAGGGGTAGGAGGCTACTATATCTGTCTATCAGTCTATGTATGTATCTAAAGGAGGAGGAGTAGGTTAGTATGTCTGTCTGTCTGTCTATCAGATATATATATATATATATATATATATATATATATATATATATATATATATATATATATACCTATAACTAATCGAGAAGAAGGGGGAAGCTGCAGTATCAATCGCTGTCTTTCACAGGAGGAGAAGACTAGTGTGTCTGTCTCTCTGTGTGTCTGAGAGTAGTCTGTATCAATATCTAATGGAGAAGAAGGAGGATTCCCATGTGTCTGGCTATTTGTCTGTCTCTCTAACAGGAGAAGGTAGAGGCTAGTGTGTGTATCCGTCAATCTCACTTCCTATCTATCTAATAGAGGAGGAGATAGAGTGTATTAAATTTGTCTACCTTTATCTAATGGAGGAGGACATTACTGTGTCTGTCCACCTACTTAATTGAGGAGTCAGAGGAGGCTTCTGTGTGAGTGTGAGTCTGTCTGTCTGTCTATGTATGTATCTGTCTAACTATATAATGGATGAGGAGGAGGAGGTTAGGATATATGGCTGTTTCTAAATGGAGGAAGAGGCTAGAGTGTCTGTCTGTCTGATTGCCTTCCTGACTGCTTATGTACTGGAGGAGGGAAGAGGCTACTCTATGTGGGTGTGTGTCTGTTTATCTCACGGAGGAGAAGACGACTAGGATGTCTCTATCTTTGCCTGCCTATCAATCTATCCATCTATCTATCTATCTATCTATCTATCTATCTATCTATCTATGTATCTATCTATCTATCAATGTAGTGGAGGCATAGGAGCAGGCTAGTGTGTCTTTTTATCTGTCTGTCTGTAGGTTGGAAGAGGACATTAGTGTGTCTATCTGCCTACCTTGTTAGTTGAGGAGTAGGAGGAGGCTAGTGTGTGTGTGGGCATGTGTCTGTCTGTCTATGTATGTAATTATCTACCTATCAAATGGTTGAGGAGGAGTAATAAAGGATATATGTTTGTTTCTACATGGAGGAAGAGGATAGTGTTTCTGTCTGTCTATTTGTCTGTCTGTCTGTCTAATGGAGGAATGGTCCCAGGACTCGACCGATTTGGAGGGATGCCAATTGCCACCCTGAGGCAGCAGAGGGCGCCGCAGAGCAGGCTGAGGGGGCCACTGGGTGGAAATTGACAGGCTTGCCTGGGCAGCTCGAGCCCCCCGCTTCTGCCTTCCCTGTAGCCGCCAACGAACCAACTACTCCCCGCCCCTTGAACACAACGCAATCGCTTCCCGGGAGCCGGCCACCACAGAGACCTGAAAATCTTGTACATAGGGTACCAGAGACCGACCCCAGGACCGGCCAAGGAGGAGATGGGAGCAAATACACGGGCTCCGTGGGGCAGTCCCGCCTCCTCACTGCAGCCCCTGACAGCACCGCGCCCGCCTCCAGGGCGCAGGCTGACCTGCAATCATGCATACTGTGAACCTGGGGCAGGAGAGGCTGTCCCCAGGCCAGGCCGTTGTGGAGATGGGAGCAAACTGATCGGCTAACCTGAGGCAGTCCGCCTGCCGAGACGTCCCTTTACCCTGAACTCAGCTCGCCAGCATCCCAGGACCCTGCTGACAAGCAGATATAAATCCCGCAAACCTGGGGTAGCAGAGGTCGGCCCGAGGCCAGGAGAGGGGCAGATGGGAGGAAAATGACCCCAAGTGTGCGAGGCATCCCCTTAGCTGCTGTGAGCCTTTTCTCTGCACCCGAACTCTTCCCCTGACTTCACCACGACCGCTACCAGGAGCAGGCTGACTTGAAAGGCTTGAGTCCTAGAAACATGGGGGAGAGGAGGCAGCCCCCAGGCAAAGCAGCTAGGGACATGGGAGAAAAACCTCTGAGTCTCCAGGGGCAACCTAGTATCCCGTAGCCGCCGCCGAACCCCGTCCCCAGACCGCACCCCACCTCTAGAGTGTCTCTCTGTCTGACTGCCTGCCTGACTGTCTATCGATTGGAGGATGGGAGAGGTTAGTATATGTGTGTGTCTGTCTGTTTATATAACGGAGGAGGAGGTGACTAGCATGTCTATCTGCTTGCCTGCCTAGCTATCAAAATATCTCTCTCTCTATCAAACTCTCTCTCTCTCTCTCTCTCTCTCTCTCTCTATCTATCTATCTATCTATTATTCTATCTATCTATCTATCTATGTATCTATCAATCTATCTAGAGGTGGCAAAGAAGTAGGCTAGGGTGTCTTTTATTTTTCTGTCTGTTGAAGGAGGAGTTTAGTGTGTCTATCTACCTATCTACCTATTTGAGGAAGCGGAGTAGGCCAGTGTGTTTGTATGTGCCTGTATCAGTGCATGTGTGCGTGCGGGTCTGTCTATCTATATATGTGTAAGTAAAGGAGAAGGAGGTTACTGTGTCTGTCTATCAGTCTATATCTGAATCTACTGGAGGAGGAGTAGGCTAGTATGTCTGTCTGTGTGTCTGTCTATCTATCAGATATCAATATATGAACCTGTATCTAATCGAGGAGAAGGAGGAGGCTACAGTGTCTATGGCTCTGTCTGACAGAGGAGGAGAAGACTAATGTGTCTGTTTTTCTGCGTGTCTGTGAGTCTGTCACGATCTATATCTACTGGAGAAGAAGGAGGAGGCCCGTGTGTCTGGCTATGTGTGTGTCTGTCTAACAGGAGAAGATAGAGGCTAGTGGGTGTATCCATTAATCTCAGTGACTATCTATCAAATGGAAGAAGAGAAAGAGTCTATTAAGTTGGTCTAACTATTATCTAATGGAGTAGATTAGTGTGTCTATGAACCTGCCTAATTGAGGAGTAGGAGGAGGCTAGAATATGTGTGTGTGTGTGTGTGTGTGTGCGTGTTTTGTGTGTGTGTGTCTGACTATGTATCTGTCTAACTATCTAATGGATGAGGAGTAGCAGGTTAGGATATATGGCTGTTTCTCAATGGAGGAAGTGGCTAGTCTGTCTGTCTGTGTATTTCTTTGTCTGTCTGTCTGTCTGTCTGTCTGTGTGTGTGTCTAATGGAGGAAGCCTCCCAGGACTCCACCGAAATGGAGGGATTCCGATTGCCACCCTGAGGCTGCAGAGGGTGCCCCCAGAGCATGCTGAGGGGGACACTGGGGGGAAATCCACAGGCTTTCCTGGGCAGCCCGCGCCTCCCGCATCTGCCCTCTCTGCAGCTGCTCCCGCCCCGCCCACGCCCCGCCCCCTGACCACCCCGCGCCCGCCTCCCGGGATCAGGCCAGCACGGAGATGTGCTCCTCCTGTAACTAGGGTAGCTGAGACCGACCCCAGGACCGGCCAAGGGGGAGATGGGAGCAAATACAGGGGCTCCGTGGGGCAGCCCCGCCTCCTCACTGCAGCCCCTGACAGCACCGCGCCCGCCACCGGGGCGCAGGCTGTCCTGCAAACGTGCATACTGTTAACCTGGGGCAGGAGAGGCCATCGCCAGGCCAGGCCGTTTTGGAGATCGGGGCAAAGTGACCGGCTCACCCGAGGCAGTCCGCTCCCCGTGAAGTCCCTGTCCCCTGAACTCACCTCGCCATCCTCCCACCACCTGGCTGACAAGGAGGATTAAATCCCGCGCATGTGGGTTAGCAGAGGCCGCCCCGAGGCCAGGCCGCTAGGGACACTGGGGAAAATCCTCTGGCTCGCCACGGGCACCCGAGTCCTCGGTCGCCGCCGCCGACCCCGTCCGCAGATCGCACCCCGCTCCCAGCCCCTAGTGTGTCCATCTGTCTGACTGCCTTCCTGACTGCTTATGTACGGGAGGAGGGGAGAGGCTACTCTATGTGGGTGTGTGTCTGTTTATCTCACGGAGGAGAAGACGAATAGGATGTCTCTATCTCTGCCTGCCTATCAATCTATCTATCTATCTATCTATCTATCTATCTATCTATCTATCTATCTATCTATCTATCTAACTATGTATGTATGTATGTATGTATCTATCTATCTATCAATGTAGTGGAGGCATAGGAGCAGGCGAGTGTGTCTTTTTATCTGTCTGTCTGTAGGTTGGAAGAGGACATTAGTGTGTCTATCTGCCTACCTTGTTAGTTGAGGAGTAGGAGGAGGCTAGTGTGTGTGTGGGTATGTGTCTGTCTGTCTATGTATGTAACTATCTACCTATCTAATGGTTGAGGAGGATTAATAAAAGATATATGTTTATTTCTACATGGAGGAAGAGGATAGTGTTTCTGTCTGTCTATTTATTGGTCTGTCTGTCTGTCTAATGGAGGAATGCTCCCAGGACTCGACCGACTTGGATGGATGCCAATTGCCACCCTGAGGCAGAAGAGGGTGCCCCAGAGCAGGCTGAGGGGGCCACTGGGTGGAAATTGACAGGCTTGCCTGGGCAGCTCGAGCCCCCCGCTTCTGCCTTCCCTGTAGCCGCCAACGAACCACCCCCTACTAGCCCCCTGAACACCCCGCACTCGCTTCCCGGGAGCCGGCCACTACAGAGACCTGAAAATCTTGTACATAGGGTACCAGAGACGGACCCCAGGACCGGCCAAGGAGGAGATGGGAGCAAATACACGGGCTCCGTGGGGCAGCCCCGCGTCCTCACTGCAGCCCCTGACAGCACCGCGCCCGCCTCCGGGCCACAGGCTGTCCTGCAAACGTGCATACTGTGAACCTGGGGCAGGAGAGGCCGTCCCCAGGCCAGGCCGTTGTGGAAATGGGAGCAAACTGATCGGCTAACCTGAGGAAGTCCGCCTGCTGCGACGTCCCTTTAACATGAACTCAGCTCGCCAGCATCCCAGGACCCTGCTGACAAGCAGATATAAATCCCGCAAACCTGGGGTAGCAGAGGACGGCCCGAGGCCAGGAGAGGGGCAGATGGGAGGAAAATGACCCCAAGTGTCCGAGGCATCCCCTTAGCTGCTGTGCGCCTCTTCTCTGCCCCCGACCTCTTCCCCTGACCTCACCACGCCCGCTACCAAGAGCAGGCTAACTTGAAAGGCTTGAGTCCTAGAAACGTGGGGGAGAGGAGGCAGCCCCCAGGCAAAGCAGCTAGGGACATGGGAGAAAATCCTCTGGGTCTCCAGGGGCAACCTAGTACCCCGAAGCCGCCTCCGAACCCCGTCCGCAGACCGCAATCAACCTCTAGAGTATCTGTCTGACTGACAGCCTGCCTGACTGCCTATCTATTGGAGGATGGGAGAGGTTAGTCTATGTGTGTGTCTGTCTGTTTATCTAACGGAGGAGGAGGTGGCTAGCATGTCTATCTCCTTGCCTGCCTAGCTATCAAAATATCTCTCTCTCTATCAATGTCTCTCTCTCTCTCTCTCTCTATCTATCTATTATTCTATTTATCTATCTATCTATCTATCTATCTATCTATCTATCTATCTATCTATCTATCTATCTAATATCTATCTATCTAGAAGTGGCAAAGGAGTAGGCTAGGTTGTCTTTTATATTTCTGTCTGTTGAAGGAGGAGTTTAGTGTGTCTATCTACCTATCTACCTATTTGAGGAAGCTGAGTAGGCCAGTGTGTTTGTGTGTGCCTGTATGTGTGCGTGTGTGCGTGCGGGTCTGTCTATCTATGTATCTGTAATTAAAGGAGAACGAGGTTACTGTGTATGTCTATCAGTCTATATCTGAATCTACTGGAGGTGGAGTAGGCTAGTATGTCTGTCTGTGTGTCTGTCTATCTATCAGATATCAATGTATGAACCTGTATCTAATCGAGGAGAAGGAGGAGGCTACAGTGTCTATGGCTCTGTCTGACAGAGGAGGAGGAGACTAATGTGTCTGTTTTTGTGTGTGTCTGTGAGTCTGTCAAGATCTATATCTACTGGAGAAGAAGGAGGAGGCCCGTGTGTCTGGCTATGTGTGTGTCTGTCTAACAGGAGAAGATAGAGGCTAGTGGGTGTATCCATCAATCTCACTGACTATCTATCAAATGGAAGAAGAGAAAGAGTCTATTAAGTTGGTCTAACTATTATCTAATGGAGTAGATTAGTGTGTCTATGAATCTGCCTAATTGAGAAGTAGGAGGAAGCTAGAATGTGTGTGTGTGTGTGTGTGTGTTGTTTTGTGTGTGTGCGTCTGACTATGTATCTAACTATCTAATGGATGAGGAGTAGGAGGTTAGGATATATGGCTGTTTCTCAATGGAGGAAGTGGCTAGTCTGTCTGTCTGTGTATTTCTTTGTCTGTCTGTCTGTCTGTCTGTGTGTGTGTTTAATGGAGGAAGCCTCCCAGGACTCGACCGACCTGGAGGGATTCCGATTGCCACCCTGAGGCAGCAGAGGGTGCCCCCAGAGCATGCTGAAGGGGAAACTGGGGGGAAATCCACAGGCTTTCCTGGGCAGCCCGCGCCTCCCGCATCTGCCCTCTCTGCAGCTGCTCCCGCCCCACCACCTCCCCGCCCCCTGACCACCCCGCGCCCGCCTCCCGGGATCAGGCCAGCACGGAGATGTGCTCCTCCTGTCCCTAGGGTAGCTGAGACCGACCCCAGGACCGGCCAAGGGGGTGATTGGAGCAAATACAGGAGCTCCATGGGGTAGCCCCGCGTCCTCACTGCAGCGCCTGACAGCACCGCGCCCGCCTCTGGGGCGCAGGCTGACCTGCAAACGTGCATACTCTCAACCTGGGACAGGAGAGGCCGCTGCCAGGCCAGGCCGTTGTGGAGATCGGGGCAAAGTGACCGGCTCACCCGAAGCAGTCCGCTCCCTGCAAACTCCCTGTCCCCTGAACTCACCTCGCCATCCTCCCACCACCTGCCTGAAATGGAGAATTAAATCCCGCACATGTGGGGGAGCAGAGGCCGCCCCTAGGCCAGGCCGTTGTGGTGATGGGAGCAAACTGATCGGCTAACCTGAGGCAGTCCGCCTGCCACGACGTCCCTTTACCCTGAACTCAGCTCGCCAGCATCCCAGGACCCTGCTGACAAGCAGATATAAATCCCGCAAACCTGGTGTAGCAGAGGTCGGCCCGAGGCCAGGAGAGGGGCAGATGGGAGGAAAATGACCCCAAGTGTGCGAGGCATCAACTTAGCTGCTGTGCGCCTCTTCTCTTCCCCCGACCTCTTCCCCTGACCTCACCACGCCCGCTACCATGAGCAGGCTGACTTGAAAGGGTTGAGTCCTAGAAACGTGGGGGAGAGGAGGCAGCCCCCAGGCAAAGCAGCTAGGGACATGGGAGAAAATCCTCTGGGTCTCCAGGGGCAACCTAGTACCCCGTAGATGCTGCCGAACCACGTCCCCAGACCACACCCCACCTCTAGAGTGTCTGTCTGTCTGACAGCCTGCCTGACTGCCTATCTATTGGAGAATGGGGGAGGTTAGTCTATGTGTGTGTCTGTCTGTTTATCTAACGGAGGAGGAGGTGACTAGCATGTCTATCTCCTTGCCTGCCTAGCTATCAAAATACCTCTCTCTCTATCAATCTCTCTGTCTCTCTATCTATCTATCTATTATTCTATCTATCTATGTATCTATGTTTCTATGTATCTATGTATCTATGTATGTATGTATGTATGTATGTATGTATGTATGTATGTATGTATGTATCTATCTATCTATCTATCTATCTATCTAGAAGTGGCAAAGGAGTAAGCTAGGTTGTCTTTTATTTTTCTGTCTGTTGAAGGAGGAGTTTAGTGTGTCTATCTACCTATCTACCTATTTGAGGAAGCGGAGTAGGCCAGTGTGTTTGTGTGTGCCTGTATGTGTGCGTGTGTGCGTGCGGGTCTGTCTATCTATGTATCTGTAAGTAAAGGAGAAGGAGATTACTGTGTCTGTCTATCAGTCTATATCTGAATCTACTGGAGGTGGAGTAGGCTAGTATGTCTGTCTGTGTGTCTGTCTATCTATCAGATATCAATATATGAAACTGTATCTAATCGAGGAGAAGGAGGAGGCTACAGTGTCTATGGCTCTGTCTGACAGAGGAGGAGAAGACTAATGTGTCTGTTTTTCTGTGTGTCTGTGAGTCTGTCAAGATCTATATCTACTGGAGAAGAAGGAGGAGGCCCGTGTGTCTGGCTATGTGTGTGTCTGTCTAACAGGAGAAGATAGAGGCTAGTGGGTGTATCCATCAATCTCACTGACTATCTAACAAATGGAAAAATAGAAAGAGACTATTAAGTTGGTCTAACTATTATCTAATGGAGTAGATAAGTGTGTCTATGAATCTGCCTAATTGAGGAGTAGGAGGAGGCTAGAATGTGTGTGTGTGTGTGTGTGTGTGTTGTTTTGTGTGTGTGCGTCTGACTATGTATCTAACTATCTAATGGATGAGGAGTAGGAGGTTAGGATATATGGCTGTTTCTCAATGGAGGAAGTGGCTAGTCTGTCTGTCTGTGTATTTCTTTGTCTGTCGGTCTGTCTGTCTGTGTCTGTGTTTAATGGAGGAAGCCTCCCAGGACTCGACCGCCCTGGAGGGATTCCGATTGTCACCCTGAGGCAGCAGAGGGTGACCCTAGAGCACTCTGAGGCGGACACTGGGGGGAAATCCACAGGCTTTCCTGTGCAGCCCGCGTCTCCCCCATCGGCCGTCTCTGCAGCCGCTCCCGCCCCGCCCCCGCCCCGCCCCACCCCCTGACCACCCCGCGACCGCCTCCCAGGATCAGGCCAGCACGGAGTTGTGCTCCTCCTGTACCTAGGGTAGTTGAGACCGAACCCAGGACCGGCCAAGGGGGAGATGGGAGCAAATACAGGGGCTCCGTGGGGCAGCCCCGCCTCCTCACTGCAGCCCCTGACAGCACCGCGCCCGCTTCCGGGGCGCAGGCTGATCTGCAAACGTGCATACTGTCAATCTGTGGCAGGAGACGCCGCCGCCAGGCCAGGCCGTTGTGAAGATCGGGGCAAAGTGACCGGCTCACCCGAGGCAGTCCTCTCCCCGCGAAGTCCCTGTCCCCTGAACTCACCTCGCCATCCTCCCACCACCTGGCTGACAAGGAGAATTAAATCCCGCACATGTGGGTTAGCAGAAGCCGCCCCGAGGCCAGGCCGCTAGGGACACAGGGAAAATCCTCTGGCTCACCAGAGGCAGCCGAGTCCTCGGTCGCAGCCGCCGACCCCGTTCGCCGACCGCACCCCGCACCCCGCCTCTTGTGTGTCCGTCTGTCTGACTGCCTTCCTGACTGCTTATGTACTGGAGGAGGGGAGAGGCTACTCTATGTGGGTGTGTGTCTGTTTATCTCACGGAGGAGAAGACGACTAAGATGTCTCTATCTTTGCCTGCCTATCAATCTATCTATCTATGTATCTATGTATCTATGTATCTATCTATCTATCTATCTATCTATGTATCAATGTAGTGCGGCATAGGAGCATGCTAGTGTGTCTTTTTATCTGTCTGTCTGTAGGTTGGAAGAGGACATTAGTGTGTCTATCTGCCTACCTTGTTAGTTGAGGAGTAGGAGGAGGCTAGTGTGTGTGTGGGTATGTGTCTGTCTGTCTATGTATGTAACTACCTACGTATTTAATGGTTGAGGAGGAGTAATATAGGATATATGTTTGTTTCTACATGGAGGAAGAGGATAGTGTTTCTGTCTGTCTATTTATTTGTCTGTCTGTCTGTCTAATGGAGGAATGCTCCCAGGACTCGATCGACTTGGAGGGATGCCAATTGCCACCCTGAGGCAGCAGAGGGCGCTCCAGAACAGGCTGAGGGGGCCACTGGGTGGAAATTGACAGGCTTGCCTGGGCAGCTCCAGCCCCCCGCTTCTGCCTTCCCTGTAGCCGCCAACGAACCACCCTCTCCCCGCCCCCTGAACACCCCGCACTCTTTTCCCGGGAGCCGGCCACCACAGAGACCTGAAAATCTTGTACATTGGGTACCAGAGACGGACCCCAGGACCGGCCAAGGAGGAGATGGGAGCAAATACACGGGCTCCGTGGGGCAGCCCCGCTTCCTCCCTGCAGCCCCTGACTGCACCGCGCCCGCCTCCGGGGCGCAGGCTGACCTGCAATCATGCATACTGTGAACCTGGGGCAGGGGAGGCCGTCCCCAGGCCAGGCCGTTGTGGAGATGGGAGCAAACTGATCGGCTAACCTGAGGCAGTCCGCCTGCCACGACGTCCCTTTACCCTGAACTCAGCTCGCCAGCATCCCAGGACCCTGCTGACAAGCAGATATAAATCCCGCAAACCTGGGGTAGCAGAGTTCGGCCCGAGGCCAAGAGAGGGGCAGATGGGAGGAAAATGACCCCAAGTGTGCGAGGCATCCCCTTAGCTGCTGTGCGCCTCTTCTCTGCCCCCGACCTCTTCCCCTGACCTCACCACGACCGCTACCAGGAGCAGGCTGACTTGAAAGGGTTGAGTCGTAGAAACGTGGGGGAGAGGAGGCAGCCCCCAGGCAAAGCAGCTAGGGACATGGGAGAAAATCCTCTGGGTCTCCAGGGGCAACCTAGTACCCCGTAGCCGCCGCCGAACCCCGTCCCCAGACCACACCCCACCTCTAGAGTGTCTGTCTGACAGCCTGCCTGACTGCCTATCTATTGGAGGATGGGAGAGGTTAGTCTATGTGTGTGTCTGTCTGTTTATCTAACGGAGGAGGAGGTGACTATGATGTCTATCTCCTTGCCTGCCTAGCTATCAAAATATCTCTCTGTCTATCAATGTCTCTCTCTCTCTATCTATCTATCTATCTATTATTCTATCAATCTATGAATCTATCTATCTTTCTATCTATCTATCTATCTATCTATCTATCTATCTATCTATCTATCTATCTAGATGTGGCAAAGGAGTAGGCTAGGTTGTCTTTTATTTTTCTGTCTGTTGAAGGAGGAGTTTAGTGTGTCTATCTACCTATCTATCTATATGAGGATGCGGAGTAGGCCAGTGTGTTTGTGTGTGCCTGTATGTGTGCGTGTGTGCGTGCGGGTCTGTCCATCTATGTATCTGTAAGTAAAGGAGAAGGAGATTACTGTGTCTGTCTATCAGTCTATATCTGAATCTACTGGAGGAGGAGTAGGCTAGTATGTCTGTCTGTGTGTCTGTCTATCTATCAGGTATCAATGTATGAACCTGTATGTAATCGAGGTGAAGGAGGAGGCTACAGTGTCTATGGCTCTGTCTGACAGAGGAGGAGAATACTAATGTGTCTGTTTTTCTGTGTGACTGTGTGTCTGTCACGATCTATATGTACTGGAGAAGATGGAGGAGGCCCGTGTGTCTGGCTATGTGTGTGTCTGTCTAACAGGAGAAGATAGAGGCTAGTGGGAGTATCCATCAATCTCACTGACTATCTATCAAATGGAAGAAGAGAAAGAGTCTATTAAGTTGGTCTAACTATTATCTAATGGAGTAGATTAGTGTGTCTATGAACCTGCCTAATTGAGGAGTAGGAGGAGGCTAGAATGTGTGTGTGTGTGTGTGTGTGTGTGTTGTTTTGTGTGTGTCCGTCTGACTATGTATCTGTCTAACTATCTAATGGATGAGGAGTAGGAGGTTAGGATATATGGCTGTTTCTCAATGGAGGAAGTGGCTAGTCTGTCTGTCTGTGTATTTCTTTGTCTGTCTGTCTGTCTGTCTGTGTGTGTGTTTAATGGAGGAAGCCTCCTAGTACTCGACCGAAATGGAGGGATTCCGATTGCCACCCTGAGGCAGCAGAGGGTGCCCCCAGAGCATGCTGAGGCGGACACTGAGGGAAATCCACAGGCTTTCCTGGGCAGCTTGCGCCTCCCGCATCGGCCCTCTCTGCAGCCGCTCCCGCCCCCCCGCCCGCTGACCAACCTGCGCCCGCCTCCCCGTATCAGGCCGCACGGAGATGTGCTCCTCCTGTACCTAGGGTAGCTGAGACCGACCCCAGGACTGGCCAAGGAGGAGATGGGAGCAAATACACGGGCTCTGTGGGGCCGCCCCGCCTCCTCACTGCAGCCCCTGACAGCACCGCGCCCGCCTCCGGGGCGCAGGCTTACCTGCAATCATGCATACTGTGAACTTGGGGAAGGAGAAACCGCAGCCAGGCCAGGCCGTTGTGGAGATGGGAGCAAACTGATCGGCTAACCTGAGGCAGTCCGCCTGGCGCGACGTCCGTTTACCATGAACTCAGCTCGCCAGCATCCCAGGACCCTGCTGACAAGCAGATATAAATCCCGCAAACCTGGGTTAGCAGAGGTTGGCCCGCGTCCAGGAGAGGGGCAGATGGGAGGAAAATGACCCCAAGTGTGTGAGGCATCCCCTTAGCTGCTGTGCGCCTCTTCTCTTCCCCTGACCTCTTCCCCTGAACTCACCACGCCCGCTACCAGGAGCAGGCTGACTTGAAAGGCTTGAGTCCTAGAAACGTGGGGGAGAGGAGGCAGCCCCCAGGCAAAGCAGCTAGGGACATGGGAGAAAATCCTCTGAGTCTCCAGGGGCAACCTAGTATCCCGTAGCCGCCGCCGAACCCCGTCCCCTACCGCACCCCTCCTCTAGATTGTGTGTCTGTCTGACTGCCTGCCTGACTGCCTATCTATTGGAGGATGGGAGAGGTTAGTCTATGTGTGTGTCTGTCTGTTTATCTAACGGAGGACGAGGTGACTAGCATGTCTATCTCCTTGCCGGCGTATCTATCAAAATATCTCTCTCTCTATCAGTCTCAATGTATATCTATCTATCTATTATTCTATCTATCTATCTATCTCTCTATCTATCTATCTCTCTATCTATCTATCTATCTATCTATCTATCTATCTATCTATCTATCTATCTATTTATCTATCTCTCTATCTATCTCTCTATCTATGTATCTATCTATCTACAAGTGGCAAAGGAGTAGGCTAGGGTGTCTTTTATTTTTCTGTCTGTTGAAGGAGGAGTTTAGTGTGTCTATCTACCTGTCTACGTATTTGAGTAAGCGGAGTAGGCCAGTGTTTGTGTGTGCCTGTATTATTGCGTGTGTGCGTGCGGGTCTGTCTATCTATTTATCTGTAAGTGAAGGAGAAGGAGGTTACTGTGTCTGTCTATCGGTCTATATCTGAATCTACTGGAGGAGGAGTAGGCTAGTATGTCTGTCTGTGTGTCTGTCTATCTATCAGGTATCAATGTATGAACCTGTATGTAATCGAGGTGAAGGAGGAGGCTACAGTGTATATGGCTCTATCTGACAGAGGAGGAGAATACTAATGTGTCTGTTTTTCTGTGTGACTGTGAGTCTGTCACGATCTATATGTACTGGAGAAGATGGAGGAGTCCCGTGTGTCTGGCTATGTGTGTGTCTGTCTAACTGGAGAAGATAGAGGCTAGTGGGTGTATCCATCAATCTCACGGACTATCAAATGGAAGAAGAGAAAGAGAAAGTTGGTCTAACTATTATCTAATGAAGTAGATTAGTGTCTCTATGTAACTGCCTAATTGAGGAGTAGGAGGAGGCTAGATTTTGTGTTTGTGTGTGTGTGTGTGTTTGTGTTTTGTGTGTGTGTCTGAATATGTATCTGTCTAACAATCTAATGGATGACGAGTAGGAGTTTAGTATATATGGCTGTTTCTCAATGGAGGAAGTGGCTAGTCTGTCTGTCTGTGTATTTTTTTGTCTGTCTGTCTGTCTGTTTGTCTGTGTGTGTGTCTAATGGAGGAAGCCTCCCAGGACTCGACCGACCTGTTGGGATTCCGATTGCCACCCTGAGGCTGCAGAGGGCGCACCCATAGCATGCTGAGCGGGACACGGGGGGGAAATCCATAGGCTTTCCTGGGCAGCCCGCGCCTCCCGCATCGGCCCTGTCTGCAGCCGCTCCCGCCCCGAACCCGCCCCGACCCCTGACCACTCCCCGCGCGCCACCCGGGATCAGGCCAGCACGGAGATGTGCTCCTCCTGTACCTAGGTTAGCTGAGACCGACCCTAGGAACGGCCAAGGGGGAGATGGGAGCAAATACAGGGGCTCCGTGGGGCAGCCCCGCGTCCTCACTGCAGCCCCTGAGAGCACCGCGCCCGCCTCCGGAGCGCAGGCTGACCTGCAAGCGTGCATACTGTCAACCTGGTGCAGGAGAGGCAGCCGCCAGGCCAGGCTATTGTGGAGATCGGGGCAAAGTGACCGGCTCAAAAGAGGCAGTCCGCTCCCCGCGAAGTCCCTGTCCTCTGAACTCACCTCGCCATCCTCCCACCACCTGGCTGACAAGGAGAATTTAATCCCCCACATGTGGGGTAGCAGAGTTCGCCCCGAGGCCAGTCTGCTTGGGACACTGGGGAAAATCCTCTGGCTCACCAGGGGCACCCGAGTCCTCGGTCGATGCCGCCGACCCTATCCGCAGACAGCACCCCGCATACCGCCTCTATTGTGTCCGTCAGTCTTACTGCCTTCCTGACTGCTTATGTACTGGAGGAGGGGAGAGGCTACTCAATGTGGGTGTGTGTCTGTTTATCTCACGGAGGAAAAGACGACTAGGAAGTCTCTATCTTTGCCTTCCTATCAATCTATCCATCTATCTATCTATCTATCTACCATCTATCTATCTATCAATCTATCTATCAGTATATCTATCTATCTATCTATTTATGTATCTATCTATCTATCTATCAATGTATTGGATGCATAGATGCAGGCTAGTGTGTCTTTATATCTGTCTGTCTGTATGTTGGAAGAGGACATCAGTGTGTCTATCTGCCAACATTTTAGTTGAGGTGTAGGAGGATGCTAGTGTGTGTGTGGGTATGTGTCTGTCTGTCTATGTATGTAACTATCTACCTATCTAATGGTTGAGGAGGAGTAATATAGGATATATGTTTGTTTCTACATGGAGGAAGAGGATAGAGTTTCTGTCTGTCTATTTATTTGTCTGTCTGTCTGTCTAATGGAGGAATGCTCCCAGGACTCGACCGACTTGGAGGGATGCCAATTGCCACCCTGAGGCAGCAGAGGGCGCCCCAGAGCAGGCTGAGGGGGCCACTGGGTGGAAACTGACAGGCTTGCCTGGGCAGCTCCAGCCCCCCGCTTCTGCCTTCTCTGTAGCCGCCAATGAACAACCCACTCCCCGACACCTGAACACCCCGCACTCGCTTCCCGGGAGCCGGCCACCAAAGAGACCTGAAAATCTTGTACATAGGGTACCAGAGACGGACCCCAGGACTGGCCAAGGAGGAGATGGGAGCAAATACACGGGCTCCGTGAGGCAGCCCCCGTCCTCACTGCAGCCCCTGACAGCACCACGCCCGCCTCCGGGGCGCAGGCTGACCTGCAATAATGCATACTGTGAACCTGGGGCAGAGAGGCCATCCCCAGGCCAGGCCGTTGTGGAGATGGGAGCAAACTGATCGGCTAACATGAGGCAGTCCGCCTGCCGCAATGTCCCTTTACCCTGAACTCAGCTCGCCAGCATCCCAGGACCCTGCTGACAAGCAGATATAAATCCCGCAAACCTGGGATAGCAGAGGTCGGCCCGAGGCCAGGAGAGGGGCAGATGGGAGGAAAATGATCCCAAGCGTGCGAGGCATCCCCTTTGCTGCTGTGCGCCCCTTCACTGCCCCGACATCTTCCCCTGAGCTCACCACTCCCGCTACGAGGAGCAGGCTGAATTGAAAGGGTTGAGTCCTAGAAACATGGGGGAGAGTAGGCAGCCCCCTGGCAAAGCAGCTAGGGATATGGAGAAAATCCTCTGTGTCTTCAGGGGTAAACTTTTAAACCGTTGCCACCGCCGAACCCCGTCCCCAGACCGCACCCCACCTCTAGAGTGACTGTCTGTCTGACTGCCTGCCTGACTGCCTATCTATTGGAGGATGGAAGAGGTTAGTGTATGTGTGTGTCTGTCTGTTTATCTAACGGAGGAGGAGGTGACTAGCTTGTCTATCTCCTTGCCTGCCTATCTATCAAAATATCTGTCTCCCTATGAATGTCTCTCTCTCAGTATCTATCTATCTATTATTCTATTTATCTATCTATCTATCTATCTATCTATCTATCTATCTATCTATCTATCTGTCTGTCTGTCTGTCTGTCTGTCTGTCTGTCTGTCTGTCTATCTATCTATCTATCTATCTATCTATCTATCTATCTATCTATCAATCTATCTATCTATCTAGAGGTGGCCAAGGAATAGGCTAGGATGTCTTTTATTTTTCTGTCTGTTGAAGGAGTAGTTTAGTGTGTCTATCTAACTATCTACCCATTTGAGGAAGCGGAGAAGGCCAGTGTGTTTTTGTGTGCCTGTATGTGTGCTTGTGTGCGTGCGGGTCTGTCTATATATTTATCTGTAAGTAAAGGAGAAGGAGGTTACTGTGTCTGTCTATCAGTCTATATCTGAGTCTACTGGAGGAGAAGTAGGCTAGTATGTCTGTGTGTCTGTCTATCTATCATGTATCAATGTATGAACCTGTATCTAATCGAGGAGAAGGAGGAGGCTACAGTGTCTATGGCTCTGTCTGACAGAGGAGGAGAAGACTAATGTGTCTGTTTTTCTGTGTGTCTGTGAGTCTGCCACGATCTATATCTACTGAAGAAGAAGGAGGAGGCCCGTGTGTCTGGCTATGTGTGTGTCTCTCTAACAGGAGAAGATAGAGGCTAGTGGGTGTATCCATCAATCTCACTGACTATCTATCAAATGGAAGAAGAGAAAGTGTGTATTAAGTTGGTGTAAGTTTTATCTAATGGAGTAGATAGTTTGTCTATGAATCTGCATAATTGAGTAGTAGGAGGAGGCTAGAATGTGTGTGTGTGTGTGTGTGTGTGTGTGTGTGTGTGTTTTGTGTGTGTGTGTCTGACTATGTATCTGTCTAACTATGTAATGTATGAGGAGTAGGAGGTTAGGATATATGGCTGGTTCTCAATGGAGGAAGTGGCTAGTCTGTCTGTGTATTTCATTGTCTTTCTCTGTCTGTTTGTCTGTGTGTGTGTCTAATGGAGGAAGCCACCCAGGACTCGACCGAACTGGAGGGATTCCGAATACCACCCTGAGGCAGCAGAGGTCGCCCGCAGAGCATGCTGAGGGGGACACTGGGGGGAAATCCACAGGCTTTCCTCGGCAGCCCGCGCTTCCTGCATCGGCCCACTCTGCAGCCGCTCACACCCAGCCCCCCCCAGCCCCCTGACCACCCCGCGCCCGCCTCCCGGGATCAGGCCAGCACTGAGATGTGCTCCTCCTGTACCTAGAGTAGCTGAGACCGACGCCAGTACCGGCCAAGGGGGGATGGGAGCAAATACAGGGGCTCCGTGGGGCAGCCCCGCGTCCTCACTGCAGCCCCTGACAGCACCGCGCCCGCCTCCGGGACGCAGGCTGACCTGCAAACGTGCATACTGTCAACCTGGGGCAGGAGAGTCCGCCGCCAGGACAGGCCGTTGTGGAGATCGGGGCAAAGTGACCGGCTCACCCGAAGTAGTCTGCTCCCCGTGAAGTCCCTGTCCCCTGAACTCACCTCACCATCCTCCCAACACCTGGCTGAGAAGGAGTATTAAATCCCGCGCATGTGGGGTAGCAGAGGCCGCCCCGAGACCAGGCCGCTAGGGACACGGATGAAAATCCTCTGGCTCGCCAGGGGCACCTGAGTCCTTGGTCGCCGCCGCCGACCCCGTCGGCAGACCGCAACCCGCACCCCGCCTCTAGTGTGTCCGTCTGTCTGACTGCCTTCCTGACTGCTTATGTACTAGAGGAGGGGAGAGGCTACTCTATGTGGGTGTGTGTCTTTTTATCTCACGGGGGAGAAGACGACTAGGATGTCTCTATCATTGCCTGCCTATCAATGTATCCATCTATCTATCTATCTATCTATCTATCTATCTATCTATCTATCTATCTATCTATCTATCCATCTATCTATCTATCTATCTACCTATCTATCTATCTTTCTATCTATTTATCTATCTATCTATCTATCTATCTATCTATCTATCTATCTATCCATCTATCTATCTAACTATGTATGTATCTGTCTATCTATCAATGTAGTGGAGGCATAGGAGCAGGCTGGTGTGTCTTTTTATTTGTCTGTCTGTAGGTTGGAAGAGGACATTAGTGTGTTTATCTGCCTACCTTGTTAGTTGAGGTGTAGGAGGAGGCTAGTGTGTGTGTGGGTATGTGTCTGTCTGTCTATGTATTTAACTATCTACCTATCTAATGGTTGAGGAGGTGTAATAAAGGATATATGTTTGTTTCTACATGGAGGACGAGGATAGTGTTTCTGTCTGTCTATTTATTTGTCTGTCTTTTGTCTCATGGAGGAATGCTCCCAGGACTCGACCGACTTGTAGGGATGCCAATTGCCACCCTGAAGCAGCAGAGGACGACCCAGAGCAGGCTGAGGTGGCCACTGGGTGGAAATTGACAAGCTTTCCTGGGCAGCTCGAGCCCCCCGCTTCTGCCTTCCCTGTAGCCGCCAACGTACCAACCACTCCCTGCCCACTGCACACGCCGAACTCGCTTCCCTGGAGCCGGCCACAACAGAGACCTGAAAATCTTGTACATAGGGTACCAGAGACCGCCCCAAGGCCAGGCCGCTAGGGACACTGTGGAAAATCCTCTGGCTCACCAGCGACACCCGAGACCTCTGTCGCCGCCGCCGACCCCGTCCGCAGACTGCAACCCGCACCCCGCCTCTAGTGTGTCCGTCTGACTGACTTCCTGACTGCTTATGTACTGGAGGAGAGGAGGGTCTACTCTATGTGCGTGTGTGTCTGACTATGTATCTGTCTAACTATCTAATGGATGAGGAGTAGGAGGTTAGGATATATGGCTCTTTCTCAATGGAGGAAGTGGCTAGTCTGTCTGTCTGTGTATTTCTTTGTCTGTCTGTCTGTCTGTCTGTTTGTCTGTGTGTGTGTCTAATGGAGGAAGCCTCCCAGGACTCGACCGACCTTGAGGGATTCCGATTGCCACCCTGAGGCTGCAGAGGGTGCCCCCAGAGCATGCTGAAGGGGACACTGGGGGGAAATCCACAGGCTTTCCTGGGCAGCCTGTGCCTCCCGCATCAGCCCTCTCTGCAGCCGC
Source organism: Camelus dromedarius (assembly GCF_036321535.1). NCBI lineage: Eukaryota > Metazoa > Chordata > Mammalia > Artiodactyla > Camelidae > Camelus > Camelus dromedarius. The sequence goes on from NC_087447.1 coordinate 72,795,677, forward strand.
TCCCGCACCGACCCCGCCCCGACCCCTGACCACTCCCCGTGCGCCACCCGGGATCAGGCCAGCACGGAGATTGCTCCTCCTTTACCTAGGTTAGCTGAGACCGACCCTAGGAATGGCCAAGGGGGAGATGGGAGCAAATACAGGGGCTCCGTGGGGCAGCCCCGCGTCCTCACTGCAGCCCCTGACAGCACCGCTCCCGCCTCCGGTGCGCAGGCTGACCTGCAAACGTGCATACTGTCAACCTGGGGCAGGAGAGGCAGCCACCAGGCCAGGCCATTGTGGAGATCGGGGCAAAGTGACCGGCTCAAAAGAGGCAGTCCGCTCCCCGTGAAGTCCCTGTCCCCTGAACTCACCTCGCCATCCTCCCACCACCTGGCTGACAAGGAGAATTTAATCCCCCACATGTAGGGTAGCAGAGGCCGCCCCGGGGCCAGTCCGCTAGGGACACTGGGGAAAATCCTCTGGCTCTCCAGGGGCACCCGAGTCCTCGGTCACCGCCGTCGACCCCGTCCGCAGACAGCACCCCGCACACCGCCTATATTGTGTCCGTCTGTCTGACTGCCTTCCTGACTGCTTATGTACTGGAGGAGGGGAGAGGCTACTCAATGTGGGTGTGTGTCTGTTTATCTCATGGAGGAAAAGAAGACTAGGAATTCTCTATCTTTGCCTTCCTATCAATCTATCCATCTATCTATCTATCTATCTATCAATGTAGTGGAGGCATAGGAGCAGGCTATTGTGTCTTTTTATTTGTCTGTCTGTAGGTTGGAAGAGGACATTAGTGTGTCTATCTGCCTACCTTGTTAGTTGAGGAGTAGGAGGAGGCTATTGTGTGTGTAGGTATGTCTCTGTCTGTCTATGTATGTAAGTATTTACCTATCTAATGGTTGAGGAGGATTAATAAAGGAATTATGTTTGTTTCTACATGGAGGAAGAGGATAGTGTTTCTGTCTGTCTATTTATTCGTCTTTCTGTCTGTCTAATGGAGGAATGCTCCCAGGACTCGACCGACTTTGAGGGATGCCAATTGCCACCCTGAGGCATCAGATGGTGTCCCAGAGCAGGCTGAGGGAGCAACTGGGTGGAAATTGACAAGCTTGCCTGGGCAGCTCGAGCCCCCCGCTTCTGCCTTCCCTGTAGGCGCCAACCAACCACCCCCTCCCCGCCCCCAGAACATCCCGCAATCCCTTCCCGGGAGCTGGCCACCACAGAGACCTGAAAATCTTGTACATTGGGTTCCAGAAACCGACACCAGGACCGGCCAAGGAGGAGATGGGAGCAAATACACGGGCTCCATGGGGCAGCCCCGCCTCCTCACTGCAGCCCCTGACAGCACCGCGCCCGCCTCCGGGGCGCAGGCTGACCTGCAATCATGCATACTGTCAACCTGGGGCAGGAGAGGCCACCGCCAGGCCAGGCCATTGTGGAGATCGTTGTAAAGTGACCGGCTCACCCGAGGCAGGCCGCTCCCCGTGAAGTCCCTGTCCCCTGAACTCACCTCGCCATCCTCCCACCACCTGGCTGACAAGGAGAATTAAATCTAGCACATGTGGTATAGCAGAGGCCGCCCCGAGGCCAGGCCGCTAGGGACTCTGGGGAAAAACCTGTGGCTCGCCAGAGGCACCCGAGTAATCGGTCGCTGCCGCCGACCCTGTCCGCAGACCGCACCCCGCACCCCGCCTCTTGTGTGTCCGTCTGTCTGACTGCCATCCTGACTGCTTATATACTGGAGGAGGGGAGAGGCTATTCTATGTGGGTGTGTGTCTGTTAATCTCACAGAGGAGAAGACGACTAGGATGTCTCTATCTTTGCCTACCTATCAATCTATCCATCTATCTATATCTCAATGTAGTGGAGGCATAGGATCATGCTAATGTGTCTTTTTATATGTCTGTCTGTAGGTTGGAAGAGGACATTAGTGTGTCTATCTGCCTACCTTGTTTTTTGAGGTGTAGGAGGAGGCTAGTGTGTGTATGGGTGTGTGTCTGTCTATGTATGTATCTACCTACCTATCTAATGGATGAGGTGTAGTAATTAGGGAGATATGTTTGTTTCTTCATGGAGGAAGAGGGTAGTATTTCTGTCTGTCTATTTATTTGTCTGTCTGTCTGTCTAATGGAGGAATGCTCCCAGGTGTCGACGGATCTGGAGGGATGCCAATTGCCACCCTGAGGCAGCAGAGGGCGCCCCAGAGCAGGCTGAGGGTGCCACTGGGTGGAAATTGACAGGTTTGCCTCGTCAGCTTGTGCCCCCCGCTTCTGCCTTCCCTGTAGCCGCCAACGAACCACCCCCTTCCCGCCCCCTGACCACCCTGCACCCGCCTCCCGGGAGCCGGCCACCACAGTGTTCTGAAACTCTTGTACGTAGGGTACTAGAGACTGACCCTAGGACCGGCCAAGGAGGAGATGGGAGCAAATATACGGGCTCCGTGGGGCAGCCCCGCCTCCTCACTGCAGCCTCTGACTGCAGATCGCCTGCCTCCTGTGCCCAGGCTGACCTGCAATCCTGCATTCTGTGATCCTGGGGCAGGAGAAGCCATCCCCAGGCCAGGCCATTGACAAGATGGGGGCAATGTGATCGGCTCACCCAATACATTCCGCTCCCCACTAAGTCCCTGTCCCCTGAACTCACCTCGCCAACCTCCGTGGACCTGGCTGACAAGGAGAATTAAATCCCCCACATCTGGTGTAGCAGATGCCGCCACGTGCCCAGGCCGCTAGGGATATTGAGGAAAATCCTCTGACTCGCCAGAGGCACCTGAGTCCTCGGTCGTCACCGCCGACACCGTCCGCAGTCTGCACCCCGCACCCCATCTCTTGTGTGTGTGTCTGTCTGACTGCCTGCCTGACTGCTTATCTACTGGAGGAGGGATAGGCTTCTCTATGTGGGTGTCTGTCTATTTATCAAACGGAGGAAAAGACGCATAGTATGTCTCTAATTTGCCTGCCTATCAATCTATCTATCTATCTTCCGCTTTAAACCACTACAGCGTCTTCGCACTCTTTCTCTCCATGCTTATTCCTGAAAAAGTGATCTCTCTACCAGAGTAAAGATGCTTCCCATCTGAGATGTGTGGTTCCCTGTCCCAAGGTCCAGAAGAAGAGAACAGGAAGGATTCCTGGTTCCGATGGTTCCATTTTGTCAGCTGAGAGATCTAGTTTTCCGTGTGGCTGTGGTGGAATCTGCAGTATCTTGCCTCAGAGTTCCCTTTTTCTGGCTTATTAAGGGAGCCGCATTTGCTGAGGTCATGGTGCTCTGGCCCTTGTCACGATTCCGGTGCTGAGGCAGCCCCTTCCCCGCACCCCCACTCCTTGTTATTTTGATCGTGCAAACTGTGTGCCAGTCATGCGATCCCTGCACCTGGCGGCCAGGATTGCCCCCCCCACGCGACGTGTCCCCAGTTCCTCGGCGTCCCTACCTGCTAGCAGCTACCTCGAGGAAGGGTGAGAGCTGGCTTCCACTGCCATCCTTCCTCCTTCCTGTCCGGGCGGGCCCTCCTTTTGCGCTAGGCGGCCCGAAAACTTCTCTCCTGTGGTGCATCAGCTGAAGAAATTTCTCAGCGTTTCCAGTCGCTAGAGGGCGCTCTTCTCCTCTCTTTTGTCCCCTTCAGCACTTACAGTGGAAATTGAGCAGGTGGGAAGGGCTTGGGGGTTCTCTGTATCTAGGGGCTCCCGACCCAGCAGATTCAACTAACTGTGGGTTGAAAATATTCGGGAAAAAACAGAAAGTTTCACAAAGCAACACTTGAATTTGCCACACACCGGTAACTGCTTACATAGCATTGACGTTGCCTTACATACCACGCATCATCTAGAGATGATGTAAAGTACACAGGAGGACACAGCTAAAGAAAATGTGAGAATGAGTGTACTTGTATATTCATGTATTACTGAAAAATTTTGCTCTACACTGGAATTTGATGCAAGATTTTTAAATGTGTATAACTCAATAAAAAAAGTTTGTATATATATATAAATAATTAAATGTTAGGATTCACATATGTTCCATGCAAGTCCTATGCCATTTTGTACAAAAGGCGTCAGCATCCATGGATGTTGTCATCTGGGTGGAGTCCTGGAACCAGTGCCCTGTGGTTACAAAGGAATGACTGAAAATCCAGGCTCTATATCCAGCCTGGTATTTATCCACGTGATCTGAATCTTGCCTGTACCTCAGTCTCTCGGTCACTCTCTTCCAGCCCTGCCGGACTGCCCTCTGATTCTTGAACAGGCCACACTCACTGCACTTCATGTCTCGCTCATAGTAATACCCGTTAGTTTCTGAGCATGGCTCTCCTTTAATAAAACGGGCTGCATTGTCACCAGAGAAGACAGTTTGGTGGTTCCTTTAAACCTGAAAATGGACTTAACTCATGATCCAGCCTTCCCACTCCCGGGCATATGTCAGAAGAAAACTCTAGTGAAAAATTCACAGGCACCTCAATGCTCACAGCAGCACTATTTATAATAGCCAAGACATTGCAGCAACCCAAATGTCCATTGACAGGTTACTGGATAAAGAGGTAGTAGTATATTTAGACAAAGGAATACTACTCAGCCATTAAAAAGAACAAAATAATGCCATTTGCAGCAACATGGATGGACGTAGAGATAGTCATTCTAAGTGAAGTAAGCCAGAAAAAGAGAAAAATGCCATATGATATCACTTATATGTGGAATCTAAAAAAAGACACAAATGAACTTAACTACAGAAGAGAAACAGACCCACAGAGATAGAGAAAGAAAATTACGGTTCCCAGGGAGAGAAGGGGATGGGAAGGTATAAAGATGGGAATTCAAAAACTGCCCCTCTTTGGGAGTGAAGGAAATGTTAGCTATCTTGATTGTGGTGATGGTTTTCTGGGTGTAGACATCTATCAAATTCATCAAATAGTACATGTGAAATATGTGTAATTTACTGTACAGGAATCATACCACAATAAAGGTGCCTGTAAAAAAACAAAACAAAACAAAACAAAAAAAAACAGGAAAAGCTTGGCGGCATTTTGTCCTACGTTTTTATGTGTCTTCAGTGAGTGGGTCTTCAAGTTTCCGGTCTGCCATATTTTCTGTCCAGAAGTGCCCTCCTTCCCTTTTCTTTGATAAACTGTCTGTTGGTGGCATTTATTCCCATGGCTTCAACTTCTCTCTGTCCACTGATTAACTGTCAAATCTTTTCCAGCAAGGACATCTCATTTCAGTCCCAGAAATATACTTATAATTGAGAAGTAGAAATTCCTACTTGATTAACCCATAAAAATCTCAAGCTCTGTATGTTTGGATTTACACTCGCTCAGAACTAGGTTTACTTCTTCAAACAAAGGCGTCACTATCCCATCTGTTTTCCGTGCCATACATCTGGGAGCTTTCCTTTACTTTTCCACTCCCTCACCCCCATCAGTACTACAATTCTATTCCTTAATGTCCCCCAACTAAGTCCCCGCCCCTCGCTCCCCACTGCATTAATTCACACCCCTTGCTAGTCTCCCCAGTGCTGTTCTTTAGAGTGAACAATCCACTTTGCTCACTTTTAATGACTAATCTGTGTCACTCTCCTCCTTAAAACCCCAAAGAATTCCCCGCTGCGTATGTGAGGAAGTCCACGGTCCCTGATTTAACGTCACACCTTCTCATCACCTAGTTGCTGCTTTTTTTCAGCCTCAGCTTCTGTTAGTTCCTCACAGCCTCTAGCCTCACTGACCTTCTTTCCCTAAGTGCAAAGTGCTCTTAGACACGACCAGACCTCTGCACAAGACACGCAATCTGCCGAGAATCCCGTGCCCAGCACGCACTCTCCTGGCCTAGAGATTTGCTGGAATCCTTCAGATGTCAGTGCAGAAAGCATTTCCTCTCTGACACCTTCCCTACCTTCTAGAACCCTGCCCCAGGCAGTGCAAGAGCCCCTCTGAACATACAGTATACATGATGCCAAGTGACTCTTACTGCATTGTTTTGAAAACCTATTTAAATTTGTCTCTTCCACGACACACTGTGATCTCCTTGAGGGATGGGGGCTGTCTGGTATTTGTCTAAACAGCTAATGTCTGGCACAGACCCCGGGCCATGAGAAAAAGCCTGCTGACTCATCAAGAAGAATTGTCGTCTTTGCTACGTAAGAAAGGCTACATGATCTCTGATCTTACACCATCCGGCAAGGGTCCAAAAAATTTCACATAGAACTACACAGGCAAAATATGTGTATTCTTTTCCTCTTTGTGAGCCCGAGATCATAGGCATCCTGGAACGGAGGTGTCACTCTAAGCTGTCTGTCCCCTAGGATGTCATGTCCAGGTTCAACATATTTTTTAGAAGTTGTAGGGATACGTGTACATCATCCCATCTTAGAGCAAACGGCGCTTCAGTCTGACCCAGTTTAATGTCCATATAAAAATCAGAAATCTTCCAAACTGAAGCCTGAAGAAACATTTCCCATCTCTCCTTCCAGTCTGTCTGCCATCTGCATCCCACATCCCCACTGCTCATCTGCTTCAGGCCACCTTCTATCTAGAAACATTTTCGGTGGGACACTTGGATGAGAACTAATTACAACAGTCATGAAAATGGTCCCATGAACGTAGGCTCTACACAACAAGGATGTTTTAACCAGAGGCCTCAGCTGAGGCCTGCAGGGTCTGTTCAAATTTTCTGCCTGGCTTCCCTGCAGACGTTCTGCAGAAAATCAAGCTGGCAGTTAAAGTCATAGAAGGCCCATGAAATCCAGAAAAATGGAGTGAGATTCATCTCCTTGGGAATATTTTTGAAAACCATCCACTAATAAGAAGAAGCAATTTAAGAGATTAGTTTCAGAGCAGATGATGTCCAAATTCAGGTGGGCCAGTTTTGTCATTGTTGCTCGCTAGTTGGCTTTCTGTTGCTTCTAACATGCCTCTGTTTAGAGAAATGGCCTGAGTCGGCCCTCAGAGCAGAAAGGTGAGCTGGGACTGGCGACAGCCAAGCTCCTCTACCATGTAGTAACCCGCTGAGAAGGAAAGGATGGCCCAGGGCTTCCTCTGACTCTCTCCCTCAGTTATAAACTCTATGAAGGAAAAATGGAACAAAACATCTTAATTCAATATGGTATTGTCAAAGTATAAAAATAATTGTCTTTGGAGGGGATGGTATATTTCAAGGAGTAGAGTACGTGCTGGGTTCAATTCACAGTACCTCAATGTAAAAAAATAATAAGAAAAAGTCTATAATTAAAAAGAAAAATAACAAAGAAGAAAAGAGATCTCAAACAACCCAAGTTTAAAAAGAAAAAATGTCTTTTAAAAATAGTAGTCAGCTCGGTCTTTTGCTAGATTACGTGTTTGGGATTAACAGATGCACACTACTATGTATAAAATAAATAACCAACTCTCAGGTCCTTAATAAGCTAGTTCAACCTGAATCCTTTCTCTTTTTTCCCCTAAAGTACCTGTGGAAGCCTCTGAAATTCTCATCTTATAAAAGAATTCATTTAAAGGCGGTTTGAAAGTTACTGGTTAAAAAGTTATTTGTGGTTCCATGAATATAGGTCTAGTAAGAAAGACAGATAATAAACCAGTAAGCAAATAAATATATGACGTACTGCCAAGTACTAATAATTGTCACAAAGAAACATAAAGCATAATAGGAGAGAAAATGATTGAATAGGAAGTATGTGTGTGCTATTTTAAATAATGTGGTCAGATAAGTCCTCTCTGAGGGTAAAATAATTTGAACAAAGTCCTGATTGAAGTAAAAGGATAAGCCACGTAGGTAACAGACAAGAAAAGCCTCCCAGGCCGGGAGAAGTGTAAGTACGAGACTTGGAGTTACAAACACTGCTGTCCTGGTGGGGACCATCTGGGCGGTGAAGATGGGCTGGAGCAGAACGGTGAGAACTGAGGCTGCAGAGACGAGTGAGGGACCGGATCACACAGGGCCTTGGTAGGGACTCCAGATATCCTTCTGAATACAATGGAAAATCACGAGAGTATTTTGCAAAGCGGAACAACTTGATCTGATTCATACTTTAATCAGACCGCTGTGGATAACATATGGGGAATAAACAATGGAAGCAGGGCAAGGTAAGCTGATGGGAAGGCACTGGGAAGAGTGCTGCTGACCTGGAGAGAGACACCGAGGTTGGGCTGGGATGATGGCGGGAGACGGGCTGAAAGGGGGACACGATTTGACAGTAAGGGCCACAGGCCTTAATGCTCGAGTTGGACACAGACACAGAGTGTTTCAGGGTGATGGGTAAGTGATATTTGGGGCTGAGCCACAGTTTTTGTGCAGAGACCTGACAGGAGAATAAAGTGGGGACGTTGACGTCGGTAAGAAGGGCTGGTGTGTGTTTAATTCCCCCTAGAGCTGCATCTCTGTTTCTCTGTAGATGAAGTCAGCAGAGCAGGGATGGGTGTTCCTACTTCTTCAGAGAATTTCGTGTCTTCCTCATCGACAAATTCGAGAGGCTGACCTGCCAATCCAATTGCAACATCTTGAATCTGCTTCTTTCTATCCAGGAGGAGATTTCCAACTAAGACGCCAATCAAAAATTCCCGTGTCCAGAGTTAGAGCTGTGTGCCTTTGGGGTGATCTCAGAGATGCCTCCACAGAGGCTCGGTGTGCTCTCTCTCCCTCAGAGCACACAGTTCCCTTCAGTCCGCTGGGTCTCAGCAGAGAAGATTTCACAAATAGCCCCTCTCAGGCCCTGGGGACCAACCTCCCTCTTGGCCGAGCTCTGAAAATGAGCACGAGTTCCGGGCAAAGGGCCTTTTCCAGGGCGCCATCTGGCAGATTACATGAGGACAGTGTACAAAAGAGTGGGAGGGTTGATTGTATAAATGGATTTTAATTTTTGTTCTGAATCTGATTGTGTCCTTCCGTTTTGTTAAGGAAGTGTTCTTAGGCCAGACATGATTCTCCTTTTTTCTTTCTATTTGATCATCCAAGAGGTTTAGATAGGATATTTGTTTTAGGGTAAGAATCTTTAAAAAAAATGCAAATAGCGTCTTGTTAGGCATTTGGACAAGTAAATTCTCCCAGCAGTATTGAACCCCCTTGTTCCTCGAGGGGGTCTCCAAAGGTATACATGTTCCAAATCTGACTCAAAACTAATGAGCCTTTTCTTTTTTTTAAGCACTTCACCATGGACAAATTTTTTCAGTAAAGAAGGTGAGAAAAGAGCAGGTCCCCATCATCCAGAGTCCCTCCCAAAGAGCCCACAGAAGTAAAGAGGAGATGAACGAGAGAAACGGTTTATTTATACACACGCAGGAGCCAACCAGAAAAGTAACTACCATGTTAAATGGTGAACGTTAAAGGTTTTTATCAACCTAACTTAATAGGGCAAAGGGAGAGGAGAGAATTGGCTTCCATGACAGGTTTCTTCTACTTCTATTGAATCTCAAGTATCTTCAGCTTAAAATGCTTTTGTATTAACCATGGGCTCCATTCCTCGAAATTTGTTCTTCTTTTTTAAGAGCCCCTGGATTCTGAGCCCCTGGATTTTCCACGTGAATTTTAGATTCATTGTCAATTCCTGCAAAACACCACCTGGGATTTGGGTAGGCATTCTTTGAATCCTTAGATCTATTCGTGGACTATTGTCATCTTAGTTGAATGAAGCCTTCTGCTCCATGAATATGGGATTATTCTCTGTGAATGTAGGTCTTAATTTCTCTCAAAAGAATCTCTCATCTATTGTAGTCTTCAGTGTCCAAGTCTAGTACTTCTTCCTCACCTCTTTTGGATGCTGATTCAGAAGAGACACGACCTCCTGGAGAACCTCTGCTGCCACGGAGCTGACATGGAACTGCGTCCTGAGAAGACTTTAAATTCTTTTAAAAATAGGATTAATGTACTTTAATTACTCCATAGATGAGTAATGAATGGGTCACATTAAGATAGGATTTTAATCCTTTTAGAATTAGTAGAGTAATACACAGTACAAAAAATTGAAATATTGCCTAAAAGAAAAGAGATTTGTAACTCCCACCCACAGAAGTGACTGTCTTGAATGATTTGGTGCTTATGTCTGTCTCTGTGTCTCTCAGTGTGTCTCTCTCCATCTCTGTCTCTCACACACTCACAATTAGATCAATTTACATCTATATTGATTTCACACATATGTGGTCGTGCAGATGGGACCCTGGATGCAGACAGTGGGTCTGCATACTTCCACCCTGAGGCCTCCCTTGTCATTGGGTAGAGACCAGGCACCCACTTTTCCAACTGCACAGCATTCATTCATCCACATAAATCAGAACGAATGGACCCCATCCCCTCTCCATCAACAATAGTGTTGCTTTAATTCCGACTGTTTCAACCAGTGCTGTGATGATCACCCTTGAAAAGGCATCTTTGAACTGATGTGTAAGGATTTTAGTGGGATGAACTGTAAGGATCAGAACTTCTGGGGAAGAGCTGCATCTGTGGCCCTTTGATGTGTCCTGCACCCTCTTGTCCTGAAGAGGAGCGTCCCTTCTCTCTTCCCTCCAGGGGATCTGCTGGAGCCTCTGCCTGCTTACATTGTCACCAGGGCTGGTTGTCACCTGACTAAAGACCCGCCAGTGTGATGGTGACCGGTGCTCTCTCTGCAGTGTTTCCGTCTGCCTGTGTTCTCACCTGAGAGGTCAAGCATCTCTAACACACACTGGCCACCTGCATCGCCTCTCATTGGAACTGCCCATGCCTGTTCTGTTTCTGTTTAGAACACTGCGTTTCGAAAGGATTTTGGACTACAGGAATGGGAAACCTTTCTCAAACCTTGGGTTATGAGGAATGCATTTTCCAGGTTGTGGTTTGATTTTCAAGCAGTTTTTCTGGGCTATTGCTAATTTTTTTTATTTTTTATTTTTTATTTATTTATTTATTTATTTATTTATTTTTTATTTTTTTGCCACAGGAAGAGCTAAGCATCTCCCTTATGTCTTCTGGCTGTGGTGTCACAGGGGGAACAGCAGTGTCTACCATGAGATTATGCACAGAGTTACTAAAAGGGCTTCATTTTGTACATCACATCTTTAATCACCCTGGATATACCCTTAAAATGATAAAAATGCTGTTTCAAGTGAAAACAAAAAAAAATCACCAGCCCCAGCTTAAAACATGTGTTCAGGGACCACAAAAACCTTTTTTAAAGTTTCATTGACAGGGAACACCCAGGAGAGGTAAAGACACGCAGAGAGAAAGAGGACTTGTGGTTGTCAGGGGCTGGGTGAGGAGGGAGGGGATTGCTCACTCTGGATCCAAGGTTTCACTTTGAAGAAAGAAATAGTGTGAAAGTAGATGGTAGTGATGGTCGCAGAACATTGTGAATGCCCCTAATGCTCCTGAATTGTGCAATTTAAAGGGGAAAAGTCTATATTTTATTAATGAAACTCTAAAAAGAAAAATAAAGGATGCCATAAATGACGTGAAACAAACAAAGGAAACTAAAGAAAACCAAACAAAAACATCTCCAGCGGAAGGGACGTCGTTTGGGAGGGGGAGGAGGGCAGACTGACGGTGGGATTTTGGAGAAGAAGGTGTGGGTGGGTGCAGAGGGGGCTTTGCCCCAGGCAGTGGTGATGCCTGAAATGGTTCTCCATTGCCCAGCAGTCCAGGTGCAAATGCAGGTTCAGGAGGAGCTGCAGGAGCGGCAGGAGGGAGCTCGGGGTCTCCTGCTGGATCCAGATCATCCTTTTTTTGGTCTCTGACATCTTCCCCTGCCCCTGCCTCCTCTGTAACTATTGGATGTGGAGAGAGTTTTAAGTCTTGTGGAAGAGCTCATGCTGTGTGAGAGGAAAAATTTACCCACCTGCCTCCATTTCCATGTGCCTCTTCAAGGACAGAAAACTTCCCAGAGCTTTCCAGACAGCTCCCACCCAGAAAGTGCCCACAGGATGTGTTCTGTGACTGAATTTTTCCAGACAGGTGGCCTGAGGCCATTCTTTGCTCTGGTCCCAACAGTAGCCTCTGGGGACACCTCTCTATGTGGCCCAGCACTCGCCCCTCCCTCACCTACACACATGCACCAGCCCTACCTTTCTGACCTTCGGGCTCTGCTTCGGCGGCCCCTGATCCTCCACCTGACTTGCAGCGAGGTGGGCATGGTGCTCCAGGTCAGAGCCGGGTGTGCTGAGCAACCCGTCAGCCCTGGACAGGTCCCTGGAGGGAGCCCTGGGTGATGTCTGTGTCGGAGGCCTGCACCACTGAATTGTGGGCCATGGTGGTGGGGACCCCTCCATATCCAGACTCACCTGGAGCCTGCGCTGGCCCTCAGAAGAGTGGCACAACAGCCCTTCCCTTGGGGAGGGGGTGTTGGTGTTCTTATTCATCAGCTTCTGTTCAATATGTGGTGTCTGGCTCTGCAATGACAGTGACCAGCAGCTGACCCGGCCTGGAAGTCTCAGAGCCCTGCCCGGCCAGGAACACTCCTGATTCTGTCCACTCGACCCTCTGCTGCCAGATCAGACTGGGACCTGGTTCAGCTCAGACACCCGGGAGGGAAAAGACATACCCAGAATGCATGGGCTCCACCTCGGGCAGCAGGACCTTTCCCCGGCTCTCCACATCCCAGCCAGCCAGCTTTGACCTGGGCTGTGGATGTGACTGGCCCCCCAGGCCTCTGACCTGCTCTTGCTTGAGGCAGAAACCCATCCCCAACATGACTACTCCACCTTGACCAGCTGTGACGGGGCCGTGGGTCTACCTGGGTGGGATCTGAGTGGTGGCCCGGCCTGGGCGGGCCTGCCCTGGGCCTCCCTGTGTTTCCTTTGTGTCTCTCTGGCCAAAAGGCCAGAGGCGCCTTGGGTGAGACCTGACCCAGCGCCGGCATCGTTGGTACAGCCCCTCGGTGCCGGCTTTCTGGTGGCTGTGGCCTTGGGATATTGGGATGCAGCAGAACATGCCTCTGTCTCCAACCAAGTGAGCTGAGTAGGGACTTCTCTACAAAGGGGGTGCCTGGTGACTTCGGTTCCAAATTCTGTTGGGCTCTATTACCAGAGAAGTGAGGTCACTTCCTGGGGTCCAATTACCCAAGCTTCCTCCTGACACAAAGTTCCCCAAGGGCCTTTCTGGGCTGCCAATCTCTCATTTCTCACTCAATGCCATGTCCACACACAGTGACACCAACTCAGCCCCCCGTAGCCCTGGGGAGGCCTGGATGCAGCCAGGGCCGCAGCTCTGAGGACACAGATGGTTTCAGACCTGGCTAAACCCACTCAGCAGTGCTGTCACCCTGGACAAGCCATGTGCCTCTCAGGGTCTCCCCAATCCCCCATCGGCACAGTGGGGATCATTCTGACCCCTGCTTCCTAGAGAAGCCATCCTGTCTCTAGACCTAGAAACACCTACTGCATCGGTCACCCCCATGGGCTGGCATCACAGGGAGCTCATGCACAGACTCAGCAAAGGAAGGACCCCACAGAGGGCTGGCGGAGTGCAGAGCACATGCCACACAGGCCTGGTTCTGCCCTGAGGTCTAGAAAAAGTAACTTTCCTTGCTGCTTCCTTCCCAGCTCCCAGTCTTGGGACTGAAATTAAATACAACTCTGACGTCCGCTCTGGCATACAACCTCCTAGGTCATTCTGTCATGTTGACATACAGGCCCAGTGTCCCATCTGGGCCTCTGGGGTGGGCTGCCCCACAATGGCTTCCTATTTTTTGCCTTTTGTTCCCAATCCCTTGTGTGATCCCCACACCCTCCCCTGGAAGGTGGATGGACTTTGAGACCAGGTTCTGACATGCAGACTGACTTGTGAAAATGTGCGTGAGTTCCACTCATTACCAGCTCCAGTGTTCCTTCTCTCTGGCTCTGTCTCTCAGTGCCTCTCTCTCTGTCTTGTCTCTCTGTTTCTCTGTCTCCCCCTGCTTCTCTGTGTTTCAGTATGTCTGTCTCTTTTCCTGTATGTATGTGTGTATATATTTATGTGTATAGGTGTGTATTTATGTGTGTGTATTGTTTGGGTCCAGGGCAGGTCACTTCTGAGAATCCCTTGATGACATATTGATTATTTTGAATTCATGTTACTGAAGAAAAATTATCTTTGAAAATCGTGCAAGCACATTGGTGGGATCTTCTCTAAGGACCAGCACTGCTAGGGAAGGGATGCACCTGTGGCACTTTGATGTGTCCTGCCCCTTGTTCTGCCGGAGAGGAGCGTCCCTTCACTCTTCCCTCCAGGGGGCCTCCTGGGGCCTCTGCCTGCTCACGTTGTCACCAGGGCTGGTTGTCAATGGGCTAAAGACCTGCCAGTGTGATGGTGGCCAATGCTGTCTCTGCAGTCTGTCCATCTGCCTATGTCCTCACCTTACAGTTCGAGCATCTCTAGCACACACTGGCCACCTGCACTGCCTCTCGTTGGAACTGCCTGTGTGTGTTTTGTTTCTGTTCAGAACACTGGGCTTCAAGAGGTTTTTGGACCACAGGGATGTGAAGATTTTCTCCGACCTTGGGTCATAAGGAAAGCTTTTCCCAGGCTGTGGTTTGTCTTTCCAGCTGTCTTTCTTGGCCTTTGTTTTCTGCTTTAGTTTGGTTTTAATTTGCCACAAGAAGAGCTAAGCATCTCCCTTTTGGCTCTGGTTTCACACTTAGAACAGCAGTGCCTACCACGAGATTATGCTCAGAGTTACTAAAAGGGCTTCATTTGGTACGTCTCATCTTTAATCCATCTGGATTTTTCTTTCAAAATACAAAAATGTTAATTCACGTGAAAAGAAACAAAAAAAAATTCACCCGTCCCTACTTAAGATATGTGGGCAGAGAGAGAAAAAAAAAAGCCACCTTTTATATGATTTCATTGTTAGGGAACCTCCAGGATAGGTAAAGACATAGAGAGAGAAAGGGGATTAGGGCTTGTCATGGGCTGGGGTAGGTAGGATGTGGGGTGCGCTTTGTATACAAGCTTTTAGTTTGAGGAAGGCAATTGTTTAAACCAGTGGTGTTGGTCTCACAGCATTGTTAATGCACTTAATGCTCCTTGAAATTGCACAATTTAAAACGGGAAAAGGCTAAACTTTATTCTTATAAACTTAAAGCAAAAATAGAATATAGTATAATAGAAAAGAAAAAAAAATCTGACTCCATAGAAGATCTGTCCTTTTGGCTTTAGCCCTGTGCCCTCTTTTCTAGGCTTAAACTTACTAGCTCCGCACATTTTGTAAAACAATGTTGCCTTTAGCCTGAAATATACAGGACAGCCTATTTTCAAGGCTTTGGTCTTTAAGGATATTAACACTTTTGCACTTATATAAAGACAGCAAGTTGCAGAATAGAAAATAACTTTTGCTTTGTTAGAGGTTTTACAGAGGCCCTATGACCTGGTCTACGTAGACAGCTGCAGACCAAGATAATGGCAGACTAATATCTTGGAGAACCATCTTCCCCAAGTCAGACTTCAGGCTCCTTTTCTAGTAAATAGGGGAGGGGCTGTGGTTGGTTGTTGCAAACTTCTTGGTGTCGGATTTCTTTGTCCTTGGAATCCTTTGCAGCTGTCCACGTGAGTCAGATCATGGTGTACCTGTAACACCTGCAACAAAACAAACTTTTTCTATTCTGCAACTTGTTATCTTTATAGGAGTGCAAAAGTGTTAACATCCTTAAAGGTCAGAGTTTTGAGAATAGGCTCTTCTGTTTATTTCAGCCTAAAGGCAACATTGTTTTACAAAAGGTGCAGAGCTAGCAAGACTAAGCCTAGAAAACACGGCAGAGGGTTAAAGGAAAAGGAAAAGATCCAATATGGAGTCAGATTTGTTCTTCTCTATTACAGTGCCTTTGGGTGAGAGCTAAGAGGATGATTCCTGGGTGGGTCCTCTACTGTCCCAGGCTGGAGTTCAGGCAGGATCCCTGCCAGATTCACCATGACTTTAGACCTGATCTCCAGCAGAGAAAGTAACAATTATTGGATTAAAATTACCTGTCAAAATCCCTTCAATTGCCTGTAAACTATACCACAGCAGGGGATGTCTCATTGGCCAGCTAACTGCCAGTCTCCCCTGATGCAATGGACCAGCGTCGCGGCGGGCTCCATGGTGGCCTGGCCAGTGAACCTTCCTACTTTGCTCTCCAGCCTTGGCTTCCTAACTTTGACGCTTTAAAAGCTCCCGTCCCTCTTCCCTCTGGCCTGGTGTGAATGAACAAGATCCCTGCACCCACCTGGGCTGAGGCCAGGCCACGCACACAGCCCCATGCACACAGCCCACCATCTGCTGTCTATCCCTGGGCTCAAGTGCACCCTATGAACTCCCCCAACCCAAAGGTCGGCATGCCCAGTGCCTCCGCCCTAGGGGTCCAGACCACCATCAGGACCATCAACCACCCAAGGCCCACAGGCCAGTGGCTGGCAGCCTGGGATCACCCTGACCCATCGGGTCAGTTGAGGCACAGGGTGCAGGGATCAGGATGCCAGGATGGGAATTGGAACTGCCTACAGCCCAGCCTGCCTCACCCTGTAGCCTCAGACATTAACTATGAAGGTGCACACTAGGCTGGATCCCCCACTGGTGGCAGTAGTCATCATTACTGGAGCCCGGATTTCCCCACCCCAACCACCGGGTGAGGGGTGAGGTAGTCAGCTCAGAGTAGGGGTGCACTCAAAGCAAAGGGGACCCCATGGTGAGGGGGTACAGGTTGAGGGGTGTGGGGCCCACTCAGAGTGGAACTGTATTTGCTGAGGTGAGGGGGACAATTTCAGGATGTTGGGGTCCTGTGGTGAGGCATGAGGGGAAAGCTTGTGGGTGTAGGGGCCATAGGTTAGGACCTAGCAGGATGGAGTGTCAGGGCAGGGACCTCGGTGTGAGGAGAAGGAGCCCTGTCTTCAAGGTCTGGTGGGAGACTGGGCCTGGCCAGGGGTGGGAGGGTAGTAACAGGGAGGGGAGGGTGAGCAGGGGAAGTGGGGCTGGCGGGGTGTGGCCTGGCCCAGGGCAGTCGTGGTTCTAGTTCAGTGCCAGGACCCAGTCAGTGGCGGGGTGAAGGCTCTGGGGATGGAGACCCGGCAGGACGAGCAGGAGGGGCCCCACCTGGCCCCTCCCGGCCCCAGTGGCCAGGGCCGGTAAAGCAGGAGACCCACCGGGACAGTTTGAGCTGCAGGCGGGAGGATGAGGTGCGTGCACCCGCAGACGGACAGATGCGTGGACGCCGGAACCCGCCCAGAATGCGTGGAAGCTGGCGGGAGCCGGTTGCTCCTGGACCAGCTCCTGGAAGAGGTACAGGACCTGGGGTCTGGGCCGCCAATTGCCCTCGGCTCAGCTGCCGCTGCTGGGCAGTCAAGGGGGCGCTGTTGGGGGCGCGCTGCTCGAAGCCGGCGGGTGACGCCTGGGCTGTGCGGCTGGGGAGTCGCCCAGGGAGGGGTGCGGAGGTGATGTCCCAGCCGCGTGTCCCGTTAGGACCCTGAAGCGGGTCCCAGCCGCCTCTGTGGTTCGTGGTAACCCCGCTATTAGTAGTTCCTGAACCCCGCGTTTTTCCCGCCTCTTATACCCGGGTTTAGGAGAGCAGGCACAGCCCCGGGAGGTGGGAGGGCGCCGGATGGCTCCGCAGCATCTCCGACTGGCCCTCAGACCATGGCCTGCTCCTTGGAGTTGGGTGCGGTGTGGCCGCGGGGCCTCGGATGGAATGGGGGCTGCCCCATGAGAGCCCCTGGATTTGCTCCCATCTCCCCCAGGGCCAGACCTGGGGATGGCCTCTGCTGCCTCAGGTTTGCAGGACACATGTCATGTCAGCCTGTCCCTGGGAGGAGGGCTCAGTGTACTCGGGGCAGCCTCAGTGGCTGACAAGGAATTTAGAAGTGGGCTCTAGCCCAGCATAACTAACTCCCCTTTCTCTTCTTGCTTCCTTAGTTGGTGGCTGTATTGGCTTTTCTATTATAGGTTATTGCTGGATAATGAACATAGGTTTCTGTGCTATACAGAAGAAACTTTATTTAAAATCTATTTTTATATATAGTGGCTAACATTTGTAAATCTCCCAAATTTATCCCTTCCCATCCCCTTTCCCTGGTAACCTTAAGATTGTTTACTAAGTCTGCAAGTCTGTTTCTGTTTTGTAGATGAGTTCACAGTGTCTTTTTCTCTCTTTATTTAGATTGCACATCTGAGTGGTATCATTTGGTATTTTTCTGTTTCTGGCTGCTTTCACTTAGAATGACGATCTCTAGCTCCATCCATGTTGCTGAAAATGGTTTTATTTTGTCCTTTTCATGGTAGAGTAGTATTCCAGTGTATAAATATACCACAACTTCTTTATCCAGTCATTTGTTGCTACATTTAGCTTGCCTCCATGTTTCAGCTATTGTATAATGTGGTGCTATGAATACTGGGGTGCAGGTATCTTTTCACATTGGAGTTCCTTCCAGTTATATACCCAGAAGTGGGATTGCTGGGTCATAGGGTAAGTCTACTTTTAGTTTTTTGAGGGATTTCCATGCTTTCCTTAATGACTACACCAAACTGGATTCCCACCAGCAGTGTAAGAGGGTACCCTACCCTCTTAAGCCTCTCTAGCATTTATCATTCATGAAATTCTGAGTGATGGCCATTCTTTTTTTTTAAACATTTTTATTGATTTATAATCATTTTACAATGTTGTGTCAAATTCCACTGTTCAGCACAATTTTTCAGTTATTCATTGACATATACACACTCATTGTCACATTTTTTTCTCTGTGAGTTATCATAACATTTTGTGTATATTTCCCTGTGATATACAGTGTAGTCTATTCTACAATTTTGAAATCCCAGTCTATCCCTTCCCACCCTCTGCCCCCCTGGTAACCACAAGTCTGTATTCTCTGTCTGTGAGTCTATTTCTGTCCTTTATTTACGCTTTGTTTTTGTTTGATTGTTTTTGTTTTTGTTTTTTAGATTCCACATATGAGAGATCTCATATGGTATTTTTCTTTCTCTTTCTGGCTTACTTCACTTAGAATGACATTCTCCAGGAGCATCCATGTTGCTGCAAATGGCATTATGTTGTCGGTTTTTATGGCTGAGTAGTATTCCATTGTATAAATATACCACAGCTTCTTTATCCAGTCACCTGTTGATGGACATTTAGGCTGTTTCTATGTTTTGGCTATTGTAAATAGTGCTGCTATGAACATTGGGGTGCAGGTGTCATTCTGAAGTAGATTTCCTTCTGGATACAAGCCCAGGGATGGGATTCCTGGGTCATATGGTAAGTCTATTCCTAGTCTTTTGAGGAATCTCCACACTGTTTTCCATAGTGGCTGCACCAAACTGCATTCCCACCAGCAGTGTAGGAGGGTTCCCCTTTCTCAGCAGCCTCTCCAGCATTTGTCATTTGTGGATTTTTGAATGACGGCCATTCTGACTGGTGTGAGGTGACACCTCATTGTAGTTTTGATTTGCATTTCTCTGATAATTAGTGATATTGAGCATTTTTTCATGTGCTTTTTGATCATTTTTATGTCTTCCTTGGAGAATTCCTTGTTTATGTCTTCTGCACATTTTTGGATTGGGTTGTTTATTTTTTCTTATTGAGTCGTATGAGTTGCTTATATATTCTGGAGATCAAGCCTTTGTCGGTTTCACTTGCAAAAATTTTCTCCCATTCCGTAGGTTTTCTTCTTGTTTTATTTCTGGTTTCCTTTGCTGTGCAGAAGCTTGTAAGTTTCATTAGGTACCATTTGTTTATTCTTGCTTTTATTTCTTCTAGGAGAAAATTTTTTAAATGTATGTCAGATAATGTTTTGCCTATGTTTTCCTCTAGGAGGTTTATTGTCTCTTGTCTTATGTTTAAGTCTTTAATCCATTTTGAGTTGATTTTTGTATATGGTGTAAGGGAGTGTTCTAGCTTCATTGTTTTACATGCTGCTGTCCAGTTTTCCCAACACCATTTGCTGAAGAGACTGTCTTTATTCCAATGTATATTCTTGCCTCCTTTGTCAAAGATGAGTTGACCAAAAGTTTGTGGGTTCATTTCTGGGCTCTCTATTCTGTTCCATTGGTCTATATGTCTGTTTTGGTACCAATACCATGCTGTCTTGATGACTGTAGCTCTATAGTATTGTCTGAAGTCTGGGAGAGTTATTCCTCCAGCCTCTTTCTTTCTCTTCAGTAATGCTTTGGCAATTCTAGGTCTTTGATGGTTCCATATGAATTTTATTATGATTTTTTCTAGTTCTGTGAAATATGTCCTGGGTAACTGGATAGGGATTGCATTAAATCTGTAGATTGCCTTGGGCAGTGTGACCATTTTAACAATATTGATTCTTCCAATCCAAGAGCATGGAACATCTTTCCATTTTTTAAAGTCTTCTTTAATTTCCTTCATCAATGGTTTATAGTTTTTTGTGTATAATTCTTTCACCTCCTTGGTTAGATTTATTCCCAGATATTTTATTACTTTGGGTGCTATTTTAAAGGGGATTGTTTCTTTACTTTCTTCTTCTGTTGATTTATCGTTAGTGTAAAGAAATGCAACTGATTTTTGAACGTTAATTTTGTAACCTGCTACCTTGCTGAATTCTTCAATCAGCTCTAGTAGCTTTTGTGTGGACCTTTTAGGGTTTTCTATATATAGTAACATGTCATCAGCATATAATGACACTTTTACCTCTTCTTTTCCAATTTGGATCCCTTTTATTTCTTTCTCTTGCCTGACTGCTGTGGCTAGGACTTCCAGGACTATGTTGAATAGGAGTGGTGATAGTGGGCATCCTTGTCTTGTCCCAGATTTTAGCGGGAAGCTTTTGAGTTTTTCACCGTTGAGTACTATGCTGGCTGTAGATTTGTCATATATAGCTTTTATTATGTTGAGATATGTTCCCTCTATACCCACTTTGGCGAGAGTTTTTATAATAAATGGGTGTTGAATTTTATCAAATGCTTTTTCTGCATCGATTGAGATGATCATGTGGTTTTTGACCTTTCTCTTGATGTGATGTATTACACTGATTGATTTGCGTATGTTGAACCAGCCTTGTGTCCCTGGGATGAACCCCACTTGGTCATGATGTATAATCTTTTTTATGTGTTGTTGGATTCTATTTGCTAAAATTTTTGTGAAGATTTTGGCGTCTATTTTCATCAGTGATATTGGCCTATAATTCTCTTTTTTTGTAGTGTCTTTGCCTGGTTTTGGTATCAGGGTGATGGTGGCTTCATAGAATGAGTTTGGGAGTAATCCCTCCTTTTCAATCGTCTGGAAGAGTTTGAGAATGACTGGTATGAGTTCTTCTTTGTATGTTTGGTAGAATTCCCCGCTGAAGCCGTCCAGTCCTGGACTTTTATTTGTAGGGAGGTTTTTAATTGCTATTTCTATTTCCTTTCTAGTGATCGGATTGTTCAAGTGTTCAGATTCTTCTTGATTCAGTTTTGGCGGACAGTATGTTTCCAGAAACTTGTCCATCTCCTCTAGGTTATCCAGTTTGGTTCCATATATTTTTTCATAATATTCTCGTATGATATTCTGTATTTCTATTTTGTTTGTTGTAATTTCTCCATTTTCCTTTCTTATTTTGTTAATTTGTGCTCTCTCTTTTTTCTTCTTTGTGAGTTTGGCTAGAGTTTTGTCGATTTTATTTACTTTTTCAAAAAACCAGCTTTTGGTTTGGTTGATTTTTTCTATGGTCTTGTTAATCTCTATTGTATTTAATTCCTCTCTGATTTTTATTATTTCCTTCCTTCTGCTCCTTTTTGGGGCTTTTTGTTCTTCTTTTTCTGATTCATTCAGGTGGTGGGTTAAATTGTTCATTTGAGATTGTTCTTCTTTTTTGAGGAAGGCCTGTATTGCTATAAACTTCGCTCTTAGCACTGCTTTTGCTGTGTCCCATAGGTTTTGAGTGGTTGTGCTTTCATTATCATTTGTCTCAAGGTATTTTTTAATTTCAGCTTTGATTTCCTCATTGATCCATTGTTTTTTCAATAACATATTGTTTAATCTCCATGCTTTCCATTTTTTCTCCTTTGTTTCTCTGTTGTTGATTTCCAGTTTCATGGCATTGTGGTCAGTAAAGATGCTTGAGATAATTTCTATCTTCTTAAAATTGTTGAGGTTTTTTTTGTGCCCAAGTACATGATTGATCCTGGAAAATGTTCCATGTGCACATGAAAAGAATTTATATCCTATTTTTGGGGGGTGTAATGCTCTGAAAATATCCACCAAATCTAGTTTTTCTGTTGTAGTATTTAATTTCTCTGTTGCCTTGCTTATTTTCTGTCTGGAAGATCTGTCTAGTGATGTTAATGCAGTGTTAAAATCTCCAACTATGATTGTATTCCCATCAATATCCCCCTTTATCTCTGTTAGTAATTCTTGTATGTACTTAGGTGCTCCTATATTGGGTACATATATATTAACGAGTGTAATATCCTCATCATGTATCAGTCCTTTAATCATTATAAAATGTCCTTTATCTTTCTTTATGGCCTTTGTTTTAAAGTCTATTTTGTCTGAAATCAGTACTGCAACACCTGCTTTTTTGGCTTTTCCATTTGCATGGAATATCCTTTTCCATCCTTTCACTCTCAATCTATATGTGTCCTTCTCCCTAAAGTGGGTCTCTTGTATGCAGCATATTGAAGGTTCTTGCTTTATTATCCAATCTGCCACTCTGTGTCTTTTGACTAGAGCATTTAGTCCATTAACATTTACAGTAATTAATGATATATGTGTGTTTATTGGAGTGATGGCCATTCTGACTGTTGTGAGCTGATACCTCATTGTAGTTTTGATTTGCATTTCTCGGTTTATTAGTGATACTGAGCATTTTTTCATGTGTCTATTGGTCATTTGTGTTTTCATTGGAGAAATGCTTGTTTAGGTCTTCTGCCTATTTTTGGATTGAGTTGTTTGTTTTTTTGTTATTAAGTTGTATGAGCTGTTTATATATTTTGAAAATTAAGGCTTTGCTAGTCGTATAATTTGCAAATATTTTCTCCCATTCGTAGGTTGATGTTTTGTTTTACTTATGGTTGCCTTTGCCGCGAAGAAAATTATGAGTTTAATTACGTCCCATTTGTTTATTTTTTTCTCTTATTTCCATTGCCTGGGTTGATTGCCCTAGGAGAACGTTGCTAAGATTTATGTCAGGTAATGTTTTGCCTATGTTTTCTTTTAGGAGATTTATCATGTCTTGTCCATCTGCATCTTAAGCCTGTAATCTACATCTGTGCTTCAGTTTTGAATTTTGAGCTTCTTAGAGAACACCTACTCTTAGCTCATATGTCAGATTCAACGTGTCTAAAGCTGATTTCATTAACTTTTTTCTTGCAGCGTCTCTACTTATTCAGTGGGATAATCATTCTTCCGGTCTTGAATACCCAAAGGCTTGGAATGGTCTTTGATTTATCTTTCTCTCACCACCCTCCACATTTTGTCAGCTTCTGGAACTGTATGTTTTTGGTTTCAAGAGACTATTCTGATTGCTGATGCTCTGATGAAGAGCTTTCATACCTGATACATGAATTTTTCCTTCTGCTGAATTCTTGGATATTCTCTCCCCCCCTTTCAGTCAACCTACAGTTTTGACCCTCCAACATCTAGAGTCAAGTCAAAGACTTACCACAACCAGATCTCAGCCAGGTAGTCTCAACCCTCCATCACTTTGGCCTTACCTTATCTGTTCCAATCATTATGTGACTTAGCCTCCTAGGGTAACCTGTGCCTTATTAAAAACCAGGAGTCACCAGGCTTTTCCTACCCAGTCCTCAGTTAAAACAGCTTAGAATTGCCCTGAGAACTAGTTGGAGCCCCATCCCCTTCATAGAGTCTTCCCTATTTACTCCAACTCCTTCTAGCTCCTCTTTGTATTCCTGCACTGTTTATGATCGGTAGCTCGTAATCTTGGCTTTGAGTACTGACTTGGTACCATTCCCGGGTGGTTTCCAATGTGTCTCCTCGCTTAGCTGGTAACTGGAGAAGACTCCCTTGTTCAGCCTCTTTTATACCCCTCACCCTGCTTAGCATCGGGCAATAGCAGGCATCCAGGCAGTGCTTACCTACTTTATTTATTCGCAGGGGTGGTGGTGTGGATTATAGCTAATAACTATTAATTCAGTGTTGCAGTTAAAAAAGAAAGCCAAGAAAATCCATAAAACTTTATCTCCATGTTCAGTTTAGCGCTTTACCTCAACAGTTTTCTTAACTCTGTGTTTACATTCACATAGTGTTCAGTGCTTGTACAGTTCCCTGAGGCAAGCAGGTGAGATGTCATTATGCTTGACTTTCACGTTACATTTAATATTGTATATATTTGTGGAATGACAAAACCTTCTTTTATAAGTAAACAGCCGGAAGCCCAGAGAGACTAACCCAGGGTCGCCTGGTTAGTGTTTGGCACAGGCCAGGACCGCGGTTCACATCTTCCAGCTGCTCCTCTTCCAGTGCCTTTTCATTCCAGTGCTGGGAAATGTAGCCCCATCGGCCAAATGGCCAAGTCACATTGCTGCCCCTTTACCTGCCAGTGATGGCAGTTCTACAAAGAGTGGCAAAGGAAAGGTCAGAAATAGGAGTGATAAAAGGCATGGAAGTGCTGGAAATGGATCCTCAGCCTCCTCCTCCCTATTTGAGCACCTCACAGTTGTCCCACTCTGACAGTGCTTTTCATTGTTTATAACATAGTCTTTAAAATCAGACTAATCTTTTATAGGACATGATTTTATCCTGGTCCCTTTCCTGCTAGTAGTCACCATCATGGGCAGAAAGTGCCTGACTGTGCTCTGTTTGTCACGTAGGTGGGAGGGAATGTGGGAGAGGGAACGGGTTGAACAGAAGCTGAGCTTTTTACAGCTCTGTTGTTCTAGGACCAGAGCAGTTCCACTCTTGCTTTCATCACCTCTCCACCTCTGAGTCCCAGCCACCCACTTCTGCCTACTTCCCCACATGCCACCCCATGGGGGAGGACAGAGTGGTGGGCAAAGCCCCCTCCGCCCTCTGCTCTGGTGCAGGAGCCTCTTTAACTTTTGAGCTGTTTTGGTAATTGGGCTTTTCCAGCTTTTCTAGACATCTGCTTTCCAGTTCTGAGAAATTGGAGATGTAACTTAACCATACATGGACTATAATAATGTATTCAGTGTCATTAATGTGATGTTGTCTTTAAGGTGTTCTGTGACTCGATAGGAGGTTTTTTATCTCACAGGATGCTTCACATCCAATTCTAAAGGCCTACAGGCTGCAGGTGTAATTCAAGTCCTTACATGTCTGTAAGGCAGAAATGAACATTATTTGGTAATATAACCATATGTTCATAGATTACAGTTAGTCCGCCGGCTCTGTATCTAATAAAAGTTTAAATTCCAAACGCTTCAAGAAAATTTGCGGAACATGTCTTTTGCTTGTAACTAGTTACAAAAACTGAAATCACAACTCTACCACAAGCCATAGTGTTTTCCAGTAGAGAAAGCCCTCTACTTTTACAACCTCTAAGTAATGCGGTGGTTCTTTGGGTGAGATGAGGGATGCCAGAGTATTTTGTTGGGAAACTAGAGTGGCATGACAAGTATTCT
Organism: Camelus dromedarius; assembly: GCF_036321535.1. Taxonomy (NCBI): domain Eukaryota; kingdom Metazoa; phylum Chordata; class Mammalia; order Artiodactyla; family Camelidae; genus Camelus; species Camelus dromedarius. The sequence continues at coordinate 72,821,090 of NC_087447.1, forward strand.
GGGACTGGTTACAGTTGAATCTCTACTTCCTATATGCTGGACTGATTACAGAGGCAATGTTAGTGCGGTAACCAGCTTCTGAATGCAAGTGTGTCTAGGAAGACAACAGAGAAAATAGAAGGGAAGTAAAGTAATGGAGGGACTTCAAAGGAGTACAAATGGTGACTTTGACACCACCAGCTGCTGACGTGAACTTGGCAGGAATTTGTGAGAATTGGTGGGTGTCATTGCAAGCAGGAGATTCCTGCAGCTTTTGGGGTGAACAGGCAAAGGGGAGAACAGATATGGTGGTACCCCGGGGGCTATTTGTTTCCTGAATGTGAAAATGTCTGTTCCCCTGTTCAATTTTGCAGCCACAACTTCACATGACTCATGGCATTATTTCCACCAGAAAACCATAAAAACATAAAGAACCTCTGTTTCCCAAAGTGTTTGTTCTCGATCTGAGATGATTGTCCTGTGGTGGGAGGTAAGTGGGTGATGGGGCCTATTACATCACCCCCTTTCACTAAAAGTCTACCTCACTGCTTTTCACCCTACTCCTAGAGCTGCTATCATTCTGTTACACCTAGACATGTAAGACGGGCTTGCCTGAATCCTCACATGAAGAGGGACGGTTGTGTGCAGTTTTAAAAAATTGCCTGGGTCATGGGGTCCTATGTTCCCTCCATTGGAAATCACTCTTCCAGAGCAAATAGTATGCATCTATAGAAACTATATTGTTTGTAAGATGTCTTCAGAAATTTTGCAGTAGGTTTAAATATTTGCTTGGTGATGGCGTCTTGATTGTTTGAAAGTGGCAAACCTTACTAGGGGCTTTGTGTGCTTCCTGTCTGAGAGTTCCTTTACTGGCTGTAGTGTGTTCGTAGGCAGCGTTAGAAAGTTACCTGGTCTGAGAAGCCAAATTTGCCCACAGCTGGGAATTGGCAGAAGAGTCAGTTATGGAAGGAAGGCTTTAGGATTATCTGGTAGCAGAGTTCTGGGATCCAAACCCTGAGAAACCTCAGCTTTTGTAGAGTATGTTCTGTAGAAATAGGCTATTGGATAATTTTAACACTTGTTATGGGATGTAGAGTTGGGGAAAGACTTAAACGTGAAAGAACCTTAAAAGAGAATCTCCAAATATTTTAAAGAAGTCAGGTCTCAGAATGAGAGTTTTTCTGGAAAAGACTAGTCCTTCACTTCACAGGGGAAGCAGGGAGCAGGTGTAACTGCACTTATGGTAACTTAAAAGGTAAACCTCACCCTCCCACTTAGCTGTGTCCTGGTGTCCGTTCATCTCCAACATCTGTAGTTTTAGACATGACGTGTCATTTTCTGGTACTCCATTCTGCTTCTGAGTGAGAGACTGACACAAACTCACATAGCAATTGAAAAATTGCACAAAGGGCTTTATTGTTAAAAATGTAGGCCTGTGTCAGGGTGCTGCATTTGCAAGTGACTTTCAGTACAGAGAACACTTAAAAGAATGCAGTGTTATTTCTTTTTTTATTCCTTTAAGCCTTTGAATAGAAGGTTTTCTTTGCAGAGATTCTGGAGTACATCAGAACAAGCAGGAACTAAAAATAGCTTTAAGAAATCACCAGTATAGATGTTGCTTATAGTATGGTGTCTGTCTTAAAGTTAATTCTTTAAAGCAGGAAGTTGTAACTCTCAATTTCTTAAGCAAATATAAACATTCTTGAGCCTTAATGACATTCTTTGTGGGGTGAAGCTGATTTGCTTCCACTCTGAGCATTGAAAGGTCTTCTACCTGTCCTCAATATTTTATTTTCCCTCTGTTGTGAACTTGTTATTAAACTTGAAGCAGATATAAATATCATTAGCTTGCTACATATGTAGATATTCAGTGTTACATAGTCAGAAAGTTTGTGTACATCGCATTTATCTACATAATTCCCCACTTTCCAACTGTGTTCCTGATGAAAGGGTGGTGGGAAATGGCATTATGAGGATATGTCTTACAGTACACAGTGTTTCCCCTGTTCCCTCTAGCAGATCTGGATGTTCTTTCATCTTTCGGCTTCTAGACTTACTAGCTCTTTTTCTTAAGCCAGGTGTAACTCATCCCCCTGCGCACACACACATGCGTACACACACACACACACACACACACACACACACACACACACACACATTCTGCCGTAGGGAGTAGTGTGCACCATCCCATGCTCCCACTCCAGCTCTGGACCCACCCACTGGAGGCAGTGTCTTGCACGAATTCATTTGTAAGTTCCTTTTTAAAACTCGAGTGGTCGGGAAATTAGACTGATATCCACACCTAGTAGGCAGGCCCTCAAGGATAACTTCTATGGTTAATACCAGGTTATCTTAATGTTTGAGTACCTGGGTTTCATGTCTTCCTCTGCCAACTGTGTGACCCATGATTCCAACATTTCTGTCTCCCACTAAACTTTTTCTCTCCAACTCTGGACTCTTACAATCTTCTGCTGATTTGACATCTTCACTTGGAACTCTGATATCTTAAAACCAACATATGTAAAAACTGAGCTCTTGGTCCTCCTACACCCAAACTGGTTCTTTCTGCAGCCTCCCCCATTCAGTTACTGGAAACTTAATCCTTCCAGCTGCTTGGGTCAAAAATCTTGGAGTTATTCTGACTCTCACTGACATACCACATGAATTCTGTCAATAGATCTGGTTTAACACTGCCTTTAAAACATATCCAGAACCCAGCCACTTCTCACCATGGCTCCTGCCTCCACTGCTGCTTCCCTGCCCTGAGCCACTGTCCTCTCCTCCTGCACAGCCCTTCTCAGAGGCTTCCCTCCTTTCATCTCTGACCCGTTTAGACTATTCTCACTCGGCAGTCAAGTGAGCCTTGAAAACCTTTGTCAGATTGTGTCGTCCTTCTGCAGTGCCTCCCCATTTCACTCCGGGTAAAAGCCACAGTCCTTACAACGTCCTCTAAGGCCGTACAGGATCTGCACTGACCCTTCTCCGCAGCTCCAGCCGTGCCCCCATTCTGGAACATGCGACGTGCACGCTGGCCTTGGTGATGGTTATTCCGTCCACCTGGGACTTCTCACCTCCTAGTCCTAGTTCTAACCTCAGTCCTCAGTGTGGCCTGCTCTGGTATATAATACAACATCACCCTCATCCCATACCCTCAACTCTCTTTACCTTGCCATTTTCACTTTTTTCCATGGTTCCTCTTTCCTAACAGGCCACCTCCTCTGCTGCTCTGTTGTGTGAATTGTCATCTCCACCCCCCACCCCAGCTAGACTCCAACCAAGCTCCGTGAGGACAGGAATTTTGTTTTGTTTATTGATCTATTCCAAGTGCCTAGACTAGTCCTGGGTACATAGTAGGCAGTCAAAAATTATTTGCTGAATAGATTAAAAGACTATTTTAAAAATGAATCATCCTTTCAGGAACGGGTGAGGAAAGGAAGCTGCATGAAGGAAAATGGTATAGTAAATAATGATATTTGCCTCTTGTTCTTTGTGTGGTTTATATATGTGTTTTAGTCTTAATTTGGTATCCCAGGTTCTTAATTTAATAGCTGTATTAAGGTGTAATTTACAGGCCATAAAATTCACACATTATAATTGCACAAGTCAGCCATTTTAGCTATTTCTAGAGTTGTGCAACTGTGTCCTCAAAAAGTCCCCTTTTGTCTGTCCATATGCAGTTCGCCCTCCCCCCAGTGGCACCCTGATTCTATTTGTTTTTGATTTTTTGGCAATCACATCTCAAAAGAATTATTTACACAGCAGTACTAATATAGCTTTGCGCTTTTAGAAATGACACACTTAAATATAAAATCAATGGTCATTGCTGAATGTAGGTAGCAGTATCAGACATCGGTGAGAAGAATGGACTTGGGTGTCAGACTGGCTGCAGTCTTACCCAGCTCCACCATTTACCAAGTTACCCAAATTATTTTCTGCCTCAAGCTCTTTATCTGTTATATGGGGGTAATAATAGCAGCTTACAGAGTTGTTGTGAGGATTAAGCAAACAGGGAAACAAAATTTAGTATAGTGGCCAGCTTATGTTATTACCTAAGAAATAGCCTTGCAGGTAGAGAGCAAAATTCAAATCAGTTTCTAAAGTATGTGTAAAATATCATCCAGTTCCTGCCTGGTTTGTAAACACGTATGCCGACTGCAGAATGTAAAAGCAGACTAATTTCCAACAGAAAAGATCATTTCTCAGCATTTCTTTCAAAGGTAGTTGCAAAATCATTTTTACTAAATTTTCTGTGCCCATCTCTGACAGAGCTTTGACACCAGGGAAGTAATTATCTATTTTTTTGTTAAAATCATGCTGACCATCAGAAAGTGTTCTGAATTATATTTTAGCCTTTATGTTCAGAAATACTGTGAGACATCTTCTAAATTAATGGGGGGAGGGGCATTCATTGTAGCTCTTGTAGCCTGATAAGCCTGCATTAAATTATCTTTTTTTAACTCTTCATTAAAGTAATTAATTAATTTTTTGCATGGGGTTGGTAATTAAGTTTTTATTTAGTTATTTTATTTTTAGAAGTACTGGGGATTGAACCCAGGCCCTTGTGCATGCTAAGAATATGATCTTTCACTTGAGCTATACCATCCCCCCTAAATTATCTTTAATAAGTCCTTTTTCTCTGTTTTGTTATTTACTTTTATGTACAGATGCACAAAGCAGGGTCATCGGAAGCCTCTCAATTCCAAAGATGATAATAGTGAAAAACATTGCGCAGTGACAGTGAATCCTTGGCATATGAAGAAAGATTGTAAAGTCCTGAATGAATTAAGAAGGTATTGTTACATTAACATACATGTAACCATGGCTCTCTTACCTTTATTTTTCAGTTTATAATGAAGATGCTCCCCACCCGTCAAGGTTGCTTTGTTTGATATAGGGAATATCTAAAGTCTTTCCTGCAAGTTTTTTAAATAAGTAAGAGCAGGTAATTTATCAGAAGTGGGAACAGTGTAATCTTCTCTATCTAGTATGGTAGCCACCAGCCACATGTTGCTATTGTGAATTGAGATGTCCTATAAGTGGAAAATACATAATAGATTTTCAAGACTTCGTACAGCAAAAATAATGTAAAATATTTATTAATAAGTTTTAAAAGTGTTAATCACACTTTTGAAATGATAGTGTATTGGATATTTTGGGATAAATATATTTATTACTGGAATTAATTTCACTTGTTCCTTTTTATTTTCTAAATGGGATTACTGGAAAATTGTGACTTGCACTATGTTTCGGTTGACAGTGCTGGCTTCTAAATTATTGCAAATAATATGAAAAGAAAACTTTGATTAAAAATTTTGTAATTGAGTAGTTAATTTATATCATATTAGTTTCAGGTGTACAAGACAGAGGCTCAACATTTTTATAGATTATATTCCATTTAAAATCACCATAAAATAATGGCTATATTTCCCTGTGCTGTATGATACAGCCCTGTAACCTATCCATTTTATACATAGTACTTTTTACCTCTCAATCCTCTACCCCCTTCCTGCCTCCCCTCTCCTCCTTCTCCCCATTGGTAACCAACAGTCTGTTCTGTGTACCTGTGAGTCTATTTCTATTTTATTATTGTCATTAATTTGTTTTATTTTTTAGATATACGTATAAGTTAATACATAGAATATTTTTTTCTTTCTCTGACTTATTTCACTTAGCATGATACCCTGTAGATCCATCCATGTTATTGCAAATGCCATTATTTTACGTTTTGTGGCTGAGCACTATTCCATTGTTTGTGTGTGTTCATGTGTATATGTGTGTGTGTATATATATATGTATATATGTATATATATGTATATATACATATATATATAATATACCACACCTTCTTTATCCAGTCATCTGTCAGTGAACATTTGGATGGTTTAAGTGTCTTGGCTATTGTAAATAGTGCTGCTGTGAACATTGGGGTGCATGTGTCTTTTTGAATTATATTTTTCTTCAGACATATACCCATGAATGGGATTGCTGGATCACACGAAAGTCTATTTTTAGTTTTCTAAGGAACCTCTATAATGTCCTCCATTGTGGCTGCACCAATTTACATTCCCATCAACCGAGTAGGAGGGTTCCTTTTTCTCTTAAAAGGTCAAAAGTTCTCTACACTTATATACTTTCCTTTCAGTTTAGGACACAATTTGGCAAAAGCCAGATAGAATTTAATAGCAGCAAATACAATTTTTTTTTAAATGGCCATGCATTATGGATAGATATGTTATTGATGAGTTGGTTCCCTATATTTGTAGATGCAGAAGTTTTTATAGCTTCACAGACATTTCAGTCTTGCAGAGAGAAAAATGTCTTTGCAGTTTGCTGAACTTATCCGGGTGGATTTATCGAATTTGGTCCAGGCCTGAAGAGGTGAATACACATCCAAATCTGAATCATTTGAATGTCTGCAAGATTTTAAGAGTCTAGAATGTCAGATTTGAACTATAACTCTGTTGAATGACATCAGTGAGTGGACTCAAGAAAACTCCATTTGAGTGCAAAGCCTTTCATAAGCCAAAAAAGGCTTTGAAATTCTGGCAAATCCAGAGACTTCTGTGCGCCACATATGGCCACAAACCCATGGGGACAACCACAGGCCTTCTGGAGTGCCAAGGGATTTCCATGTGAGGAGTCCAGCACTCACAGGAATCCAACAAGTCCCTGCCAGCCAGAGCACCTTCATTGCTACTGTGCTGTTTTGAGCAAATGCCTTTTCATCAGGTTCAAATTGGTTTGTTGTTATTTTTTTGCATAAAAAATATCAAACAACTCCTTGTTCCCTTGGTGAAAGTAAAAGCCTAACATTTTCTGATTTCTTTTGACAGAGAAAACATGAGCCTATGAATCTAACCTCATCTGTGATGGTCTGCAGCTGGGAGCAACCTGATCAGTGTCAGTCCCTTTGCAGCCATTGGCTGGGAACCTGCATGTTACCTGGAATGGTACTTGAAACATGTCACCCTAGCCGTACCTTCACTGTGGGCTGGGAGGCGAGTCAGTCAGGATCTGCATTATGGAATGTATGTTTCAGATCCAAAGCTAGGAGATCTTTTTTAATAGCCAGAGAATATAGTCATAAATATATCTATTAATGTATTAATGCAAGAACCTTTTAAATATTTTTTATTATAAAAATTTACCCCCCAAATTTGAAAATGAAAGAACAGTGGAATTAAAAATCATCTGTACCTTAATTATACATAAAGAAACTTAAAATCCTTCTAAACATTTTTTTTTTTGTTCAAATGTAGGTATTTTTCCCTTCCAAAAAGGAAAATTATTGTTTCACATTTTTTTGCTTTTTCCTTTTATTATATTTTCCATATCAATAAATATAATTCTTTTAAATACCTTTTAATGGCTGTTTAACACAATATTGAACAGATATATAAATAGTCCTAGGTTTCAGAAATTAAAAAAATTGTCATTACAATACCACTGCAAAGAATATTATGGTGTTTCTAATTTTAGTTACTAATTTGGACTAAAAATTAACAAGTTTGCTTTTCTTCATGTAAAACAATGGTTATTTTATGAATGAACTCTAAGGACTTTAAATGACTTTTCAGTTATTTCAACAAAGAAATTATCTTTAAGGCAAAAATGTATGATGGTTTGCAAATCTATTTTTATTATATCTTCACTTTTACCAGTGTCATATGTGTGTGTGTTTGCACAAGTGCTTTAACTACCAGCAACATAAGAAAAATCTGTGTACTAAAAATGTGAAAATAGTTTCCTCATTTGTGTTTTCATTCTCCCAATATAGGTTTTGGATGACAAGCTTGTATTTGAAAAGTACACACCCTGTGGGAGGTGCTCTGTACATACGTTGAGATACTGCACATAAAATTGCCTCTGAAGCCCAATGATCTGAAAACCCTGTCCTCAGCCTTTGATAATTTCAGCTGTTTTATGAAAGTCCTCCATGTGGATGAAAGTATCATCAAGCCGGAGCAAGAGTTTTTCATTGCCCTATTTGAGAAGAGCTGCGTGAATGACTTTTATATTCAGGATAGAGATACATTCTTCAATCCAGCCACCAGAAGCCGCATTGTAAGTCTAAACCGAGTTTAGCTGCTGTCTTGGGGATGATTTAGAACCTGCTGTTGAATTATCAGTGATTTGGTTTGGTTGGTTTGGTTTGGTTTTTAAAAGCTGCCCATAAAAAGGAAAAAAGTGAAAGAAAAGAAATATGCCTACAGATTCCTGTTAGGATAGTAAACAGTGGCTGGTTAGTTATCCTGTATAAACCACACACTCTTTTAGAATCTTTTTAGGTTTACTTCATCCTTTCTCAGATCAAGTATCAAGAAAGGGACAGTGTTAAAAACAATTCGGGATTAACAGGCTTGTGAGCTCCGGGATCTGCAAGGCAGCTTTCCCTCCCCATGGTGTAAGTCAAATGGCAGAAATGAAATAAAGCACCTCATGTATCCTCCGGTGTTAACAGGAAAAGGCTAATCTTCTTGACCTTGTTTATTCCTGGGTAAAATGAAGATAATATGTCAGGAGGCGACAAGCTCACTTAGGGCAGGAACCATGTTGTCTTGTTCACTGCAGAATCCCAGGCACCAGGAAGGCTGAGTTTAACAAGTGAGTGAATGAATGAACTGTAGTTCCCCCAGAGTTACCATGTGGGGCAGTGTGGATTAGCAGCTAAGAGTATAGACTCGAGAGGGGAGGGTACAGCTCAAGTGATGGGGCGCATGCTTAGCACACATACGGTCCTGGGTTCAGCCCCCAACACCACCTCTAAAATAGACAAATAACCCTAATTACCTCCCCAGCCCCCACCAGAATTACCTTACTATCTCCCCGCCACCAAAAAAAAAAAAAAAAAAATAAAGAGAAGAGGCCAAGAGCGTAGTCTCAGGCTGGAACACCTGTGCTGGTTTCTAGCTGTCGACCTTGTAAAAGTCATTTAGCATATGTGTTTATCAAGTTCCTCATCAATAAAATGGGGATAATAATAATACCCACCTCGTAGAGTTGCTATGGGGATTAATGAATCTGTGTCAATGTTAGAACAGCCCTGGCTAATAGGAAGTACTATGCATCTGTCAGCTCTTTTCATAATTACTGACAGATGTTATTATCAACCAAAGGAGTATTAGTTCTTTGTAAGGGAAATAAATGTTAGAGCATTTCACTTATCATTTTCTGTAATTCAGGATTTTTCCCTCTGAAATACCATTTTCTGTCTGTGCACTAGGAAGCCACAGGGCTTTCCAAATTTCATCTGTCTGGGTTCTTGTCATTATGGCAATACTGCAGAGTGTTGACATTTTTTAGGGACTCCGTCTGAGATGACAGCAACCCCTCAAATTCAGGAGCACATCTCTAACTGATAACATCTCGCATGAAATGACGTTTTCAAAATGTAACATCTTCAGATGCTTAATGATGCCATAAATTCAAGGATGTTATATCTAAGCTCTTTAAATAAATCCTGTCATTGTAATAAAGGAAATACTGTATTATCTCGCTCTATGACTTTGTTATCTTTGCTATCCATTTATCTGACTCTCTAAGACCAAAGAAAGCAAAGACTGAGATTGATCATTAGTACTGTGTGGTACACGTATATGTGGATGAAGACAATACTGAAATGCACTGTTTAAGATATTAAAATGGGCACTAAACAGCTGCTTGATGCACATGCACGAACAGAACAGGGAGCTGGGTGCAGGGAGCAGACACTGAGCTTCCTGGATCAGAGACCCAGCATAGCACTCCAGCCCAGCAGTCCACCTGTTTTATATTTATGTCCCTGCAAAATTAGCAGTGAGAGTCTGAAATGAACTTTGGGGACACTGGCAAACAGCTGTCATGATTACTAATGTGGGACACCAGGATTCTACAGTGTTTAGTTGGCATCTGCGCACAACCAGTACTTTTCCACTAAAGCCTGTTGTAATTGCTGGTCTCACATCCAGGCTGAGGAATCATCTTATGTGGTGTTTGGGAGGGAGGTAAGTGGAGTCAGGACCCATGTTAAGGCTGGGTGGGTAATAATCTGGTTCTAGTACAGGAGAAAGGAAAGTAGGTCAGGTGGGAAGAATGACTGGATTTAAATTTTGTTTCTTGAGTAAGCTAAATATATAACATCATGTCAAGTTTCTTTGTTGTTTATATTCCATGTGCTGTCACCGACTAACTGCTGAATTGTGGGGCAAAAAATCCTGGGTTTTAGAATTGACCCTGCCCCTAACCTGCCAGAGTCCAGGTTCCTCTGGGTGTCCAAGGAGGGGGCTGGACCATCAGGTGTCCCTCCACTGCAGCAGTTTGGGTGCTTGTGTGGCCTAGTTTTTTTGCTGTGGAAGACTGGCCCGGTTGTAGGACATTAAGCATCTGCAAGGCTCTCACCAGGTACCCACTGTTGTCCCAGGAGTGTAACATCCAAGCGTTCCTTTCCACCCATGTTTGCAAATGACCCTCAAGGGGTTAGTGTTAATACTGGGTGAGAATTATGAAAAATTATATGGTACCTCTATCCCTCCTGGCAAGTGAGGGCCCCTTATTTACAAATGACCACGAAGTATTAGCACCACATTTTATCAACAGAACATGTGAACACGTGGTGACAGTGACGCTCACCTGTTTGCTTCTGCTTCCCAGTGCAACTTCAGCCTCCATCAGAGGACCTCAGCTGCCCCAGCGAACATGGCCTTCTGTACAGGGAGTGGGCTCCTCCTCGAAGCATAGACAAGAAGCAGCCCTTAGATCTCCTCAGGTGAGCTGTTGTGGAGAGCACTCCAGTGTGAAGGGCTCAGGGTTGCCCTCATGGCTTCTGAGTGTGACAGTCCTCCAAGAGTGTTAACAACAAGGAAGCTCACAGGAGCTCTGGGCTTTGTTGTCCCAAGTTTTTACTGGAGGCTTTATTACGAAGACAAGATTTATTGGGTCACTACCGACATGGCTAACCCAAACCCTAACTGTAAGTCAAAACTTTCCTTAGCCCTAAACGTTGAGCCCCTTCCTCTCCTGGTGGTCACTCACTTGTCACAAAGCTCAAAGCCCCTCTCCTCTAATCACATGGTTGGTGTCTCTGGCTGGCCAGTCCCCATCCTGAGTCATCTTATGAACACAAGCCATCCAAGGTTCCACCATGAATAGCAAAGACACTCCCATCCTGGGAAATTTCAAGCCTTTAGAGGTTGCCATCCAGGAACTGGGAACAAAGACCTACCAAATTCTTCATTAAACAGGAGTAAAGGTTAGATTTCACTTAAATTATAAAATAAGAGAGAAATTCTCACTGCTTTGCTGTATCTGTTATTCGACACCGTTTCACTACACCATGTGACTGTATTGTCGCCTTCAGCATGTGTCTTCTCAGAGCACCAGCACCAGCTGCTCCCCGGGAGCTTATGCTGTTTGGGCAAGGCTGCTGGGGGGAGGGAGGCCAAGGACAACCGAGCAAACAAAAATAATTGGGCGAATAAGGAAACAATGTCAGATTGAAATGAAGGAAATAACACAGTGTTGAGATGGGAGACTTGGGGAGAAGTAAGTCAAGAAAGATTTCTTTGAGTAGGTTACACGTGAGCTGAGATGGCGATAAGGAGGCTGGACTTTGAGGATCTGGGAAAAGTCACCCCAGGAGTAGAGGCAGCTTGTCCATTGGCCCCGAGGCCAAATGTGCTCAGCAGGTTTGAGGAGATACTGGAGCCAGTGCTGCTGAGAATGATGAGACGCAAGGTTTAGAAGGGCATCAGGAGCACGGAAAGGAGTAAGTGCAGTGAGAAGCAGTCATGATAGTTTAAGCACTAAAGTAATTTTCTCTCACTCATATTTTGCAAAGATAATGTGGAGAATGAATTGCAGGGACCTAGGAAGCAGGGAGGCCGGGTCGGAGGCTCTTGGAGTGGGCCAGATGAGAGATGGTGGGAGCCAGGGAGGAATGCGTTTGGAGAGTGGGGCTGACAGGATGCAGTTATGGGCTGGCTGTGGATGGTGAGGAGAAGAGGAGGGCCAAGGTAGCCCCAGGTCGGCCTGGAGCCAGGTGCCTGTTCTTTCTAATCTCAGTGCCCCATGCAGGTGCCCACCTACTTGGGCAAACCTCTTAATCTTCAAAGTGAGGGTTTTAAAACACTGTGAAGTGTTTTTGCTTGTTTCACACTTTATGGAAAGATTCAAACATGTACAGAAGTAGAGAGAACAGCACAGCCAGCCTGCCTGTATCAGTCACCCAGATCCAGAATTATAAACTCAGAGTCACTGTTGTTGCATCTTTCATCTCCACCTCCTCCCCATCTCCCACTAAGGGATCATTTTGAAGACATTCCTACATAACAGTCGAGCGCTGCGTTGAAATGACAAGGTCTCTTTCAAATACAATTGGAATATTCCATTTTTTTAGGGTTAGAAAATAATTCCCTGATTGTCACAAAAATACACTTTTAAGTAGTTTTGGGGTTGAAATCAGGATCCAGACTAGGTTCAGACATTGCAGCTAGCATATCTCTCAAGTGGGTTCTAATCTATAATTTTCCTGTTTCTCATTTTCCTTGAAATTGTTGAGGGGTTTCTCTATTTCCTGTTTGGCTGATTTCATTCTCCCCTGTGGTGTAAGACTTGTTTCTCCATCCTATGTATTTGCTTTAGCTAAGTGATTTGATCGTCCCCTAAAAGCTTGATCTGATTGAGGTTCAAATTTGTGCAAGAATACTTGTTATGTGAAGTTTTGTACTCCTAGCATAAAGTACATAATGTCCAGTTGACTCTCTTTTTTGTGATGACAGCAGCCAATAATGATTGTCACCCGAGATCATTATTTCAAAAAGGATTTTATTTCATGTGGTCATACTCTAATTTCCTCCCTCAATTATCAGCAGGATCACAGTCATGAAGAGGCACTTTCTCATTAACCCGGGTTATCCTGTAGAACAGTTTTAAAAGAGGATGATTGTACACATGTAAATATTTAAAGTTGATACATTTTTCTTTTCTTTTTAATTTTTTTTTTCTAATGAAGTTACTGAAGATCGAATCTAGGACCTTATGCATGCTGAGCACATACGCTGCCACTGAGGGTATCCCATCTCCCTTAAGATTTATATTTATATGATATTTTCCTTGTGTTATTTTTGTTTTCTTATACAGTATTTGATGGCAGGGCAATGGGTTTGATGGCTCTTTAATCATTCTTTATGGGCTTTTGGGGTTTGTGAGTGTTTTTGTAAAGAAAACAATTTTCCCACTATTTTAAGTATGTTTTGCTAAGGAAAATATGTTGATCTGTTCCCTGCTTCTGGTCCATGTGTTCCCTTTGTTGCTTCCCACTAGTGGCCCCTTGAGCTCTGTGACAAGACTAGAATGTCGTTAATCCAGATTGAAAGAGATCTGAAGAGATTTATTCAAGGAGATGAAATTTGTAGACAATGTATTGGGAAGTATTGAGAAAGTTATTCATTAGGGGAAGGCCTGGGGTTGAATTGTTAAGTGCAGAGAAATCTAATCTATGAACCACCAAGACAATTATTAACTCCAGGAAAAACAAAGTAGGGAAGAAAAAGTAAGCCTAGCAGACAACTTGCTACAGCTCTGAACAGTCTGTACAGAGTCCTAATAACGTAAAGTAAGGATACTGAGCTGGTCAAAATTATAATGTAATTGTATCAAAAGGTTGGAAGAATGAAGTTTTGGGATGTAGATGAGATGGGGATTGAAAGAGAGCTTAATCCTCATTTTCCAAAATAGAAAGTTAAATAGGTGTTACATAAACCTGAAAAAGTCAGTAGGCTGTGTTACAAGGATATTAGTCAGAGAAAGGGAGTAATTATTCCAAGAGTCAGCAGTAGGAGCTGAACGTGGTTGCTTCTGGCCAGGAAATGCGGCTGTTGTTGGGAACTGCTCCTTTTTACAATCGGTGTTTCAGAACTGTTTGACTCTTTAATGAATGTATGGTATAACTTTGATAAAAAGAAATCAAAGCTGAATTTTGAAAAATTGATGTTAAGAATTGGGGTGTTTTTGACAGAGAGATATAAGAATCAGACAAAATACATTTGAAGGGATCCTCATTATTCCTAGCCTTTCAGCAAGGATTAGGAGGCAGACATCTGTTTAAGGTTCAAAAATGTTTTCTGACATTTTTACCGACATGTAACCTTTGGAAGTAATGAACTCCCCGTCACTGTAAAAATCCAGGCAGAGGCTGCCTGACCAGCTCTCTAACTGTAGCAGGGTGTGTTTACCATTGGCCAGTTAGAACAGGCAACATCTAACATTCTTTCAGTTTTGAATGTGGCATTTTCAGGACGGATAGTTGATAAGAATGTATTACAAAAAGCTTAACAAGAAAGAATCCAAGACATCTCAAACCCATTGCCAGGGTTTTCTCTGCCAGACACCATCCTGAGCCTGCCATCCATGAGCCAGGCCACAAAGCCCAGTCACATGAGAATGAACACACTTTGTCCCTCCTATCTGATTTGGCATCGGGCTCAGCACTGTTCCCCATGGAATGGTCCACGCCCAGGTCTCTGATGATGAAGCTGGTCTCACAGCAGCCCTGTGAGCGCTGGTCCAGCCCAAGGGGGTACCTGTGTGAAGTTTCCCAGGACTCCAGGCTGTTCTCAGAGCTGAGTCCCCCATAGGCTAAGCCCTCGGAGCTCATCTCAGCTCCATACTGAGCCAGAAGCCTCAGAGAGAACTCAGAGCTGAGGAAATCCACAGGTTTTACCCAGCACTGCCGAGTCAGCAGTGCGCCAGTTGAGGGAAGTATCAGCAGCAGCAAGACACACCTGAGCCGCCGTCTCATTGTTCTGTCTCATCCCTAATCCCTCTGTGTCTGCCTGTCTGTCTCCCTTTCAGGACCAGCCTGGCACCGCTTCATGCCCTGCTTCCTTTCTTGTAATCTTGCCTCCCTGGCCTGTTCCATCTGCTCCAGATTAACTGAGAAACATTGAAGAGTTTTTAAAACCTATGAACAACAGACGTGCTAGATACAAAGAATACAGGGCAGTATCTTCCTCAGTCACATCCCTCCTGCCCTCTCCCATTCCCACAATGAGTTTTATAAATATTTTTTCAGAGAGACATTGCACTCCCAGTTGTTATCATTATCAGCCATTTCCTTATTATCTGTGGTTTACGATGCATTTGCTCCAGGGATGTTCCCGAGATAAGGCAGGAGCAGATGACTGAGCCAGTTGTTGATGTCCACTTGTGTCAAGCCTGTTAAGAATGATATTTGGGGGGATTTGTTGAATGTGCCAGACTGTCCAGTGAGTGGTGATGATCCCCTGCATCTTCTCCGGAGTCGGCCTCGTCCCCTCCTTTGCTCTGTTCTCATTTATCTCTCTTCAGCAGGTGAACCAGTGATCTGTACTTCTATGATACATAAAATACTTCTTATTTCACGGTAGAATTTGGGGGCTGCTATGAAAACGCATATGTTTTAAGTGTGAATTGAGCCAGAGGTTTAAACTTAAAGCCCCCTTGATTTAGAATCAGAAATTAATATGATGGAGGGAGGGTATCGCTCAGTGGTAGAGTGCATGCCTAGCATGCATGAGGTCCTGGGTTCAATCCCCAATGCCACCATTTAAAAAACAAATAAATAAACTTAATTATGCCCCCCCAAAAAACAAAGAAAAAGGAATTAACATGAGGATTAAGCTACAGAGTGATTATGTGTGTCTTCTGAAACTACCTTCTGTCTTTCTGCAGGAAATTCTGTGCAGAGAAGGTCGGAATCTAATTTGCTTGGCTGGGCTATTACACTCAGATCCTCCTACTGGCAGCAGTCGTGGGGGTGACTTGCTTTCTGTATGGATATTTTAATCAAAATAACTGTACCTGGAGGTAACTTTATTCCTTGTTACCGTGCTTACTTAACTTAGAATGACATTCTCCAGGAGCATCCGTGTTGCTGCAAATGGCCCTATATTGTCAGTTTTTATGGCCAAGTAGTATTCCATTGTATAAATATACCACTTCTTTAGCCAGTCATCCATTGATGGACATTTAGACTGTCTCCATGTCTTGGCTATTGTAAATAATGCTACTATGAATATTGGGGTGCAGGTGTCATCCTGAAGTAGGGTTCCTTCAGGATATATGCCCAGGAGCAGTATTCCTGGGTCATATGGCAAGTCTATTCCTAGTCTTTTGAGGAAACTCAATACTGTTTTCCACAGTGGCTGCACTAAACTTCATTCCCACCAGAAGTGTAGCAGGTTCCCCTTTCTCCACAGCCTCTCCAGCATTTGTCATTTGTGGATTTTTGAATGATGGCCATTCTGATTGGTTTGAGGTGATACCTCATTGTAGTTTTGATTTGCATTTCTCTGATAATTAGTGATATTGGGCATTTTTTCATGTGCCCATTGATGATTTGTATGTCTTCTTCGAGAATTGCTTTTCTAGGTCTTCTGCCCATTTTTGGATTGGGTTATTTGGTTGTTTCTTATTAAGTCATATGAGCTGCTTATATATTCTGGAGATCAAGCCTTTGTCAGTTTCATTTGCAAAAATGTTCTCCCATTCTGTAGGTTGTCTTTTTCTTTTACTTATGGTGTCCTTTGCTGTGTAAAAGCTGGTAAGTTTCATTAGGTCCCATTTGTTTATTCTTGCTTTTATTTCTATTGCTTGGGTAGACTGCCCTAGGGGAACATTTCTGAGATGTATGTCAGATATTTTGCCTGTATTTTCTTCTAGGAGGTTTATTGTATCTTGTCTTATGTTTATCTTGCTGAAGAGACTGTATTTATTCCATTGTATATTGTTGCCTCCTTTGTCGAAGATTAGTTGACCAAAAGTTTGTGGGTTCATTTCTGGGCTCTCTATTCTGTTCCATTGGTCTATATGTCTGTTTCTGTACCAATACCATGCTGTCTTGATGACTGTAACTCTATAGTATTTTCTGAAGTCTGGGAGAGTTATTCCTCCAGCCTCTTTCTTTTTTTCTTCAGTAATGCCCTAGAAATTCTATGTCTTTGATGGTTCCATATAAGTTTTATTGTGATTTGTTCTAGTTCTATGAAATATGTCTGGGGTAATTTGAAAGGGATTGCATTAAATCTGTAGATTGTCTTGGGCAGTGTGACCATTTTAACAATATGTATTCTTGCAATCCAAGAGCATGGGACACCTTTCCATTTTTTAAAATCTTTTTTAATTTCCTTCACCAATGGTTTATAGTTTTCTGTGTATAATTCTCTCACCTCTGTGGTTAGATTTATTCCTAGATATTTTATTACTTTGGGTGCTATTTTAAAGGGGATTGTTTCTTTACTTTGTTTTACTGTTGATTCATCATTACTGTAAAGAAATGCAACTGATTTTGAACATTAATCTTGTAACCTGCTACCTTGCTAAATTCTTCGATCAGCTCTAGTAGTTTTTGTGTGTATCTTTTAGGGTTTTCTATATATAGTGTGGTGTCATCTGCATATAGTGACACTTTTACCTCTTCTTTTCCAATTTAGACCCCTTTTACTTCTCTTACTTGCCTGATTGCTGTGGCCAGGACTTCCACGACTATGTTGAATAGGAATGGTGATAGTGGGCATCCTTGTCTTGTCCCAGATTTTAGTGGGAAGCTTTTGAGGTTTTCACCGTTGAGTGCTATGCTGGCTGTAGGTTTGTCATATATAGCTTTTATGATGTTGAGATATGTTCCCTCAATACCCAATTTGGTGAGAATTTTTATCATAAATGGGTGTTGAATTTTATCAAAAGCTTTTATGCATCTATTGAGATGATCATATGGTTTTAGTCCTTTCTCTTGTCGATGTGAAGTATTACATTGATTGATTTGCATATGTTGAACCACACTTGTGTCCCTGAGATGAACCCCATTTGAGCATGATGTATAATCTTTTTTATGTGCTGTAGGATTCTATTTGCTAGTATTTTGGTAAGGACTTTTTTGCATCTGTGTTCATCAGGGATATTGGTCTGTAATTCTCTTTTTTGGTGGTGTCTTTGCTTGGTTTTGGTATCAGGGTGATGGTGGCATCATAGAATGAGTTTGGGAATATTCCTTCTTTTCAATCTTCTGGAAGAGTTTGAGAAGGACTGGTATGAGTTCTTCTTTGTATGTGTGGTAAAATTCCCTGGTGAATCTGTCCAGTCCTGGACTTTTATTTGTAGGGAAGTTTTTTTATTTTTAATTCAATTTCATTCCTAGTGATTGGTTTGTTCAAGTGGTCAGTTTCTTCTTGATTCAGTCTTAGTGGATTGTATGTTTCCAGAAACGTCCATCTCCTCTAGGTTATCCATTTTTTTCATGTAGTTTTTCATGATATTCTCATATGATATTCTGTATTTCTATTTTATTTGTTGTAATTTCTCCATTTTCCTTTCTTATTTTGCAAATTTGTGCTCTCTCTTTTTTCTTCTTTGTGAGTTTTCCCAAAGGTTTGTCGATTTTATTTACTCTTTCAAAAAAATTGCTTTTGGTTTGATTGATTATTTTCTCTATTTCTTTTTAATCTTAATTTTAGTTATTTCCTCCCTGATCTTTATTATTTTCTTCCTTCTGCTGATTTTGGGTGTTTTTGCTCTTCTGTTTCTAGTTCTTTTAACTGGTGGGTTAGATCGTTTATTTAATATTGTTCTTCTTTTTTGAGGAAGGCCTGTATCACCCTAAACTATCCTCTTAGCTCTGCTTTTATTGCGTCCCATAAGTTTTGTGTGGTTTTGTTTTCATTTTCATTTGTCTCAACGTATTCTTTAATTTCAACTTTGATTTCATCATTGACCCATTTGTTTTTTAATAGCATGTTGTTTAATCTCAATGCTTTCCTTTATTTCTCCTTTGTTTCTCTGTAGTTGACTTCTAGTTTCGATGGCATTGTGGTCAGTAAAGATGCTTGAGATAATTCCTATCTTCTTAAAATAGTTGGGGCTTCTTTTGTGACCAAGTACATGATAAATGATCAATCCTATAAAATGTTCCACGTGCACTTGAAAAGAATGTATACCCTATTTTGGGTGGTTGTAATGCTCTGAAAATATCCACTAAATCTAATTTTTCTATTGTATCATTTAATTTCTCTGTTGCCTTATTTATTTTCTGTCTGGAAGATCTATCTAGTGATGTTAATGTGGTGTGAATATTTCTGACAATGACTGTATTCCCATCAATTTGCCCATTTTTCTCTGTTAATAGTTGTTTTATGTACTTAGGTGCTCATGTTGGGTGCATATATATTAATGATTGTAATATTCTCATCTTATATTGCTCCTTTAATCTTTATAAAATGTCTTTATTTATCTTTCTTTATGGCCCTCATTTCAAAGTCTATTTTGTCTGAAATCAGTACTGCTACACCTGCTTTTTTGGTGTTTCCATTTGCATGGAATACCCTTTTCCATCCATTCACTCTCAATCTATATGTGTCCTTCTCCCTAAAGTGTGTCTCTTGTATGCAGCGTATTGAAGGTTCTTGCTTTATTATCCAGTCTGCCACTCTGTCTTTTGACTGGAGCATTTAGTCCATTAACATTTATAGTAATTAATGATAGATGAGTGTTTATTGCTATTTTGAACTTTTTTTGCAGTTGGTTTGGTATTTCTTCTTTGTTCCTTTCTTCTTCCTTTTGTGGTATGGTAATTTTCCTTTGTACTATCTTGGATTGTATTTAGTTTTTGTGACTCACTTGTAAGTTTTTGACTTGTGGTTACAGTTTTTTGTAAGTCTGTTAACCAATTACTGTAACTGTGTGCACTAAACAGACAGTAATGTAATCTCAAACCCATCCTACCGAGAACAAAACATTTATAAAAAAGAAGAAATAAAAAAACTCTATATTTTCTTGCTTCCCTCTCCCACTCAATGATTTAGATGTCTTCTTTTACAATTTCGTGTTTATTCTATTTATAATTCATGGTAGTTTTCATTTTCCAGTTATGAGTTCTCATTTCTGTAGCATCCTGCTTCTTTTCTATTTAAAGTAGACCTTTCAATATTTATTTTAGCATGGGTTTAGTGTTGCTAAAGTCGTTTAGTTTTTGCTTCTCTGTGAAATTCTTTATCTCTCCTTCTATTCTAAAGGATAGCCTCGCTGGAGAAAGTATCCTAGGCTGCATCTTTTTTTTCATTCAGGACTTTGAATATATCTTGCCACTCCCTTCTGGCCTGTAGTGTTTCTGTAGAGAAATCAGCTGAGAGCCTTCTCTTGTAACTCACTCTTTGTTTTTCTCTTGCTGCCTTTAGGATCATTTCTTTATCCTTCAGTCTGGCCATCTTGATTATGATATGTCTTGGTGTGGGTCTCTTTGGGCTCTTCCGGTTTGGGAACTTCTGAGCCTCCTGTACTTGGGTATCTGATTCCTCCATTAGGTTTGGGAAGTTTTCAGTCATGATTTCTTTAAATACCTTTTCCATCCCCTTTGTTCTTTCTTCCCCTTCTGGAACCCCTATTATACATAGATTGGCATGCATTATATTATCCCATAGGTTCCTTATATTGTTTTCATTGTTTTTTATTTGTTTTTCTCTCAGCTGTTCTGATTGGGTGCTTTCTGTTGTCCTGTATTCTAGGTCACTTATTCGTTCCTCTGCATTATCTAGCCTGCTTTGTACAGCCTTTAGGTCAGATCTCATTTCAGCCAATGAATTTACCAATTCTACTTGGCTCTTCTTTATAGCTTCTATTTTGTTTTTGACATATTTTATGTCTCTAAACACTATCTCTTTTAGTTCCTTCAGTAATTTGATCACTTCTTTTTTGAAATATCGATCTAGTAGGCCATCAATGTCTATTTCATTGATCGTTCTTTCAGGGGATTTCTCTTGCTCTTTTAATTGGGAGTACTGCCTCTGCTTCTTCATAATGCTCATATCTCTCTGGCACTGTGGCTTAAGGAGTATCAGTTATCTATTGTGGTCCTTAAAGGAGTTTATTTATCTATCTAAAGTCTTTGTGGGAATAAAACTTAAAAACGAGAGAGAGAGAGAGAATTTTAAAAGAATGGAGGAAAAGAAAGTTTGAAAAAAGTGTATAATCAATAATAGAAGAGCAAGTGGAAGCAGATTAGGAATCGAGTTGAGGTGTCTTTTAAAAACCTTAATAAAAAGAAGAAAAAAATCAAAACACAATATTTGATACCTGTGAATAATCAATAACAGATCAAAACCAAAAGAATTAAAAATGAAATGAGAACTGTAAACATATAGAACTGTTTAAAAAGTAAAGATTAAAAAGGTAATAGAAAACAAAACAGACATAACAAGATTTAAAAAACAAAGATATGTTCTCCTAGAGACTGTGCACTCTTAATGGTTTTATTGAGAGATCTTTGTGTCTTCACCCTGTTTCATGAACTCAGCTTGCTCTGTTGGCCGCCTCGTCTGTGCTGCTCACAGTGTCCTTCGGCAAGAAGATCATGCCCCTCCAACACTGGGTCAGGTGCTGCTCTCCTTCACGGTGGCCTGGTGGGTCACTACCACTCCAGATGCCGCAGTCAGTGCTGTGCCAGTTGCTCCATAGGTGGGCTCAACTTCAAGAATAACAGCTTTATGGAGATATAATTCACGTACCATAAAATGCAGCCTTTGAAATTGTGCATTAGGGTTTTAAGAACATTTCAGGGTTTTGTAGCCATCACTCCCAAAAGGAAACAGTACCCTTTAGTAAGTCACTCCCTAACCTTCCTTTCCCTTAGCCCCCAGCAGCCACCACTCTACTTTCTGCCTCTATGGATTTGCCTGTTCTGGGCATTTCATATAAGTAGAACCATACAGTATTCTGCCTTTTTTGATTGCCGTCTTTCATTTAGTGTGACATTGTCAAGGCTCATCCATGGTGTAGCATATTTCGATACCCAAATTCCTTTTTGTGTTCAAATAATATGCCATTGTTATAAGTACACCACATTGCTTATCCATCCATCAGTTGATGATGAATAATTCTGCTGTAAATGCTCATGGACAAGTTTTTGTGTGAACACATATTTTCAGTTCTCTTGAGGATATATCAAAAATGGAATTGCTGGGATGTATTCTACTTTTAACATTTTGAGGAATTGCTAAAGTAGCTTTTAAAGTGACTGCACCATTTTATATTTCCAGTAGTAATGTATGAGGAGTCCAGTTTCTCCACATCCTCATCAACACTTTATTACCAGGTTTATAGATACATATTTATATATCATATATCATATATATTTGTCATCCTAGTTGGTATGAAGTGGCATGTCATTGTGCTTTTGATCTCTGTTTCCCTAATGCCTACTGATGTTGAACATCTTTTTATGTGCTTATTTCCCTTTCGTATGTCTTCTTTGGAGAAACATCTATTCAAATTCTTTGCCCATTTTAGTTGTATTTGTCTTTGTATTGTCACGTTTTAAGTCCTCTTTGTCTATTCTGGATAAAAGTCCCTTATCAGGGAAAATATTGGAAATATTTTCACCCATTCTGTGAATTGTCTTCTTACTTTCTTGATGAAGTCCTTTGAAGCACAGAAGTTTTTAATTTTACTGAAGTCCAGTTTACTTGAATTTTTTCTTTTGTTGTTTGTGCTTTTAGTGTCATATCTTAGAAGTATTTGTAATCCAAAATCCTGAAGATTTTCTCATTGTTCATTTTCTAAAAGGTTTATAGTTTCATGTCTGTGATTTGTCTTGAGTTAAATTTCATAAATGATGTTAAGATAAAAGTTCAGTTTTCTTTCTTTCCAGGTGTATGTTCAGGTGTCCCAGCATCATTTTTGTAAAGATTATTTTTCCCCATTGGATTGTCATGTCACCTTTGTCAAAAATTAACTGGCTACGTGTAAGAGTTTGTTTACGGACTCTCAGTTCTTTTCTCTCAATCTATTTGTCTGTCCTTTATGCAAGTACCACACTGTATGAATTACACTTTTGTAAGTGAGTTTTGAATTTGGAAACTTCAAAACTTTGTTCTTTTTCAAGATTGTTTTGACTATTCTGGGTATCTTGCATTTCCATATTAGTTTTAGGATCAGCTTGTTCATTTCTGCCAAAAAGCCAGAGTTGCATTGAATCTATAGGTCATTTTGAGGACAATTGCCATCCTAACAATAATAAGGCTTCTGATCCATGAACACAGAGGAGCTTTCCATTTATTTTAGGT
Organism: Camelus dromedarius; assembly: GCF_036321535.1. Taxonomy (NCBI): domain Eukaryota; kingdom Metazoa; phylum Chordata; class Mammalia; order Artiodactyla; family Camelidae; genus Camelus; species Camelus dromedarius. The sequence goes on from NC_087447.1 coordinate 72,844,135, forward strand.
CATTTTTAACTTCTATCAGTAGTATTTTAGTTTTCAATATACAAGTTTCAGACATTTTTCTCTGTATTCCACGTATTTTTCTTAATATTCCTAAGTATTTTATTCTTTTTGATGCTATTGCTAATGAAAATGTTTCCTTCTTTTTATTTTTAGATTATTCACTGCTGTTGTATAGAAATATAATTACTTTTTTATATACTGATTTATGTCTTACAATTTTGGTCAGACTGGGTTATTAATTCTAATAGGTTTTTTTTTTTTCTTTTCTCTCTCTTTTTTTTCTTTGTGAATTCCTTGTGATTTCAATATATAATATCATGTCATCTGGAATCGAAATAGTTTTATTTCTTTCTTTCTAAACTAGAGGCTTTATTTTCTTTGGTTGCTTTGGCTAGAACCTGTGGTACAATGTTGATTTTGGGAGGAATTAATTCAGTCTTTCACCATTATGTATGATCTTTGCTGCAGGATTTTCATAGATGTTGTCTGTCAAGTTGAGGAAGTTCTCTTCTATTCCTAGTTTTTATCCATTATTCTATTAATATGGCACATTACATGAATTGACTTTTGTATGTTGAACTGCCTTTGCATACCTGGATACATCCCACTTAATTGTGGTCTATTTTATATGTTACTGGATTGGATTTGCTTGTATTCTGTTGAGGATTTTTGCATTTATATTCATAAGAGATAGTCTTTAGTTTTCTTGTGATGCCTTTGTCTGGTTTTGGTATCAGTGTGATACTGGTCTCATTGAATGAATTGGGAAGTGTGCCCACCTCTTTATTTTTAGACGAATTTGTGAAGCATTTTTTTTTGTTTGTTTTTGTTTTTGTTTTTTCTTTAAGTAGTTGATGGGATTCACCAGCAAAGCCATACGGGCCTAGCATTTCCTTGTGGGAATGTTTTGGATTACAATTTCAGACACTACTTATTGTAGGTTTATTTGAGTTTTCTATTTCCCCTTGAGTTAGCTTCAGTCATTTATGTCCTTCTAGGAATTTATCCATTTCATCTAGATTATTCATTTATTGGCTATATAATTATTCATGGTATTCCCTTATATTCCTTGTTATTTTTGTAAGGGCAGTAGTGACATCCTTCCTTTCATTTCTCATTTTAGTAATTTGAATCTTTTCTCTTTTGTCCTTCAGTACTAGGTAAAAATTTCTCAATTTTGTTGATCTTTTCAAAGAACCAAATTTTCTTTTTGTTCATTATTCTGTTGTTCATCTATTCTCTATTCCATTTATTTCTACCTTTAGTATTTTGATTAGAATGTTTAATTTATTTACATTAAAGTAATTTCTTATCGGGTTGAAGTTACATCTGCTATCTGCTTTCTATATGTCTTTTACTTTTCCCATTCCTCTATTACTACACGTTTTTGTACAAAGTAGGCATATTCAAGTGTGCCATTTTAATTTGTTGTTTATTTTATCTTTTTCTTCTCCTCCTCCTCTTCCTCCTCCTCCTTCTCCTCCATTGCCCTGGAGATTATAATTAACATCTTGTTTTAAAGCAATCTAGTTCACATGAATGCCAACTTAATTTCAATAGTACACAAAAAATTTGCTTTGGTATCAGTCTTTTCCCTCCCCCTCCTCATGCTGTCACTGTCATACAAATTACACCTTTATGCATTTATAAGTGCATCTACACAGTTTCATATGTATTGTTTTATGCAGTTGTCTTTTACATCAATTAGAAGAAAACACTTACATGTAATACTCTATTTATACTGTTTTATTTTTTTACTCATGTAGTTACCTCTACCAGTACTCTTTATATTTCAGGTGAGTGTCCTTTCATTTACAGCTGCTGGACTATCCTTAATATTTCTTGTAGAACAGGCCTGCTAGCAATGGATTCTTTCAGATTTTGTTTTTGTACGAGTGTCTCAATTTCTCCTTTAATTTTTTTGAAGAATCATTTTGTTGGGTATAAAATACTTGGTGACAGTCTTTTCCTTTTATCACTTTGACGATACCATCCCACTGCTTCCGGCCTCCATGGTTTTTGATGAGAAATCAACTGTCTTACTGAGGAGCCTTTGTATATGTTGAGCCACTTTTCTCTTTCTGCTGTCAAGATTCTTTGTTCTTGTCTTTTGACACACTGAGTCTGATGTGCAGATTTTAGATGTCTCTACGTTTATACCATATGGAGTTTGTTGAGCTGCTGGGATGTACAAATTAATGTTTTCATCAAATTTGGGAAGTTTTCAGCCATTATTTCTTTATATATTTTTTCTACCCCTTTTTTTCTCTCCTTCCTTCTGGCGCTCCCAATATGTGTGTATAGGTATTGTTGATGGTGTCCCACCTATCTCTGACACAGTGTTCATTATTTTTTCATTCCTTTTTCTTTCTGTTCCACAGACTGGATAATCTCAGTAGTTTTAAGTTAACTGACTTTTTCTTCAAAAAGTTCATATCTACAGAGAAACCTCTTATTGAAATTTCCATTTTAGTCATTATATTTGTATCACTAGAATTTCTAGTTGGTTTTTAATATAAATTTTATCTATTGATATTCTCTGTACAATGAGATGTTCACATAATTTAATTCTTTAGGCATGGTTTCTGTTAGCTCTTTGAACATATGTGTAATTCCTTATTTATGTCTTTGTCTAGTAAGTCCAGTGTCTGGGTTTCCACAGGGAGTTTCTATTGACTACATTTTCCCCTGTGTTACAGTCGAGCGCTGCGTTTTCTTTGTACATCTTCTAATTTTCTGTTGAAAACTGGACATTTAAAATATTACAATGTGGCTCATCTGAAAGCCAGAGTTTCCTCTTCTCCAGGGCTTATCGTTGCTTCCATTGTCATTGCTGCTGCAGCTATTTATTTAGTTACTTTCCTGAACAAATTCTTTAAAGTCTGTATTCTTTATCATGCATGGCCATGCGATCAGTGTGTGTGCAGAAAGCCTAGTTGTCATCACTGTAATAAATGGACAGTGATTTCTTTCAATGCCTGGAGCCAATCGTTTGAGCTGTTGCCAGGTGGCTGTGTGTCTGCGTGCTGAGGGAGGCCCTCAGCACCGGCAGACCATCTGCAGCTCTTCTGTAGCCTTTAGTTCTTGCTTAGGCTGAACCTCAAGTTCAGCCAGAGTTGAAGGCTTAAAATTTTCTCAGATTTTTCCTTGACTTGTGCCACATATGTGTACGGCCTTCTACAGTTCACAGAAGTTTTTGGAGCTTTTTAACCCTACCTCCACCCCCAGAACGTCTCATTACTCAATTTTGCCTTCAAAGTTTCCTAGTCAGCATGTAGTTAGCCTCTACTGGTACCACTGCCTCAGGCAGTTGTAATGTTAAATACTCACTGCTGATTGTCTTCCACAAACACTCTGGGGACAGGCTGTTTGCACAGCATGGGTTTGAGATAGGTCAAATACTGACAGCTCTCTGGGGACGGATTTTTTAGGTAACTTCAAATCACTTCTGCTCCTACCTTGATTGTGAGACTGTTGCTTTTAAAGGCCACCATTTAGGTGAGGATACGGGGATGGGGATAGATCAAGTTACAATGCCACAAGACTCACTATCTTTATGGAGATTTTGCTGTTTTGTTTTTTCTCAAATAAACACTCCCTGGATTGCTGGAAGCCTTTGTTTAATTTCCAGAGTTCTGCAGAGGTTAATTTTGACAAATTTTGCCATTGTCGTTGTTTCATAGAGGAGTAAGTTTTCCAAGATATTTACTCAGATATTCTAGAAGTGTATCCCATTTGCATTTGTTTTTAACTGAGTTACTTGCAAGACTAACTAATTCTACAGCTCCAGCCCCATTCAGATAAGAGTCCATCTGCATGGCTTCTCCTAAAGGGAGCAGTGTGCAACCTGTTGTCAGTTTGTTGTTTTTCTTATTAAAGTGTAGGGGTTTTTAAAAATATGCTCAGAAATAGCCCTTTGTCATTTTTACATGTTACAAAACTTCCACTAGTCTGTGGCTATTTTTTTCCCTCTCTTTTCGTTGCATTAATGAAGTTCCCACTTTTAAGGATTTTCAGTATAGCAGTATGTGGATGCTGTTCACACAGATGAGACATTTAACTACTGTCTAAACCTCATTCTTTGCTCTGATTCACTGTCTAGAACATCTGAACACATCTACTGAACCCCGTATACCAATGGATGCTGACAGCCCTGATTAAAAAAATGATTTTTAAGTAAAGCAAAAACATTAAATTTGACACTGGAAAAGACAAATCTCATATTTTCTAGCTGATCTTGCTTTCTGTGATCATTAGCTACATCATGTTTATAGAGCCGACAGGCATATTGATCTACTGATTTTATTTCATCCAATTTTAGAATGCAGAACACATTTCAGGCCCACTTATAGCTCCATATGTGTAGCTTTAAGAATATGTACATATGATGATGACTTTATTTTAAGTATCTTATTTTATTTTAAGTACCTACTCCTGTGAATCTCATTAAGGAAAGCTTCGAACTGCAGAACTGAAATTTTTCATACCACCATCATCCCGTAGCACCTCTTTTGCACTTAGATGTTTTGTGGCAGAGTATTTTTCTGCTCCCTAGAAATGATCAATGTTGAAGTGGAAAAAAAACCCCTCCTCTAATAAATATAGTCCAAATCACACACTTATCTGAACAATGACCACCATTTTAGTCCACACCAATCCATCTACTCATACTGACACAGAGTCCTCAACACAGTCAATTCACCACTGAAGTCACGGTCCTCAGCACACGTTCTATCCCCTCCCCATTCCTTGTTGTTTCTGATCTACTTTTGTCCAACGTGTCCTACCAGTCTCTTCACAGCCTGACTGCAGTTTTTAATTTTTACCTTTGAGTTCCAGGCTGCGCCTAGTGATTACCAGAGAAATGCCAGACACCTGGTTCATCAGGAGGGGTGGGGAGGATTTCAGGAAGTTGTTACCCTAACTCAATTGCAGATCAGTGAGTGGCTGTTGTGACCATTCCTTCTAGATCTCTGCCATGCCAGCTGCATCCACCCCAGCAAAATAAAGTAACTCCTCCAGCACCTCTACCTCCATTCATCTGGGTTCCTGCTTTCAATGACACTCAGATGCTGCTGATGGGCATTATATATATATATATATTTATATGTATATATATATATTTTAATTGAAGTATAGTCAGTTACAATGTGTCAATTTCTGATGTACAGCACAATGTTCCAGTCATTCATATACACGTATATATGTATGAATTCCTTTTCATATTCTTTTTCATTAAAGGTTATTACAAGATATTAAATATAGTTCCCTGTGCTATACAGAAGAAATTTAGTTTTTTTAGCTATTTTTATATATAGTAGTAAATATTTGTAAATCTCAATCTCTGAAGGGCATTTTTAAAGCCACATCTGGAATCCTTGCTGCAGAAGAGTCTGAGAAATATATTTTCAACCTCATAGCCTTTTGATTAGGAAGTTGGAATAAAGGCTGAGCTGGCTCACCTAACTTGTCTGCATTTGTGAGTAAAGAGGTCTGGAGTTTCAAGGCCCAATGAAATGTCCCAGCCCTTCAGTAGAAAACTCTTAAAGCAACCAAAATGCTCCCATCTACCAGAGCATGACTTGTCCTTAGACACTGCTGGACATAACCACCAATGCTGTCTAAGGCATCGTCTTCATCTGGTGCTGTCTAAGGCATCGTCTTCATCTGGTGCACACTTTCTTTAGATGTCTAATATCCTGATTAACAGGACAAGCTGGTTTGGATTCCCAAGGTCACAGGCAGCCTTCTGCCTGACTTTGGTGTATATATGTTCATTGAAGAGTCCTTTCTCAGATCAGCTAGAGCTGCCTGGTGTGTGGTTTGCCAGAGAAAGTGGGTGCAGTGCTCCCCAACAGAGTCCTACCAGTTGTTTTATTGCAGGAAGAGAGAAAGCAAAAGAGACAGAACAGGAAGTTCTTTTCCAGCCTCAAACACAGTCACCCCCGCCAAGGGCTCTTGCTCTGGGACACACAGCAGTGCAGGTCAGCAGCGGTGTACTCCAAAACATGGTGTGGTTGTACTGGGCTATCTGTGTCTTTCATGGACCCTGCAACATTCTCGGCTTTGTGAAATGGGGAACTAAGGAATTCCTACCCATGCCTGTAGCTCCCAGGGTTTGCACCCTTATGGGTTTCGAGGATTTGCTGGCAACTCATTTTTTTCACCAGGTCATTTCTCGGTTACACGGCAGTCCTGTGACTTCCTTATCAGAACTGCTCCTTAAGTTCAGGATTTAGTGAAAGATGCCATTTTACCCTGTAAGTTCATGTTCAGGGAGGAGGAGGAAGACACCACAGATCAGAATTGCTATTTTGCTTTTTTTGTTGTTGTTTTCATAAGCCATCTCCTGTTGTCAAATAGACACTGAGCAAATGAATGACTGTTACACTCCCATTTGAAGGATGAGGAAAATGACACTCATGGAGAGGAGACAAATTTCCTGAGGTTCCAAAGACAAAAAGGGATGAGCACAGAATAAGATCCCTGCAAATTTCTGGGTTGTCATCAGCCTTTAGGTCAGTGACAGAGTGCCGTGTTGTAGAAGTAAAGTTGTAGCGTGCTTTTAGAAGGATGCAGATGTTCTTGTTTTTGTTGATACAATGACACTGTTTTGTCTGGGACTCTGAAAAAGTGAAATGGGTTAGAAAATGTTGGTTTCTCATCCTTGGTCCTTCCTCACCCTCACAGATATGGACCCTTCCATCTGTAGCAGGAATAAGGCAGCCCCAGCCTTCCCGTCTCATGAGATCAGTCCTCATTCATTTCATCCCTGCCCACCTGTAGGTGATAAAGCACAGCATGATTTTCCTTCCCTGCTTCACTGATTCTTGTGAAATTAGGTGTTTGAAGTGAGAAACTCATGAAAGGAAGCTGCTTTTTTAATATAAAGTGAAGTAATTTTCTTAGCAGAGAAAGAAATTGAGGATTTTCTTCATTGAAAATCAATAGAGATTTCAAGACCATCTGTATTTCTGATGCGTAGATGAAAATGACAAAATCCAGAGGGATTACAGAAACACAAGGAAGATACCAAAAGTGTCTTTAAAGAGATTTCCTAAGACTGGGCTTGTAAAGAGAGTGTTAGTTGACAGAGACCCTCTTCTCACCCATAGTCCCTCTCCTTAGGTTGGAAAGGGCCAGCGTTTCCCCTGTGTGCAGTCCTGGTGCTTCAAGTGATTTGTGGGGCAGGGCGGTGCACATGGGGCTGCCTTCAGTTTGTCCATCCTAAGTAACCCCTGGCAGTCAGAGGGCGAGTGTGTTGCAACCTCATGAACCAGACACCATGCTCTCTGGGGTGTGTGCTCATCTCAGCTCATCCCAGCTCAGGTGAAGGCAGAGCAGAGAGTTGTGGCAAGAGGTCAGCCATGAGTAGCAGGGAGCACCTGGAGTCAGCTGGGACCCAAGTGTCTAGGAGTTCCAGGTGGAAATCCCAGGACTCCTCACAGCTCATTCATTCAGCTAATACTTCTCCAGCCCCTGTGATGTGCTGGTGCTTCCTTTGTGAACAGAACCAAATCCCTGTCCTCATGAACATGACGTTCTAGTGGACGTGAGAAATGATACACGCAGAAGCAGATCCAGGTCAGGACACATGAGTGCTGTCTATTTTGGCGTGCACAAGTTGAGATCCTTTGGGAAGGAATGTATGATACAGGAAAATGTGGGGGAGGGGATGGCCGGATCCCAGGTCTTATTTGGGTCCTTGGGATGCACCTTGCCAAGTGTGGGCCCTTGGTTTCCACAGGAAAAAATTGAAGAGAGAGCCACAGTTCAGTAAATTTAGATTTATTCAGAGAGATATATACTCCATAGACAGAGTGGGCTGTTTCAGAAGACAAGAGAAAGGCCATGAGGCTTGGGGGTTGGGTGCTCCAGTTTAAAGTAAAAGTAGATACACACTCCACAGACAGAGTGTGGGCTGTCTCCCTCATCAGAGAGAGCAGCCACGAGGTGTGGGGTTGTTAGTTTTTATGCACTCAGTATCTTCATATGCTAATAAGTGGGAGGAATATTCCAACCGCTTTGGGGAAGGTGTTGGGATTCCCAGAAATTGGGCCAGAACTCACCCTTTGACCTTTTATGGTCAGCCTTGAACCTGTCCTGGCACCTGTGGGAGTGCCATCTAGCATCCTGCTGTATTTCGGTGAGTGTGTATTGAAGATCAAACTCTACTGGGAGTTGACTTTTCCACCGTCTTGGTGCTAATGGCTGTGCCATTCTTTTAATGGCTGTGCCCGGCCCCCTTCCCTCCTGTCTCATGAAGGAGCTCTGGATTGATTGCACAATTGCAGAGCAGGGGACAGAGTGGAAAGTACTTCATAACTGGAAGTTGGAAGGCAGAGTTGGCAGTAGAATTCTCAAGTCAATTATAAAGTAAGGGTCTTCTGTTTGCTGGGGTTACCTGTTATCCCATTAGGGAGCTGTGAACCTTGGGGACTTCAGTGAGTGGGTGGCTCACTGTGTATACATTGTTGCTTCTTAGGCGGCCTGAGGACAGTTGGCTTATTGGTGACCCATTCACTCAAACAGGGGTCTCTTTGGGGACTTTCTGCATGTGAGGCTAACATGGGTCACATGGGGGGCAGGACCGGCCAGTCACAGCTTGGTCCACAGTCACCTAGTGCCCTCAAGGCTTTCATCCCATGGATGCATCACCTCCCCCTGGATGGGGACAAGGGCAGAAGTGGTGGGGCAGCTTCTCAGTGGTGGAGGCATTGCTCTCCTGACTCAACACTCAACAGCATGAACCCCTGGTGTTGGCCACAGCCTTGGCTAGATGAGGCTGTTGGGTAGCTGAGCTCATGAGAAGTGGGTGCCATGCTTCCATTCTCAGCAAGAGCTCTTCTTTTGAAGGTTCTGGTCAGAGAGGCACAAATACTCCCTAGCCCATTAAAAAAGAACAGTCTCTTTCACTCGGGGAAGGGCACACAGAAGGAGAACAGATCATCCCAAGAGCAGGAGGGGCCAAATCAGTCCTGCCATCAGGGGTCTGACAGACGAGCCAGCTCAGTTCCTTTTTCTAGTTGTTTACTTGGAGGATCTGAGGTATTTGGGTGACTTGCAAGTGTCAGGAAATAGTACTCGAGGGCTTTGTAGATTATCTGGTCCAGTGTTAACTCACCCCATTGTAGCTGTTGTGCAAGGAAACAAAACTTGGTGAACAACAGGCCATGGCCTCTGCTCCCTGGTGGAGCCAGGAGATTACAATGTTAAGTACAACTGCGGGGGCATCATTTCTATGTTGAGAGGCCAGATGGCCTTACATATCTCTCATGCTGGATGTCTAAGTTGCAGAGGGAAACAGGATTCCATCCAGCTCTCCAGCCAAGGAGGAGACCAGAAGTGGCCTCCGCCACCAACTGTGAGCTCTTTGCCTCCACTGACAGCAGCAGCTATAGCAAAAAGCTGGGCTGCCACCTGGGTTTCCATGTAAACATCCGAGTAGACACAGCAATGGCCTTGTGAGGGTTGGTGTGCCCAAAGAAGCGGTGTGTGGGACGGAGGGAGGAGTGCCGGGGTCAGACACCGGGCGGGCAGGCAGGCAGTGATGACATCTGTGCAGCGCAGGCGCCATGGAACTGAGCCAAAGGGAGGCGGGTTTGGAGCAGGGAGCCTGAGCAGTGCCGTGTTGCTTGTAAGAAGATCCTTGGCTCTGGATCCAAGAAGTCATTGGCTTGAGTCCTGACCCCAACTTTCATCTTGGGCAAATGTTTCAAGCTTACTGTGCCTCTGTTTCTTGGTGTCACAAATGGGGACAATAGTAGCAATTACCTCTGAGAGTCAGGAGGGCCTTTATAGTTGTCATTTCATTACGCTCACAGCAGCCTACGAACACGGTTCTAGGTCCCCTAGTTTACACGTGGCAGACGGGTAACCTTTTAATCAGTAATCACGCAGCTAAGAATGGTCAGAACCAGCATTTGAATTTGATCCCTGTGTCCAGATTATTTCTATTCTCACTCAGTATTACTGGAAAACTAGGAAATTCAGAACAAACACTGCTGGGAAGTGGGTGCTTGAAATATGTTTGCTGTCATCGCCATTGGGGAGTGTTGAGTTCACGTTCCTCACAGCCCGTCCGAGGCTCCCTGCATCTCTGGCTGCCCCTGGTGGGGTCTGAAGGGCTCTGGGCAGCTTCTCCTTGATCTCTACCCCAAGGCTCTCTGCTCTCTACTTGTTGATTCTCAACCCTGACTGCTCAGAAGAGCTAATGTCTAAAAACAAAACAAAAAAATATGGTGTGGAGGGTACGGCTCAGTGATAGAGCATGTGCTTAGCATGCAAGAGGTCCTGGGTTCAATTCCCAGTACCTCCATTAAAATAAATAAAGCTAACTACCCCCCCAAAAAAGGAAAGAAGTATTTGAAAAACAATAAACAGTACAAAGTCCCCGCTCCAGGCTGGGGTGCACTAATATTTAAAGGCTCCCAGATGCTTCCCATGTGCAGGACAGTGAGAGCTACCCCTCTACACCTCTTCTCGTGAGCTTGTCCACTCACCCCCATTAGTCTCTTGAAACAGGAAAACTACTTGGCTCAGCCTAGAACTTTCTCCCAATTTCTGGACTTTTATTTGCCTACTGGACATCTCTCCTGGAGCCCACAGGCACCCAGGCAGAACTGAATCAGTTGTCTCCTCTCATGACTTGCCCCTCTTTCTGCCCTTTTTATTTCAGGGAATGGCACTATAATTTAGGACACTCCCAAAGCCAGAAAGCTGCCCGGGATCTTTGATCTCTTCCTGCCCTTCCATCACACCTGTGGCCAATCCGTCCACCTGTGGAAATGTTTTCTTCTCTCTCCTCCTGGCGGGGCCTCAGCAGGCCTTCACATGAACCTGCAAATAGGTTTCCCGGCCTCTATCTTGTCTCTTTCTAGATCACTTTGCATGTCTCCTCTACCTTGGAGGCACACAGAGTCCTGTGTGATGTGCACCTGTGATCTCTCCACCTGGTTGCCTCACCTGCCTCCCACACCCTGTGCTCACTTCTAGACTATTAGCAGTTCCTGGAAGGGAGCTGGCTCTCTTTGGCTTCCCTCCTTCTCATGTGCAGCTCCCCAGGGAGAAATGGCCTTAACATTATACCTTCACCTGATCACTTCTAGGGCAACTCAGAACTCACCATGGTGGTTCCCTCCTTTGGGAGAGCCTCGGCTACAGTTCTGGCTCTCTGCCCCGAGCACCCTCTGCTGACTGTTATGCAAGCCCTCTTAACACACCTCCTCATCCATCATTTCACGATGACTCCTGTGCACCAAGGAGCTCCCGGAAGCAGGGACAGTGACTTTTTTCTCTTTATTCTCAGAGCATGGTAGAGACTCAGGTATAAAGTTGGAGGGAACAGTGGTTATTCTGGAATTTCTCCAGAGTTGGGGCCTAGGGGTAAGTCTGGTTGGAAGAAGGGCTTAGGGGACTTACCCTGGAGCCACATTTTCAATTAACATTTCATGTTGTTTTTGTCTACAATTTGAAGTTTCGAGTCTTAAAACAGAATGACAATTTCTAAAAATTACTTTACCAAAGATTGAGGAAAATGGCAGTTTTCCATATTTAAGAATATTATTTTAATTTTGTGTGACTGGGGTGGTGGAAAATAGAAATGCAGGGGCTACTAAAGCATTCTCATCCCCTTCCCCACCCTCAGGTCCTTCGGACAGAAGAGACAGAGGGATGTGATTAGAAGACTTGGAGGGTGGACCATGCACTGCTTTTAAATTATGACAGTTACTTGTGCTTTTTTTAAACTTTCTTTTTAATGGAGGTATTGGGGCTTGAACCTAGGACCTTGTACATGCAAAGCACGTGCTCTGCCACTGAGCTATACCCACCCTTCCCCCCAATATTTGTGTTTTTAGTGGGCATAATGTGCTGGTAGCAGGTCCTTTAGCATCAGACACAGTCACCTGCCTTTGACCATCACGTTAATAACTTTCCCCTGAGCTAGAGAGCTAGGTAGTCTGTTTTCACAACTTCAATAAATTATCTACATTTTCTTTTTTCTTAAAAAAAGGCATTAACTCATGCTTCTCTTTAGTATTGTCTATAAATAAAATGTGATTTTATTAACCATTAACCAAAGTGTTAAGGGTAATAAATATTAAGTACAGATTTCTGAAGCATCAGTCATCACTGAAGATCCACATTCTGCTGTTCTTTCTCTCTCTTAGTCACCTTACTTCTGGAGTTCTGGAAGCAGCACCAGGCAGAACTTGAGTACAAACAGGACACGGTTGAGCAGGAAGAACAAGTCCGGCCAGAATAGGAGGTGCCGTGTCCCCACGTGGAGACAGATGAGTACCCAGGAAAAGTGGGCCCTGTTTAGATGCACTTTAGTCTGTTTACTTCTAGGCTTGTCAGCCTTGGCTGCATGTTGGAATCACCAGGGGACCTTAAAAAATTTTGGTGCCTGGATTCCATCACTGCAAACTCTGATGGTACTTAGTGGCCTGGGGTGCATTCTGGCATAGGGAAGTTTTTAAAGCTCCTCTGGTTATTCTAATGTGCAGCCAAGGTGAAGGAGCACTTCCCGGAATGGTGGACACAGAAGAGAAGTGTGGTCCTTCCTTCATAATAACAGTAAAAATGGGGAAAAGAAAAAGTCTGGCATAAATATATAAGAAAAGAAGCATTGATTTGTATCCTTTCATAACACCAATAAAAAAATGCAAAAAAAAAAATTAGCCACTATGACATGTATATAGAAGGAAAGACACACTGGTTTTATAGTTGACTCCCATTGTTTCACATGTGCCTTCATTATTGCAGCCTCCTTTTCATCGTAGACTAGGTGCCCCTTTGTCTTGAACTAAGTTCCGGTCACTGCTCCCACTTCCGGTTGAGATGTGCACAAAGCAGCGTGGCCCTCATCCTAAAGTCAGAGAAAGGGTAGAAGAAGCAGGGAAATCTTTGTTGAGGTGCCATCAGTGTTTGAGCAGTGTTTGAGCTAGGCATTTTATATAATTGGAAATGTAAATTTATTGCTGCCACTCCTGCTGCAAAATTAAAAAAAAAACTATATATCTTTGTATCAACATTCCAGAGCTATGAAAAAATGATTTTTTGAGTCATATGTATTATTGCTTCTTTCCATCAGATGAGAAAATTTAGAGCTGATGGTACTTGCAGTCAGCAGCAGCAGGACAGTAGGTTGTGAGCGTGAATAACACTTGGAAAGAAAATGCTTTTACTAGGAGGATCTGAAAATATCTCCAACTATAGACTTTATAAATTGAATCACATATCTACAGAATTTTGGCACTGAAAATGTCTGGAGGGAGCAGGTCAAATTCCTCTTTTTATAAATGGAAAAAAATGAAGTTCAGCTACCAATAGAAAGGGACATTTGTCTTTTACAATGTAATAAGCTTCTAATAATCCCCATTGTGAATATTTCCCATTGTTTACAACTGAAGATGGGGGTCAAATCATATGTTGGTGAAAGACTGTACATCCAGAGATGAAAGCTGAAACTTAGACAAAATTAGATGGTCATAATATTTTTGAGTCCTGAAAAACAAAAACGTATCATATTGGCAGCATAGAAAAAATACTGAAGAAAAGTTTTTTAGTCATTTAAGCTGCCAATTTTAAATTTAAAAGTGCCAACTAGTAAGTTTAAATTTTCATTGGAACATGCTTGTTGAAAAATTGAAGATGAAGACTCATTTCACTTTATCGTTCTTCCTTATTTAAAAAATTGTTTATTTATTTATTTTTTTTTAGTTTTTAATTGAAGAGTTTTACTTTAATTGCGAATGCATGCTCCATTTTTTAGAGAGGCCAGTGTTGTGGTAGTGAGACCTTGGGAAAGAAGTTGCCTAAATTCATATTTGAACACAGCAGCTTGCTTCCTGAGCGATCTTGGACAACTTAACTTCTCTGTGCCATAGTTTCCTATAAAATAAAAATAAGAGTTTTGCTTCCTCATGACTGTGGTAAGGACGGGTCGAATTAATGTACAGAATCTACTTGGAAGACTTCCTGGCACAGAGGAAGGGCCATGTACTTAGTGACAGCTATTATTATACTATATCTGCTTTTATAATCCAGGTAAATCTTGAGTCTTACTGATTTTATCTCTAAAAAAAATCTAAATATAAACTCTAAAATGGAAACTCTAAAACTTTATAGTTGTAGCTAATTAACACATAAAGCTCAACCAAGAAACACACAGTGGAGACCAGGTAGCTGCAGACACCTGTGAAACTTCCTGTCCTGCATGGACTCTAAGCTGTCACTACCGTCACTTCTGAAATCTAAGGCAAGCTCAGGAGCAGAGCTTTAAAGCTTGGCCTCGTCAGGTACCCAGACCCCTAAGCTCAGACCATGGCAGGGAAACAGTTTACTGTTCACATGTGCATTTTGAAAAAAATAGTATTAAAATGAACACAGTACATATTTTGTTGTGTGTTTGACATCGTTAACAGAAAAAAAAAAAAAGAAGGAAAAATGCCCATGCAGCTACAAATAAGGAAGCTATGCCTGAAAATTATTATTTTTTTAAAATTATGTTTAGGATTTAGTGACCAGTTAGGAGAAAAATCATTTCATTGGTGTAATCACTTGAATGACTAAACTTGTTTTTATTAAATTAGGAAGAAGAGCGTGTTCCCTTTACCACCTGGGGAAAGTCTATACATATAACCCTTTGTGCAAGTGCTCTTTTTCTGGGTAAGAACCTGCCACAGACTTTTTAGAATCTAATGTGAAATGCTGAGAAAACTGAAAGTCAAGCTGGGAAATATGTAGTCTCATAGAGAAAACTTTTTCCAGAGAACATCTGAGCCAACGCAGGGCGCCACTCTGGAGGTTCCACCGTCTCTTCTGCTCACAGTGCTTTCCCCAATACTTTTCACCTCATTTGTTAAAATGAGATCAGTGGTTTAGGATTCTCCAGGGTCTGAATAAGAGACCAGGTGGAGGCATTAAGAATTCTAAAATTTTCCAAGAGTAACAACCAAGGTAAAATATCTAAGAATAGCCTAACAAAAGGATAGTAGGAACTATGAAAAATAAAAATAAAAACTACTGAAAGATATAAATTATGCATTAATCACATGATTCTAGATTAAAAGATCATACCTCCAAAATATCAGAAGTTATAAAATTGATTTGGGGTTTATTGTGAATAAAATCATATTAGTAATATAATAATTAATAAGATAATGAGTGTTTTACTAGTTCAAGAATAGCCAGATTAGAAAATAGGACAGGAAGTCCAGATATGGGCTCTGATATCAATAATAATTTAATATAAGAGATGGAAGACATTACAAATCAGGGAGATAAATAAAGGTTATTCAGTAAATGGAACACTTGTTAGCTACTTGGGGGGAAAGGAAAAGATTGAAATCATACTGTGAACCATATATTGTGATAAATTCCAGAAACATTTAAAAATGTTTAGAATTAGAAACACAATTAGAAAAAAACTAGAAATAAATATGGATGAATATACAACCTCTAGATGAACAGTAATTTTAAGAGGAAAATATATAAAGAATTCCATGCATCAGAAGCATCCTAATTTTAAACAAAACACCAGAGGATGTTATTTGTTTACAAATCTGACAAGGGGCTAATTCCTTCAATACATAGAGAGTTCAGATCACTTCAAAGGTAATATCAAAAAATTTCAGGAGTCTAGAAAGCAGAGAAGACGAACACACATTCACAAAGGAAAAAATAGATGTCACACTCCAATGGTAATTCAGTCAGTGCACATCAAAATGAAATAGTTTTCCACCTCTCAAGTGACACAGCTCTGTTTATGAGGATGAAGTGCCAGTGATCACCAATCCCATGCCTAGGTCACTGGATATTTTTTGTGAAGTATGGTTAATTTACAATGCTGTGTTAATTTCTGCTGTACACCTCCAGCCTTCTTGGAAAGCAGTCTGGCAGTTCATATCAAGAGTAAAAAGTATTCATATGCTTTAATCCACTAATTCAGCTTTGAAAAACTTTTAATCAGGAAGTATTTCAAAATGGCAGGGAAAAGTCAGTATGGATGCAAGTCACAGACATACTTTTATATGTATATATATGTAAAACCTCAGCCAAAATATTCTTCCAACACTTCACATAGTAGAATAATATGCAGCCATGAAAAACCGTGTCCATGAAAATATTTTATGACATGTCAAAGAGTTATACTTATGTTAGGCTTGAGAATAAAATTAATATATAAAATGATTTGTAATATACAAACAATGCAAAGTTCTGTAGGAATTATGTCTAAAGGTGGAAGCATTTTTCTTATTTTATTTTTTATTCATTTTCAGAGTTGGAGTCTTTTGATTGTAGGTGACAAAATCAATCTCCAATGTGCTTAAACAACAACCAAAAAATGGGGATGCATGGGATTTATTGGTTCCTGTAAATGAAAACCTCAGGTCTGAGGTCTGGGTTCAGTCAAGGAGAGATACTGTAGCCCAGATGATGTCAAGGGCTGGTTTTGTCCTGTATTCATTCTGTGTCCAAGGATGTCTCAGCATGCTGCTTCTAGGCACTCAGCATCCCAGATCACACATCCATCCAAACAAAGAGAGCTCTCTTTTGGCAGCTTCCTCTCTTGATAGAGGAAGGTTATCATTCACATGGGCACCAGCATGTATCTCCTCACATAATAGTGGCTCTTACTGGGTTATTTGCCAATTCTCAAATCATGTGCGAGGCCAATAGAATGAGGGGTATTATTTGTCTTAAGCCAACTGAGATCTACCTCTGGTGCTTCAGAAAGAGTGGGTCAATCGAGCTTAAATCACAGGACTAAAAACAGAAGGGAGGTTATTTATCCTAAAGCAAAATCTGGGTCCTCTTCTAAGACTGGGGACAGACCCAGGACAGCAGTTCTGTCCACTACTGAGTACTTTCAAATTTTCTTTAATGAGCAAATATTAAATTTATGATCAGAAAATATGATAAGTAAGAAGAAACTTGAGGAAGGAGAATGGAAAGCTTTCCTGTTTCTTTAGAAATATTGAACCCATTAATTGCTTGGAAGAAAAATGGAAATGATTCAAGTTTGTAAAAGTTCTGAAATGAATTAGAATTGATTTCACTGACCATGTAGGAGACAGTGCTATACAGTTAGTGTGTCTTTGGGCTCTTTGAGTATTTCAGTTCTTTCACTTAATAGTTGCTTCATTTGGGGCAAATTGCATCATCTCCACGTGGCTCCACTTCCTCATCTGTAAAAGAGATATAATATTACCTTCCCCACAGGGTGATTGTGAGGATTTAGAAAAATAGATGTGTGCTGAAGCAATAGTAAGCCTTTAAAAATCTTAACTATTATGATTTCTTAATACATAATTAAAAAATTATTATGCAGACTTTTAAAAAATGCATACTATTTAAATGGCCTATATGTGCTGTAGAAGAGAGGAAGGATTAATATACCTTCTATAATACATTTTTCTCAGTCTTAACTAATTTTCACATTTAATCACACACACAACAAAAAGTTATTCCTTTCACAAGCATGAAGCTTTAACTGTGAAGAAAAGGATGATGAAAGAGGGTAGAGGAGGAAATAAAATGCTTTCTCTACAAACTGATGGCTTAAAAACTAAGAAAAACACCTTTTTAAGACTTTGGTCACCATATTCATAGCTAATACTTAGGTAGAGTTTTTCACATGCCTGTGGTTAATGTCCCAAATGTTTTCAAAATTAGTAAATCATTGACTCATCACAATAGTCCTATAAATTGCTATTATTATCCCCCCAGTATATGGGTGAGGATATTGACGCCCTTAGAGGTTAAGAAATTTGCACAGGGCCCCACAG